>NW_027515420.1:2471818-3089772 GCF_048772815.1 Callospermophilus lateralis
TCCCCGCGCCTGGCTCTGGCTCCCTGCCCCAGGCTCTGGCTTCTCGCCCTGGGCTCCCCGCCCCACCGCTACCTGCCAGGCTCCCATCTGAGACCTGGCCTGCTCTGCCCGCTGCAGTTCCTTCCTGTCAGCCCAGGTTGTGTGGCGCCCCTTGTCCCGGCCACCTGCGGGGCGGGTCTCCCCTCCTCCTCCTCCTCCTCCTAGAGGCTCAGCCGGTGGCCACATGTGACACTCTGCTTCACCTTCACACATCCCCAGCACTTCTTGAGTCCTGCCTCCCCTCGCTGCCCGAGGGAGAGCTGGAGCCTAGGCTGTCTCCAACACCGCACCAGTCTGGGTGGCAGGCACTCGCTTCTCTAGTGGGAGCCGGGCCTACGCTCCCCCGCTCCCCACCCTGCCTGGGTGCTCACCTCTGGCCTGCACCGGGGCTGCAGCCTCCCCCAACCTCGTGCTCCAGGACTCATCTCCTGAGGCGCTGGAGCGCCTCCTTTCTCTCCTGGCACTCTGCTTCTTTCCCGCCGCTTCCCGCCCTCTCCACTTCCAAACCCCATCTCCCCAGCTCCACAGCCCCTCCGGGATGCAACTCCCCATTTCCTCACACTCAGGCAGCCACCAAGTTCCCTTGTTATTACTCCTCCTGTTAGCAACTCCTCCTGCTCCACTCCTCCCCCTCCTCCTCCTCCACTCCTCCTCCTCCTTCTCCTCCTCCTCCCCCTAATCCTCCTCCCCCACTTAGTCCTCCTCCTCCTCCTAATCCTCCTCCTCCCCCTAATCCTCCTCCTCCCCTCTTCCTCCCCTCCTCCTCTTCCTCCTCTTCCTCCTCTTCCTGCTCCACCCCTCCCCCTCCTCCTCCTCATCTCAGCATTTGCCAAAGGACCACATGAGCTCTAGCAGAGAAGGGGGCTCAGGAGCAAGGCTGTCCCTCCCACCTACTCCCCAGCAGTGACCGCTGCCAAGTCCTGTCACTGGGGAAAGGACAGGGCAGAGGAGGGGGCAAAGGTGCACTTAGGAAAAAAAAAGAAATATGGGTGGAGGGCATAGGAGGTGGAGAGGTGGGGCAATTCTCCCTGGGCCATGGAAGTTTTTCAGTATCTCTCCACCAAATTAAAAGTAATAAAAATTAAAAAAAAAAAACTCATAAGGAGAAATTGAACTTCTGAAGCCATCAACATTTTTCTTTTTCTTTAGTCTCCACCTTAGAACTTATAATATTTTATGCTGCTATCATCATTCAATGATGGTTCTTCAGGCTTGTGGGGGAAAGGCATTTTCAAATTTTTAAGAATCTTTCTGGATGATTTGCACTTATTCTTTTATTAATTATGATTTCTTTCTAGTCTATCCTAAACATGATTTTAATATTGTCAATTTTCCTTATGTGTCTCAACAAATCATTTTTTCCTCCATTAAAATCATTAGTACTCATTCAACAAATTCTTTTTTGTTATTTAAAAAATTATATTTCCCATGAACTGAAAGCATCTCCTGTTAATACTCTAACCTGAGAACACAGTGACCTAAGAAAAGGAAAAAAAAATACTTTTGTAAAGAAACTCAAATAAAAACTATTTAATTCAATTATAGTTTGCATCTACCTATACTTGGAAACTAATCTTTAACTAAGAAGTCAAAATGAGAAACTTTGTATTAAGGACTATCTAATTCAAGATCTTGGATCTGCTGACAATGGTGTCAAAATGTGAAAAAAAGCACACCTAAAACTGCTGAGTCCAGCAATTAGAAACATGAGAGGATAGAAGGCCCTCAATATCAAAGAAAAAAGGGGTCACAATCTTCTGGTAGAGTGCTTTTCTAGTATGTGTGAGGTAGTGGGTTGAACACTCAGCACCACATTAAAAAAAACAACAAAGAAACAAACTAATAATGATATTATATCCATCTACAGAAATAAATAAAAATTCAAGGAAAAAAGGACTGTGTATTAGACTTGTGTACCTTAACTACTTGTGTACCCATCCCATAATATATATATATATATATATATATATATATATATATATATATATATATATATATAGAGAGAGAGAGAGAGAGAGAGAGAGAGAGAATAAATTTTTCCTGTGATGCTTTTTCAAGTAACTTATATTACAGGTATGCATCACAATTCTATAATCCCCCTACCCTTCTTCTTATTATTATTTTGAGTGGCTGTGAATTGCATTAAATGCCTTGGGTTGATTTACTTTGAGGGAGAATTTCCTTCCAATAGTAGGACCTAACCCAGACAGAAGTGCATTGACACTTATTACTGTATATAAGGTTAAAGCAATTTGTGAATAAATATGTATATGTTTTTATTTATGGAAATAATATTACACTTAGTTTAAATTTTTATTTAACATTTCTGTTCACTGATCTTATGAAAAAACAGCTTGAGGTTTAAACTCATTAGCAATTTCCTTAGACATAAATGTCCCCATATCTCTCACCCCTAAAAAGAGACTCACAAGTATAATTTTAAAGTTTTTTCTATTCAAATTAAAAATGAAAAACAAAAGTTGGGCACAGAGACATACACCTGTAATCCAAGTGGCTCAGGAGGTGGTTGCAGGAGAACTGTGAGTTCAATGTTACCTTCAGCAAAAAGTAAGGCACTAAGAAACTCAGTAAGACTATGTTCTTAAATGAAAAAGAAGGAGGAGGTGGAGGAGGAGGAGGAGGAGGAAGAAAAGTAGAAGAAGGTGAAAAAGAAAATAAGAGCTTGAACAAACTGTAACTAAAAACTCTATATTCAATATATTATCATGGCTTGAAACTATGAATTTTTTAATACATATATGCACTTTTGGAAAACCATCTTAATATTCACTATTTACCTGAAGTCTCAGGTATATCTCAGTTTACTGTATCCAAATTTCACTTTGAGAGCTATGGATTCATCGACATCAGCAAGATAAAAGGCCTGAACCACTCATTTTTATGTCCTAGGTGGTAGAATACACTTTCTGAAAATATTCTCAACAGGGCCAAAGAACAGGAGAGACAGTGCACATTGAGATAGCTAGCAGCTCCAACCCCAAACTGTACAAATATGGGGGCATTATTTCTCACTAGATTCTAATAACAGATTCATTCCCATTTCAGATCCCAAATGGTAAACATAAAGAATTGGTGTCACAGAAGGTGGATGTTGCCAGGTCTTCAGATTTTTCAGTAGCCCAGACTCTAGAATATAAATACATTAAAGGGAAACTTATTTGCAATTTTACCTTGACCCTAGAGGTAGGATTGAGATATTTGGCTTTTACAATTGTGCTAATATTCATACCAAATTTATAAGGTAGTGGGATAATATCTTCACAATTAAAGGCATATATGTCTATAAATATTTTTTCTATAGTTCAATACAGTTTATTAAGAGAGTCAACAAAATTTTAATGAAGAAAAAATAAATCACTGTCAATTAGATGACTGCTGTTTTTCATACAACCTCTGCACATCATGTGATTGAATCCTGGCATCCAGCCTATAGTGAATAAATGAACTAATTTTCTGCCACTAATTAACTCATTCTAAAACTTATTAGCTCATATTTTGGATGGTCATCAATTTAGGCTCAGTTCACCTGGAATCTTTGCTGCATATGATTAGCTGATGGTTGGTAAATACACTGAACTTTAGAGTGTAATCTGGATGCCAATAAAACAGCCTGATGTTTTTTCCCCAAATAACTCATGATTAAAAAAGTATTGTCGGGTTGTTCTCATGGAGTTAACAGTGATCTGAAAGCAAAAACAAAAACATTCAAATGTTTATTGACCAGATACCTGACTAATACTCTTTCATAGAAAACAGCATTATATAATTCATAAAAAATAATAAAAGACCATATTCAAAGTTTTGGAAACACATTCTACATTTTTCTAGAGTGGAAAAATATATAAATATATAAAATATATAAATATAAATGAAGCTGAAGAATTGTTACATGTTGGCATTTATGATTATTGTACCTTTTATAATAGATGAGGTTCACATAGGTGTTCAGTGTGAAAGAATATTTGGTAAGTATCACAAGAATATTTGCTAAGTAACTTTACTGGAATTCAGGTTCAACTTTACCTTATCTCAAAGCCAAAACTCACCTCTTTTTGGTTACATGAGTTATCAATATTTTCATATTCTCTTGGATGTTAGATAGTGACACTTATTCAAAAGAGCAGAATTTTTGATTCTTTTGTACCAGAGATCTTACCCAGGGGCATTTAAGCAGAAAGTCACACCTCCATCCCCATTTTTATTATTTTATTTTTTGTACCAGGGATTGAAACCAGGGGTACTTAACCCTGGGCCACATCCCCAGCCCTATTTTGATTTATACTTAGAGACAGAGTCTCACTGAATTTTCTAGGGTCTCACTTTGGCTGAACGTGACTTTGAATTTACCATCTTCCTGCCTCATTTTCCCATCCTTCTGGGATTATGTTTGTGTGCACCTTGCCCAATACAGTTGCAGTTTTGTTTGTTTGTTTGCTTTAGTATTTATACAGTTGCTGAAGCTGTCCTTTAATGTGAAATCTCCCTGACTAAATCTTCTGAGTCACTGAAATTACAGAAACACATCACCATACCAGTTCTTTTCAGTTCATAGAAAGGCAGAATTAGGATGTCAAACAGAAAAGGAGCTGTTAAAATCACCCCATCTTAAATCTTGTCTTATTTCCTAATATTTAAACATTGGACTTGTTTTGACACATAATGAGGAAATATTATTTTAATAAGGCATCTGTTGATTCTCATTTTATCTATACAATTTGTTACAGTTTAAAACTTGATTGTTTTGAAAATATAATTCATCCTGTAAAATTTCTGTGCTTTCTCTGCTTTCCGTTAGAACACTGGTTTCAATGCCTGTGCAAAATTATGATGAATTTACAGCTAGAGAGAAGTCTATAAAATAAAATATTAATAGTATTAATTTTAATCATATTTTTGTTTCATATTTCTAACTTAGATAGCAATTTGAAGAATTGAACTCATAACTCCTCTATCACTGAGTTATACTCCCAGATCTTTTTCTTCTTTGTTTTATGACAGGGTTTTTCTCAGTTGTCAAGGCTAATCTCAAACTTTTGATCCTCAAGCATCAGAAACCTCTATCACCAGTATTGAAGTGCATGACCGTGTACATGGCTATTTTCTAACATTCTTAAAGTTGAGTATACAAACTCACCTAATGGTGCATTCCTGTAACTCTAGTTACTCCCAAGGATGAAGTGCTTTTTTTTTTTTTTTAAATTCATCCATGATGACTAAGATGCAGATAATTGCTTTGAGAGAGCATACAACACAAGCCTTAAGTCATAGACTGAAGGATCTATTTTAGTGAATGAAAAAAAAATATCAGATATATAATATTGTGTTGCATAATCACATGACATTTTGTTTGTTAACAGCAGCACAATGATGAGTATGTAACAGATTTAGTTGCATATGTATTCCAGATGATTAAAATAATATTAGTATGGCTTCAGTACATATGCTTTCTGAAGTTGCAGCTACAAAGCAACTGACCAATGATCATTTGCATGAATGATAAGCTTGTCTGGGTACCATCTGGACGTGGTTTTTAGTAGGTCTTGGTTGTTAAAATTTATTTCTACAGTAGTCTTATAATACTCTTGATGCTGAAAAACTTCGTATCCTTTAACATTGCTTGGCTTACATTTATGCACTGCTCTTAGGAAGGAAAACCAAAAGCCTTTTTAATGACAGATGTACTATGGAAAATTGTCCCCACAAAGTTCAGATGCTGTATAATATCAACTTCCTGAAATCAAAGAAAGGAAATTACTTACATTCTTGGAAAGTGAAGCCACTTGCAGCTTTCTCTGACAAACTACACCCTGTGGCAACTGGGAGTATTTCATACACAAACTCCATTTAATTAGATGCATATGAAACCAATAAACAAATATCCCTGGGTCCTTGAGGATAAGGGAAGAAATCACACATGGAAAATACAGCAAGAAATGATTTTTCTCTACATTTAGAAGTGCTAGATCCCAGACTTGAAGTCAAAATCAACCTGAGAATTGTTAGTTTGACTTCCCTTCTGTGGGTAATGCTCAGCTCCTGAGGAAAAAGCTGGCAAAACCGATTTTTTGCTAAAATAAAATAAAAACTAAAACTAAAAAAGTAGAAGGGAGTCAATGACCTAATATTTTTTTCGGCACAAGTTACACAAAAATACTGTCCCAAAATTTTGCAAGCTTTCATTTCAACTTTAAAATACACTAGTTTTGAACATTTTCCATCTCTTCATTTTATAGAAAATGCCCCTCTGTTAGGCTCTGCCGCAGTCTCTGGCTGGGCACAAATCACGAGCCACCACACAGCTTGTAGATTCAAACAGCAATTCTTTATTACCGAACTCACACCGGCCATCTACAAACACATTCTGGGGGAATCCACATTCTCTGCCCAAATCCACCTCCACTGGGCTTCTGTCTCCCAAATATATTCTGAATCCCATGAGAACTCAAGAGGAACTCAGGCAGCAGGATACACCCTATTCCCAGCAGGAATAATCTTAAACCAGGAATATCCTAAACCCGGATTATCCTAAAGTGGGAACGCCCTAAACACGGATCCGCCCTGGTCCTTGAGCAAGGTCACCTTTCAGGAGTCCTTCCACTAAACAGCATGGGTGTACGCTGGCAAGCAGATTGTCATACCTACTTGGCTAATGGCTCCCAGCAAGGCTCTGCCATCCCGGGACTGGAGGTGTTGTTTTCATCCTTTTGATTTCCCACGGGTGGCTGCAGGTGTCCCTAGCTGACAGTGCCTGGAAGCCAGCCCAGAGAGAAAACCGTGGGGCTTCTTTTCTGTTGCCTGGCCTAAGGTCTGCCAACTCCTCCCAAGACCCACATTCTGCAGGCCATGCCCCAACTCACATGTCCCTGAGATCCCTTCAGGACAAGGAGCTCCATACTGGAGTCTGTTTCCCCAATGAGGCACTTTCAGGGTCATGGAGCAGACGCTGCATTCTGGTCCTTTCCAAAATCTGGGCAGCCTGGCCTCCGGGGCACACAGAGGGTGGCACCCAGAGCCTCAGGAAAGCAGGCTCCAATGCTGGTTTCTTCACCGTAATGCAGAGCGACAAGTAAGAGCCCTAGAACAGAGTGCCAGAGACACCACCAAGCCTTGGAACCTGCAGAACCCAGAGATCCGGGGACGAGGCCCGGGGCATGGAGCCGGGAGCACAGTCCACAGTCAATACAGGCCTCCTGCCATCTCCACAGAGGGGACTGGGAGCTCCAGCTTCCCCTCTTGCCAGGCTCTGCTGCCCTCGGGCCTGTCCTCCCAACCCGGTGTGAACGAGCTCGGACTCCCAAGGCAACTTGCTCGCCTGGTGCCAACCCTAGACCCGAGCGAACTAAAAGAAGAAGAAAGACCAAGAGAGGGACACTGCTTTCCCAGGACTGGGGACCTCGAGAAACTCTCTGTAAACCCGTCCAGTTCAGCTGACAGGGGACCCAGCCACCACCGCCGGGCATGGTTCCCAGGGAGGCGCTGGGTTCCATTTCTTTGCTCTAGAAAGTCCTGAGCACCAGGATTCACACTCTCCTCAGCTGTGGACTTCTTCCTGCCTTTGCCCCCTGCCTGCGCCTTCCTTGAATCTCTCTTAATAAGATTATGTGACTTTTTGCACGACTTGGGGAGCAAGAGAGAACACTTAGCCTATTTTTTAAAAATAATTTATAGTTGTGGATGAACACAGTACATTTACTTATTTATCTAACATGATGCTGAGGATCAAAGCCAGGACCTCACACATGCAAGGTAAGTGCTCTACCACTGAGCCAGGATCCCAGCCCCACTTAGCACCTTTTTGAAACAGATCAACTCTGTTTGCATAAACACCAGCAGGCTGGGGTGAGCAGTCATGATGATGTTCTTTATTTATTTATTTGCCTTGAAAAGCACAGAGTGTTCAGCAACGATTAAGAATGAACAACTGGATAGTGGCTTTGCAGGTTTTTTAGGAAGGCAGGTCAGTGCCCAATGCCTGGGATCCATGTGACTTACCTGGAAACCTGACAAGCACCAAGGTTCATCTTTCTTTGTGCAAGGTTGCCAATCATGAGGCCACTGCATATATTTGTGACCAGTCAACTACTGAGCCGAGTGCCCAGCTGGGTTTGACACATTTCTGAGCTGACTCAATTCTTCTGAAATGATTCCTGTTTTCTGCCTCCAGCCAGAAAGTCACCTCAAAATATTGATTAATTTCAGAAGGAGGAAAATAAGGTTCTAATGCTGCCATTCAGGTCCAAGTCTTCTCCAGGGCACCTGCCTGCATCAAAATGGTCAGGAATTCACTGACAAATTTCAAAGGGGCTGAAATGTCATTACTGTTTGTATTATTTTGGATTGATTAACAATAGCATAAATGACACAAACATGACAAAGGTGAAAGGTATGAAGCAAACCTTTCATTGGCAATCTTTTCTTTATTCAGTATTCAGCAGTAGAGTCAAGCAGTGGTTTACCTAGCATGGCTTACTTGGGGGGTAGAAAGTGGCTTAAGAAAGGATCTGGGTTACATAAGCTTCTTTCACCATATCAATTTTCTTTCAGAAGCTTACAACATTCTTATCATGGACACTCATGCCATCCACATTTCCAAATACAATATGTCAAATCTTTATTTTCTGAAATCTAGATTCAATTTTTAAATGTTTTTTATTAATTTTTTAATGTTTCATAGTCCTGCCAGTAATTATATTTCCCACCTTGGTCTCCTTTTTCCTCTATTTGCTTTCTATTTTAAAAATGAAATAAAATAAACAAAAAAATATTTAAAAAATTCTTCACCATGTCTATATATCTCACATTTCTTTTTGTTTTGAAAACATAGGACTTGGTGGTATTTTACATTATCTCTAGATCAGCCTGTTCTCCAATTAATAAATCTTGATTAAACTTCCAACATATTCAATGACAACCTATATTTTGTATGTAAAGGGGTTTTGAGATAAATTCTAGCTGTTGTTTGTCCTTGATGTAAACTGTGAACTATATGGAAAATAAGTCCAAGCACATTACTCTAAATCTTTTGTCATTTAAATTTATAGACCTCAGCCAGAGCACCAGCATGGTTTCAGACACCCCAACCTTATGGAGAACGTTTATGGACTATGGTTTCCAACAGTCATTCACAAAAGAGGTTAGAAGAAAAATACCTGCTTATTCCCAAAGAATCTTTATACAACACTTTTACACTGGCTACTTCACCTAAACTTGCCTCAGGGATTTAATTCATAAATCAAATGAATTCCCTGCAGCCTGTACAGTGCTGTTGTAATGGCTATTATAATAATGTAAAATTGTCATGAGTGGTGAAACATGCCTGGAATACTAGAAGTTCAGGAAAATGAGGCCGGAGATTTGGTAGATTGAAGACAGCCTCATTTACTTAACAAGGCTCCAAGAAACTTAGTGAGAGCCTGTCTCAAAATATAACATAAAAAAGACAGTGGATGTGGCTCAATGGAAAGCACCCCTGGGTTCAATACTCAGCACCAAACCAAAAATTAAAAAAAAAAAATAAACATAAGGATTCACGGTACAAAAACATGTAAAAAATGTTGGCAACAGCATAAATTTATTTTTTTTTATTTTTTTTTCAATAAAACAGTTTATTAAAGACAATGTTCAGCTGGGTTGTAGCTCCTGCCTGCAATGCCAACTACTTGGTCCAGGTTGGAGGATGTTCAGTGCAGGGAGCCACCTTCCCAAGCAGATCTCAGCAATGGCTAAGCCTCTGGCAGCTCCCCACACTCCCAGTCTCCCTTGGGAGCGCTTTGAAAGGGGGGAAATCAAAGGCACAGGGAATCCAGGCAACACTGAAAAGTCTGTAAATCTCTGAATTCCCTCAGTAGCTGAGGGTTAGAATTGGACATTTCCCCAAATGGAACATGAATGTCAAACCTAGTGGTCACTAGAAATTAGGCATACTGAAAATAGGCTAGAGTTCAGGGTACCCAGTAATAATGCCTCTAGGGAAAACCACATTTCCATTTCACCTCTGCATGTCCTCTTAGTGGGCATCCTAGTAGCCTAATAGGGTCCAAGAGACCAGGGTTCTCTAAACCGACTAGTGACTCAATATGCTATTCTCATCTTCATCCGAACAATTAGCTGAGGCCAGGGTGGACATGCTCAAGGCTGTAATCTCCAAAGGACTTCAACAATAGTTGGCTCCCCAGAGGACTGCAGCAATAGTAGGTGAGGCAGGACAATTTAGCCAGACTCTCTCCAAGGGCTGGGATTTGGCTCTGGGATTAGCACCACTGGGTTCAATTGCAGGAACCAAAGGAGGAAGAATTAGCTCACTCTGGGGGCATGAAGTCTTATTGAGGGCTGTACATTGGTGCAGAAGTCACAGACATCCAGAAGTGTGGCTGTGGCAGGTCAAAAGGCACACTGGCTCCCTGAGGCTGCCTCAGACAGCACAGCATAAATTTAATAAATATATTTTTGATAAAAGTGTTAAGGTTCTTTAAAAGCCCAAAATAAAAATGCTACATAATCCACTAGTAATAATTTGGGGTACTACCACAAGGTTGTATATGCCTGTACTCTCTGTGCCTTAGAAGGGAGAGACAAGAGGATCTCAAGTTAGAGACCTGACTCAAAAATTTGGCAGAGTCCTAAGCATATGAGTAAACCCTGTCTCAATAATAAATAAATAAATAAATAAAAGTGGTGGAGACTGGGTATGTAGCACATTGGTAAAATGCGCATGGGTTAATCCCTGGGTTCAAACCTCAGTACCACAAATAAGTAAATAAATAAAATAAAAGAGAGGAAAGAGATAGATTTAACTTGCATGTAATTTAAATTCAAAATAAATTTTTAAAAATATGGGTATATATGTAAAGCAATTGAAATAATTTTGCTGAAGATATTGCTGTACTTCTATTTTTATTGTATCTTCATTCACAGTATCTAATAAAAGGAAACAAGTGTCTTATAGATAAAATGTATTATCAGAAAATGCCTTCCAGCTGCAGATTATTCAACTAATTTCTTTAGAAACTACACACTTAAAATTAAAACTTGTCTTTAGAAAGCAAGACTCAGATACTGGAGTTTTTTAAGTACTCCAAGATATTTGGTATCTGTGGGCACCTTGTTTCAGACTGTTCTAAAATTCAGAACGAGGTACATATTGGAGGTCAGGAAGAAACCACAATATACAGTAAATTCTTCAATGGGTAATCTTAACTCAGACACTCTAATAGATGAAACAGTTTTGGAAATAAAACTAGATTCTCTGTTTCACTGATTTCTGGGTTATGGATTCAATCCAAACTTATATTAGAAAAGACTTAAGGCTACTGGTTAAAATCTATTTATAATAGGTATTGAAAATATACCAAAGGCTGGCTGTGTTGGTGCAGGCCTGTAATCCCAGTTGCTGGAGAGGCTGAGGCAAAATGATCAAATTTCAAAACAGCCTTAGCAAAAGTGAGGTGCTAAATCACTCAGTGAAACCTCATCTCTAAATGAAGTAAAAAATAACCCTGAGACTGAGTCTCAGTAGTCCAGTGTTCCTAAGTTCAATCTCTAGTACCCACCATATAAAAAAAAATATGTACCAGGTGGCTGGGGCTGGAGCTCAGTGGTAGCTAACTTGTCTGGCACTTCTTTTAATTCTAAGAACTACATATAAGTAAATAAAATAAAGGTCTATCAACAACTAAAAATAGTTCTTTACATAGTGTACCTATTTGTTGATAGCCTGTGACCTAATGTGCTGTGTACTTTAGTTTTTGAGATGGAAGATGGCCATGCATGTTGGTGCATGCCTGTAATCCCAGCTGCTTCAGAGGCTGAGATAGGAGGATCCTGAATTAGAAGTCAGTCTCAGCAAGGGTGAGAAGCTAAGCAACTCAGTGAAAACCTTTCTCTAAGTAAAAATAAAAAATAAGGGTAGGGATGTGGCTCAGTGGTAGAGTGCCCATGACTTCAATCCCTGGTTTTGCCTCCCAAAATATGGGACTGAGGATATAGCTCATCTGGTAGAGTGCTAGCCTTCTAAGCATGAGGCCCTGGGTTTAATTCCCTGTACCGCAAAAACCAAAAAAGCAAAAAACAAAAAATAAGAAAAGAAAGAGAGAGATTGATCTTTCATGTAGTTTGAATTCAAACTTTTAATTCACTTTTATTTTCCTGCCACAACAGAGAAAGGTGTTTACTGAAATGTTTGTACTGTTTATATGGGTCAGGGCCATTTTAATAAAAAGGTCTTACATATGAAAACAAAATGAATTGAGGACCTATATTGGGACACATAAACTACATTACCTCATTTAGTAGAGATTTAATCTTTTTAATGTTACCTAATTTTATTCTGCTTTATTCATATGTAAAAAACTCCGATTATTTGTAAAGATGGTGCCTGGAGGGGCCGGGAATAATGTGGCTCAAGTGGTAGAGCACTCACCTGGCATGTGTGTGGCCCAGGTTCCATCCTCAGCACCACCTACAAACAAAGATGTTGTGTCCGCTGAAAACTAAAAAAAAAATAAAAAATAAAAAAAAATAATTCTCTCTCTCTCTCTCTCTCTCTCTCTCTCTCTCTCTCTCTCTCTCTCTTTCCCTCCCTCCTAAAAGAAAAGATGGTTCCTGGAACATTTCTCTTCCAGGAGTTCAGGTCCATGACACTGAATGGCATGAACTTTTAATGGCACAATGGCACACCTCCAAAACCCTAAAGTGGCATGAACTCTCAGCCAACAAAGAAGTTCGAGCCCACTCCCCCCTGCTCCTCCTCATCCCCCGTTGAGCTCATAAATATCAACACCCTCTCCCTCTCCCTCTCCCCATCCGCTTCCCCCTCTCTTCTCCCTTCCCTCTTTCTTCTTCCCCCTTCCCCCTTCTCTTCTGTGACAGGCCTCTACAGTCGTGCTTGTTGAGTTTATGGAGCTTTTCCGCCATTCCTACACAGATGATAAATCAAATTTTTTAAAAATGTGCTCTAGTTATGTAAAGGTAAAATTTCTAAGCTGAGTTAAATGTAAAATTTCTAAGCTGAGTTAAGCCACAGAGCCTGAGTTAAAGTGTAAAAGACCAGGCATTGTAAAGTTTCTAAACTGCAGGGCTTGGTTTAAAAAGTAAAAGACCAAGTATTGTTAAAATTCCTCTGCTACCCCCCAAACCTATAATCCCTGTAGCTGCTAGGACAATACCCCAACTGCCCAGAAAATATTTCCATTAACTCCCTGGTTATGTAGTAACTTGGGACTCTGTGTAGAATGGCACATAGGCATTTACCCGCTTAGAAGTGACCAATCACCCCCGTCCAATCTGTTCCTGCAAATGAATATACTAATCATGTCTCAGAGTTGTTGTTCAATTTTCCTGTGCCTCATGATGATTTGTTCTGATGTATGCAAATCCCCCACCCTCCCCAAAAAGTGTACTTAAGCACTGCTTGACCTGTGCTCTGGGATCTGGGCTGCTCTTCCTTCTCGAGTGGGCACAGAGCCCCAGCATGCTGGAATCTCAATAAACCCTTTCCTGCTTATTGCATAAAGTTAGTCTCTTGGTGGTCTCTTCCTCCGACACTTCACCAGAGCCTTACAGTTCTTGAAGAAAAATGAAACAAAATATGGAAAAATAGTCATTGATAATGTTGAAAGTGGAGTTTTGAGATGAAACAAAATTTCTCACTTTGCCAAATGCATCTGGGTGCTTGTCGCACAAATTTTGAAGAATAAAATCTATTTATTTAAGCAAGTCAAAATAGAACTCCCACCATGTGAATGATACCACATAAACTCATTTTTGTGTGCCATCTTAAAAGTTTACAGATGTTTTTCAGTAGAAATGGAAAAAAAATATTTAAAATAGGTTTTAGAAAAGGAATCCTGACTACCATATGGCTTCATTTTCATCTTTTCTGTGACCCATCTTTCCTTTTTCAATGTCACCACCGGACAAAGAACTTTGTTGAAGGTGTTTCCAAAAGTGGGCATTAAGGTTTTTTTTTACATTTGAAATAGGCTTTAATGGTGCTCATTAGCATATGTGCCAGTTAGCCTCCAGCTGTGTTAGAATGAGGTTCATTATCCTGATTACACTGTAATTTTACTATCTCTTCTATTTTATACTAATTCACAATGAAAAAAGAACCCTAGATTTTAATATGTGAAGAGAGAGCTAGAAAACTAGAGGTTTATTCTCAGACCTAGGAAGAGTTAAGCTGAAGTTCTGGAATTTATATTGTTGTTCTGAATTTGTGATACTGCTTCCCCTACATTAGAAAAGCTCAGGAGTCATGAGGAGCATTGAGTTAAAATCCAGCATCAGCAACTTAATGAGGCCCTAAGAAACTCAAAGGGATCCTGTCTCCATGTAAAAATATTTAAAAAGGGCTGGGGATGTGATTCAGTGGCTGAACTCCCCTGGGTTGAATTCCTAATACCAAAACACACACACACACACACACACACACACACACAAAAAAAAAAAAAAAAAACATAACAAGCTTTTAAAGTACAATCTCTCTTGTGCATGGAATCAACAAATGAAGTTGGGGTTCTCTTCAGATAATTATTCCAGTCTTCACCGCACAATGTGGGAACAGGCTGGACTCATTTCACATGAATGCCCAAAAAGGGCTTTAGAGACAAGCTGAAAACAGCATACAATTATGGAACAAAATGCCCAGGTTTTTAACTGCTGATCTAAGCTTCACTAGACTAGTGAGGGAGGTTTATCTGCCACAGAGACTCTCTGAGGAGTCTTGTGAAGATGGCCTTAGGCCTGAGCCTACACAACTCTATTTTTATAATTATACTTTCAAACCTGCAGTCTCACCAGGCATATACACACACAGAGCACTCCAGTATGGCCTCAAACAAGTTATTTCCCCTCAACCTGATAAATAGAGTGAAGCCCCTGGCAGGCTTTCCTAGCCTGATAAGAGAGAAAGGCAAAAATATCAGGGTGGAGACCACCAGACAAGATGTTTCTGACCCCAGGGTAAATGACAATGAGAAACCTGGTGGTAGCTGAAGAAGATTGCAAGGGGGGTCAAAAAGCCCAAAATTTTATGTAAATAAGACAGCTATTAAACAGGGATTCAGCCAGCCAAAACAAAGATGCACTTGAGATGGAGAACCCGATGAGGACCTGACATCCCATTAGTTGTCTTAATTTCTTGATTCTCTGCATAATACTCACCACTCTCCAACTCTATGCCCTTGTCTGGACCCTGGTGAGAGCTGCAACTTCTCGCTATCATTCTCTCCTCAATCAGTCATCTGCTCCACACCAGGAAAGCCCTGCCTTGGTTTTTGTCCTGATCACCCTAGTCTGAGTGAGTGTGCATATGCTGGACATAAAGCCTAAGGCTTGAGACTTTTTAACTCAGCATGCAGAGGGAATGTCTGTAATTAGCCTGGCATTATTATGTGTGCTTTGCAGTGATTAAAATTAATTTATAATTGTTAGCTCTGAATGGATTATGTCTATTGCAGTACCTGGAATTGAGAATTAAAGTTTTCTTGATTAAGAACCTATAGGGTGAAATTATGTTGAGTAATTGAATGAATAAAGCATTGAAAGGGGCAGAAGTGCACGTAAATTCTTTATTTCTCTCCTGTACTGCATATATCATAATTTTTGCCCCTTCACATCAAGTCCCTAGCCACAATTTTCATTTTCTGCCATTGCCACTCTTGCCAGCTTCAAACAACCTACATATCCAGTCTCAAGATAACAAGGCACACTTATCATTTTCTTGCTTTCAGGCTTTTTAGAGTTCTCCCTGTGATTTGTTTTCTGCTTCTTAGCACAGAAATTTGGGCTCCTGATCCATGACAGAAAGGCTACAAAATGATTAAAAGAATGGCACCTAAGAGACTGATTGGACAAATCTTCAGGCACTGACTCCAACCTAAGCCGAGTGGGCCCAGAATCAAGTCCAAAAGGCAAGCTGATCCATTTTCATCGTTAAAAGACTAAGGATCAGGGCTGAGTATATGAACTTAAATAAAAGAAATTAAAATACTTCTTATAAGATATCTGCTGTTCTCCAGGTATTCACTGTACCACATATGATTAAAACCTGACATTTTTCCTCCAGTGGGTATATTGTTGTCTATAACTGTATAAGAAGTCACTCTAAAACTTACTAGTTCACATTTGGATTGAACTGAATTCATCTGCAATATTTTTGCTGCATATTTTTAGCTACTAAGATTACTGAACTTCAGAGGGTGACCTGGCCGCCAAAAGAAAAAAAGGACCCTGAATCTTCTTCACATGATATCTCAGAATGTAATAAATTAAATATATATATATATATATATATATATATATATATATATATATATATATATTACATAATTTGAGAGTTTGATACATTGTGATTGTGTTTAAAACAGAAGGAGGAAGAGGAGAAATATAGGGAAGAAATTTATGATAATGAAATTTTAGTTAAAATATATCCTTCCTAAACCTAAGCTAGGAAAATAATATTGTGGGCCTCTGTGGTTAAGTTTCAATGTAGGGGGTAGTCTTTTAAAATTGTACCTTATCCTTGGGTAGAGACTTGGGAGGATTCTATAAAAATAAGTAAATTCAAGTTAAAGATATAATTTGAGAAGAAGGAGGAAGTAGAATACTGGGCATTTGGTTGAAAGGAAAATTTAAATTTAGAAGGATAAGTATGTACAACAATGCTGAGGTAGGGAGAACTTTTAATTTAGATGTGTGAATTAATGATTGATATCTTCTTTAGTTTAGGCAAAAGGACTAAATTATTGGAATTGAGCTGCTATGAGCATGGAATATGTCTTTGGTTGATATTTTCTCTGAAAACCTTGTCTGCCTCAGTGTTGTGTTGAATCACTACTTTTATGTTAAATAATGTACTGAGACTGGGTGCTTATTTCTGTCCCCTATCTCTACCAAAAGCCAGTTTCTGTTTCAAAGACTGGAAACATATTTTGTCTAAGAGCTAATGATGAAATAAATAAAAGAAATATTTAATTAGTCCCCCAGCATTTGGAGAAGCTGCCGATTTCTCCCTTCTAAGCTGTGGGACCAAAGGGACTCTACTGCAGTAACAGCTGAAGTTATTATAAAGTTTTGAGTAATAATGAGCAATCTGTATTTCTCATTATCTTATGTAATTTAGTGTATAGTTATTTATGGTGCAAGTTTGTATGCTATCACTTTTTATATGAACATATTGAGCAATTATGCAGTATACCATATTGATCAAAGAACACTACAGAATACTGAGAATGACAAAGAATTAATTGATCTGACAACTAATCCTATTACCTTATCAAGATAAAAATTTTTTAAACAAATTCCCAGATGAACCCACTATAGACCTAAGAAGAAGGCAGTGCTTTTCTGAACATTTTTTTTTTTTTTGAGTTTTATAGCATTTTCTTGAAAGTCTCTCCCCACCTGCGGCCTTACCAGTAGAGTTCAAACTTTACAGCAGAAAACATGGTAGTGATTGGGTGATTATTGAGGTCTTCACATTAATGTGGTGATAGTTGGGATGATTTTTAGACCTTTAGTTTTCCAGATGTTTTCAGATATTTTCCAGTTTTTTTTTTTAATTTTATATGAAACAATACCTTATATTAATTGATAGCCATTGTTTTATGTGAGAGAAAAAAACATTGTAAGAGTGAATTCTGCAAGAAGATTTTAAGAAGTGAATTGAAAATGCATGATTAGCTTTTTAGGTGGTTCTCTTTCAGTCACATTAAATGATACATAATAAATTTTCTCCCCACAGGTAGCAAGCACTTTTGGTATATCATTTCAGTAAATGTCTTCTTCTTCTTTTCCTCCTCCTCCTCCTCCTCCTCCTCCTCCTCCTCCTCCTCCTCCTCCTCCTCCTTCTTCTTCTTCTTCTTCTTGTTCTTCTTCTTCTTCTTCTTCTTCTTCTTCTTCTTCTTCTTCTTCTTCTTCTTCTTCATCTTCTTCTTCTTTTTCTTCTTTTTCTTTGTGAGGGTGGGTATTCCTTTTTATTTCTTCAAATTTGTTTTTAAATTATTACATATAGCCAGAAAATAAAACATAAATCAGAAGCATATAGCACAAATGAATCACATTTTGGAAATTAGCATCCAAGTCCATACATAAAAAACCTCACTGCTCACTGTATGGTCATAATCCTTGTCCCAAGGTGAACTACCACTCTGACTGTGAATGTCATAGGTTAATCTGTTGTTGGACTAAATTTAAATTCATTGAAACATAAGATGTCATTTATTGGTGTCTTCTTTAGCTCAATATAATGCCATGTAATACGTCCAAATTGATAAAAATAGCAACAATTCTATTTTATTTGTGTGGGTGAATAAACACAATTTATTTATTCATTCAGCTGATGAACATTTGGGGAGTTTGGGGCTAATATTTCTGGGTAAACTTTTGATAGCTCATAAAGTTAACACTTTAGGTTGGAATGAGAGCACAGTCTTAAAATTAACAAAATAACTTCCAATTTTATTTTTCAGAATAGTCCATTCTTTAAAAAAAAAGTAAAAACTGCAAAGAGGATTCATTTATTTTTGCATTCTTCCTGTGTTTATGCTTCTCCCCTCTACAAATTTCTTTGCTTATTCTATGCTACTCCCTCCAAATAAAGTTATCTTTTTTTAAATACCCATGAAAATATACAGTCTTTGCCAAAAATAGTAGTGAAATTCTGATGTTAAAGTCTGTGGTGGTCCCAAGAATGATCTTGGTATAAAACATAGGATTATGATTTCACTGAGAGATCTAATTAAAAAAAGTGCTTGCAAAGGATGACTACTTGTACAGATATTTTATTTCCTGTTTAACTCACGAATAAAGGACATCTCATGGTTCAAGAAAAGGGTCAGCCTTTTAGCTTAGGCTCATAAAAAGGTGAAAATAATATAAAATTTTAGATGCTTTATATCTTTGTAGTAAATATAGTCTACTGGATGAGATACTGCTTAAAAAAGCAGAATTTAGCATGCGTAATATTAGATTTCTTTTTCTTTTAAACATTCTCATTAGAGATCTACTTTAATAAGTTTCTCAGTGAGTTATAATGGTATACTACATTTTAAACACAGAAGAGTGGCAAGAAAGTAAAATGTCACCAGAGATCTTTGAGATTTGTCTTCTGAGGTCCAAATCCAGTTCTGTTATTTGCCATTATTATGCAACTTTGGAAAAGTTATTTCAACTCTCTGAAACTTTTACTTCCTCTGTAAAACCATGGGTAATAATAGTAACTATCCCACAGAGTTGTTTTAATTATTAAATAAAATGTTGCACATAAAACAATTCGCCTGGTCTTTGCCATATAGTAATAACTCAATAAATGTTGGCTGTTATTACATAAGACAAAAAGAAATTATATATAAATATTTGTGTGTTAAAAGAGAGAGAGAGAGAGAGAGAGAGAGAGAGAGAGAGAGAGAGAGAGAGAGAAACTGTTGAGTCTCTTTCTTTAAGGAAAAAAATGAAATTCATTGTGAGTCCAAGAAAGCTAATCCCAGATTTTCTCATTTTGCAACAAAACTCCATAGACTTGACAATAAATAAATCAATAAGGACTCTTATTAATTCATTAAAATACACCCTGCTTCTCTTTGCCCTTATTAAACATGGGAGGCCTTGAGACTTCCTGCTTCCTGGGATCCCCTTTCCTTGGATGAAAGAAGATGAGGTTTGAAGTCCTTCCTATTTTTCTTTGAAGCACCCTGAACCTCTACATTACTCTCAGTCTTTGACACCTTTGGGGGCCTCCACTTGCGTAGAGATATAGATATATTTGAACATTCAAATAAAGATATTTTATCATCAGGCTATGATGACATCAATTTTGTTCTATTATATCCCGCCAGTTGAGTAAATCTATCAATAATAGTCTACACATTGTCAGCAGTATTCCAATAGGAAGCCTTTATTACTGGCCAGGGCTCACTCAAGAACAAAGAGTGGCCCCTACTGATGTTAGGGCAGGGTTCAAAAAAAAAAAAAAACACAAAGCTACAGTTTGGTGGCATTTTTTTCTGGTCTTATCAGCTTACAAAGACTCTAAGAACCTCAGCAAAATCTTGTCTCAAAATTAATTAAAACAGAGGCACAGAAGTGCATGCACATATTATCCAACAAGAAATAAAGAAATAGAAAATCTAAAAAAAAAAAGAAAAAAGAAAAGAAAGAAATTTAAAAACTTGAAAAAAGAGAAAAAAGGGGTGAGAATAAAGCTACATTAGTGTAATGCTTGCCTCATGTGCACAGGGCCCTGGGTTCAATACCCAGAAGAAGCACACAGTCAAACACACACACACACACACACACACACACACACACACACACACACACTCACATAAATACACAAAAGCTGGGAATATAGCTCAGTAGTTAAGCACCCCTGAATTAAATATTCAATGTTATTAAAAAAATGAATAAGATAAAATCAGAATTTCCATTAATTTCATACTATTGGACCTCCCCCCATTGGAATAATATTTTTGAGCAAAGATTAACAAAACTTCTAGCATAAACTTGAAGTAAACTAAAAAAAAAGCTCAGAACTGAATTAAAGAAATTAAGAAACAAAATATATTTTTGATTTCTCAGCACAGAAGAAATTGTAAAATGAATATGTTTTATTATACACATATTAATAATGCAACATGCTATAAATAATGCAACCAGATAATTGTATCTGTATTACAACATTCTTGTAAATTGAAGCTGGGTTCAGTGGAATATGGTTGCAATATCAGTGGCTCTGAGGAAACAGAATTGTGAATTCAAAACCAGTCTCAGAAAGAGTGAGGTGCTAAGACACGCACTGAGAATCTGTCTCTAAGTAAAATACAAAATTGGTCTTCAGATATGACTCAGTGTTCAAGTGCCTCTGAGTTGAATCTCTGGCCCCCCAAAAAAGTGTTTTTAAAATTGAAAATATAAAATTCCACATAAGAAAATGAAGGTGAAATGTAAATATGGCAATGTTTATGATCAATAAAACAAATGATACACAAATCTCCACTATAAGGATATAATCTGGTACTATAAAAACAACAAAAATACAAAAAAAATGATAGTTTTTGGAACTTGCTTTAAATCAGAAGATTTGTATTAACCTCAAATTACAAATTGTTTTCAGGTCTTTGGCTGCTGTGAAGGGGCTGAGACCCAGTAAACAAGGTTTAGGGCTCCAGAAATTTAAAAAAAGTTGTAAGAAGCAGGTGTGATAGTAGGCTTGCTTTATTTGATGGCAACAGTTGTCTCTAGCCAGACTCTAGTATCTAGACCTTAGTCCCCTAAATTATTCCATAGAACATTTTTTTTAACTGCAGGTCAAAGAAGGCACTTTGCCAATATTTTACTGAAGTAAGTACATAAAATCAAGCAAATGTTTATGAACTTGAGTATATACACTGAATCAATGTGTTTATGACCTTTGCTATCTACTAAAATCATAATCCTCTTAAAGCCCTACCACCTTGTAACACACTCAGTCGCATTTGGCCCTATAAAAACCTCATGGCATTGAATATTTTACAACTTCTGCTGTAAAGAGCAGTGCTAACTTCTCCATTTTCAAGGCACTACACAGAATGCTTTTCATCTCTAAACCATACAGATATAAAACAAAAGAGTCAGGGGATCTCTTGCCCCATGTTTAACTTATTTTCATAAGTCCACAAATTCCACTTTATTGGTAAAATGTGATGAAATTCGATACCTGGGACAGCTTTGCCAGTAGTTCACTGGAGCCATTGGCTGCTCTTGTTTCATTTTATGCATCACCACTGATTGGATTTCCTGGCCTTTATCCTCCTTCTCCTTTCCTGACTCAATCAACATTATGGGGAAAGTTGATGGGTATTTTCAAAGTACAGAGATCCTCCTCTACTTATTTTGCTCTGGCTTTATAGGCTTCTTGTTTGTCTTACAATTTTCTAATTGTGTCAATCTCTCATATACTTTTGTCAGTTTTTTTCTTTGATTTTGTTCATTTGTTTTCTTTTGTTTTATTTTGTTGGTAATGGGGATTGAACTCAGGCACTTAACCCCTATGCCATATTCCCAGCCCTGGTTTGTATTTTATATAAAAGTGTGGTCTCACTGAGTTCCTTAGCACTTCACTTTTACTGAGGGTGGCTTTGAACTCGGGTTCCTCCTGTCTCAGCCTCCTGAGCAGGTGGGATTAGAGGTCTGAACCACCACATCTAGCTTTGTGTCACTTTTTTTCTGTCACATAATTTTAAACCACTCATACCATGGCCCTAGCACCTGCATATGTTCCTTAGGCTATGTCTACAAGTCATCAGTTCTACTCCTGCCACCTTTTTCCATACCCAGGGACTAAAATCTTTGCTTCAACTAGTCCTTGACAGTTAAACTCACTGAGTTCTTGTAAACACATAGTGCAATCAGAATCCTTCCTTAAGTTTACAAGAAATGCATCCAATCATATCTTAACTCTTCATAGGGGTACATTTTAATAGGATTGTGGACACTGAGTGCTATATGTTTCTTGATTGCCATAGGTGCTCCCTGCTCCCCTAACCATCACCACTAATATATCAGGGCTTAGGTATCTCTCACCTGCAAAAGATCCTAAAGACTATGCCAATTGCTTTCTGGCAGATCAGATCCTGGAAGCAAAGTTTCGGTCTCTAGCAGTTAAAATATAGGAGGCACAGTAGGCATAGTAGTCATGCTTATGCAGAGGTAGCCATAGCCTTCTGCATCATTAGATAGAAGATATGTATATCTCAAAAACTAAGGCCTAATTCAAAAATTTTACATAGTGAATACATGCTGAAAAACAAATATTTATGACCTTGAATACATATACTACATCAGGGTGTTTATTACCTTGAATACATAATAAAAAACAATTATTGGTTGCTGGAAGCATCAGAAAGACAGCATATCTATAGCCATCTGGGCCTGATCAACAATCCACATTTTTAGGATTCCTTATCATAAAATCCAAACATCTGAAGTCTTCTGTAATAATCCCTTAGCAAGAAGGCCAATGCTCTGCATCCACAGACCAATACAGTGTATGCTTCAAAGTCATGTGACCAGAACACAAGATCCCTGCCTAGGATTACTAAAAGCCTCCTCCATATGGTACTCAGACCAGCTTATAATTCATGCAAATGATCATTTGTCAGTTGATTTGTGGCTGCAACTTCAGAAAGCATACGAGCTGAATCCATACTAATATTCTTTTATTCATCTAAAACACATATACAATTAAAAATGTTACATATGCATCAATGTGCTGCTGTAAGCAAACAAAATGTCATGTGATTATGCAAAACAATATTATATATCTGATATAATTTTTAATTAATTTTTATTGTAGGTTGTTCAAAACATTACATAGTTCTTGATATATTATATTTCACACTTTGATTCAAGTGGGATATGAACTCCCATTTTTACCTCATATACAGATTGCAGAATCACATCAGTTGCACAACCATTGATTTACATATTGCCATTCTGGTGTCTGTTGTATTCTGCTGCCATTCCTATCCTCTACTATCCCCCCTCCCCCAACCCCTCCCCTCTTCTCTCTCTACCCCCTCTACTGTAATTCATTTCTCCCCCTTATATTTTTCCTCCTTTCCCCTCACTTCCTCTTGTATTTAATTTTGTATACCCCTGAGGGTCTCCTTCCATTTACATGCAATTTCCCTTCTCTCTCCCTTTCCCTCCCACCTCTCATCCCTGTTTAATGTTAATCTTCTTCTCATGCTCTTCATCCCTACTCTGTTCTTAGTTACTCTCCTTATATCAAAGAAGACATTTGGCATTTGTTTTTGAGGGATTGGCTAGCTTCACTTAGCATAATCTGCTCTAATGCCACCTATTTCCCTCCAAATTCTATGATTTTGTCATTTCTTAATGCAGAGTAATACTCCATTGTGTATAAATGCCACATTTTTTTTATCCATTCGTCTATTGAAGCGCATCTAGGTTGGTTCCACAGTCTTGCTATTGTGAATTGTGCTGCTATGAACATGGATGTAGCAGTGTCCCTATAGTGTGCTCTTTTTAGGTTTTTAGGGAATAGAATAGACCGAGTAGGGGAATAGCTGGATCAAATGGTGGTTCCATTCCCAGCTTTCCAAGAAATCTCCATACTTCTTTCCGAATTGGCCACACTAATTTGCAGTCCCACCATCAATGTACAAGAGTACACTTTTCCCCACATCCTCGCCAGCACTTGTTGTTGTTTGACTTCCTAATGGCTGCCAATCTTACTGGAGTGAGATGGTATCTTAGGGTGGTTTTGATTTGCATTTCTCTGACTGCTAGAGATGGTGAGCATTTTTTCATATACTTGTTGATTGATTGTATGTCCTCCTCTGAGAAATTTCTGTTCAGGTCCTTGGCCCATTTGTTGATTGGGTTATTTGTTATCTTATTGTATAATTATTTAGTTCTTTGTATATTCTGGATATTAGGGCTCTGTCTGAAGTGTGAGGAGTAAAGATTTGTTCCCAGGACGTAGGCTCCCTATTTACCTCTCTTATTTTTTCTTTTGTTGAGAAAAAACTTTTTAGTTTGAGTAAGTCCCATTTGTTGATTCTAGTTATTAACACTTGTGATATGGGTGTCCTATTGAGGAATTTGGAGCCCGACCCCACAGTATGTAGATCATAGCCAACTTTTTCTTCTATCAGACGCCATGTCTCTGATTTGATATCAAGTTCCTTGATCCACTTTGAGTTAACTTTTGTGCATGGCCAGAGAAAGGGATTCAGTTTCATTTTGTTGCATATGGATTTCCAGTTTTCCCAACACCATTTGTTGAAGATGCTATCCTTCTTCCATTGCATGCTTTTAGCCCCTTTATCGAATATAAGATAGTTGTAGTTTTGTGGATTGGTTTCTGTGTCCTCTATTCTGTACCATTGGTCCACCCGCCTGTTTTGGTACCAGTACCATGCTTTTTTCTTACTATTGCTCTGTAGTATAGTTTGAAGTCTGGTATAGCTATACCGCCTGATTCACACTTCCTGCTTAGCATTGTTTTTGCTATTCTGGGTCTTTTATTTTTCCATATGAATTTCATGATTGCTTTATCTATTTCTACAAGAAATGCCATTGGGATTTTGATTGGCATTGCATTAAACCTATAGAGAACTTTTGGTAATATTGCCATTTTGATGATGTTAGTTCTATCTATGCATGAACAGGCTATATTTTTCCATCTTCTAAGATCTTCTATTTCTCTATTTAGGGTTCTGTAGATTTCATTGTATAAGTCTTTCACCTCTTTTGTTAGGTTGATTCCCAAGTATTTTATTTTTTTGAGGATATTGTGAATGGGGTGGTTGTCCTCATTTCCATTTCAGAGGATTTGTCCCTGATATACAGGAATGCCTTTGATTTATGCTTGTTGATTTTATATCCTGCCACTTTGCTGAATTCATTTATTAGCTCTAATAGTTTCTTTGCAGACCCTTTTGGGTCTGCTAGGTATAGAATCATGTCATCTGCAAATAGTGATAATCTGAGTTCTTCTTTTCCTATTTTTATGCCTTTAATTTCTTTCATCTGTCTAATTGCTCTGGCCAGTGATTCGAGAACTATGTTGAACCGAAGTGGTGAGAGAGGGCATCCCTGTCTTGTTCCAGATTTTAGAGGGAATGCCTTCAGTTTTTCTCCATTCAGAATGATGCTAGCCTGAGGCTTAGCATAGCTTGCTTTTACAATATTGAGGTATGTTCCTGTTATCCCTAGTTTTTCTAGAGTTTTGAAGATAAAGGGATGCTGTACTTTGTCGAATGCTTTTTCCGCCTCTATCGAGATGATCATATGGTTCTTATTTTTAAGCCCATTGATGTGGTGAATAACATTTATTGATTTCCGTATATTGAACCAACCTTGCATCTCAGGGATAAATCCTACCTGATAATGGTGCACAATTTTTTTTTGATATGTTTTTGTATTCGGTTCACCAGAAGTTTATTGAGGATTTTTGCATCTAGTTTCATTAGAGATATTGGTCTGTAGTTTTCTTTCTTTGAAGTGTCTTTGTCTGGTTTAGGAATCAGGGTGATGTTGGCCTCATAGAATGAATTTTAAAGTTCTCCCTCTTTTTCTATTTCCTGAAATAGCTTGAAAAATATTGGTATTAGTTCCTCTTTAAAGGTTTTGTAAAACTCTACTGTATACCCATCCGGTCCTGGGCTTTTCTTAGTTGGTAGTCTTTTGATGGTTTCTTCTATTTCCTCAATTGATATTGGTCTGTTTAGGTTGTCAATATCCTCCTGACTCAATCTGGGCAAATCATATGACTTAAGAAATTTATCAATGCCTTCACTATCTTCTATTTTATTGGAGTATAAGGATTCAAAATAATTTCTGATAATCTTCTCTATTTCTGAAGTGTCTGTTGTGATATTGCCTTTTTCATCCCATATGCTAGTAATTTGAGTTCTCTCTCTTCTATTCTTTGTTAGTGTGCCTAAGGGTCTGTCGATTTTATTTATTTTTTCAAAGAACCAACTGTTAGTTTTGTCAATTTTTTCAATTGTTTCTTTTGTTTTGATTTCATTAATTTCAGCTCTGATTATATTTATTTCTTTTCTTCTACTTCTTTTGCTGTTGTTTTGCTCTTATTTTTCTAGGACTTTGATAATTTTTTTTCATTCACTAGAAATAGATTCTTCAGTCTATGACTTAAGGCTTGTGTTGTATTCTCTCTCAAAGAAATTATCTGCATCTTAGTCACCATGGGTGAATTTAAAAAAAAAAAAGAAAGAAAGAAAGTACCTATCCTTGGGAGTAACTAGGCTTATAGGCAAGCACCATTAGGTGAGTTTTTATACTCAACTTTAAGAATGTTACAAAATAGCCACATACAGGGTGATGCACTTCAATACTGGTGATACAGGTTTCTGATGCATGAGGATCAAAAGTTTGACATTAGCCTTGACAACTGAGAAAAACCCTGTCATTAAACAAAGAAGAAAAAAAAACTGAGAGTGTAACTCAGTGATAGAGGAATTATGAGTTCAATTCTTCATATTGCATACAGTTAGAAATATGAAACAAAATATTATTAAAATTAATCCTATTAATATTTTATTATATAGACCTTTCTCTAGCTATAAATTCATAAAAAAATTTGCACAGGGATTGAAACCAGTGTTCTATCAGAGAGCAGAGAAAGCACAGAAATTTTACAAATTTTTAATTTGACTTATATTTTCAAATTAAATCGTTTTAAACAGTAACAAATTGTACAGATAAAATGAGAATCAACAGACTCCTGATTAAAATAATATTTCCTCATTATGTGTCAAAACAAGTCCAATGTTTAAACCTTAGGAAATAAGACGCTTTTTAAGATGTGGTGATTATCACCACTCTCTTTCTGTTTGACATCCCAATTCTGCCTTTGTATGAACTGAAAAGAACCGGTATGGTGATGTGTTTCTGTAACTTCAGGGACTTGGGAGATTTAGACAGGGAAATTTCACATTCAAGGCCAGCTTCATCAACTGAGTAAATACTAAAGCAAACAAACAAAAAAAAAAAAAAACAACAACAACAAAAGACTGTGTTGGGCAAAATGCACACAACCATAATCCCAGATGGATAGGAAAATAAGGCAAGAAGATGGAAAATTCAAAGTCACCCTCAGCCAAAGTGAGATCCTAGACAACTCAGTGAGACTCTGTCTCTAAGTATAATACAAAATAGGGCTGGGGATGTGGCCCAGGGTCAAGTGCCCCTGGCTTCAATACCTGGTACAAGAAAATAAAATAAAATAAAATAAAATAAAATAAAATGGGGCTGGAGGTGTGACTTTGTGCTTAAATGCCCCTGGGTAAGATCTTTGGTACAAAACAAACAAAAATTCTGCTCTTTTGAATAAGTGTCACTATCTAACATCCAAGAAAACATGAAAATATTGATAACTCATGTAGCCTATAAGAAGTGAGTTTTGGCTTTGAGATAAGGTAGAGATGAACCTGAATTCCAGTAAAGTCACTTATTAGTTGTGAGACTTAGCAAATATTCTTTGACACTGAACTCCTATGTGAACTCCATCTATTATTAAAGGTACAATAATCATAAATGCCAACATGCAACAATTCTTCAGCTTCATCTATATACAGAAATTAGATGATACGTTTTTACTCTTACTCTAGAAAAATGTAGAATGTGTTTGCCAAACGTTGAATAGGATCTCTTATTATTATTTTTTTTTATGGAAAATGTAATGCTGTGACTATGAAAGAGTATTAGTCAGGTATCTGGTCAAAAAACTTTTGAATGTTTTTGTTTTTGCTTTCAGAACACTGTTACCTCCATGAGAACAAGCCCACAATATTTTTTTAATCATGAAGTATTTTGGGGAAAAACATCAGGGTGTTTTGTTGGTAGCCAGATTACACTCTAAGGTTCAGTGTACTTACCAACCATCAGCTAATTATATGCAGCAAAGATTCCAGGTGAGCTGAGCCTGAATTGACGACCATCCCAAATATGAGCTAATAAGTTTTAGAATGAGTTAACTAGTGACAGATAATTAGTTAATTTATTCACAATAGGCTGGATGCCAGAAATCAATCGCATCATGTGCAGAGGTTGTATGAAAAACAGTAGTCATCTTATTGATAGTGATTTGCTTTTTCTTCATTAAAATTTTGTTGACTCTCTTAATAAACTGTATTGAACTATAGAAAAATATTTATAGACATATATGCCTTTAATTTTGAAAATATTCTCCCAGTACCTTATAAATTTGATATGAATATTAGCACAATTATAAAAGCCAAATATCTCAATCCTGCCTTTAGGGTCAAGGTAAAAATTGCAAATTAGTTTCCCTTTAATATATTTATTTTATAGAGTCTGGGATACTGAGAAATCTGAAGACCTTGCAACATCCACTTCCTGTGACACTAATTCTTTATGTTTATTTACCATGTGGGATCTGAAATGGGAATGAATGTGTTCTTAGAATCTAGTGAGAAACAATGCCCACATTTGTACAGCTCTGGTTTGGAGCTGCCAACTGTCTCAATGTGCACTGTCTCTCCTGTTCTTTGGCCCTGTTGAGAATATGTCCAGGAAGTCTGTTCCATCGCCTAGGACATAAAAATGAGTGGTTCAGGCCTTTCATCTTGCTGATGTCAATGAATCCATAGCTGTCAATGTGAAATTTGGGTACAGTAAACTGAGATATGCCTGAGACTTCAGGTAAACAGTGAATATTAAGATGGTTTTCCAAAAGTACATGTATGTATTAATAAAGTCATAATGTCAAGCCATGATAATATATTGAAAATAGTGTTTTTAGTTACAATTTGTTTAAGATCTTATTTTCTTCTTCTCCTTCTCCTTTGTGTCCTCCTCCTCCTCCTCCATCTTATTTCATTTAAGGGGAGGGTCTTCTTGAGTTTCTTAGAGCCTTAATTTTTGCTGAAGGTAACATTGAACTCACAGTTCTCCTGCATCCACCTCCAGAGCCACTTATATTACAGGTGTATGTCACTGTGCCTGACTTTTGTTTTTCATTTTTAATTTGAATAGTAAAGACTTTAAAATTATACTTGTGAGTCTCTTTTTAGTGGTTAGAGTTATAGGGACATTGATGCCTAAGAAAATTGTTAATGAGTTTAAACTTCAAGCTGTTTTTCAAAAGATCAGAGAACAGAAAAGTTAAGTAAAAATTTAAATGAATTGTGATATCATTTCCATAAATAAAAATATATACATATTTATTCAAAAATTGCTTTAACCTTATATACATTGATAAGTGTCAATGCACTTCTGTCTGGTTTAGGTCCTACTAATGGAAGGAAATTCTCCCTCAAATAACTCCATCCAAGGCATTTAATGCAATTCACAGCCACTCAAAATAATAATAAGAAGAAGTGTAGGGGGATTTTAGGTTTGCTAAGCACACCTGTAATACAAGTTACTTGAAAAGGCATCACAGGTAAAATTTAGGCCCTCTCTAAAGACATGTGTGTGTGTGTGTGTGTGTGTGTGTGTGTGTGTGTGTGTGTGTGTTTGTATGGGTGCACAAATATCGAAGGTACACAAGTCTAATACACAGTCCTTTTATTCTTCAATTTATATTTGTTGCTGTAGATGGATACAATCATTATTAGTTTGTTTCTTTGTTTTTTTTTAATGTGGTGCTGGGTGTTCAACCCAGTACCTCACACGTACTAGAAAAGCACTCTACCAGTTAATGAGAACCCCAGTCCCCACAGTACTTCACTTATTTTTTTGTGTGTGGGTGTATGTGGTGCAGGAAATTGAATCCATGACCTTAAGTAAGCAAAACAAGCACTCTACTGACTAAGCTGTATCCCCAACTCTGATCCTTAGTCTTTCAACAATGAAAATGGGGAAGTGCTGAAGCCTTTTCCAACCAGTCTCTTAGGTGAGGACTGTCCAATCCTCATGCAACCAGTGATGAGGGGGGCAGGATTTCACTATCTTGTGTTTTCTTCCTGTCTGGAGCCCACCATTCTTTCAATCTTTTTGTAGTCTTTTTATCCTGGATCAGGAGACAAGGTTTCTTTGCTACACAGAAGCTAAAAATAAATCACAAGGAAAACATTAAGAAACCTGAAAGCCAGGAAATGGTAAGTGTGCTTGTTATCCAGAGACTGCGTAGAAAGGTTGTTTGAAGCTAGTGGAAGTGGCAATGGTGGAAACTAGAAATTGTGACTAGGGGCTCCTCATGGTTCTCTCTAGACTCTGGGGCCAAAGGGACTCTCTGTGGCAGCTCAGGGTTCCCCCACCTCTGACTAGTCTAGTGAAGCTTAGGTCAACAGTTGAAAACCTGAGCATTTTGTTCCATGATTGTATGGAGTTTTCAGCTTCTTTTTGAAACCCTTTGTGGGCATCCATGTGCCACAAGTCAAGCATGTCCCAAGATTATTATCCCAGTGCTGAAGCCTGGGATAATTATCAGGAGATTACCCCAACTCCATTTGTTGTATTCATGCATGAGAGAGACTGTAGATTTTAGAGCTTGTTAGTCATGAGATTCTGTTTTGTTTTGATTTGTGGTTTCTTTTTTTTTGGGGGGGGGCAGGGTACCAGAAATGCAACCCAGAAGTATTTATCCACTAATTTGATCCCCAGCCTTTTTTTGTATTTTTATTTATAGACAGGGCCCCTTTGAGATTTTTAGGTCCTTACTAAATTGCTGATGCTGCTTTTAACTCATGCTCCTCATGATGTCAGAGCTTTTTAAATAAAAGAGAAGCTTTATCTCAAATCCAAAACAAAAATTTGAAATCCAGAACTTCATCTTAGGTCTTCATAGGTCTGAGAATAAACCCATAGTTTTCTAGATCTTTGTTCATATATCTGTTTGTAAAGTTTTTCTCTGTTCATAGTGAATAAGTATAAAATAGAATAGATAGTAAAATGACCCTGTAATGAGGGTAATGGGCTTCATTGTACCACACCTCAAGGCTAACTGGAAGATATGTTAATGAGCACCTTTAAGGCATATTTCAAAGGTTAAAACCCTTGAAAGCCCTTTGGGAGAACACCTCCAACAAAGCCCTTTGTTCCTGGGGTGATTCCAGGAAGAATGAAACTGTTCCATATGATAGTCAGGACGCTTTTTCCAAAGCCTATTTTTAAGAAACAAGGGAAATAAATAATTGATTATGTTGAAAGTGGAATTTTGAGATGAAACAAAATTTCTCACTTTGCCAATTGTATCTGGACGCTTGTCTCAGAAATTTTGAAGAATAAAATGTATTTATTTAAGCAAGAAGAAATAGAATTCCCACCATGTGGAAAAAGGAATGATACTAGAAAAAATCATTTTGGTATGCCATCTTCGAAGTTTACTGATGGTTTTGGGCAGAACATTAAGCAACAAAGTCACAGATTTCCCTTACTATAATATTTAAAGTTTATTTTCTTTTGGATCAGGCTATCTGTAAGTTTGGATCCACAGTCAAACAATATCTACTATTGAAGAAATAAACTGCAACTACACTTATATTAAAGAAACAAAATTTATGATGATTCCAAAAAAAAAGCAGTGTTTAATTGCATCTATTTTTATACTCCACCAACATATCTATGAAAAATATGTTAATGAGCAAGGTCTCTGATCTACTTAAGACCAAAATTTTGGTTCCATTTAACCATATTTCTGTTTATTTGTGAATCATTCAGAAATGATTAGCCACACATTTTCTCAGTAGAAAAAATGTCAATAATAAATAAAAAAAAATTGATTAATCTAGGTGATGCTAAGGAATTATCTTCTTTATCATCTATTATCAACCTATTCCATCCATACAATTTTTTAATTTCCATTTTGAATATTTTGTATCTTTAGCTAGATCAACCTATTATTTAGGAACATATTTCACCATAGAACATGAGGAAAGTTATGAGGTAATCAAACCTTGAAGAGAGACATTTTGAATCTTATAGTAAAATGATATTTAACATTAATTTGTAATACAGTTGATGAAATAGAAGATTTTTAAGAAAATATAAACTAAGAAAATATAAATGAAGATTGTACATAAGTGGAGGAAAAGTGATTAGGCATTTCAAAGTACATGATACAATTTAAAACGTGATTTCTAAAGTCTCTTTGAGCTCTTGGGATTCAAGGAACTCTTAACAATATTATCAAGAACTTTTCAAGACTTCAAGGTCTTACTGATCAGTAAAAGACTACATTTATTAAACCAGAAAAATAAAAATTTAAAATAGGATATGATACAAGAAACCATAAAAATCATGATTAAAAATAACAACTAAAATGTTTGAAAAACCTGCAGTGAGAAATTTAAATGTGGGAAAGAAGAAGGAAGAGAAGAGACTGAGGGAGAGTATAAGCACTAGTTGAGCACAATGGTCCACATACACTAGACTCAGCTTGCCACTCCATCCATCATTCTCCTCAAGTTTGGTTCTTAAACTTTTGGTGTTCAAAAATACAGTATTTGAACTTTTTGCAATTGTAATCAACCCACAAATTTTTAACAATTAGAAACAGTGTCTAGAGAGGTAGGTAATTCAAACTGAGTCCAGAACTTTCCTACATTCACCTCCAAGTTTAGAAATGCCTCTTTTAATGCTAGAGTCACTTCCTGGTGAATCAGGTTTAAAGGCTCAGAAACAGCAGCATAGTCGCTCAACACTTGTTATTTTATAGGTCCTATTTTATTCAACATTAGCTAAGTAACAACCCAAATTTTAATATTCTCCTCACTCATCTGCCAAAGACCAAGTATTGAACAGCATTTGCAAGACCAACAACCACATAATTGTTTACCACTGTTACCTAATTCTATAATTTAAAAAAAAGTCAATGATTTTTTATATTAATAATTTATTTTTTACTTATAGGTGGATACAATATTGTATTTTATTTTTATGTGGTGCTGAGGATTGAACCCAGTGTCTCACACAGGCTAGGTGAACACTGTACCTCTAAGCAATACCCCAGCCCCTAATTCTGTAATATTTTTAAGATTATTGAATTTCTTTTATTTTCAAATTAAAATAAATTTATTTTTAAACTGACACATATAAAGATTTTTAAAGTGTTCTCAACAATCTATGCCATTTGACTTTCCAGAGACATGTGAGGACCTTCCAGTTGTAAAGTATTATTTTATGGTGGCCTTTGTTTCTTTAATATTATTTATTGATGCATTATAATTATGTATAATAGTGGAATTAATTATGCCACATTCATACTTTCATAAATTGATCAGTCTCAATCCCAAGTACCCCTGATCTGCTTGCTCTCCCCTACTGATGTCCCTTCTATCATTATTATTTAAATTAATACATTATAAATATATGTATGCATTATATATATGCATATAAAATCCAAAAAAATTTTCATGTATACATGCAGGATTTACTATGGTACCTTCTTAAAATACTTTTATTTTATTGTTTTTTTTTATTTTTATGTGGTGCTGGGGCTGGAACCCAGTGCCTTCCACGTGCTAGGCAAGTGCTCTACCACTGAGCCACAACTCCAGCCCTTACTGTGGTACATTTATACAAACAAAGCAAAATTTTGTAGATTTGTTTACCAGTATTTCCCCATACTCTCTCCTTCTCCCTCCCTCTTAAGAAACCTCATATATTGGTCTCACTTTTTATTTTCATATGATTCCTCTTTTCTATTTCCTTTTTTCCTCTCTCTAGCTAATCATAAAAGAAAATATCCAACACTTGACTTTATGAATCTGGCTTATTTTGTTTAGCCTGATGTTCTCCAGTTCCATTCCTTTGCCAACAAATATCATAATTTAATTTTTCTTTATGGTTGAGTAGAATTCTATTGTGTATATATACTACATATTTTTATCCATTATTCCATTAATGGGCACCTGTTCTGGTTCCATAATTTGGCTATTGTAATTTACATAGTAGCCTTTATATTTTATGTGATTTTGAACTCATTTGAACAAACAGAAAATGTTTTAAGATAAAAACCAAAAGTGAAGTGAGGGTTACTCTATCACTGAGCTACATCCCCGTTACCACTATCCATCTTTATTTTGACACAGGGACTCACTAAGTTGCTGAGGTAAGCCTTAAACTTATGATCTTCCTGTGATAGACTCCTGAGTCACTAGGATAACTTGTGTGTTCCACTACACCCAGCTGAGTCCTTCAATTGTTCAATGTAATTAAAACTGATCAACTTTTATTATGCACTCACTTTTATACTTTTTTTAAGAGAGAGACAGGAGTGAGAGAAATAAATTTTTTTATATTTATTTTTCAGTTTTCGGTGGACACAACATCTTTTATTTTATTTTTATGTGGTGCTGAGGCTTGAACCCACCACCCTGCACATGCCAGGTGAGCATGTTACTACTTGAGCCACATCCCCAGCCCACTTTTGTACATTTTGAAAGTTCTGATGTCAAAGGAGTCATTTTAAACTCTATTTATTACATCAAATTTTATGAAGAAAAAGAATTCCATGATTTTATTAATAATGTGACACTACTATTCATTAACTTAAAAAAAATATTTGGATCATACAAATGATCATAAAACAATTTACATTTTCAAAATCAAAAAAATAAGAAAAATTTTTAATGATTATCATCAGAGTATCTACTTATATCTGCATTTTATATGATTATGCAAAATCAATGTACTTCCTTGGAACAAGTGGTGCCTGCCTTTACTTTCACAGTTCAGGAGACTGAGGCAGGATGATCACAAGTTCAAAGCCAGCCTCAGGAACTTAGAAAGTCTCTAAGCAACTCAGTGGGACCCTGTCTCAAATTAAAATATAATATAAATGCCTGGTGATGTGACTCAAGGTTTAAGTGCCCCTGGGTTCAATCCCTGGTACCCCTACCCTCTCAAAAAAGTAAAAGTGATGGGGGAGTACCAGTAAAATAGAAGAGAAGTCAGTAGAGTCGAGGAAAGGGATTGAGGAATAGAGGGAGAGAAAAGAGACAGAAAACGAAAAAAATGTTGGAATGAAACTGACCAAACTATCCTATGTCTATACGTGAATATACCACAGTGTATTAAGATAAATAATTCCTTGATTATATTAAAAATGTGGTACTACTACTTATTAACTTAAAATATGTGGATCATATTGCTTTTATATATATTTAATAGAATTTTAAATCTTTTAAAAAACAACTATAAATAAATAGAAAAAAGATCCCTAACAGTAGAGAAAAGGGAAAAGCGGGAGAAAGGAAGGGAGGGGAAAAAAATTCTGGGGACTGCACTGGAGCAAATTATATTCCATGCTTATGTCTTTATGTCAAAATTAACTCTAATATTATGTATAACTTAAATGAACTAATAAAAGGTTTTCCAGGAGATCATTGTTGCAAGGGTTTCAGAAATTACTTTTTAATAGTTAAACTACTGTGATTTGCAAGAACAAAACTATAGGCCAAAAGATTAATAAATATATTTTAGTTATAAGACAGTAAAATTTAGGGGCTGAGGATGTGGCTCAAGTGGTAGCGTGCTCACCTGGCATGCCTGCAGCCCGGTTTCGATCCTCAGCACCACATACAAACAAAGATGTTGTGCCCACTGATAACTAAAAAATAAATATTAAATTTCTCTCTCTCTCTCTCTCTCTCTCTCTCTCTCTCTCTCTTTAAAAAAAGTAAAATTTATAGAACTGTTCGATTAATTGGAACAATTTCTTAAAGTACTTGTGTAAGCCTGAAATGATTGTGTTTGATGAAGAGTCCATTAAACAGAATAATGACCTCCCAAAGATACCCACATTTTATTCCCAGGAAACAAAGGATATGTTATTATATGGCAAAGGAGATATTGCATATTTAGTTAAGGTTAAGGACCTTAATTTGGGGAGAGTATCTCATAACCTGAATCAATCTAATTGATCAATCTAATTACCTGAATCCATAAAAGTGAAAGAAGAATAGGTCAGAAGAAAATCTGAAAATGATTAATTCAGCTGTTATTGTCTTTGAAGAAGGAAGAAGAGAACCAAAAGCCAAGGAATGCAGACTGCTTCTGGAAGCAGAGACTGTTCCTCAGCTTACAGTTAGCAAGAAGAAAAGGACCTCAGTACTGCAGTCAGAGAGAACTGAATGTGGTCAATGCTAGTAATGAGCAGAAAACAGATTCCTCCATACAGTCTCAGTCCTGCAGACATTTTGATTTTAGACTGCTGAGAAAAATACCAAACTTATGACTAAAAAGTGTAATACATTTGTGATGTTTTAGCTATTCATTTGCAAAAAATTGCTAGGGCTGCCATAAATAAAAAAACCTAATAAATTGAGAGTTTTTTCCTTTGATTTCTTGCACACAGTTAAGCAATGAGATAATAGTGTCACAAGAAAGTACTAAACATACTGAGTGCCTATTTGTTAAAGAAAACACAGCAGCTCCAGCAATGACCATGGTGGATAATTGCCATGAGGGAAACAGGTAGGTAACCAATGAAGGTGGAATAATGCTTTAAGAAACTATGAAAACATCAGAAGGTAATGCCAATATTATATCAGCAAGTAAACAAAAAATTACCAATATTTTCCTAAAAATCCACCACTTGACAGCTTACAAGATGTCCAATTTCTTTCTGTACTACCACCACTTAATCCAAAAGAGCTTTCACATCTATCATCTTTCTGTTTTTTCTATCCCTAGTAAAATATTACCTAACTAATAGCATAAAATAGCCAAAATCCATAAAAATAAAAATAATAATGAATTACAGAAGTTAAGTGCTTTGAAATCAGGTGTCCCTGAGTTTGAATGTCGACTCATTTGATATATTGCACTGAGTAAGTTGACTAACTTTTCTGACTCTGGATGTACTTATGTGTAAACAGGGAGAAGATTTTATTTTATTTTATATAGAGTTTTGGGAAAACATCATGCAAGGTACTCAGCACTTTCACAGTTGCACTCACTAAATAGTATTATATTTAACTAAGCTAAACCAGCAAATTTTTAAATTAGAAATAAATATTATTTCTCATGTGAAATTGAGAGTATCTGATAGATGATATAAAGTTTTAAATTAGTTTTAATTATATTTTCATTTTTGAAGGATTTTTTTCACTTCTCAACCAATATTCTAAGAAACACTCTCAAAACAAGTTGTTTATGTTCTTTTCTTAGCATATGATAAGTGTAAAAAAAGTTAATAAGAATAATAGGTACCTTCATCCTAGAAAGTTATTCCAGCAAAAAATATTTCAGTGTTAAGTGGAAATAAAATAATTTTAGTTTAAAGTAAGATTTCATCCTGTGGTCTGGGACAAATTTATTGCTTTTTGGAAATCAATATGTAAACCCTTATATGATATAAAGCCTCTAAATAATAAATTGTTCCTTGTCCAACATTAAGCATGGTGTTCTATCTGTGTTCAAAAGAATACCATTAAATTTAAAGCATGAACTTTATTTTCCATGCTGTATGAAATGCACTTTGAAATTTGGTACTTATCTCCAACTTATTTCTCCTCATTTATTCCAGATATGTTTTTCTTCTGCAATGTTTTCATTGCCCTTACATCCTTCATCAATACTAAAATTACAGTAAACAAAATTTAATTTAACTCATATTTCTTGGTTGTAGATTTTCACAACAATAAAATAAACAATTTAATTATTTATGAATAAAAATTTAATGGGAGATGAATAAGAGTCTTTCAGAATGGATGTAAGTCTATATTCCTCATTCTCACAAGAATTATGCCTGACACATAATAGTGAGTAAATGCTGAACATTTTAAACTTAATATAAGCTGAATGCAGTGGCATGCACTTCTAATTCCTGCTGTTCTGGAGGCTGAGGCAGAAGGATCTTGAGTTCAAAGCCAGCCTCAGCAAAAGTGAGGCACTAAGCAATTCAGTGAAGCTTTGTCTCTAAATAAAATCTAAGATAGGGCTGGGGGGCTGGGGTTGTGATTCAATGGTTGCATGCTTGCCTAGCATGTGTGAGGCACTAGGTTCAATTCTCAGCATCAAATACAAATAAATAAATAAATGTTGAACAACAACTAAAAATATTTTTTAAAAAAGATAGTGGTGTGGATGTGGCTCAGTGTTCAAGTTCCCTGAGTTTAATCCCTGGTCCTCAAAAAAAAAAAAAAAATATATATATATATATATATATATATATATATATATATATATATATATATATATATACATGGGCACTGATATAATGATAGTTTGGAGTATTTTTAAACTTTACATTAGTGTGAAAGTGATATGCACTGAGTAGTAAACAAACTTCCAACTCTGAATTTTATCCTTTTCCAAGATTAATCATATGTGGTATGTTAATATTTTTGTCCAGTGTCAGCAAATGTACAGATCCCAGTGAACCACATCATCATAAGAATAAACAACAAATATTCTACATTGTACTGCACTCGTAGACTGGACTGTTGAGTAGGTGTACTAAATGCATTTTTGACTTATGGTATTTTCAACTTTCAAGGTGATTGAAAATGAATTGAGTACTTTTGAAACTTAATTACTCAAGAACATCTTTATGTGTGGATTTCTCAATAATATCAGGTTTATTCCACCTATTTTCTCACTGCTTTGAAGATCTATAATACAATAAATAGCAATACACTATGGCTGCCACTTCAATTTTAAATATAATGCACAATGAATATAATACTTAACTCTTCACCTGCAATAAAAATATTAACACAAATAACTAAGTTCTTTATTATTCCTAATCCTGCCCCAAATATGACTCTACATAAGTCTCACCTAAATATGCTAACTGTCAAGTTGAATGCTTGGAATCCTCAGTAATTCTGGATTTCCCATCATGGTATGAAAATTTTCAATTATGCATTACTTCCCTCTGGGAGAAGGGTGTGGAGTTTGGAAAAGTGGGAGGGTATGTAGAAGCAAGGCACATTTAAGTATAAAAATAATAAATCTACATAAATTATTGATGAGCAAAATTATTCAAAATATCTAAAAGAAACAAGAACACTAGCTATCTTTAAGATTTTCTTAATAGTGTTTTTTTTTTGTTTCTGTGGTTTGATAGTGTTTTTCAATTATATTAAATGGTGTCAAGAGGTCTTTAAAATATATGTGGGCTAGGGTTGTAGATCAGTGGTGGTGCACTCGCCGCTCATGTGTGAGGCACTGGGTTCAATCCACAGTACCACATATAAATAAATAGATAGATAGATAGAAGATAGATAGATAGATAGATAGATAGATAGATAGATAGATAGATAAATTATAATCAATAAATAAATGTTTAAAAATATATATGCAATAGGGCTGAAGACAAAATGTTTAACTTGTACTTGCACATGCCAGGCTTTTTTAGATTAGAAAACCTTAAGCAGCTGAAAGAATAAACACTGACAACAAGAAGCAAGTTAACCAATATTAAACCTCAAAAAGAGAAGTGTGCGAAATCTAAATTCATGAAAGATAAGTGTCAATTCCATATTAAAAATAGCATAATCCTGAAATCTTATAGACAAGCAGAACATCTGTTAAAAAGAGAGAAATGTCTTATCATAGTAGGACCATAAAGTGGATCACATTCCGATGCCTATCACACATAAAGATTAATACGGCTACATCCTGGGAACAAATTTTTACTCCTCAAACTTCAGATAGAGCCCTAATGCCCAGAGTATACAACGAACTCAAAAAATTAAACAATAAGATAACAAATACCCCAATCAACAAATGGGCCAAGGACCTGAACAGACACTTCTCAGAGGAGGACATACAATCAATCAGCAAGTACATGAAACAATGCTCACCATCTCTAGCAGTCAGAGAAATGCAAATCAAAACCATCCTAAGATACCATCTCACTCCAGTAAGTTTGGCACCCATTATGAAGTCAAACAACAATAAGTGCTGTCGAGGATGTAAGGAAAAGGGTACACTTGTACATTGCTGGTGGGACTGCAAATTGGTGCGGCCAAATTGCAAAGCAGTATGGAGATTCCTTGGAAAGCTGGGAATGGAACCACCATTTGACCCAGCTATTCCCCTTCTAGGACTATTCCCTAAAGACCTTAAAAGAGAGTATTATAGAAATACTGCTACAATGATCTTCATAGCAGCACAATTCACAATAGCTAGACTGTGGAACCAACCCAGATGCCCTTCAATAGATGAATGGATAAAAAAATATGGCATTAATACACATGGAGTATTATTCTGCACTAAAAAATGACAAAATCATGGAATTTGCAGAGAAATGGATGGCACTAGAGCAGATTATGCTAAGTAAAGCTAGCCAATCCCTAAAAAACAAATGCAAAATGTCATCTGTGATATAAGGAGAGTAACTAAGAACAGAGCAGGGAGGAAGAGCATGAGAAGAAGATCACCATTAAACAGCAACAAGAGGGGGGAGAAAAAGAGAGAAAGAAGGAAAATTGCATGGTAAAGGAAAAAGACCCTCATTGTTATACAAAATTACATATAAGAGAAAGTGAGGGAAAAGGGGAAAAAACGAGAGAAATGAATTACAGTGGAGGGGGTATAGAGAAAAGGTGGGAAGGGAGGGGGGATAGTAGAGGATAGGAAAGGCAGCAGAATAAAACATACACTAGTATGGCAGTAGGTAAAAAAGTGGATGTGTAACCAATGTGAATCTGCAGTATGTATACGGGGTAAAAATGGGAGTTAATAATCCGCTTTAATCAAATGTATGAAATATGATATGTCAAGAGTTTTGTAATGTTTTGAACAACTGATAATAAAAAAGATTTTAAAAAGATTAATATGGAAAAACTATTTAGATGAGGGTAACTGGGAAAGTATAGGGTTTGAAAACTAAGGCACATGAGATTTTCAACCTCAAATGTAATAGAGACAAAAAAGTTCTATATAGCCACATTGGTATCGGAAGATTTAAAAAAAATAGGAAAAATTATTTTTTCTCAACAAAAGAAGTGATGTTCATGAATGAAAGTTGCTATCTTGGTGAGGTAGTGTACTCTTTGTCACTTTCCATGTTCAAGCAGGACACGTAATGGTATCTTTGAGAGGTATCACAAAGCAACTCCTTTATTAATTCAAGAGGGTGTAAATTCTCCAAATGATTTCAAACATCACTTGTATCTCTATAATTTTTTTCCATTAATAAATGACAAATTAGCCTTGTGGAAGTGAAGACAAGGTACATTCCCAAAAAACATGCTACAAAAGTTACAGACTGCCAAAAATTTTTTCATAGGTGTTAGCTATGTTTTTTTCTTGACACGATTTTATTAGAGTGTGCATATGTAGTAAAAACAAATTAAGCAGACTCACAAGTAAACGTTTGTGGTGACTGTGAGAGAAACTAAACATTCTTTCTAATTTGAAATTATCAATTTTATAAATTTATTTTACTAGATTAGTTTTTGTAAAAAAATCTTGATATATTCAATAAATTTTAAAAAAGACAATCTTATGAGAATAAAATGTAAAAATTAGAAAACACAGTTTTATAATGTCTATTTTTTGAATCACCCACAAACAAGAACTAATAAAGAATGCACAATTTTTTCCCAAGATATCTTTGGGACTTAGCTTTATTGATAGAATAATTGAAAGCAATTTCTAGAAAATACTATGCTATTGGTACTTATATTAAAATATAGGTTAGATATTAAACCAAATAATTGTATACTAGAAGTTCACTGAATACAAGTGCCAGGGCTAAAGGAGTCCAAGTCTAGTTCACTAACAGTCCTTTGTCTTTTAGCATGAGAAACATAAAACCAAAACATCTCACATTATCTTTCTTGCTATAATTCACAGTGGTACTGCACTGGCTAGTTTTTACCTAACAGATAGACATACTATTATTGTCAGAATTACTGCTTGTGAAAAAAATAAAAGATTGCTAGTCCTAATCTTGTTTATTTAAGTGAGTTCTTAGAATCTGTCAATGCATTAACCCCGTAAAATTGGCCCAAATGAACCAGAAAACAACTTAGATATGATTGGTGTTTAAGCTTTATTAATTTAGGAAAAATGACAGGGTAATTTTTATTGTTAGCACCTGTCAAGAACAAAGTCTTTACTGTTGCAGTTTACAATGATCAGGAGATTCTCCCGCAGGCTATGGCTGAACTTCAACCCACTTTTGAAAAGACTAACACAAATGTGTGTCGCCAAGTATTTGATTTCTAGTAAGAAAATCTTTTAAGAAACCCACATTTATGATATACCACACTTCAAGTGTTCAAATCTGAAGTTGAAATAAGATTATATCTACCAAGTAAGGTCTGTATTATCCTAAGTCTTTTGTCTTTAAGATACTCTTCTTCTCCTGTATCACAAAATGTGCTAGAGACACAATCTTAAAAATGTTTTATGCTACCTATAAAATAGATTTTCCTTAAAATTGCCACAACTATTCCATCATCAAGAAGTTAGAATTTTTTTTACTCAAAAGATTTTCTTGTTTTTTAAAAAGTGCCAGCTTTCATTCACTCTTTCCTCCATCAAAATAAAAGGATTGTGACTACTACTTTAAAAGAATGTTTTGTTATATCTCATAAAATTTGTTTTTAAAGCTACACTTTATGAGTTGGACAAGAGTTCGTAAAATTCTAAAAAATCTTGGATAGACTTCTCAATGCATTTCAGTATACTTTACTTAGCATACATTTCTAATATAGTAACATATAGAATATTTTTTTCTGTCTGCTGCAGGTAAATAAGTGCTCAAAGTATAATCTGCAAGAATTTGAAGTTGGTTAAAAGGTGCAATATCAAACTTATTAATATTGACATACAACTACAATATAAAAATCTTGATTGAAAGACTCATTTTCTGACCTATTTGTTAACTTTGAATGTTTAAAAATTTGAAAAAAAATACTATAGAAGAAAATTCATGTATAACACGTCACCAACATCAATCATCAGCCTTTAAGCCATTATATAAAATAAATCAGGTTTTAGATAAATAGAATTTTTTAAAAATCCCATGTTAAATATTATAGTTTCTTAATGCAATATCTTAGCTGTACCTTGTGCTTTTTCACATTAGTAATTAGATTAGAATTAAGCACTTTAAGTGAACATAAACTATAGAAAAGGAAAACAATGGTAAAATGTGGGCATACCAGTATCTTTCAATGTGAGCAAGCATGAGAATTTTCTAATCTTGTAAGCAGTAGATTGCCTTCTCAGGTTCAACCCTACCCCATCCCCAAATTGACCGGACAACCTTTTTTTGTTCCCTCCAAGTTTCCTTCTGTCATCTTCTCTAGCAAAAACATTTCCTATAGCACTTAAAATATTTTCCTTTTTTAGCAAGGAGCTTTAGAACCAGGTCATCCTCTACTGCCACTCACTTGACTGAGCATCAGGTAATTAGTGCAGTACTTACCTGGCAGGTGAGCTTCAGGTGGCCTTCACACAGGTACTCTGGGCCTTGTCAAAAATGCTAAGGTCATGTGCTCCACCATCTCTTGCTCATCTTCAGGTAGCCACTGTCCTTCCTGCTGAAGCTGCACCTCTGTGCATTACCTGTTTTTACAGAGGTGCTGCTACCACCTTTCCAAGCCAAAGAAGAACTCAGAATCCAAGATGGTGCCAACTTGCCCCTATGTGCACACTCCCAGCCCCAAGAGTGCTCTGACAGCAATCAGCTGTTGCCTCATGTCATAAGCTGCCTCTGGGCAGTGGCGGCAGCACCTTCCCAAATGAAAGCACTCAGGACTGGGAAGAGCCACTTCCTATGTCCCTGATTCCCCTGCATACTCTGGCACTTTCTGTTCACACCTTTACCCCTCACTCTGCTCTCTGCCTTTTTTCCTACTTCTCTATTCTGTGTCCTTTATTTTGTATTCCCTTTATCTTGGGCTGACAACTTGCAAGATGCAAACATAGCTGCAATGTGGCACCAGGCTGAGTGATGGCAGCACCTTAAAACACAAGACGTACCCCCTTACCTCCAGCCCCCAAACCCCAGAACTCACAGGTTGCACTTCCAGCACTGCAGAGAAAAATGCCCACCTTGGGTAAGTCCTCAATATAATATAATCAGTACATGGGGGCACATTCCTATAATCCCAGTTATCAGGAGCCTGAAGAAGGTGGGTTGCAAGTTCAAGATCAAGCTCAGACCTTGTCTCAAGATTTTAAAAGGGCTGGATATTTACCTCATTGGTAAATTGCCTGTCTAGCATATGTGAGACTTGGGTTTAATTACCAGCCCTGTGAAATTGAGAATACACACACACATACACACACACACACACACACACACACACACACACAGAAAGACAGATAAATGCAAGAATTAAATTTGACTTTAAGTTTTAAATTTAACTTTAAATTAAGTTTTCGAGGCTGACTTGTCTTAGAAATGAAACAAATACATTACATTATTTTAGTGATCATATTTTAGTAGATTGTATGTGTTAATTGCATAAACTATATTTACAGACCATTAATCTATTTTCATATTAATACAGCATGAGTCATATTTGACATTAAGGTAAAAGAATGGAATTTTAGTGAAAATTGGGGGCTGTGGGAGGAAGGCACTTAGAAGTGGACTATTGGTAAGTTTTGCCTTTCACAACCCAGTCTTACAAACCATCCACTCTTCTTGCACTACTTATTTTCCTTTAGAAATGAATCAGTAAATATACTATGCATTCTTGAAAGAAAAGTTAAAAATTCTCTCTCAGTGTATAAATGAAAACAGCAGGTTGCTAGAAAACATTATATAAAAGGATTTATATATTTACATTTATATAAATATAATTTACATAATCACCTTCCAGAGGCAGGGGGAACTCAGAACACTTGCTTAGTTTTAAACTAAGAATGGTACATGTATCCAAGTAGTTTTTGAAGAGATAGGAGGCATTCTGAGATGTTGGGTATAAAGAACTTTATCTGGCAATTTTAGGAAAAAATTATAAAACAGTGATCTCATGTAATGGAAAGGAGACCAGTTACAAAGCCATTGCAGAAAGTAGTGATGACACTTTGGATTACAGCAGTGAATATTATGGGAAAAAAGATCAGAGGATAATGTATGTCTTGGAAAGAAAATGTGACCTGCAAATGTAGGTGTTAGAGAATGACCAAGAAAAATAGAATACAAGATGTTCATAAAAATTGGAAGCAATTCTATCATAAATGTTAAATACAGAAGAAGGAAAGCAGATTTAAACAATTTCCAAAGCTAATGAAACACTGGAAACTTAAGAATGCAAATACAAAGAATATTAACTAAAGCTATGGGACAAAACTGGATAACAGAGAGCAGTTGTAAATCTAAAACATTGTTTAATTTACTTTTACTTGCACCTCTGTTTTAAAATGGGTGAGAATGAGATTTCATTGAATAAGTTTGAATTCACTTCGGAAGAGCTATATTGTGGAGAAAGCAGAGGAAGTGTTATTTATTGGGCTGACTACTGAAACTGATAGAAAGTTGGAAAGATAAGATGCAGGTTAATGGGAAATGATTTGTTGTGGAAGAAAATCTGCTCAAGAATATTGCACAAATTACTCAATTTTCAGAAAACATCAGTGAGCATCAGAATTTCTGCATATGTCAAGAAATAAGCTACATCTACAGTAGCTTTTCCTCTTTTCTCTTACTTGACTCTGGTATTATTATCTATATAAAAATGAAATAATTCCTTGACCTGCTTCTGCCTTGGTTCTATAAGGCAGGGGTAAGAAAAATAGGGATGCTGTATTTTAAATGACCTAATTAATGGAAAACACTTAGGTTGATGCCTGACACATAGAACTTCTCTATAATCATTAGTCAATATATAATATCAAAGAAAATATCTCTACAAGACCGTAGGCATTCTGAGCATACAAATAAAAGCAAAGCAAAACAAAAACAGTCTGCCTTCAAGACCACATATGCATTAAAAGTATGTTAGTAGAGAAGCATTGGGTCTAACCTCTGGGGAAATATTACTTATCAGAAAAATTTAAAGAAGTTGGACATTACCCAAATAGTAGAAAAAATGTAGAACCATTTTCTTAAGATTAAAACTTTTTAAAACATGTTCCTCGGGCTGGGGATACGGCTCATGTGGTAGCATGCTCACCTGGCATGCGTGTGGCCCAGGTTCAATCCTCAACACCACATACAAACAAAAGATGTTGTGTCCGCTGAGAACTAAAAAATAAATATTAAAAATAAATTCTCTCTCTCTCTCTCTCTCTCTCTCTCTCTCTCTCTCTCTCTCTCTCTCTCTCCTCCTCTGTCTTAAAAAGAAATATTCCTAAACATAGTGTACACTAATGAACATATGGGTAGTTTTCTATATTTTCCAAATATTACCATAGTTTCCAATAACATGTATTTTGTAATACTATAGATATTAATAGTAAATTTATTTTTCAAAATGGCATCTAGAAATATAGTTGGAAATTTCTATTGCTATCAGTTCTTTTTTGAATGATTTGATGAATAAAAGATTTTCTTGGTTCGCAATTGACTCATTTTTTAAGATATTTTTTATCCTTTGATATCAGTTTTTCAGGGAAAAAAGCAGTGGAAAAAGGAAACAATGAATACAACAGAAAAAATATTGAGATAATACTGTTGATTATCTGATGTTAGACGTGTTCCAATTTCAAAAGTGTTAAGGTGAAAAACAAAACAAGAATGGGACATGTATAGTAAATAGAATTTTTTTTAAATTTATTTAGGGTTACTGTGAATTGCCATAGTGTCTATGGCATCATTGTAAATTTAATTCTTGATTACATGAGAGAGTGAAAGGTGGGAGAGAGAGAGAGAGAGAGAGAGAGAGAGAGAGAGAGAGAGAGAGAGAGAGAGATGGTCACATTTGGAGGATTATTTCTGTTTTCCCAATTATTATGATTATTTCCAAATCCCTCTGTCACTTAATTACAGAATTCAAACAATCAATTGAAAGCTAAAGGGTTAGATTTATTTTACTTTCCCTCTCACATACTATATCTAAATTATGACAAGTTTAAAAATAAATCTTTCTCTTCCTAAATCACTCCAGAAGCCAGTATTTTCTTTATCTCTTTCAGAACCATTAGCACCTCTCTCTCAGCTTTGCAACAGCTTCCTACTGCTGAGTTGGCGTACATGCCTCCTTTCTGGTTTGTTCTATCTGTTTAAGTGTAAATATTTATGTGATTCTATTTTTCCCCTCATCTCAGTCTCATCCTATAATTACCCTGGTTTGAGGACTCGAGCATGGTGTCCTCACTGGGCTCTTGCCTAGTCTATTCTCCAGCCTCCTCAACTCCACACATTTTTTCTAGTGCTTGATTGCAGGTATACTGACTTTAATCCTAACACCTACACTTATTCATCATCTCCAGAGGCCTTTAAGGTTGCTTTTCCCTCTCAATGAAATGTCTTTCCTGCCCCTCTTTTCCAAAAGTTCTTCCTTATCTATGAAGTCTTAATTTCTTTGCATTTTTTCTAGTAAGTTTTTTTTATCTTTCTGACTTTATTTATTCTATGCTGTAACTGACACTGAGCATTCTTCATTAAAATTCTTATTAAAAGTATAACTTGTCAGTTGTTTGTACATTTGTATCATTAACAATTAATAAAATTTTTAAGAGACTATTTAGTATTTAACTGTGGGTGTTAGATGTTGGCATCAACTTTAATATGTGGAATCATATCCAAAGCATCTAGCAGTGTTGGCCATGTACTAACAACATTTTAGATAGTAATCTGATAAGATAAATAAAATACTGTATGATTTAGGATAATAAAATGTGATATAGTAACTTGGGATTATTAAAGTACTGTATTTATGGAGAAAGTTATAACATTTAATATCATAATTATAATCCTATATGTTGTTTAAAGTACAGTCAGTCCTGAATACTTTCAGATTATTTATGAGTAGATTCAGTCAATGATGGGTTTGAAGATATCTGGAAATAAATACAATCATTACTACATATGTACATACCTTTATTCTATACACTAGTTTCTAAACAATATTGAACATCCCAATTAAATATAACATTCCAATAAAATGTATCAGAATGGTATGAGTAATGTAAAACTGACTGAAATTCTACAGGAGGATGTGCAGTAAGTCATATAAACATATATAACTATTGTACATAGAAACTTTAAATTCAGCAGATTTTTCTTTGTATGGTGGATGGATGGACTTGGAGCAACCCTTCCATGAATACAAAGGGACAACCATGCACTAAAACACAAGAAAAGGTGGTTGTTTTCCCATAATAAAGACCATTGTTTTCTTTAATTGATAGAAGATCAAGTAAAAGTGTACATATTTTATTTATTTAGGATCCTTAAGCTAAAAGCTGGCATTTTCAACCATGATTCTCAAATATTAACAGAGGCCATGAAAAGACCCAGCAAAAATTTAATTGAACAATGTATCAGAAAAGTATTTGTATCTGTAATTTGGTGAACTCCCTAACTGATTGTCATTATTTGCAAGTCTTTCTTTTCCTCTTTACATTGTCACTTAACAACTTATACTCATATATTCCCTATTATCAAACTCTATTTACATTCATATCGAAAATTTCAACAATAATTTCTTCTCTTTTTCAATATTCTCTTTCAATCTAGTTTCAAAATTTTTGAAATCCACACTCTTGCCTCTCCTTCCACTTCTCTTTCTCTTCATTTTTTAGAGAGCATAATTCTATGCCTTCTTGGTCAAGATAAGTACTTAGTAAAAGATGAGGCTTAAAAAATGTGACAAGATATTTTTAAAATTATTTGAAGAACACTAAATAGAGGTTGTATCTCTGAATAGTTATTTTATGCATTTACAAATATTTCAATTTTTCACAAGTATTCATAAGTTTGGATCACAACAGAAATTAGGTATTGAAGATTACTTTCTTTGAAAGAAATGTGAGCAGAAATATGAATGAAGAAGATACTTGCCTTTGCTGGATAACAAATTAGCTGTAACCATACTACACCTTTTTCCCATCACTTTTTATATAATATAAAATGATTTTTTAAAAACTTTTATGTAATATGCTTGAATAATTAGATGTAGATTTAATTGTAATTAATTAGATATAATTCTTTTAAAAATATTTTTATTTTTTAGTTACAGGTGGTCACAATGTCTTTATTTTACTTTATGTGGTGTTGAGGATTGAATTCAATGCCTCACACATGCTAGGTGAGCACTTTACCTCTGAGCCAAAAACCTAGCCCAATTTAACTCTTTATTAATAATAAAGAATGTCGTAATTATAGAGATTGGGTTAAAGGAAAGGAGAATCAAGAATGACTTTGAAATTTTTTTGGGAAAAAATACTTTGGACATTTTGTAAGGGGACTGAAGGAGTCGGTAGCTTTCAAACACTATTACAGCTCTGGAATAATAGTCAATACATTTCCTATTATGGTTCCTCAAAAAATTCAAATTACTCATACTAAATGCATTAGTATATGACAGAGAAAACTATCAAGAACCCCAGGAGGCTCCACCTCATATGGTTGTAGCTCCTGTGTTTCTTCATTTCAAAGTGAACTCAGATGGTGTCAGCACACAGAGCAGTGTGACCCTGGCTGCATCTCCAAGGAAACCTGATGCATTACCATAAATGGAGAGAGAGTGAGAAGCTGCCTTGTCACCAGTGAGGACAAACATTCCAACCTCTAAGTCCTGCTTCACTTCCGTAATGAATGAGTTTCTTTCTTTTACCAAGACACTCACAAGAGTTACAGTTAAGCGTTAAGTAAACTTCTATTCCAATTGTGTTTGGCTTTTTGAAAGCATATTGTAATCCTGATAGAGTTGCCATAATTTTGATCCTATGAATATGTGATTATTGTGAATTATTTAATTTGAATCCTATTTTCTAAAATCAATCCTCTAATACAAAAGAAAAAGAAGCCTTAACACAATATTTAACCATTGATTTCATTATCATATTGGAAGTAAAAATTACAGTTTAAAAAACTACAAAACATAAAATAAAAGTTGACCAAATAAGCTCTATATTACCATGAAAATATATTTCACTTTCAAGGTCAACATTGAAAGTTGATTCATATTTTTAAACAATAAAATTACTTTTACAGGGGCTGGGGTTGTGGCTCAGTGATAGACCACTTGCCTAGCATGTGTGGTGCACTGCATTCAATTCTTAATATTACATATAAATGAATGAAATAAAGATCCATCAACAACTAATATATTTTAAATATTTTTATGAATTAAATTAATAATAAATGCATGATGTATTTAGTGTAAAGCATCGTGTTTCTTCTGTATATATTAGATACATATAATGAATAGAAAAATAATCAAAAAAAGTGCTGATTTAGAAACACTAAATAGAAAATTAAATTATTTTTTTAATCAGCATATTGAAATGTAATGGAGATTCCACCATACAAAGCAATTGAATCCTTCTTTTTGCAAATTCCAGTGAGCTTTTTGAAGGTTCCTGCCTTTTGAGATGATTATTGCATTTGTCTAAAATACATTCTTCCTTCTTCCCTTTCTTCCTTCCTTTGTGATATTCTTAATGTATTCAGATTTTATTGGTGTATTTATATTACACATGAGAGTAGATTCACTGTTACAATTTTATTTAGCTTTCTATTCAGATGAACCATTTACTAGGTAAAGCCTTTAGACTTTGGGATAGCCTTGCCTCTAATTATCACCGGTTCCAGTAAAAAGATTTTTTTTATTTGTAAAGGTATTAATTATAGCAGACGTTTGTGGCAAGTGTTTTTTACCAGGGCTCATATTTGTACTCCAATCCCATTTTCCCATATTGGTTCTTTTATATTTCTGTATTTCCCCATAAACTTGCATAATATTTTAGGTTCCTAGATTTCCAGGATTCTGGAATTTGATCTACTGCATTCACTTGCTTTCTAGTGACTGGCTTCTCTTGTCCTTGATGACTTTCTTGATTTGCCCCACAGCTTGCCTTACCCTGAGCTTCAATTTTCACATTCTGCACTGTCTTTCTTTGAGTACAGGGCACTGTGCAGCCCAATTTTTTATGTTCTTGACCCATTCAAAATCTACTTCTTTAATCTTCTTACCTTAAAGAGAGTGGATATAATAAAGTCATGTCCAGACAAGTGAAGTTTAAGGTGACATAACCTTCAAATTTTAGCAGTCCAGCAAGTTCAAGGACAAATTAAAGTTCTGAGTTTAATATGTGAAAAAGCGCGCACAATTAAAAAATATATTTTTATGCTTCTGAATATTTTATGGTTTTGGTACTAGTTGGAAATGGGTTCTATCTTTATTGGCAGGGATGTATAAAATTAAATAGCTGAATAAATTATACGCTGCAGTTCATGTGATATTCACTGATACTAGATGAATAAAACCAAGAATGTGTTTGCAAAATTTAAGAAATATTGAAGTCTATCAAAGTGAGATGGGTTTCTTTTATGTAGATTTTCCCTAAACCACAGGGCTGCCTAATATGTAGGGTCAGGAGCTAAAGATATTGACCTCCATGTCGCTGGACCTTAGCAAATTTGACAGAACAAAATGAGTCCACATGCAACTGCTCCGTGGTTGTTCCTGTGTTGGCTGTGTTCCACCCTGACCCTATGGTTCTGCAAACTGAAAATGGACAATGGAAAGTGGATATTGAGCAAGCTTCCTTACTGTGCAAATAGGTAAGCCAAGTCTAGAAAGACCCAGTGGCAGGACTGAAGGAGAGGACAGCATGAATGCCAGATCTGCCTCATTCTCACCAGATGGGGTACATTTGGAAAATGTGGTGAATGGGTGTGCTCTTGTGGTTAGAGTGTGATAGACCCAGAAGTGATAATGCACAGCAAGGAGCCTGAGGATCCCAGAGCCAGCTCTTGCTTCCTACAGGCTTCCTCACATTAAAGGAATGGGGCCTCTTGGATAAAGGACTGCAGCATGAGATACACTAGTGGTCCTAGAGTGTGTCGGTGTTCCCCAGTGTATGGCAGAGCTTAAAGAGAAAAGCACAGAGTTAGGAACCTTGCTCCCTGGAACACAGGAGGCACGTGGACATGCTCCAATTGGCCAAAGATGGAACAACTGGGCAATTGAATAACAAATGAAGTTATGGTGGATTGTAGCCAAGAGTCTAAATAAACAGTCTTAAGGCAATTTTGGTGTAAACAAATGACTGAATGAATAGGCAAATTTGGGAAAAAACCCCAATTCCCATGCCGAAGAATTCTCACAAGAATGCTTTGCCCTTAATCATTCTGCCTGACATACCAGTGCTCAATGGAGGAATAAAAGAGTCACTTTCAGTGGGGATGTGTGACAGACACCTCAGCCAGGTGATCAGGGGCAACATCAGCAGGGACCTTGTCTCAATTGTCTGCTTTCTCTCTCTCTCTCTCTCTCTCTCTCTCTCTCTCTCTCTCTCTCTCTCTCTCTCTCCCTGTCTCTCTCTCTGTCTTTTTTCTCTCTCTCTTTTGGGAACATGGGTGCTGAGCCACCCCCAACCCCTGTGTGACACTAATGCTGAACTGAGAGTTCTAATTCAGAACTAGGTGACCAGAAGCTAAGCTTTGTTTCACATTGAGCTTAGGCTTTTTTAGAAAGTTTTTGGTACCAGGTATTGAACCCAGGGGCACTGCACCCCACAGCCGCATTCCCAGCCCCTTCTATGTTCTATTTAGAGACAGGATCTCACTGGGTTGCTGAGGCTGGCCTCCAACTCTTGATCCTCCTGCCTCAGCCTACTGAGCTGCTGGGATTATATGTGTGTACAACTACATCTGAGTTTTACTTTTGAAATTTTTTTCTCTATTATTTTTCTTCATTTCTCGTTTTCTTTTCTCTTTACATTTCCTATTTTTCAGGGTCTCACTATATTTCCCAGGCAGTCCTGCAACTCCTGGGTTCACACCATCCTCTTCCCTCAGTATGCTGAATAACTATGGCTACAGATGTGTGCTTGGCTTACTTTTCCTTATTTAAACATGTGCCAGTGATGTTATTTAACTCATGAATTAAGCATATGCATCATATTCCAACAGCTCAGGAGGCTGAGGCAGGAGGTTAGAAAATGGGAGGCCAGCCTCAGCAAATTAGAAAGACCCTGAGCAACTCAGTGAGACCTTGTCTCTAAATAAAATGTAAAAGGGACTGGAGATGGAGCTCAGGGGTTTAGGGCCCCTGATTTCCATTCCTGGTACAAAAAAGAACCAAAAAAATGTGAACAGTAAGATATCACAACCTTTCAAATACCTGAATATTAATATAAGTACTTAAATTAAAAAAAAAAAATACAATTTTTCTGGGCTGGGGCAGGGCCTCAGGGGTAGAGTACCCACCTAGCATGTGTGGGGCCCTGGGTTCAATCCTCAGCACCACATAAAAATTAAAAAAATAAATAAATTTTGTCCATCTAAAACTTAAAATAATTAAAAAAATTTTTTTTGTGAGACAAAAACCTGGTAAAACTGGCCTGCACACAGTTGCTTGGGTTTCAATGGCTCAGCGGGAAATGAAATGCTTTAAAATTTGAAAAAGTAGAGGTTGCCAGGCACATTTGATGGAAGTTGCTCCTTGGGTGGGTGGGGGGGTGGGGACACAGCAGGGGCTTTTGATGGCAGCTATGAGAAGAAATTTCTATATCGGCCACAGAAGTAAGGGGCACGCCGTGGCCTCCCCTCAGACAGGAGCCTTCTGTCCCAGTACCTTTGAATTCCTGTGAAGCTGCAGAGGTAGGGAGAGAGGGTCATCTCTCCCCTTCCATGCTGCTCCCTTGACATTATAAAGGTCCCTGTCAGAGACTTAGAACCCGAGCCAGCAGATGAAACCCATGTTCTTTCTACTGTTGTGACCAGAGACGGCGCCGGCAGCCCCACTCCTCACCATCAGCTGGGCCCATGGTCCACTTGGCCTTCCCTTATTTACTTTTCACCATCGAGAAACTTCTAGACAAATATGAGTGGCTGAGAGGTAGGGATGCCTACTTTCCCCTCCTGAAGGAATGCCATATCACTATTCCTTGACAGTAAATATGGGCTGGCATTCAATTTGGAGGAATTTTCTCTTTGCAGAATAGAAAAGGTTCTATTAAAAAAATCAAAGTAGGCTTGAAAGCCCAGAATTTTCCAAGCTTGACAGACTTTTCTGATACCTTCATGTTGTCTGAGAATTTTTCTTTTTTCTACGAGGGATTGAAGCCAGGGGCCCTCGACCCCTGAGCCCCATCCCTAGCCCTATTTTGCATTTTCTTTAGAGACAGGGTCTCCCTGAGTTTTTCAGGGCCTCAGTGGAGGTTTGCCTCTAACCCATGATTCTTCAGCCTCAGTCTCTGGAGCTCCTGGGACTCAAGGTGTGCACAGCTGCTCTGGGCTTTGTTTAGGAAGTTTCTCTTGGGATTCAGGAGCTGGGAATTTGGTTCACCAAACACAGAATGTGCTGCTCTTTTGGGTGTTTTCCAAAATCCCCATTTATAGGCTCTCAGGTGGATCCCAGGCAGAGGAGAGTGGCCCTTAGTTTCCTGTCTTGAGTGTCCTTGTCCTGGTTGGGTGTCTAGAGAAGAGAAGGCAAGGGATGGCGTGAACATTGGGAAGTGGCCTGAGTGTCTGATCCTGTGGCCATGTGTCTCTCCCTTTGGGACATTTCCATATCAGCTCACAGGGAGCCCGATGGCCCCATACCAGCAGAAGTTCTCTGTGGTCTCCCCATTTGTCAGGAGAATAGCGACCCTCATTTTTTCTTCTTTTTTTTTCTTTTGAGGAGGGGCACTAGGGATTGAACGCTAGGCACCTAAGCACACAGCCACCTCTTTGCCCTTTTTTGAATTTATTTGGAGACAGGGCCTCACTGAGTTGATCAAGCCTCACTGAGTTGCTAAGGCTGGCATCCAGCTTTCCCTCCTGCTTCAGCCTCCCAAGCTGGGATGACAGGCATGGGCCACTGCTCCCTGTAGTGTTGCTTTCCACCTGTGATGGTGTCTTTGGGTTGTACTGTAAGGTGACTTGTCAGTTCTTGTGCTGTGGCATTTTGAGGTAAGAAGGTTGTTGGTGGGGAGGAGATGGATGTGAAGAGAAGGATGGTCCTTCTTCTCACTGTCCCCATTGGGTGTTCCTCCCAGGGATGTTGATAAAGAAGGTCAAGAAAGTCTACGAGGGGGAGGTGACTGAGCTGACGCCATGTGAGACCAAGGACCCCATGGACTGCAATGACAAGACCATCAGCCACGTTATCATAGGGCTCAAGACAGCCAAGGGCAGCAAGCAGCTCAAGGGTAGTCCGTCCTTAGCTCTATCCTCAGCACTGTTGTACTGGGCAGGTGGTGTGACCTCTGCGTTCCTCTTACCTTGGCCTCTGCACTGTTGATGCCATATGGGACACTCAGGATAACACCATGTTGTATAAAGGGACACTTCGTAAAGGGCTTGTACATAGGTCCCTTCATGTGGTAGCTCTTTCTTTTCTCATTGCTCCTGGGAGTTGTGTGGTTAAGTCAAGAAATTGCTTCTGCCATCTCATCCCCCACATGATGACCATTGGCCAGCCAGGCACAGTGGAGAATGCCTGTCATCCCAGCCACTCAGGGGCTGAGACAAGAGGATCACAAGGAGAAGGCCAGCCTCATCAACTTAGTCAAGACCCTGAGCAGCTCAGGGAAAGCCTGTCTCTAAATAAAATTAAAAAGTGGGGCTGGGAATGGGGCTCAGGTGTAAGTCACCTGTGGGTTCAATTCCCAATACTGTCCCTCACCTCCCACAAAAGTCAAAGTGGACATAATTTTGTTTTCTTTTTTTTCTTTTTCACAATGTTTTTACTCATCCACTGTTGTTATGATTGACTCACACTAGCTCTACACCTGTGCCCTCCTGGATAGCCAGGTCCCCTGCTGCATAGCCAGGTCCCCTGCTGCCGGCTTGGGGAGGTATTTTACCTGTGGCTCCTCACAGCTGTGTGCCGAGTGTGAAGACACCGTGAATCTCATTTTTCCTATTTTTCCATATCAAGTCCTCAGGCTAAGAAAGAGGCTCCACAGTCATCCTTCATCCAGTGCTGGCTGAGGGGCAGTGTGTTTGCAAGACCCCTGGTGCTGCATGACCCCTGTGCATCCTCTGAGCTCCCTGGGACTCAGTTTCTTATTTGTAGACCACTCTCTATCTAACATAGAATCTCTCCATCTTTTCCCCATTTATAATTTGATGGTTCTTTGATTTTCTGAGGTGGTTTCTCAGTCACTGCTTTATAGAGATCATGAAAATGTCACTTCTTCCAAGGCCTATTTTTCTGTTTCCTAACGGGGCCTTTATCTCACGAGCTTGGCTCTGCAAACCTCTTTCTCTCTCTTTAATCTCTCACCACATCCTGTCCACCCTAGATTAATGAGGTTCTGAGAAGGTGGCCCCTTCTCAGGAATGACACCTTGAGCCAGTTCATCTCGAAAATCAACCGTATAAAAGTGCCTGAGATGAAAAGAGAAAAATTGTCCACTTCCACATAGGAGAAAGGACACAGGAATACAGTGGAAATTTGAGCCATCCATCCATCTGCTTTGTCCAGCTTCTCGAAGAAAAGAGCCTAATGGAGAAGGGAAAAATTGTCTTCCAAAACAAAGGTGGTGCCCACCTCTGCTCCCAGCAGCTTGGGAGGCTGAGGCAGGAAGATGATGAGTTCATAGTCAGACTCAGCCAAAGTGAGGTCCTAAGAAACTCAGTGAGACCCTGATTCTAAATAAAATGCCAAACAGGGTTGGGCATGGGGCTTCGTGGTCAAGGGCCCCTGAGTCCAGGCCCTGGTAACCCCAGTTCCCTCCAAAAAACCCAAGTCCTTCTGGACAGTTTTCCCACATGGATGAGATATTGGGACAGAAGGACCTCAGGTGTGTTGTGTGGAGTTGTGAAGTGTCTGAGTTTGAAGGAGGCTTACAAATCTTTGACTGGGGACTCCCAATCCCTGGACCTGTTTGCAAAGTGGCCCAAGGAGGCCAGAGAGGCTGATCCCTGGTGAGATCCTGGCTTTTGGGGTGAAGTTGTGAACATTATCTACCCATTTTAAGTGTGTGTGGCCCACAGGATTTTGATGCATGACAGTTTATACTCCCCATCTCAATTCTAGAACATTGTCATGAAATTCCAAGTGACCTCATTCCCATGAATGGCCACCTGCTGTACCTCCCCCTGCCCTTTGGCCACCACATACCGACTTTGTTTCTGGATTGGCCTTTTTGGGGCCCCCTCCTGCCGAGGGAACCCTGCACTAGGTGTAAGTCTGTGTCGTGTACCCCACAGCCCCCCTTTGACTTTGGACTTTGTATGGGACAGAGTTCAGGTGTGTTTCCACAGGGTGGCAATCTGTAGCAGCTGCTCTGGAAGCTCAGCCTCAGGACCTGTCTGCCAGTCGGGATCTACAGAGGCTGCTGTACTTGCCCTGGTGAAGAGCAAGGCCCTGTAGAGCACCATCACCCGAGATGTGTGTGCAGAGCCCCGGGGGCCAGAGGGTGCTAGGATTTGCTTTGTTTGTGGTCTTGGGGCTCAAACACAGGGCCCTTGCCATAGTGAACTAGTGCTCTGCCACTGAGCTGTGCCCCAGCCCCAGGGCCTAGCTCTGTGGTCTAGACTGGCCTCTACCTTGGTGATCCTCCTACTTCAGCCTCCTGACCCAAACAGTTTGGGGCGATTCCAACTTATGTTTCCCCTTCTGAGCAGGACTTCTCTGAGGGTGCTTCTGAGTGCTGTCACATAGAGGAGGAGACTGAGGCCCAGAGAGCTGGAATCACATGGGCCATGTCAATTTCAGCCTCAGGTGGCTAATCAGGAAGCTCTGGGGTCCCTACCCAAGGACTGGAGCTGTACTGGTGATCCTGTAGGGTGCCGTGGCGCATGGCCATTGACACATGTCCCCTCTAAGGGCAGTGAGATCCCTGTGAGAATGCTCCTATCACTTTGCAACCCCTGAAGGCAAGGCAAGGAAAAGTAATGGTGACGTTCTCTTTTCTCCTGCAGGCAAACACAGTCACCCTCAGGTTCACCTCCTGGTATGCTAAGCCCTCAGTCCAGGCTCTTGTGCCGTGCCACGTACCCTCATAACCACCCACTCCTAGGGTTGCTAGCTACTTCAGGTGTCTGTCTGTCTGTCTCTCTCTCATGTTTAGTCCTGTTAACTGAACCCGTAGTGCTTAAGCAGGGAGCCAGAAGCCTGCCCTTTTTATTTTGCTTTGTAAAGTTTTGAAAGAGAGTCTTCCCTTGATAAGTTGCTGAGGCTGGCCTCCAACTTGACGATCCTCCTGCCTCAGCCTCCCAAATCCCTGGGATGACATGTGTGCACTGCTGTGCCTAGCCTCTCTGGTCTCTTACAAAAAGGTGCCTTCCCTCGGGGTCAGAAGGAACTGGAATGTGCATCACAGTGGTCTGTGTCCCCCTTTGTCTGGTTTGGTTTGGTTTTAGCTGAACCCCAGTATTTTTGAAAGTCTTCAGAAGAATTGAGTGGAGGCCAGGAACATCATCTACATGGAGGCCAACAGCAGGGCTGTGAAGGTATGCTCCCTGGGGACAACGCCACACCTAAGGGTCTGCCAGAGGGAGACCTGGGTGACAAGGGTGTCACTTTGCTCAGGGGGGGGTAGGTGGGGAAAAGTCAGCAGCTGTCCCTTTACCCAAGTCACCTTGAGTTTTCTCTGTATTTCTCTCCTTGTGACTTTAGCAGGCAAAGTGTTTAAGACCCAAACCCTGTGGGGGACAGGGATCAGACAGCCTTTGTCTCTTCCCGCTGCACCAGGTGGCGTCTTCAAACTTTCCTTATCTCCCTGGTGTCCCTCCCAGAATCTTGAGCCTGTGGACTGCACCAAGTGGTTCCTCCTCTATCTCCTGTGGCATTCCAGGGTGGCTGTTTCTCCCTGCTTAATGGAAGAGCCTCAAGACTCATGTCACCCATAAATCACCACCTTGAAGAGCCCAGGCCCCAGCTCTAGTGAGTCCTCTGGATGCTCCTTTATCAGGAGTGAAAAGAAAGGGGAAAAAAATCTTCCAGACAGTCTCAGGTGTTGCCCAGGGAAGGTCTAGGAATCCAGCTTGGAACCAGGCTGTGGGGCAGAGGAGGAGTGCGCTGTTGGGGGCCCTCGGTGGGCAGCGGTGACCTTTTTGTCACTGAGCTCTGTGTTGTCCCGGTGCCCCATGGTCTGCTGGCAGAGGCAGGGCAGGTGTGACTCCTAGGCCACAGAGTTCACCCTGGAGGCCGAGGAGGAAATGCCCTGCCCAAGGGAGACATGCACAAAAAAAAGGAGGTCATCTAGGACAGAATGGTTTATGACCAGGACGTAGCCAATGCCAGGCACCAAGGACAGGCCCTGCTGGTCCAGCACATGCCCAAGGTCCAGGGAACCAGTGGCCAGGGCCATGCTGTCCTCCTGGAGTCCCTCTGGAAAGCTCATCAATGAGCATGACATGAGCTTCAGCCTATTTGTCGCAATGTACAGATGCCATCACAGCTGATCTCTAGGCATTATCTGCCCCAGGCCGCCTGCCAGCCTGGTGGGGGCTGCTCTCCACCCCAGGCTGGGGGTACCTGGTGGGAGCCTTCACAGGACCTTAGACAGCCTCACAGAGGCTCTGGCCTCCGCAGAACCTGAGCCCCGAGTCCTCCAGGTCCCAGCTGGCTCTGCTCTGGGTCCCGCTGGACAGAGTGTCATGTTTGCTCTTCATCCTGAAGGGAGCCTCCTCCTCCCCACCAGGAACGGGCTTTCTTTTGGGAATCTGGTTTTGCTTTTTGTCACTTAGAACTTTGCCCAGGAGAGGCCAGAGACTCTTGGGATTGGAGTTTCTTCCTACCTGGCCGAAGTTTCCTTTTTTTTTTTTTTTTTTTGTACTGAAGCTTAAACCCCAGGGGTGCTTCCCCATGGAGCTCCATCTGCAGCCCTTTTTATATTTTATTTAGAGACAGGGTCTAGGTGAGTTGCTCAGGACCTCTCTAAGTTTCTGAGGCTGGCCTCCAACTTGTGGTTCTCCTGTCTCAGCCTCCCAAATTACCAGGATTTTTAAAGACACATGCCACCACGCACGATTCTACTTGATTCTTACAGGTCAGGGGAAACCTTGAGGGGATCCCTCTGAGTTTAGGAGCCCCTCATCCTTCCCAGGAGAGCTGTGCTGGGCCTGTCCACCTCAGGCTTCTAAGTTGAGTGGCATCAGGGACCTGCAGGAGGCAGGAGGATGGGCTTTGGTAGCTGCCTTAGAAAGTCCTGTCTCCTACAGCAGGAGAAGATGTCCTGACCATGATGGGGCAGTTGATGAAGCCTCAGAAGACAGAGATGACAGGGAGGATGCGTGGCGAAGCCTGAGGCCAGAGTTGTGTTGAGGCCCTGCTTCTGACGTGTTTCCAGCTCGGAGCGCCCCCCCCCCCACTGCACTGCTCTGAGTCTTCACTCTCTTTAGAAGCCGTGGCCACACTGTGTGCTCTGGCCCCGCTGAGGTCAGCATCTGCTTCCTTTGAGGTCCCAAAACGGTGCCAACTTTGATACCAGGCAGTGGGTCTCCCTTGCTCCTTTATGGACTTATTTATTTATTTTTTTGATGCCTGTGATTGAACTCGGGGCGCCTCGACCACTGAACCCCATTCCAGCACTTATATTTTTTATTTAGAGACAGAGCCTGGATGAGTTGCTTAGGCCCTTGCTAGGTTGTTGAGGCTGGCCTCCAACTTCTGATCCTTCTGCCTCAGCCTCCCCAGCTGCTGGGATGACAGGCATGTGCCATCATGCCCAGCTCTTCCCCAATTTTATTTCCTTCATGGGCCCATTATCATTTAATCCCTGAAAACCTAAGTTCAAAATGAATCCATTGTTGCCTTCAGGCCTTGCAGCAGCCTAAGCTCCTCCATGAGTGGCCAAGAGCAGATCTGTCTCTGAACTCGGTTTTGACTCCCCGAGTCATGGCTGTGGGTGAGGACAGGCCTCAGATCCCGGTTCTTTAGGAACAGCTCCATCCTGATGACAGGGGGCGCTGGTTTGGAAGATGAGGGCTGGGACCTGAGGCAGGTCTACCATTCTGCATGGGCTCATGGTTTTAGGGGCTGAGGCTGAGCTGGCTCTGACCCTCTTTGCTCAGGGTTCCTGGGGAGAGGATTCTAATTGCACTTGATGGAAAGTTAATGAACCTGAGCATCATGCAGGGCCCCCAAAAGGGCTCCTTGACTGAGTGCAGCAGAGGAGAATCTGCATATGAAAATGCATCTCCCTGGGGCTTCCAAGTGGGGTGTGTTGGCATCAGGCTTGGGGCTACATGGGGCAGCTGCTGGACACTGCACCCGACACAACTCCAAAGAAGGCTTTTTGTTTCATTTGTGGGTGATGATGCCTTTTTTTCTTTTTTAGATGAGGGTACAGGGATTCAACTCAGGGGCTCTTGACCCCTGAGCCCTGTCCCCAGACTTATTCTGTATTTTATTCAGAGACAGGGGTTTCAACTTAGTTGCTCAGGGCCTTACTAAGTTGCTGAGGCTGGCCTCCAATTTACGATTTTGTTGCCTTAACCTCCCAGGCTTCTGGGGTTATATGCATGTGTCACCACACCTGGCATGATTCTTTTTTTCAAATGATGACACCACACCTGGAATGAGTCCAGTACCCATCCTGGGATCAGAGAGTCAGTAGGAGAACCAGGCTACAGGATTGGGTCTGGAGGGAACTGAGGTGGGGAGAAAAGAACAGGGGACATTTCCCCTACTGGCTGGGACCCTGTCTGAGGTGAGATCAACAAGGTGGTGAACAAGTACATCGACCAGGGAATGTTCAAGCTGGTCCGCAGCGTGCTGTTCGTGGATGAGGTGCATATGCTGGACATTTAGGGCTTCACCTCCCTGCACTGAGCTCTGGAGTCTTCCAATCAGGTAGGTGCTGCCGGCTGTCCCTGCTCCCCGGGTCTCTCCCCACCCGTGACGTCACAAGTCAGGATGGGACAAAGGGAGTGCATGTTGCCCCTGGGAGGAGATAGCAGGGGGACTGAAGGCCACAGCTGCCCTGTCTCTGATGGGCATGGTCTCCGCCGGCCTCTGAGGCTGGACATTCCTGTGGGGAGCAAAGGCCTAAGGCTCTGGGCCCACTTTGGTGACCTGAGTGTCAGATCCCTCACACTGGCTCCCAGAGGCCAGCAGAGCTCGCTTCATCTTTAATGAGAACACTGAATGACATCACACCTTGTCCCTTATCATAGGTGGAAACATAGGTTTGTCTGTGAATTTGTTCTTTTTAGCTCCCCGTGACAGCAGCATGCATGCTGCCATGTCACTTACATGGGATGTGATTTTCATTCCTGTGGCTGAACCTGCAGTGGGGTGTCCTTGGTTGTTGCCAGGGTCCCTGGCCTGTCCAGCAGTTGTCTTTCCTATATGAACATGGGAAAGTGTCGTCCATTCATTCCCATGTCTCTCCCAGTCCCTCCCATCCCTTCCCTTTGTCTCATCCAGTGAAATTCTCTTCTCCACTATTGTGAGTCAGCATCTGCATGTCAGAGAGGACACTCAGCCTTTGGTTTTTGAAATTGGCTTACTTACTCAGAAGGATACTCTCCAGCTCCATCCATTGACCTTCAAATGCCATCATTTTATTCTTCTTTATGGCTGAGTAATATTCCACTGTGTATATGAACCACAGTTTGTTTATTCATCCATCTGCTGTGGGGCACCTAGGCTGGTTCTGTGGCTTGGCTACTGTGAGTTTTGCTGCTCTAAACACTGAGGAGAATGCAGGTCTCTCCAAGAACAAAACCAGTTAGGACAATAAGACCTTCCTGGAGACACAATGGGGCCTCTGGCCCCTGTCTGGCCTCAGCCTGCTTTTGAGTATAGCTGCTCCATCCGTAGGGACAGGGGGCCTGGTGCAGAATAGTGTGGACACATATTTAGCACAGTGGCTCTACCATCTGTGCCACAGCTGCGGGACCTTCCTCCCTGGGCCCCTGCGCTGGAGGCCTCCCCGCCTTCCCTCAGGTCCAGCGGCTACAGTGGGCAGGTGGTGCCCTCGGGGTTTTCTGTCTTCCTGGTTCAACAGGAGCTGGGCCTGGGCCTGCTCAGCACAGGTGGCAGGAGAGCCTCTTCCACCCCAGGAGTCGAGGGCCATGGGGACGAGTCCCGGAGAATGCATGCTGGTGTAGGAATTAGAAAAGAACCCTGTGGTCCAAGTGTCTCAGGACGGCTAGAGCCAGAAGTGACCCCCCATTTGCCCAGAATGGCTGCTGAGTGACAGACAGTGGGAAATTCAGTGGCTCTCGATGGAGAAGCCCCATCTCAGGAGCTAGGGGACCACAGCACCAGGCCACCCACGGGTCCCTGCCCCTGACTGCTCCCTTGCCCTTGGGATCTGAGCAAATGACCCAGGATCATGAGTAGCATTGTGTGGTCCCCTCAAGTCCCCTGACGTGACTGAACAAGATCAGGGCGAAAGTGCCTCCTGCAAACTTGAGGGCAGGTGATGTCAGCCTGGCCAGCTGCTGGGGGAGCTCAGGGCACCCTGGGTGGCATTGGGGCTGGAGGCTCTGCAACCACCACCTGATGCTATAAAAGTCCCCTATCTGGGTCCCCTCACTGGGTCCCCTCACTGGGTCCCCCTTACTGAGTCCCCTTGCTGGGCCTCCTAATTTGGTCCCACCTGGCTTGCTGAGGGCTCCCTATGGATACATGGCACCCCCTTCTGGGGAGCCTGCTCAGAGCCCCCCCAGGGTCCCTGGCCTGGCCAGCAGGTGTCTTCAGAGGTTGCTGCTCTGTCCACCCTGAGCCCCAGAGAAAGCTCCACAGGAAGGTGGCTCTGACCTGAGAACCTGCCTGTGGGAATGGAGCCCCTTGGTCTCCAGAACAGGACTCTGGTGCCTAGTTCCGGGGATGTGGTCAAGCAGCACTGAGGGCTGTGGCTACTGCCCCCCGAGTCCAGGAGCAGGTGTCCAAGGAGCGTGCATCCCAGAGGCTGGCTGGCTGTGACCAAGGCTGGACTGAGCCAGGAGCCAGGGATCTGGGCAAGATGAGGTTGGGGCTATAGCTAAGGAATATCTGGGACATGGGCACACTGTGAGTGACTCCTGACCTGCTGCCCACAGGCTTTTCCCAAGGGGACCTTCCAGCTCCCTGTTCCACAGACCCACGTCTGACCCCAGGATTCATGAGGAACAGGGGGAGAAGGGACAGTGTTGGCTGAGGGCTTCTTCTCCTGGCTTCCCATGTGGGCCCTCAGAGGCACTGGGATATCTTGACATGCTGAGAGCCTGTGGGGCTGTCCTGACTCGGGGACCAACCCAGGCCAAAGCCAGCAAGTGTCCACCCGAGCAGCACCTAGCTTCAAGGCCCATCCTCCACCCAATGCATTTTGAGACAGAGTCTTGCTGAGCTGTTTATTTAGCACCTTGCTTTTGCTGAGGCTGGCCTCAAGCTATGATCCTCCTTCCCCAGCCTCCCAAGCTGCTGAGATGACAGGAGTGGGCCTCTGCAGCATCCAGTCTTTTTAAAAACTCTTAGGTGGTGAGTCTGGACGACAGCCTTGGCCTCCTCGTTTCCTTCTGTGTGGGGCTAAGGAGGGAGCTCAGGGCCTTCTGTGCCAGGCCAGCTCCAGGCCATAGGTGTCAGGCCGTAGGCAGTCATGTGGCCTGGTCCCAGTGGGAGCCTGTGGCCCAGTCCCAGGTGGGGCTTTGTACAGCCCTCTGGAGATGCAGCTCCTACACCCTGGAAAACTCCAGTAGCACTTAGTGTGTTCACAAAATCCCAAAACTGCCACCACAGACGGTTTTATAATGCTGCTACCCCTCGTCCCCATCAGCCATCCACAGCCCCTCTGGTGCTGCGTCCCATCTATCACCCCGACCTCAGGCAGCGGAAGGCTGCTTTTTGTCCCATAGCCTTCTGTGGCTGAGTGTGGGGTGTGACTGACAGGCTTCACCCCTGTCCTCCAGGCCCTTGAATCCCCTGTGGCTGAGGAGCGCCCACTGTGTGAGGCCTTTACCAGCTCATGGATCTGTGCACTCATCAGCCCGAGCCCGTCGGGGGGTTTGGCTGTGGGAGTGATGCTGCCGCAGATGTGTGGGGACTGCAGTATCTTTCTTTTGCATCTGTGTGGAGAAGTGGAGCTGCTGTGTCACACGGTACCTCTGACCTTACAAGGAACTGCCAGTAGGATGGCTTTATTGCCACACTTCTACCAGGAATGTCTGAGAGTCTTGGTTTTCCATGTGCCACTCGACATCTGTTACTGTCCACCGTAGATGTCAAGGTAGGTGCGTCGTGGCCTCTCACTTGATTTGCATTTGCCACAGGCCAGTGAGACTGCATTTTTTGTGTTTTACTGGTTATTTGTATATCTTTGTAAAAATATCTGCTTGTATCCTTGGCCCTTTTTATTATGTTATTTTTTTATTATTGAATTGTAAAAACTTTTTATATATTGTGGATACTAGACCTTTTCCACATGTGTGATTCGTGAGTATTTTTTATTCTTTGAGTAGTCTTTTCAGTGTTTGAACAGGGTCTTTGACATAAACGAGTTTTGGATTTTGATTTAAATCTCCAGTTGACTGTGCTGGAGGTGTATGGGGCTCAGTGGTAGAGTGCTTGCCCAGTGTGCTCAAGGCCCTGGATTCCACATCCAACATCACATACATATACAAAAAACAAAGAATTGCAGTTTATCTGCTTTTTCTTTTGTGTTTTTGGCCTCATATTTAAGATATCATTGTCCATCCAGGAGCAGTGGCACACACCTGTAATTCCAGAGGCTGAGGAGGCTGAGGAGGATGAGGCAGGAGGATCACGAGTTGGAGGCTAGCCTCAGCAAGGCCCTAAGCAACCCAGCGAGATCCTATCTCTAAACAAAAATTAAAAAGGGCTAGATCTGTGCCTCTGTGTTGGAGCCTCCTAGCCCCAAACAAAATCAACAAAATAGGGGTTCTCTGGGGCCATCTGAGGGTCAGTTTATTACCTGTCCCTGACTCTGCTTTCCTTGGGTCACTGCCAAGCTCTCTGTGCCTGACAGTGACCCCTTCCCAATTCCCGGTGTCCAGTGTCTTGTCTCAGACAAACAGGTGACAGGACTCCTCTTGGCTTTCACAGGGGCACCGAGGACATTCCCTCTCCCCACAGGATCCCCCTGGACCAAATGGACCGTGGGATGATCCTCTGCACCATGCTTTGCTCCCTCACAGGAGATGAAGCAGGTGCACCCCTGCCGCAGTCCCCTCCAGCTTTCACTTCTGGCCCCTCACCACCCCGGGCAGCTCCTGTTACCAAGAAGCTCTGTCCCCTCATCTGCAGGGTGGGTTGGTTATGGGGATATTGTCCAGTGTCCCAGAGCCTCCGTTCCCCTCGGTCTTGCCTGCCCTCACCTTTAACCCCCTTTGGTTAAGTTTAAGGGAGAGAATTAAAAACAGGCACCTGAAAACAACCAGGGACTGAACCAGGGCCTTCAACTCGGAGCCAGTCCCCAGCCCTGTTTTGCATTTGATTCAGAGACAGGGTCTCACTGAGTTGCTCAGTACCTCACTAAGTTGCTGAGGCTGGCCCTTGTTCTTGGTGACCTCAACAGTTTGGGGGAGGATTAGTCAGGTGCTCTGCTCATGTCCCTCAGCTGAGCTCATGGCCTGACCAGGACCCTGGGTGTGGGGAGTCCTCTGTACCCTTGTTTCTGCCAAGGTGCTTGTTGAGGACTTGTCCAGCTGGCATTGACCACCACCTCCTGGCTGGGTCGAGGGGATGCTTCAGACCCACATGGTCCCTCCTCTCTTGTCCACCTGTGTAGGGTGGCATAAAGGGCTCCATGTCCTGGGCTGCACATTTACCTCATTTACTTGGAACCCACAGGTGGCTGAGCCCAGCCCCCTGATGTCAGAGTGACTTGTGTCACTGCGCACTGGGTGACAACCCAGAATGACTCTCTCTGGTTGCTCAGGCTGGTCCAACTGGGCCATTTAGAGCCTTCTGTTGGCTCCTGGTTCCTTCAGCATATCCCCATCACTGACCATCTCAGGGTTAGAGGGCCACTGATTGAGTGGAAGGGGGCAGCCCCTGACATCTGGCCATTCCAGAAACTTTCTTCCCAATAGGTCGAGCACAGTGTGCATGAGCACGCAGAGGCCTTCCCCACATGGGCAGGACCTCAGCAGCCAGGGTGTGGGGACATGGGATGGAGTGGACGAGGAGATTGTGGGCAGAGGTGGAGGTAAAGCTCAAGATTCACCCAGGCCCCCACTATGCCCTGTGACAAGTGACCTTGGCTCAGGGCCTGACCTGAGAGAAATCCCAACAGTGCACAGTGGGGGACACAGAGGCACCCTTCCTGGGGACAATGGTCAGAAACCACACCTTTGGCCTCGAGCCCAAGCCATGTTGGAAGAAATATATATAAAACAATAGTAGATAATTCAAATATGGCCAGCTGGGTATGGTAGCACACACCTGTCATCCCTGTGACATGGGAGGCTGAGGCAGGAGGATCGCAAGTTGGAGACCAGCCTCTGCAACTCAGCAAGGCCCTGAGCAATTCAGTGAGAAGCTGTCTCTGGAGAAAAAAACAAACAAACAAACAAACAAACAAAAAAAAACGTCCTTGGGTTCAATCCCAGTTATTCCCTACCCCTAAAAAAAACGTTTAAAAGAGGGAGAGAGAGGGAGGGAGGAAGGGAGATGGAGGGGGGAGGGATGATGTCATCCAAATAACATTTAATATTTTCTTTAACAGCACCTCAGGGGAGGGAGGATTCCACCAAAGCAATCCCAAAAGTAATAATTTAAAACAAAAAAGATCTTCAGACACAACTAACCACACCACAGAGCTCAAGGGAGAGAGGAGGTCCGGCCCAGGCAGTGCACGCTGCCTTTGTGTGAACGCAGTCTCTATGGAGTGCTGCCCAGGTCCCTTCATGGACTGTCCTGCTGGTCATCAGGATCTTGGCCAAGGATTTGTCATTGTGAACAGCTTTCTGGTCTCCTCCATGGGCTTTTGCTTGATGCTGTCCTTCCCATTGATCTTGGCCAGCAGATTGGTTGGATTCAGCAGCTGCACAAAGAACCTGCAGTGGACAGTTGGGCCAAGAGTCCATCAAGGCCCAGAGGGAGTCCCCGCCCAGGTCCACGGGCAGCAGGACTCTGCCAGCTGGGCCCCCTCCAGGCTCTAGCTGGTTGTTTTGGAGCCAGCAAAGGAGAGAGCTTCCATGAATGGGAACATCACAGTCACAGCCCCATCAGAGAGGCCACCAGTGTGACATAAGTTCTGGTCATCATATCTTCACCCTAGTCTAGAAATTTTTCAAGCCGGGAACAGTGGCTTCCCAAGATCTCTGGAGGCTGAGGCAGGAGGATGGCAAGTTGGAGGCCAGCCTCTGAAACTTAGTGAGTCCTGAGAAACTCAACAAGATTTTTTCTCTAAATAAAATGCAAAAGAGGCCTAGGATAGGGCTCAGTGATAGGGTGCCTGCCTAGCACTTGCTAGGCCCTGAATTTGCTCCTCAGCCCAATGTAACAATAGAACAACAGAATCAAGGCCCCGTCCCTGTGGGTCTCCAGCAAAGAGAAGTTAAAATTCACTGAAGCCACCATCCAGCCAAGGAGGCTTCAGCTGTAGGCTCAGCCGGTAACCAGGGACATGTGGGGGTGAGGAAATGGGTCAGAGGCCCTTGTGGACTATAGGGGACACCCTTCCTTGTCTGGAGAGCCCACTGTCCTCATGCATCTGGACAGGAGGCAGGGGCCAGGGGCCAGGGGAGGGGCTGCGCTGACGAGGCCTCCAGGGAGCCAATGTTCTGGTTCTGTCCATCTCTTGTCCCAGAGGATGGTGACAGAGTTAGTGACTTCCTGCAGAGGGAGTGTCAGCTGCAGGAAAAGGGGGGACCTCTCTCATCAATCGAACTTTCACAAGCCACCTCAGATGCTCAGCAGTCTGAGCCACCGTGTCCCGGGACTTGTCACACATGGAAGCTCAGAGACACCCTGAGCCCTGGGCAGCCTCCACCTGGGCCCAGGAGGCCACCGCCTCACCTCAGAGTGGTCTTGGTGCTGATCTACCCCAGGTGGTTGAGCGCCTCCTCACTGATGTGAATCCCCTCCATCTGGGCTCAGATCAGAAAAGTTCAAAGCCCAGAGAAGCCTCTAGAGATGGGACAACAAGGTCGCTGGCTGGGATATTAGGACAGAAAAAGGGTCATCAGATAAAACAGAAGGCGGTGGATGCAGGTGGTGACTGGGTGCCAAATACAAAGGATGATGGGTGACGCAAAGTAATGCAATGACACCGTCACAGTGCCCTGAAAATCTAAAACTGTTCTAAAATTCTAAGTTCTCACCTGTGGCACTGGGGATTGAACACAAGGCCTCACATGGTCGTCAAAAGTTCCATGAAGGTGTGTGCAATGGGGCCGGCCTGTCATCCCAGCAACTCTGGAGGCTGAGGCAGAAGGATCAAAATTGGAGGCCAGCCTCAACAATTTAGCCAGGCCTGAATCAACTCATGAGACCTTGTCTCTAAATATAATATAAAATAGGGTTAGGGATGGGGCTCAGGGTTGAGTGACCCTGGGTTCAATCCCTGATACCCCCCTAAAAAGATGGAAGCCAACTGGCCGTGAGACTCTAGAGTGCCCTGGACCGCACCACCTCCCTTGGTGTGTGGAACTGGCCTCACTAGAGTCCTGAGTATTTGGAGGTTGCAGTCTTCAGATCTGACCTCTAAGGGTGGGTTTCACCACACTTGACCTCTGACCCAGGCCCCAACCTTTCCCAGGAACTGGCCAGAGGCCAAAGTGACAGCAGGCCCCAGCTGTTTGTTGGGACAGAGATGCCCTTGTGACAAGAGGGGTCTTCTCATTCCTGCTTCTCAGGTGTCAGGGAGGTGGCTCGCTGGCTCTGAGCAGAGATGGCCTTGGGTGGGCAGTTGGGGTGGCTGTCGGGCCTGATGACATTCATCTTCCAGAGGAAGTTTTGACGAGTGATCCATGGCCCAAGGAGGGCAGTGTCTCCATCCACTATTGGCAGGACACAGCCCGGGCTGGAGCAGGGGATTTGTCACATTTTATTATGCTGACAAGCCATCTAGTGGCCATGATACACCCCCATTTTTTTTCCCACAATTTCTGCTTAAGCCTGAAAAATTGTTGTGATGTTTAGGTGAAGGGGGGGTGCTGGTCCCCGGAAGTGTTTGAGGCGGTCACAGCTTGACCCAGGCTCTTGGGTGCCTCCCAGCACGGGATTGGGTGGCCCATCCATCTCAGCTTCCTGCCCGCTCTCAGGGGCCCCTGTGGGAGTGGGAACCCAGAATAGGAAGGGCTTTATTTTTGGCACCAGGGAATGAACCCAGGGTCCCTTACCCACTGACCCCCGTCCCCAGCCCTTTTTATATTTTATTTAGAGCCAGGGTGTCAGTGAGTTGCTCAGGACCTCTCTAAGTTGCTGAGGCTGGCCTCTAACTTTCAATTATCCCGCCTCAGTTTCCCAAAATTCTGGGATAAAAGGTATCTGCAATCCAGCCTGGCTCCTTCCTGTTATTGAGCCTCAGTTTCCCCATCTGTAAGATGGGCCTCTGTCTCTTATCACTGGAGGTTTGTGACCATATCCCATGGACCTGGGAGGTGATGTACGATCAGCCACCCAAGCAGCCTGGTTTCAGAGGAGCCCCAATCCGGGTTCCTTCAGGAAGAAGACCTGGCAGTCTGTCAATAAGGAGACTCATGCCGCCCAGCTCCACCCTCCCCTCCCAGATGCTGGGCTTAGAAGAAAAATCTCCAATACGAGGGATAAGAACCAGAAGCCTGAGGAGGGCCCCAGACCCTAGAATCAGACCAGGGGAAGTCACTGGCTCCACCCAGTGTCCCCACTAGGAGAAAGACCCTGGGCTGCTGCCCCAGGGCTGCACCAAGGAAAGGAAGCAGCGGCCTCCCTCAGTCTGAGGCTTCGGGAAACAAAGCCTGGGATGGAGGGCAGAGGCCATCCTTCTCCCCTCTCACCCATAGGTCAGCACCATGCCTTGTCCCCTCCCCAGGGCAATTCACCAAACTAACACCTCCCACTTGGAGGACTGCTGGTGGACTGCCAGGTGCAGGAGGCCGCAGGTGGGGCCTCTGTCGCCCTCATCACCATGGCAGGCGGTGATTAATGGGCAGCCTCATTGCCAGATGATGGATGCAGCTATCACTGCGCCCAGCTGCATTGACCCCTGGCCCTGCCCTGGGAGATCCATGGGCGGCAGTAGCTGGGCCAGCATGATAAGATGGGCCAATGGGCTCCTGCCAATTGCCTGCTCCATCACCTGCCATTGCTGCCACCGTCACGCTGCCGGAGGGCAGATTGGCGCCATCAACATCGCGTGATTCATGGGAACACTGGCGGCTGAGGGGAGGGACCTTGCGGGACCTGTGTGGGATGTGGGGCGGCTGTGGCCATGGGGACATGGAGGGGGACCCCTAGAGCTCGGCACCTGTTCAGCGCTCATCCAAGGACCCAAGGGACTTCAGCAGGGGCAGGGGCCAGGGCCAGACTGCAGTGACAACTTGGCAGGCTTCTTGACCCCAACCCTGCCTGAGTAAGACTCAGCCACCATCCTTGTCCCTTGTGGACCCCTTTCCCCATTGCCCCAGCCATTGGAGAACCCCTGATCCTAGAAGGGCTCCTGTCAACCCAAGGTGGAGGCTGAGGCTGGAGGATTGCAAATTCGAGGCCAGCCTCCAAACAGTGAGACCCTGTCTTAAAAATTGAAAAGGGCTGAGACGTGGCGTGGTGGCTAGAACCACTGGGTTCAGTCCTTGGCACCCGAACCTATCGCAGGGGTCTCCAGGCAGGGGCGAATCCCACACCCACGGCACCAGCGCTCAGCTGCCAAAGGGCAGCTCTGGCCGCTGGCCACCTGCACTCTTCACCCTAAGAGGGAACTTGTCGCACTCAGGCGGTGGCGACAAACTTCCAGGGTCCTGGGGCACCCGCGCACCCCTCTCAACTACAGTAAGTTCCTCCAGGCGACTGGGGAGAGCCCTGAGGTGACCTGAGCCCTGGGCACCGTCTCTGCAAACCAGTGGCCTCGCGGATGCCCGGAGCCCAGCGCCACCAGCTGGAACCACAAAGGCCAGGGGTCCTGCAGCATCAGTGATGGCCACCAGGCGGGGGATATCCCCGCCTTTCCTAGAGGGGCCGAGCTGCCAGCAGGGACGTGGTGAAGACCTCCGCCTGGTCGTCTGGGCCTCAGGCGACGCGAAGCGGGGAAGTGCTCTCCCCTCCTCACGGTTCTCGGGGGCTATGCCACCTCTGCGCCACCGCTGTGCTATGACGCGAGGTCAGGGACCGCAAGGCTGCAGCCCCCCCCACACACACACAAACACACACAGCAGCGATCCAGTCTCTGCCCACACCCCGCCCACTCCCTGACCCCGGGGCGTGGCCACACTCCCAGCTTCTGAGCAATCTGCTCCGCATCAGCACCACAGCAGAGCATGGAGAGGTGCCCCTGGGGGAGACGTCCAGGAAGGCTATGCCTGCAGTAGGTGTGCAGGCAGGGGCCTGGGGTAGGCAGAGACCGGAGAGCTTGGCCTCCCAGCTGCCTCCTGGCCTCCTACTGCCCTGGGCCTTACTTTCTTTACCAGCCACCAGAAGTTGACTGCAGACATGATGGAGGGTGGGGGTGTATGAAGGTGGGGCCTGAGCCCCCGTCCACCCCCTCCCCACACACACCCACATGCTGTCTGACACCCTGGGCTCCATTTGCTCTGCTCTGAGTCAGGTTGACATTGGCCCCAGGCACAGCCCCAAGTCCCCAGGGCAGAGAGAGAAGGCACAGTGCTTAACCGGGCAGGAGGTTCCCTACTTGGGGTTTTGGTTTTTCCCTGTATCGGGGACTGAACCCCAGGGCTGCTGGATGAAGGAGGCCCACACCCGCCCTTTTTATATTTAGAGACAGGGTCTCACGAGTTGCTGAGGGCCTCACTAAATTTTTGAGGATGGCCTCCAACTCATGATCCTCCTGCCTCAGCCTCCAGAGTTATTGGGATGCAGGCATGAGCAGAAGGGGATGCTCCCAGCAGGAGGAAGGCCAGGCTGCAGGCCAGCACATCTCTGGAGATGAGCCTGAGTGGAAACGAGACCATGAACCAGCAGTTTATAAAAAGTTGCCTTTATTTATCATTCATACACCATATCTCAGTTATGCCATTTTGGCATCCACAGTGACAGTCCCCTGGAAGCTGGGTCAACCCTTGCCCACCACTGTGATCACTGCCCAGAAGCTGTACGCCCAGGCCACACGGAGTCAGCAGGAATGTAAGCGCCTCTGAGGTCTGGAACTCTCCAACCACATCCAGTGAGCTGGGGACTGGGCCTACCTGCCAGAGGCCATGGAGTCCCCAGCGGTGGCCTGGGAAACCCTTCCCTCTAACAGAGGCAGGAGAGGGACGGTGGAGGGCCCTGTGGGCTGGGAGGTGGCTGGAAGCAGGCTGCCCTGCTGGGGACTGTGTCTAGACAAAGCCACAGGTGAGAAGCTGCTGGGCCCTGGCCGGGGCGAAGCACCCCTGGTTCTCATCCCAGGTCTCTGGGGACACTGTTCCACCTCTACTGAGCTTTTACAGGGCCCATGTAGAATAGGGGCACCCTCCTAAGAGAGCCTGCAGCTGCATTTGAGAGGGCCTGGAGACCTCCAGGAAGGTCCCCAGCTCCATGATCTCCATCACCTGTCACCACAGATGTCATTGCCTTTTAGTCTCAGATACCAGAGCACCTTTCCAGGAAGCCCTAGCCCAATACCCTGAGCTCAGGCCCTGAGCCTGAGCCTTTCCTCCCAGCCTCCGAGTGTGGTGGAGGCTGAATGTGGTAGAGGCCGAGAGAGAGCTGTCCCCTTACTTGCATTGATCCCTAAGTGCAGTCAGAAGATTCTAGAAACACAAGGAGTGACAGAAGAAATCCCTTCCCAGGATCGCAGGGGCAGCTGCGCAGTGAGGACACACCACGGCTGACTGAAGTCTGGACAAGAAAACGCGCAAGGTGGTCCCCTTAGGGTTCTGAGCTCGGCCAGGCATGGATGGAGGTGGTGACCCCAGGCCTCCCTCGGATGAGAACAAAGCTGCCTGGCCATGGGGTCCATGAGGTGGCAGGGATGGCAGTCCTGGCTCTGCCCCAGCACGAGGTCCATCTGAACACTTGGTGGGAGAGCAGCTGCCCACGGCTGGGCAGGGAGCTGTGTCGCCCTGAGCCCAGGGGACCCAACGCCCCCCATGGGAACAGTCTGTACCCAGAAAGTACCACCACTGTTGATGATGGGGACATGCTGGTGACGCTTGAATGTCCCCAGAGGAGGTGTGACCCGACGCTTGACCACCCTAAGGCCACACACAGAGATTTTGTGCTTCCAATCAGAGTCAAAAGCCACCTTTGTGGGGACCAGGGATGCCATGGTAGCTGCACACGTCACTGAGGGGGGGAGGGGAGGCCAAAACCAAAGTCAGACAGACAATGGAGACAGTGCTCCCCATCCTTGTCATGGCTACAGCTGCCAAAGCCAGAGGAGAGAAGCCCCAGCCGACGACATCCCAACGCACCACAGCACCATTGCCCCTGGCCACCACTGCCTTTTGAAGCATCACCCAGATTCTCCCTGGTCCTCAGGTAGGTGTGGCTCTCAGAAGAGCAGGGTGCCCATGCTGCCCACCTCGCTGTGCTCCTGAACGAAGATCTCGAAGTACTGGGAGATGATGGTGACTGCCAGCAGGATCATGATTCCCACACCAAGGGCGCCCAGAAAGTCAGCCAGGACCGAGTGGGCCCAAGGCACAGGCCCCCAGAGGCCACTGCCATGGGGATGGACCTGGGGGCGGGAAGGTGGTCAGCCTCAGTGCAAAAGAGAGCCCCCAAGCTGGCCACCAGGCTTGCCCATGATTGAGACCAGAACCTCAGGAGGCCCCACCACCTCCCTGGAGCATCATCTACTAACACCCCTGTGCCTTCTCTAATGCTACTGGACCTAATTTCTGCTAGGGGACTGTGACTAGTCCAAACTGAAAGGCTGCCAGACGCAGTGGTCCACACCTGTCACCCAAGCAACTCAGGAGGCTGAGGCAGAGGATTGCAAGGTGGAGGCCAGCCTCAGCTACTTTGCAAGGGCCTATGCAGCTCAGTGAGACCATGTGTCTAAATAAAAAATAAAAAAGGCTGTGGATGGGGCTCATGGGTCAAGTGACCCTGGGTTTGGTTCTCAGTACAGGGGCCTGGGGGGCTGGGAACGAGACTCAAATGATGAAGATGTCTCTTGAAATGATCACTGTCCCTACCAAGGACTAGAAAGCAACCTAGGATTTGCAAGTTTGGCTTTTCATGTGGTTGCTTCTTTCAGGAAAAGTCACCAATTGAGAGCCCACAGGACAACCTGGTCTGCCACCTGACTTTGTAGACACATCCCTGCTTACTGTGACTGCTACCAAGTAGCAAAGGAAGACCTGAGAAAATGGCACAGAACCCTAGGGAGACCAGAGGCAGCCCTCCATCCAGGATGAGGCACAGCTGCAGTGGGTGTTCCTTCTGCCCTGGGCATCTGCTACCTGGGTCCTCTCCCCACCCTCCTTCCTCTCCACCCCAAGGTGATGTCCTCGTGGGCCACCTGGCTGTGGCCCAGCTGGTCTCTGGCCTTCTCTCTGCGAGGGCCTTTTCCACTGGCACTGACCTCCCTTCTCCCAACACCACCAGCCCTCTGCGGCTCTGCTGGCCTCTCAGCCACAGCCACCATCTACTTTTATTTTTTTTCAGACTTGCGGATTGAACCCAGGGGTGCTCCACCCCTGAGCCACATCTCCAGCCCTTTTTTTTTGTATTTTATATTTCTCACATGCCCAGAGGCACCCAGGAGGAACCCTTGCACCTGCCCTCACATGCTTCTCATGGGTTCAACTTTTTACTGGGGGGCTGCTGATTAGTGGATGTAGGGAAGATGGGTGAGAACAGTGAGAGGCTGGCATGTGGCTCCCACCCAGCATCCCACTGGACTAGTGTCTCTCTTTACAGGAGAGGCGTCCCAGTGTCTAATCACCCAGGAAAAGCTGAGAGTACAGCTCACCTGGGTGATGCTCTAAGTCACGTGCACACCAATCACACTGATTTATTTCAAGAAGCTGGTTATTTCAATAAAACTAATGGATAGTCTTCCTGGAACCCTGGTGGCCACAGGAAAACTGTGGGCTGCACTCCATCGGTTCATTTGTGGGAACATGCAGGTTAAAAGCCATGGTCCCTCTCCTGTGGGGTTGAAATTCTGATGGAGGACAGGATGCTAATGAGTAAGCAAATCATAAGGGATGTTATTGACAAGTACCATGAGAATGGGGAGAGAGACAGGGCTGGGGCATTGGCATTGAGAGCACAGAAATAGCAGATGGAGACAAACTTGATGGAAATGTTGGTGTGTCAACAGAAGCTGGCTTCTGTGTGAGAATTGTGTCCATCATGCAGACCGCATGACTGGCTCCAAGACTGGTGTGGAAGAGGCTCTCATATGCTCTGGGAAGGCTCTGGAATCCATGTGACTGGTTCAGATGGCTAATGGAGAAGGAAGGTAGAGGGACAGAGGTAGGGCAGGTGGAGGGGCAGAGGGAGGAGGGTAGGGGACTGAAGATGGGCAGGTGGAGGGGCAGGTGGAGAGGCATAAGAAGTGCAAGAGGAGGGACAGGTGGAGGGGCAGTGCAGGGGCAGGTGGAGGGGGCAGAGGGAGAGCAGGTGGAGGTGCTGGTGAAGCGGCAGATAGGGGACAGGTGAAGGGGCATGTGAAAGGGCAGGTGGAGGTGCAAGTGGAGGGGCAGAAGAGGAGCAGGTGTAGGGGCAGCTGTAGGGGCAGGTAGAGGGGCAGGTGAAGGCACATGTGAAAGGGCAGAGGAAGGGCAGGTGGAGGGGAAAAGGAGGGGCAGAAGAGGAGCACATGGAGGAGTAGAGGAGTGGCAGGTGGAGGGGCAAAGGAGGGGCAGGGGAGGGGCAGGTGGAGGGATAGTAGTGACCCTCTGGAGCAGCACTCTGAGGACAAGGGCAGTGTTGCCTTTCACAGGAGGAGAGTGGGGAGCTTGCTTGGTTTGAGCAGAGGACACCCATGATGGAACCCATAAATCCTAAAGGTCTACTCTGTCTGCACATAGGCCTCACTGGCAGAGGTTGGCCAGGGAGTGCAGTCATGAGGCTTCTACAGGACCTGGGTGGCAGCTGGCCAGGTGAGAGGTGGACCCTTTTTCTCTTTGGCCTTATGGCTTTCAAAACTTGGGACAGACAAGGGAATGCACTGCCCGACTCAGGATGTCAGACTCCATTCTCTTGGGCCACTTGTGCTCTCCAGTCTCTGAATGGTGTCATGGTCCACAATGCCACCTCTGTCTCCAGATGGTAAGACCCAGCCAATGCAAGAAGTGAATCTCATTTTGGTTAAGCCAGAACCAGATGTCTAGCAGCCTAGGAACCTGGGCCTCTCCCAGTCACTGAGGAGGTCATACGCACAGCCTGAACCCTGCACATGGTCGTGTATTTCTGGGAGTGCTGTGTACAATGGGACAGGGTGCCAATAACTCAGTGATTCTGACAACTGTGTCCCCTCTCTACAGAGCAGCCTCACCCAAGGCAAAAGAGCTGCTGCCATCACACAAATCATTCAAAAAAAAAAAAAAACTTTCAGCAAATTTTGCTTTCACTGTCCGGTGGCGATGACCGAATATTGCACCACCCACTTTATCTCAGGGACTCTGCTGACCCAAGTGGGTTTTAGTTGCTCTCTCCAAACCTCTTATTGAATCCACACTTTTTTTCTCCAAAAAATGCCTGATCCTTAGTCTTCTCCTCTGTGCCCCCATCTCCTCTGTTCCCAGCCTTTCTTCTGGGAACCCCTGCTGTTGTCTGCACACCTAAGCACTACTGATCTGCCCTGTGTGAGGGAATCCAGGTTTTCATTGTGTCACAGCAGGAATTTATGCTCAGAAAACTGATTTTAGGTGCTGTGTGAGAGGAGGCGGTGTTCACCTGCCTCACTGTTGTAACCTCTGCATTAGGAATAGCAAAGTTTGGCTGGGGGCTTGGCTCAAGCAGTGGCGCACTCACCTGGCATGTGTGCGGCACGGGTTTCATCCTCAGCACCACATACAAACAACGATGTTGTGACTGCTGCTGAAAAAACTAAAAAAATAAATATTAAAATTCTCTCTCTCTCTCTCTCTCTCTCTCTTTAAAAAAAGGAATAGCAAATCATTGTACTGCACCCATTAAGTGTCCACAATAAATAAAATGAAAATAAATTTTGGATTTAATTTTTGATCTTGATATTTGCTCAGTACACCAGCACTTTTTCATTTCTTTCCAAACATCCCTTATATAGCCAGTCAGACCTGATGAATTTATATCATAAGGTAAAATTCTATGTTCTAGATTTATCTTGTTGATTTCTGAAATTATAAAGCATAGTGATTCAAGATGATGCAAAAATTCTAGGAAGACTGTGCTGGGCAGAAAATGGTCAATAAAGTCATATTATTGACTTCTCTTGAATGATTGCATTATATTCTAATTAGCTATTTGTTTCTTATTTAGGACCGAGATTACCAATACTATTTTGTAAATTCTGTTATAAAATTTTGGTAATTGTATAAAAATATAATGGAAAATGAGGAAACATACATATTTTTTCATTATGGACATGAGCACAGCAGTGCTGCTCAGAGTTGCACTATATTAGCAGCCTGTTAAGTGCAGTTGTACATTAAAACAACCCCACATAAACATGGAGATTGACAGTGTAAATGAAAAAGTAATTTGGGGAAATAATGACTAAAAATACAAAACAATAATTTTCTAAACATGCCCTGTCATTTAATGGCTTTGTACTAGTGAAGAGATTGCTAAGATACAAGTGTCTCTGCCTAGGTTACCAGGCCAGCCCCTCCCCTCTGCAATCACTGATGGAGGCTCTGTGTCCCCTGGAAAATGGTGTCAGAGCCAGTGTTCATCAGTTACTTCTTATGAGCTGGGAAAGCTGTGGATTTATCCCCTAATTTGGTCTCCATAATGGTCCTAAGATGTGGGATTTTGTAGGTGTAGCCATCTCACATATAGGGAAAGTAGTACCCAGAGAGGTTAAGCAACATGCAGAGATCACACAGCCAATGAGGGCAGGTTGGACTTGGCAGCAGAGTCTGTGTTCTTACATCCCAACTATAGGACATCCCTTCAAGTCAATGTAGGACAAATTAAGACCTATTGCAGTGAACTAAAAACTTTCTGAGTTCAGGGACCCCTGTGGCTTCTTAGCCCTGCAATGAGACCTAAATATATTTGGTGTTCAGCAAAGATTTCTAAAATTAGAGAATGGGTGAGAGTCATATTTTGATTAAGCCATGAAGAGCTACCATGCCCCAGGATAGAGAAAAACTCGGAAATGGGCTCAGTCAAGTTTCACAGGCTCATGGCTCATGAGGTCAGATCCCGCTCACCCCACAGGGCACATGACACTGTGTGGTGGCCACTCTGACTGGGTGAATCACTTGGGACATAATTAACCATGAAATCCAACAGGTCCTGTCCACCACCACATACACACAGCCAGGCTGGCTTGGGCCTTAGGTGGGGGAATCTGGTTGCTGTGTTGTCAGTATTTATGTCTCCTCAAGGAAATCTTAGGGCTTGACCCTTTTTTCTTGGGCATGCAAATAGGAAAGTCATTTTATTTTTCTTTCTTCAAAGATTTACAGTTCTAACCTAACAATGAGTCAAAATCATGAGTATGATACATATCATAAATACCTCAAGTTCAAATTAATGATGCCCTATGTGTGGGTGTTTGTGTGTGTGTGTGTGTGTGTGTGTGTGTGTGTGTGTGTGTGTGTGTGTATGGGGGTGCAGCAGGGCTTTGCTTTCTAAAGATATAGCAAAATGAACATTCAGAATGAGGGTGATAGGATTCTCTGACCCCAGTTTAAATGCCTTCTTATCATACAGATCTGTTCCCTAAGCCTCCAGGCTGGGAAGGCAAAGGACAATCCTTAGCTCTCAATATCAGAGTGTTCTGGGGGTTTGAGACCTGGAGTGGCAGCAAAGGTGGCCATTTGTGTCTGTTGGCAGATCCACCGACTGCACTCTGTCTTTGGTAATTGATGATATCAAGCCTCTGGGGGTGCATAATGGGTGAGCAGCCCCTGTGTTAGAGGTGAGTGCACAAAGGTGGTTGGAGCTTCTTGCTATATGCTGGCCTGTCTCTTCAATCAAAAGTGCTACAGGGATTAGAAAGCCAAAACTTAGTCCATTCTCACTTTGTTGATGTAAGTTCACATGCTCGTTCCACATCACCTCTTCCCTTCATCTCTTCTGCCTCCTGTATATGTAAGCATGTCTGTGTGTGTCAACAGATTTGTGCAGCTGGATTCCATTTCAGTGATTAGGCCATCAGTGTTTGGGACATCATCTTAGCTCCTGTCGCAACCAACTACATCTGGGAGCTTTCTTCTCAAGCCTATGATGAAGAGATATCTATGGCAGATCTATGGTGATGGCAAGTTATCTGAAATTGAGATGCAGTGATCTGTTCCCACAAACTCAAGTACTGCCAATGACAGACAAAGAGAAAAGAGGGGTGGTGATTCCTTGGCTTCTGTGGGGTCCTGAGTGGCTAAAGTGCAGCACATAGATACAACTGCTCCTCAAACCATGGGGCTCTCACTCGAGAATTTTTTTAAAGGCTATCACCCCATATCTTGGGCTTTTGGGCTTATATCTCTCTCCCTACAGTTCCTGGCACAGTCACTCTTTCCTAACAGCACTCTACTTTTTTACCTAAATTAGAAATTCTCTCCCACATTAGACATGGTCCATTCTGCTCCTGCCAAAAGCCACACTAGGCCAGTTAAATATACCTTTGCAAATGGAGGGACAAATTACTAGAAAGAGCTTATGTTCTGCTTCATGCAGAAGATGCCTTGTCCTAGTCCCTATGGGTCATGGGAGTGCTCTTGAGTGAGGCCTCCTTCCCATATTCCTGGCTGCCTCAGCTGCCAATCCCAGGCCAAAGGAGATCTTCCCTCTTCTGCTTTGCTCTCTTTCTAATCATCTCTTTCTCACGTTCACCCTAGTTAGTTTCTTCAGGCTTGCAGGGAGAAGATTTCCACCCACATTTTCAGCAATTCAAATATTTCTGAATCAATGCTGTATCTATTGAGTGCCAATTCATTACTCAGAGTTTGTCTGAGAGCCCAGCAAGGTCTGTGGAATCTCTGCCCTTGAAACAACAGAAAACTCCCAGGTGGGCATGGTTGTGGGTTGGGGCACTGTCCAATTTCCTGAGGGCACAGACATTTGGACCACAGGACCAGATAAGCGTTCTGGTTCCAAGGAAAGGACATAGATGGTGCATGTGTTATTTCCTTAGCACAGTAATAAGATGGCTTTGCATCCCACACACATGACATGCATTAATACTGAGTCTTTTTCTTCTGGATTCTGCCATAAATTCTCTAGAGGACCTTCAGGAAAAGCTGCTTTATCTGCAGCGAAATCTCCTGGCTACAGAGAAGTCCTTCCCTCTGCCCAGGCTAGATACCTCTCAAGACCCCTTGACTTCTGTTCCCTGCAGAATAACATGGTATTTTGCAGTAATGGCTTCCTGTACTGGCCAACAGGCCTTTTTCATAATGTCCTTGGCCAATACTCCTACTGGTGACTCTATTTTAATAAGTCCCCAAAATCACACAATTGTTACCCAGCCTCAAAGGGGAGAAGAGAATTTTTGCTTCTCTTCCCATCTCTGCTGATTTACCTCTTTCTGTGGTTTTTCTTTAAATACTGGTAAATCTAGTAGCAATTTAACCATACAACTACACAATAAAATGCACCCAAAGCTGAAAATTATCTAAATACTTTCTACTTCATTTTTGTTGCACTTTGCAGCTTATCAAACATTTCAACCTGACAAGTTAATGTGGGTTTTTCATGTTTTCTTCTTTTTGACATAGGTGTTTGAGAGATACACTATCCAGTTACTTAGATATGATATCAGAAATGTATTTCCCTCACTTACATAGTACCTCAACATATTTAAAATAAAAACATATTTCTACCAAAAGGAGAAACCATCAATATTTTAGCTTCCAACTCAGGTTTTAAATTGATGATTGATAGAAATAAAAGTAGTATGTGGTGTAGGAGCACAGATACTCCTTTCCAAACACTATTTTTCCCACCACAGAATAGCTTTTCTTGTCCTTTTAGAAACCAAGGTTGACAGAAGAGACATGCGGAAGCCCAGGCCCAGTATGCTGGCCACTGCCCTCTGTGATCTGTGTCACCACACTATGCCCCAACTCACCCCACCTCAACTTTCTTCCCTCCTGTAATTTTATAGTTTGGGAGCCAGGGTGGGGAGGGGTTGCACACTAAGCAGTTAGGCTGAGTAACCTTACCTGCTTCCCTAGAGTACCATAGGTCCCAAATTAATGAACACTCAATAGCAGCAGCCACTTAGTAGGAAAACCATTAGGGGTGGGGAGGTTCTAGTTCTCACTCATTTATAAGCCCCCTATGGTTGGTGAACCATGACATGGAAGGACACCTACTCACTCAGCCAATTCTCAGGCAATGCCCCCAGGAGACAGTGACACTCATTGCTTTCACCACATTTTTAGATGGTAATCTACATGCTCATGTGTAGCTGAGGTAGAGAAAGGCAACTGCCCCCAGTTCCATTTCCCCTCTTCTGGCTCCTACTAGAACATACACTTCTCTTGGGCTTTTCAAGTTCAGGGCTTCATTTCCCTGCAGCCCTGTTCATCAGCTTTGGCCACCATATTATACTCTAGCCACGGGACTATGGCAGGCCTCTTCCAAGGTTTAACCCTCTTCCTCCACTTACCACCCCAGCAATGTGGCTGCCACCTGAGAATGAATTGATGTTGCACTTAGGAATGGCCAAGTGACAAAAGAGAAACAGCCCAGATACCCCTTGACTTTGGATTAAGAAAGACACTTGATTGATAATTAATACCAGCCACCATATCAACTCAGAATTTTACTTAAGAGGAAATAAATCAGTGTCTTAATTAATCCCATAAAAGAGAAGTAGAGGGAAAAAAAAGATGCTCTTCAAATCTTAAGGTGTGTGATATGTACTTAAAAGAGCTGCCTTTAATTGAACACATTTCTGCACCTGGCCCTCTGTTAAAGCTCTTCTCAGCATTATGTCACTCATTGTTCATGACAACTCTTTGAGAAAGAAACTGCCATCCCCTTTCCCAGATGAGGAGACTGGGGCTTAGGACACACTGTGTTCTCCAAGTAGCACTTTAATAATAAGTACCTAGAGGTTAGATAAAAGTCCCTGACCACACACATGCCTCTCTACAGCAGGGAGTATGGCAGACTGGCCTCTGAGGGCAGCTCCAGTTGGTCCCTAAAGACCTGCATGGGAGAAGAAATTTCTGGTCACCAAGCAATACAGATGTGCTGGGCAGGATGATATAGTGATGACCCAGAGAGGTGTCGAGGTTCCTGGGAGCCACCAGGAAGCACCAGTATGGGGTAGTTGGAGCAGGAGATAGCATCTCAAAGGTCTGGAGTCTAGAAGTGTAAGGGCCCTACTCCATCTAGAAGCTCCAGTGAAGGATCTGCCCCAGCTTTTCTCCTAGTGCTTAGTAGTTCCTTGGCTGCAGCAGCAGGGTCAAGGACTCACATGGCACCATCTCTTTGTGTGTGAATCTGTGTCCAAATTTCTCTTCTGATAAGGTCCCCAGTCATGTTGGATAAGTGGTTCAGCCTGCTCCAGGATGACTCTGTCTTTATAAGCTTTACCTGCAATGACAATGCCTCCTACGCAGGTCACAGTTTGAGGAACCAGGGAGGGACCTCAGGGGAAGGAAAGGTCAGCACCTAAGCCAAGCATTGCCTTAACTGTGATATTGACTTTCCTTGTTTTTCTTTTTTAAAAAAAATAAAATTAGATAAGCCCATCCCTAGGACTATAGTAAACTATTTTTTATAACTCCCTCATGCATTCCTCTCTTAATGAATGCCAAATGCTTCCAGGGACTTAAGCCAAAAATATTTATCTATTTCCACACAAGATGAAAATCATATTAATAATCCCTGATTAAAATTGCCAAGGTAACAATTTAGGTAGCCAGAGTCATACAGCAAGGTGAGGGTGACAATAGTATGGGAACCTGGATTTCCAAACCAGAACTTCAATGCTTTGCTGGAGGTAGATTTGGAAAGGCAGGCAAAATTCCCTGGAGAGCCAAGCTCTTCCTCTCACTAGCAAAGAATCTGATTTGAAGATGATGGAGAAGAGCCCCAGACTTGAAGAAGGGGCCCTGGAGAAGATCTCAAGTTCAAACAATGTCAGGGGCCATTATCTCCATCCCACAGCACCTCCCACATAGGCAATGGCAGTATGGCAACACTCTTGCATTGGAGACAGTGAGGCCCAGGGAATTAGCAGTGCCTGTCCAGGGTCCAGGGAACCAAGGTTGGAGGGCCATGTGTCCTTGTTCTTAGCTGAGTCTGCCTGACCATGTCATGGAAAGACAAGTTTATTCCCAAGTAAGTAAAATTACAGGACTGGTTCTTCTCATTTGGCTTAGGCACCTGCCATATTTTCTTTGTTTAAATTAAAAAGAAAATGCAAGCCCTTCTCTGAGAGGTGAAGGCCTACACATGAACACACACTTCCAGCCACTCTGAAGGCACTATCACTTCCCACAGTCTTGATGGCAAGAGTTTGGGGGTTTCTGGGAGTTGTGCTAAAGAAAAAAAATTCAAGGCATAATCAAAAAGTAGATTTCTGGTCCAAGGTGCACAACTCCCCAGGCTGCAGGCCAAGGCATAGAACAAAATAAATAATGAAGCCAAGACCCTGTATATAAATCTTCAACCCTGCTCTATTGGCTGTGTGTTGTAAAAATTTGGATGGTTTAGAAGGAAAACAGAAAATAATAATAACAATAATAATAATAATAATAATAATAATAATAATAAATCTACTGTGTTAGAATCTTTTAAAATCCATTTTGATAAATGTTTCTGCTACAAGTCCATATTTTGGGAGCTGGTTGGAAGTGAAGGAGGCCTCAGCTGATGCCCCTGGGGCCTCTGGGAGACATTATTTAATGCCTTCCTCAGCTCCACCCCACAAAATAAACTTTATAGCCTAATAATGAATATCTATCTACAGGGAAAGAAAGTGGCTAAAAGAGAATATCCAGGATACATTAATTATGGTGACAACCCCCTCTGTTGATTTTTCCTTGATCTTTGGCCTCCAAGAAAAGATTAATTTCTCAGCAAACTGTCCTCAGCAGTTTTATAAACTATTTCAACTTTCACAGAAACAGATCAATGTCTCCTGTAGATCAAAGGGCTTAGACATCTTTTACCTAATTTCATGTGTAAATTAAATCTCAAATAAGTAAAGCACATGGCTTTGTTAACACAAAGACTTAAGGAACTAGGATTTTTATTTCATTCACTCTTGCATGCAATAAAAATTGTAGATCTCAAGTGTATTTTTCAAAAACTGAGCCAATTTTCACTTCAAGCCCACAGCTCTGCCACACTTAAAGGGCTCCTCATTGAAGAACAGCTAACCCTGGAAAGAAACTCTAGAAATCAAGCTCAGGACATTTATTCCAGTGTGAATATTTTGTGACATCATGATTTGTTGTAGATTTTCCATGGGATTCAGGTTTTCTTACAACTTAACTTTCTCTCAAAATTCTACCTCTGGGGTGTATTAAAGAGGTGGCCCAGATGTCAGTGATGAGTGCCACTGATTCTAGTTAGTGCCACAAAGCTCTGTTCACCCCAAGGAGAACCATCTGTGCTCACATTGACCCCAGGGCCATATTATACCCACCATGTGCCAGGTACTGTTTCAAATACTCTGCAGACATAGCTCACTAAATCCTCAAAGCAATCCTGCATGTCAGGTATTATTGTTATATTTCAGGGGACATCAAACAATTTTCTGGAATTTGCAGAGCTATTAAGGATCTGAGCAAGAATTTAAGCTCAGGCAGTCCAGCTCCAGTTCTTACATGGCTGTTTTTATATGTCTACCATACGAGCTCTTACTTGACCTCTCTGTCACATTTCCTCCTGTCCCTGGAGCGAGAGTCACAACTGAAATGGGCATGTATCTTAGCAGAACCAAATAGATTTTTGTTAAGATTGCCCAGCTGCCGGCCCACAGAGCATCACTCTTTCCTCTGAGTTTGCTCATTATAAGCAAGATGTGAGTCGGGAATTGCCCAGGGCTGTGTCTTCAGCTCATGAAGAAAAGATGCTCTAGATAGATGCCAGCAAAAACCAAGATAAGTTATGCAAATGAGAGAAAGATAAAGACCTGGTGGTCTCAGGACCAACTTCCCAAGCAGAAGCTAACAAACTCCTCTTGCATGCATGAACTGTTTTGATATGGTCATGTGGTACTTGCCCCTTTAAGAGACTTGACAAAAAAAATGCAGAGTAAACACAAGCAAGAGAAAAAATAACTCCTTACATTTAAACATACAAAATGACAGACAGATGCTCACATTACAGCCATGTAGCTGAGGCCCTCGCAGACCTGATAATTAAAATGTCCACACAGAAATTCCCAAATTGCAGCTATAAATCAAGGGCAGAATAAATGAGAAAATCTGCTGAGCAGACCCACTGGCCATTCTGCACAATGGGTCACTGCCAGCACCCCTCTGTGCTAGCTGATGAATGCTACTACAAGGTTCAAAGTCAACTTCCACAAATAGGTACATAAATAAAAGTAAACTCAGAGCACAGAGATCATGGATATTCTTCTAAAATATGTAGACCATTGATACAATGAGGGAGTCCAATTACTATCACATTTAATCTTTGCTTACCTGGTCCTACAATGCACACTTGATCTGGGCAGGACATGATAGAGAACACGTCAATCTGGAAAACAACATTCAGATTTTAGCTGGGGGCATGAATTCTTCTAAATCCATTTCAAATTAGTCGCTTTTATTCTTTTTTGTGGCTGTGTGCTCAACACAAGATCGTATAAATGTGCAGTCTTCGTTATATGAGCAAATGTTAAATGAGGGTAGGAGGTACTGGTGTTTTGTGCATTTGAAATCTATGACCTTATTTATATACACATGAAGCATAAAGTTGGTTTGTGCTGGCATCTATCTGTCAAAAACAGAAGCTTCTGTTTTTGCAGAGTATAAAATCTTTTTCTATGCACAGAGAACACATGTAGTTTCTTGGGAATGCAGGCAGTTCATGTGATGTAGATGTTCTCATAGGCCAAGACATCTTCACAGCCCTTTCTTAATGTTTACCTTGTGAATGACCCATTCTATTACCCTGTGACCATTTCCACCCTATGTGTCTGAGACAAACTTAAGCACATGCAGTGTCACAGACACAATCTGCAGTCAGGTCTTCTTTCTTACCATGGAGCCAAGCTCTAAGTTCCAGCTCAGACTCTCCTCTTTCAGCTTCATTCAAAGTATTTGTGGAATTTCTGAAGCATTAAAATGAAGTTCCAGAAGCAGAACAGTGAATCAGTTTTTTCCAAAAACAGATCTCTCCTTCTTCGTAGTATTTATTTCACTCCTGCTGATTTGAACTGATATCAGAAGCAGTAGCAGATGCTTAATTCAGATAGAGCTTTTAATAAGGGATCAGGGGTTGAAATAAAGGAAAAATGACTGGAGAAAGTCTAAGATATCTTGTGCATAATATAAGTTCTTTGTTAATTGATTGGAATTTTGAAAATATAACATTAGATAACTTAAACATTTTCTGTGTTGTAGCATATTATTTTATAGCCCCTCAAAAAATCACATCCTAATCAGACCACAGACATGAGCAAAGAAGCACACACATTAGAAAGGAAATATAAGAAGAAGGCTGAGAATAAATTAACATTTATTGGACATACAACATGTAATATGTATTGATTTATTTATATTAACCATTAGAATTATAATAAAACTATCACAAACTAGGTACTATAATGTTCAGTATTATGGACAATATAAATAATATTAACTATCAATCATGAAACTGTTTTTCTATGACAAGCAATAGGCTTGGATAGTTTAGGCTTAGATTTTTTTTTATATCCTTTCTCTAACTTTATCTGAACAGAGGACAGAGGAGTGGAATCTATGAGGACACTCACTTCCCAATACCCTTGGCTAATAACTGGCAGAATAACAGAGCTCACAATTTCAAAAAAGTTCATGACACCACCTCATGCTGGATACACTGCAAATTGCTCAACAGAAGTTCCAGTGTGCAGTAATGTCAGTTGAAAGCAATGTTTGTTTGAAGCCAAGAGAAATTAACCAGGCTAAGCCAACAGCAAACCTAACAAAGTAGATCAACAGAATAAACTGATATGCCAAGAAAATAAGTTAAGCACATATAAGTACTTGCTAGATGACAGGGTTGACAGTACAAATAAGAGAGAAAGAATATCTGTTTAAGAAATAGTTGTACTTGATGTGGGAAAATAAAATTCACATAGATCCCTACCTCACACCACACACAAACCACATTAAGAACAGCGCCTCAGGATCTCTCTCTATTCCAAGCCTTCATCTTCTTCTGTTCTACATTCCTATTTTTGGTGCATCATAATTACACAATTTCATAGTGCATAATAGTGGGATTTTGATACACATTTGTATATGTGCACAATATGATCTTATCACACATCCCTTTCTTTACATTTTTTATGTGACTAACACTTTCTAGGTCATGACATCAGAATCAGATATAGTCAAATATGGTGTGTGTGTTATGTGTATGTGTAATGATAGAGTTTTATTCAGCCATAAAGAAGAATGAAATTTTGCCATTTTCTGGGAAATGGATGAAACTTTAGAACATTATGTCAACCAAAATAAGCCAAACTCAGAAGGTCAAGGGTCAAATGTTTTCCCCCATATGTGGAAGCTAAAGAGAAAAAATTAAAAGCAAGTTGTTAGGGGAAGGAATCTCATGAAAAGAGAGATCAATGGAGGAAAGGAACCAAAGGGAGTGAAGAGGGAAAGGAATGTGGAAATACTAGGGGTTATATTGGCCAAATTATATTGTCATATAGTATGCATGTATGAATAAGTAATAACAAATCCCACCATTAGGTAGAACTATAATGCACCATTAACAAAAAAGATGGGGAAAAATAATACAGTCAAGTCTCAGTGTGTTCTCCAGCCCTGGCCTCCCTGTGGTTTGGCCAGCCCTGGAGTGTAACAGGCGCTTCTGCTTTAATTTTCCAGAGAAAATTCAAACACAGTGGATGTAACTTTCTACAAAACTCATTCAAAGTGGAGAAAATTCTTCCATAGAACTTAAAGAACTTGCTGAATCTCATATGTAACTCAGCTAGTTTTCTTATTATTAAAGTCAATTAATATTCTCAACTGTTTTTTTTGTTGTTGTTGTTGTTACGAATACAGTGTTTTATTCCCATTTCAAAATTTGCATAATTCTCAAATGGTGATGCCTAAAGTCTTCTCTGATATTAAACAGATTATAAAATCTGTGGTATATCAAATGTAAAATCTGCCACTAATGAGAGTTTTAATTATGAATATTTCAAGTTGAGTTTTTATCTGCCATAATTGGTTTGGCACGATCCCAAAACTCTGAAACATAAAGTTTCCATCAATCCTAAAGCAGAAGGATCTGATTTTTTGGATCTTGTTCTAGCTAAAGCTACAGAAATACTGCAAATTTTGTTTTACTGATTTTTTTGGGGGGAGGGGGTTATTCATACCCTGCCTTCAAATTTATTGCTTTTTGCTCATAGTTTTGTCATTTTTTTCCTTTTTTTAGGTGAATTAATGTCTTGATTTTTCTGATATGTTCAGGGAGGAATTTAGGTTGTTGAGTTGAGAACATTTTTTTTCATCTTGTATAAGCATTTAGTACCTTAAAGCTTCCTGTTAGCACTAAATTTGAAAAGCTGTGTTTTCTTCTTATTCAGTGCTTTGATTTTTATTTATTTCCTCTAGACCTCTTCTTTTACACATGGATTTTTTTACAAGTATAAATAATAATTTTCACATATTGGGAGATTTGTTGTCTTCTGTTGATGAATTCTCCTTTGGTTTCTTGAGAGTGAGAAAACACATTCTGTATGAGTTCCTTTCTTTAGATGTGTTGAGCTTTGTTTTATTGTCCAGGGTGTGGTCAACCTTGGGGAATATTATGGGTACTTGATAAAAGTGAGCATCCTGCTCTTTTTGGGATGAGTATCAACTGGATCTTGTTGCCTAATTGTGTTGTTCACATCTTCCAAGTCCTTTTTGATTTTCTGTCTTATTTCTCAGTCAGTATCTGGAGAGTACAATGATGCCCCAACTTCAGTGTGAATCTCCTGTGTTCTTTTAAGCATTATCAGTTCTTGTTTCATGCATTCTAAGGTGCTGGTGCTTCGTGCTTACATAAAAAACTATCATTACATCTTCCTAGCAGATTGCGCCTTTTATCATTATGTAACATTTTTCTTTCTCTCTGGCAATTTTCTTGGATTTGATATTTACCAGATATTAATGTAGTCGCTCCAGCTGCTGCTTCTGTTTCTCTTCTTCCTCCATTTCCTCCTCTTCCTCCTCTGCCCAGCCTCCTTTTTTTTTTTTTACAAAATGATACATGGTATTTTTTTTCCATAAGCTTACATTCAACCTACTGAGGATATGGAATTCAAAATGGGTTTTTTCTAAGACTTTTTCTCTTTTATTTCAATTGCATATTATCATTTTTTGTCTTCTCTCCACTCTACTGTTGAGCTCATCCAGGTTTCTTTATGACCATCTTTCTTAGTTCCATGATTCCAACTCCTTCTTTCCTGCTACTTCTGGTGCCGCAGTCTGGCTGGGCACAAAATCACGAGCCTCTTGCAGCCTTGTAGATTCAAACAGCAATTCTTTATTCCCGAACTCACACCACACTCTACAAACACGTTCTGGGCAAAATCCACCAGCACTTTACACTCACGATCTGGGCAAAATCCACACTTCCACCAGGCTCTGCATCCAAAAATACTCTCTGAATCCCGTGAGAACTCTTAGGGAACTTAAGGAGTGGGCGGGCCCCTGAGGCAGCAGGATATGCCCTATTCCCAGCAAGGTCCACCTTAAACCTGGAACTGCCCTAAACCCCCGATCAGCCCTAAACCCTGATCCACCCTAAACCCTGATCCACCCTGGTCCTTGAGCAAGGTCACCTTTCATAGAAAGTCACTGCACTCTTAGCAACATGGGGTAGGCTGACAAATTGTCATGCGTCATTCCTACTTGGCAATGGCTCTCAGCATTCTGGTATCTCACAAATTTCATATTTTATTTTTCACAGCCATTTTTAATTACTGGATGCTTATTTTATGGTGGCTGCTTCTAATTTCTTGCAAGTAATGTGAATATCTGGCTTATCTTAGTGTTGACATCAGTTGATCAATTGTTTCTCATTCAGGGTGTGATTCTGCAGGTCCTGATATGACAGTGATTTCTATTTTGTCTTCTGTATAATTTACCTATCATGTTAAGTTACCCTGGGTCCTATTCAAACCTTTTTTTCTTTCTGGGCAGTTGCCGTGTAGTGGCTGAGCATGTGGTTTTGGCCTATTTTGTGGGTTTTGACTGCAAAGGCAGCTTAATTTTTACAGGCTTTATGCCTCTTTTCTGCTCTGTTTCTCAGGTTCCATGCGACTCCCATTTGTTCACTTCAGTCCCTGCTGGTTCTGTCTAAAAAGGTAAAGAAAATTTCTTCACACCATATTGGCAGATTTTTTTAGAGGTGAAGGGCATATTGTGATCCTATTACCAATACCCTTCAGGAGATCCAGTGTCACTGGGTAGAAGAGAAATCTCCAGCTGTGAGAGACCAAGGGGCTTCCTAGACTAGCCTGATTTCTTTATACCCCAATTTTGCTCTGTGCAAGTCCACTACCACTGCTATGACAAATGACCACACAGTGTGTTCAAATCCTAAAGCTTCCTCTTACATTTCTGGAAGTGAGAAGACTGAAATGGGTCTCACTGGACTAAAGTCAAAAGTTCTGTCCCTTATTAGACACCTAGAGTAGAGTTCATTTTCTTGCTTTTCCAGGTTGTAGAGGCTGCCTGGCTCCTTTCCTAGGCAAGAATTGGCTGCTCAAGTTTCTATCATGCTGTGTCTTTGACTAGACAGTCCCACTTTTGCCTCCCTCTTTTATTGTAATATGTACACTGATAAAAACACCAAGCTCATGCAGGCAAACCAGGACAACTTCACCCCATTAAGTCAACAACTGAACCACCTAGTGCCATCTGCTTTCTTAATTTCTCCTGCAAAATTACCAGGTGCCTTCACTGGTTTCAAGGTGTCTTAATCTAGGTTGTGCTGACACAAAAATATACCACAGATTATGTGATTTATACTGAACATAAACTTATTTAGCTCATGGTTCATGGAGACTGGAGGTCCAAGATCAAGGGGCCATGGTGAGCGAAGCCTTTCCTACTATGTTCTCACATGCTGGAAGGCATCACATGGGCAAGATAAGAAAGGGGCAAAATGGTGCTTTATATTGAACTCACTGCAGCAGTGACAGCATGCACTCAACCCTGCAGAGCCTATGACTGAGCTCCTTGCTTATGGTCCATGGCTCAGTACCATCACATTGGCGATTTCTGAAACATGAACTGTGGGTACACTTTAAACCTCAGAAACAGGATTAAGATATGAACACCTATGGGGGTGAGTTAATTTTCCTTCACATAGACCATCACACTCTCTGAACACTTCTTTTCCCCATAGTGGTCTGGCACCTCACTATGAAACATGTGAACAATTATCACTAATCTTGATGGAAACAATCCCAGGCCAGTATTCTGCTATGTGTATAGAAAATAAAATACCAAACAGAGTTCTTATTTTAGAAATTTTTAAAAATCACAGAATAAAACAAAATTCTATAAATTTTATTTATTTATCTCTAAATAATAAATCCCTAGTTTTAATACCCCCATGAAAAACAATATTTGGGGTTCTTCTTTTAATTTAGGGTACTGAAGAACTTCTTGGCATGAAAAATTTAAAAATACCATTTATACTGGAAAATAAATTTTACATTTTCTGTTATTTAGCATAATGTCTACTAACATTTCAAAAATAGATCTAATATATTTTATTATATTTTTATTGCATTTGATCTAATAAATTTAAGAAGTGTTTAAAATATTGTTGGTTGATATCAAATGTGTCATAAATTCAACCTTCCTTTGGAAATAGGCTCAGCAGCTAATTTTACATTTCTTTTTGCAAAGGAGCCATAATTAAATATTATCTTTTACTTAGGTAAAGATAATTTAATAATAAAGGTAAAATAAAGGTATTTAATAAAATAAAGGTATTTAATCCTGTTAAGAGCAAGTTTTTCTTGAATAAAAAATAATTTTTTTCTAATTGTGGGTTCTGGTAAAGCTAATGCCAGTACACTATTCTGTGTCTTGCCTCAGTGTGGTAGCAACACTATTATTGTAGAAAAAGACTTAAAGATACACGAAGGAAAAGATGAGTGTTAGAAAAATAACCAGGCTGAAAGTTGGGATGAAGATCTAAGTTTGGTGCTTTGTGGCATCATGAGACTCAAGGGATCAAACCTGAGGGTTGGCATTTAAAGTTCATTCAGTTTAGGTCACCAGGGAAGCATATCAGAAACTCTGATAATCAGAATGCTGAATGCTCTCTGGCCAGGGTTGGCACTGGAGGAACTGGGGGCATCAGGATGCCTAGCCCTTCCTTTAGGAAGCAGCTACAGGTCACTTTGATGTCAGGGCATATGAGTGCTGTTGGAGGTTATACAGTGGACAACCAGGGGACACTGGGCTTCCTCAAAGGTTAAGGATCTGAGATATATAAAACCACTGCAGAACCTTTAACTCACATGTTACATAACAGGCATTTGGCACCTGAACCAATGTTCAACTCCACAAGAAAAACTCTGGGCTACTAAGATCTTTTACTTGGAGAAATATTTATTAAATAACTCTGAGCTCCAAGGTCCCAGAGAAAAAATATATGACTTTAAAAAAACCCAACTCCACAATACCCCACCTTTAAAGTCTTTGTGTCTCTTCACACTAAGAAAAAATCCAGACAATCCCCTCTTCCCAATGAGGAAATGACAGTCCCACAACACAAACATCAAATGCCACCAAAACATCAAAATTTCATCAAGCTTCTCTTTATTCACACTAACTCTGTGCTCTTAAAATGAGTTCTGGGAAATATGTTATTGATGGTGAAATGGTGAACACTGCACTGAAAGATGAGCCTTTCTTGTGAAAATTGGGCTCACAGAGTGTATTGATTTCTATGCTAAGAGTCGCTATAAGGTTCCATAGAACAAATACAGGGAACAGCAAGTCCAGAAGCCCCTGCTTCTAGCAAATGGCCAGCATGTACAATAACCAAGGAAGAGGGCTAAGGCTGGGGAGCTCATCTTCACCAGGCTGCAGAGGCTCAGCATTCTCAGGCTGTTGCTGCAGGCTCAAAAAGCAGATGGGAGGCCCTCTCATCACCTGCCTGCCAGGATCTATCCCTATGTGGCTCCTCACTTTGGTGAACAGGTGTGATGCTCACTATCACTGTGATCTCTCCAACTAGGGAGAGTGAGGCTCCTCTCCCTCCACAGAGGAGAACACCACCTCAGGACAGAAAAAAAATTTGTCTTCAAGAGAAAATGTGGCTTTTGGGGCTGCTGGGAAACTCGTTTACTTTTCTTTGATTGTATATTTTTGTCAGAGTAAGATTAAATTCTCTTTGGTTGCACAAACACTACCATGATCAGTTCATCCCACCATGGGCCCCTCTTTTCCATCACTTCCATCATCATCTATGTGCACTGTGTCTTTCACACCAGCGACATTTATGTACCAGATCAGGGACCATCCAAGGACAAGAGGAACCCAGCCAGACCTTCATTTCAAGAGAAAGACCAGTGCAATTGACAGGCACTGTGAAGTACATTTAATATTGATATTTTCTAAATAAATGTTGTCAGCCTATGCACAAACACTCTAACAAAATTTCACTAGCCACATATAATTATGGCATTTGTAAAAATGTTAATTCACAGCCTCTGCAGACTCACACTGGGGAAATCAGACAAAAGACTAAAGTTGCTCACTGACCAGGAATCCTCATCCCCCTAAGGCGGCACTCCACTGTGGTGCCTGCTTCCTCCACACCATGAGAAGGTCTCAATTGGAGGCCATGGTGGAAAGAGGGGCCCATATAAGATGGCCCCTCACACCCTATCTCTCCCCTGCCCCATGCAAAGTCCAGTTAATTGGACGTGCCCTGGCTGTGATAAGCATACCTCCAAGTCAGAGAGGACTAATTGCATTCTGACCCTGACACTGATAGGTATGAAAGACGTTTTTTAGTCAAATCCAGTTTCTGCATCCAAAAGATATGGAAAGTGATATTACTTGTCCCGTTGGGTTGTTGGAAGGATATCTGAGACACTAGACAGAAACACATACCACCCAGCCAGCTTTGAAATGTGTTTTCAGTCAATATTTTTATTCGTTTTTAAATATTTATTAATTTTTTTTAGTTATAATTGGAAACAATAACTTTTTTCAGCTGTTTATTTTTATGTGGTGCTGAGGATCAAACCCAGGGTCTCGCATGTGTGAGGAGTGCTCTCTACCACTGAGCCAAAATCCGAATAATAAAAATTATTATTCTTTATATAAAAAAGTGGCATTAAAATTTTTCAAATAATAGCAGTTATTATAAAAATGTTTTACTCTGCAATGTTTCTGTAAATTTTGAAATAAAGAGGGTGGACTTTGTCCTTAATCCTGGTTCCAGCACAGTGTTATTCATGGAAATGGGGTTTAAAGAGTACTGGAAACATTGGCACAAACACACACACACACACACACACACACACACACACACACACACACACAAATCATATATTTTTCATGAAGCCTCTAAAACTAGGGAGCTGGTACAGAGAATGCATGTAATGATCTAATCAAAATATATGCAAAAATTTAAGTATAGTCTGACCCCAAACTAACCTAATGTGACACTTGAACTACTGCAGAATTGGAAAATTGCTCTTTCATTATCAAAACATAATGTTCATATTCTCTCACTTGCTTTCCCTCCTCCCCCACTGTCTCTTCTCAAACCAAGAGGCAAAATAAAGATTTGAAAATGCTCAGTAATGGCAGCACACGTGTCTACTCTATGCTTTTCTGCAGATTCACAGGTTTTTCAAATTTGTTTAAAAAGTCCTACATCTGATTTTTCTCGATCAACAACAGTTTTCCCTTTGAGTGTCTTGGTGTGTGATTTTCTATTCAGATTTAGCAACTGCAGAGAAGAGCCCCAACTCATGGTTTTCCTACTGTGTTTGGAGTAAATGTACTCACAATGGCCAATTTGGGGGTCACTTCTGCTATGGAACAGAGGGAGAGGCACAAAACCAGACCTGCAAGGTCAGCATGAAACACATCCAGAACTGCACTGTGCTTATCTTTGGCAAGATTTTAAAACCAATTTGTCATTTGGTAGTGGTACCAAGGGATCTACTCAGAAGATGGAGTTGACCAAAACAGTAACTCACCTTTATTCGACATATGGTCATCTAGACTATTGTGGTCACACAAAATGCAGGCAGATTTTTTTTTTGAGTCCAAGTGTGACACTGAAACAAACACAGGCCACACCCCGTGATGAGTGCACTAAGATTCAGGTGCAGAAACAGGGTCCATGTCATAACCCTTCCCCTTTTTTTAACTGACATAAAGTTTGGGGATATAGAATAAAAACTAAGGACCCACTCAGGAAGGAGGTGCACAAGTAATAAAATATGAAAATTGGACTCTGTCTATGTCTGACTGCTCTTGGATGTCCAGGGCAAAATAGTTACACTCAAGTGCCTCCTGCATTCAGCTGGGCAACTCAGGCAGGGAATTTGGAGCAAGTGACAGTTGATTATGGAAGGGGATGGGGGCTGAAGGAGAAGAGGCTGGGGATAGAGTGTGTGGGGGTGTGCTAGAGCCAACAGTGGGGAGGGTGAATGCCATTGAAGCAGGATACATGAAAAGACAGAGAAGTCACAGTGAAGCCCTCCCATCTGTGCAATTAATTTAGCTGAATACTTGTCATTTTTTTTACATGAAGGAAGAAGACTGGAGGCAAGACCCTCACAATGGCCTAGGTGCAGAAAATGATCTTCACATCACAGAAAAGAAAAGAAGCAACCAATATCAGGGGAGATAATGCAAAGAACAGGAGAGTCACTAGGTATGTGTCTGAGGCAGCCTCACCAAAGCGACCACACCTTGAGCTCTCACATGGGGACATGTGGAAGACAACGAAGCCCCACAGGAGCCTGAGAAGCCATGCTGAATGAGAACCTGTCACAGTGGGCTCTTCACACCAAACACCCCTGGCACAAAATGGGCACAGGAAAGATAGAGGAGAAAACAGAGATGAACATGGCTTAGAGTGGCATAATGGGCTCACCTTGGGAGAGTTTTGGGTGACATTTAAAAAGTGAGTGAACTGGAATCATTGCTGTGTTTTGGAAGTCCTGGGCTAGAACACAATGCACTGGAAGGTGTCCTGATTCCGGGAGGAAAAGGCTAGCAGACTGTTCTAGTTAGCTTCTTCACTGCTGTGACTCCAGGACCTGATAAGGACAATTAGAGAACAAAAGTGTGCTTGGGGGCTTTAAGTTCAGAGATCTCAGACCTTAGACACCATTGCTCTGGGCCTGAGGTCAGGCAGAAATCATGGTACAAGAGTGTGGCACAGGGAAGCAGCTGGGGACATGGCACAAGGAAGCAGAGATATAAACCCCAAAAGAATGTCCCCAGAGACCTGCCTCCTCCACCCCCACCCTGTCTGCCTCCAGTGACCACAGAGTTAATCCCTGTGAGGGGATTAATGCACTGATCAGGTTCATAACCCAATTCTGTCACTACTAAGCTTTCCTGTATTATGATGTAAATTGAGAACAGACCTGCACAGTCCTGGGGATAGTCAGCTGACAATCAGTGTCTATGGAAGATAGGGACCAGGGATGACCCCTGGGGGTGTGCCCATTCATGGTTGTACAAGCCATGGCTGTTCAAGCTTGGGGGGACATCTCACATCTCAACTACAGCACTCTGGTCTTTTTTTATTACAAGGCTATGATACAAAAATCATTAACAATTGACTCTCCTTATCAGTTCTCTGTGCATCTGTATGATCTCCTCCATAGATGAAAAGTATTCTTGAAAACAAACAAACAAACTTATGTTCAGAAATTTTTGTTTTTCACCATTCTCCCCCAAGCAATACAGCATAGCAGCCATTTACCCAGCATTTCCACTACCTTAGGAATGAGGAGCAAGCTAGCTATCAATTAAGTACAGGATGACATTTAGGTTATGCAAATGCAATTATATAAGGGGCTTAGACAGCCATGGATGGCACATCCCCAGGGGTCCCCCCTGGACCCTATTCTCCACAGACACTAAAGATCAGCTGACTATCCCCAGAGTCTTGCCCAGATCCCATCCTCCACAGACACTAAGGGCTGGCTGACTGTTTTTTCTGCATAGAGTTTCAGAGAAATCCCAGCAGGGGAGGCAGTGGTGCTCATTCTATGCTTCTCTCTCGGTCTCCAGATCCTTGTTAGCAGCAGAGAACACTCAATCAGAATGTGCTGGAAGAATGCAGAGTGAAGCCTCCATCTGGATCTGCCGGCTTTCACTGGGTTTCTCTACACACTTATCTTGTGTTTTCTGGCTCAGAAATGCAAAAGTGAAGCCTCCATGTGGAGCTTCAGGCTTTCACTTGGTTTCTCTACACTTCCTTATTAAATGGAAAAGACCTTCAGCTCCTGTTAACCACTGACCCAATCACACTGGCTTCCATACCATCCTGTGAAGAACAGCTATTAATTACACATGAACATTTTTCATGCTTTGAACTAAATGGAGATGAAGAAATGTTGATGTACACACAAGGAATGCCAGTGTGAATAATCAACTTGCGTGGGGAGAAAGGAGGCTAAAACTCCTTTTGTGAAGTGCATGTCCAGTGTGTGCAGAGCCATCCTTGTCTCACTGTCTTATCCCTGACTTTAGTTTGTGCAAGAATGATAGTTGATTGGAGCCTTGTTATGCAAATAATGCTCACCAAGGAGAGAAGGAAAGAAATAACACAAAAGCCATCAAATGAGGTGGACATTCCCATGTGAGTTATTTTCTATGTACCTTTCTAGTTTTTTTCTCTAATATCACCCAATTTCCCTCACAAAAATTACTTTTTACTTATTGAACAGAATGTATACCCTAAAATTAAGGCCCAATATTATATGTGGCCTTGACATCTGGGGAAATTGAAAAGGACTCAAATTACTTAACCCTCAGTCCCCCTTCCAACCTATCCCTGCAGAAACAGTCTCCTGGCCAGGCACCTTCCCAGCACAAACCAGCTCCTGTTATCCTCCGGCATCCACTGCAGAAAGATTCCAGCAAACCCGTTGCGTCTTCTGGTGGGAACAGGTTCACCTGGCCCTCTTCACACTAGGAAGCTGCCTCCCACAGCCCCTGCTGGAGAGTGTGCATACTCTTTTGTGAATCACCCCCATAATGAGTCACCTGCACCTGGGAACAGCATGTGTGGCCTGTCAACATCCTGTGTATCTCTCTGGCCTGAGGACAGGTGATCACAAGCTGCTATGTGTTTTTTTGTGTGGTACCCAGTGCTGACTTCTTCTCATAACCTTTCACCCAACAGGTAGATGAGAGGACATTAAAGCAAGTCTGGGGGACTTTAAGTATGTCCTGTTGCTTGTTTGAGGTAGTCACTGAACCCTAGGAAGAACAAGGAGATACACTGCCTTGTAGAAATTAAAACTGTTTAAGTCCCGCATCACCCAACAAGTCTTTTGCGCTGACTGTGGCAGAGATTCACAGGTCCTTTCTTCCCAGAATTTGGGGCTGCTCAGAGTCCATGTGTGTCCTCATCTGTTCTACAAAACAGAACTCCCAGAACCCCTATGATGGAAAACAATGCACACTTGTCTTGGGTTATCTGGCTCAGAAATCCAGGCATGGCTGAGCTCTCTGCTCCAAGGTCTCTCACGAAGCTGATATGAAAGTCCCAGCCACTGACCTCTCTGCCCAACCACATGTCTCACAGCACAGAAGGTTCTGTACATCCCACAGAGTCCAGAACCTCCCATCCTGAGGGAGGGGAGTAAGGAATGACAACCGTGTCATCAGCCGAGACCTTAGCTCTGTATCTTATCTCTTCTGGTTTCATAGCTACTCCTTGTTTTCACCTCCACAGACTCATTTTCCTGAACTATTTGCTGAGACCTTGGAGATGCAAAATATATTTATTAAGCTCTTATTTTATTTTCAAAAGACTTTCTTCACCAGAAATAGGGTTTCTAGATGACATTCCAAGCATTCGGCTGAATTTGACTTTCAGATAAAGCATGAATATTTCTGTAAGTTCATCCCAGATATTCCATAGGAGAGAGCTGCACTAGTACTTTTCATTATCTACCTGAGTTCCAAATTTAACCAGGGTCCCACATTTCTATTTGGTAAATCTGACGGGCCTACCATAGCACCCTCTGCCCTCCTTCTTCTGTGAAGGGTATGTTCAGTGTGTGCAGAGAAACCCCTGTCTCAGTTTGTTCCCCGTCACCTTGGGGAGTCTTAACTGACAATTAGTTTGGTGCAGGGAAATATGTTAAATGACTCACTTCTGCATTGATCACAGCTCCTCATGACACAAAGAAAAATCCTCAAATGATAAAGTCAGTGCATAGTACAAATGCCGTGGCAAAACCACACGTGCGGCCCTTAATAAAGGCCAGGTTTGAAGATTAGAATTTTCAAGGAGGTAAGACATTTTTAAAAATCCTAATAATCATATGTAGGGTTTAATATTTTCATTCTTAAGAAATTAGATGCTGATAGAGAAAGACAAAAGGGAGACTCCATTTGTGGAAATGTATAAGCAGAAGCATTTAATGAGAACACATATGCGGTACTCACACTAGGTTGTTGTGGAAGGCAAGGAAACCTCCAAGGAACACTCAGGCTCTTATTAGTCTTAAAAGCTTTCTAAAACAACAAAATATCCATTCAACCAGAGAAATAATTAGATGTATTAAGTAAAAATATTTTATCTATAGCCATCTCATTAGCAATGAAAATAAAGGAGTTTCTATCATTAAAATCAAGGTGTGAGTTACAGGACCATTCCCATCAAATTATTAAGAACATAAAATTTGTGCTTGTTTTTGTAAAACTAAAATGAGAAGAATTAGAAAGTTTACCCATCAAATTCCTCCTCAAAATATGAAAAAGAAAGCTGTGCTACATGGGTTCTTCAAGCGAATCCCCCATGTGAGAACATCTGCATCTGCCAACTAGCTGGGAGACACAAGTTGGTTGCATATTTGGAGAGATTGGCATATTTCCATCACGTCAGGATGGTGCTCAAAGAATTTCAACACAAGAGATGTAAGAAGGTCAAGCAAACAGAAGCCCAGAGAGAAGCAGCTCTGACTGTCTCCAGAACCTGTGGCCCCTGACATGGCCACATAGCAGAACTCAGGGAAGGACCTGACTTGGGATGTCTCTGGATGAAGCCTTCCCAAACCCCCAGAACATGGGAGGAGAGAGAAAGTAGAATTCCTCAAAAGATCCAGCCATAAAAACACCATGTGAACCCCACCATTTTTCACATCCCCAAGAATGGGCTACTGATTAGAAGAAGACATATTCAATGATTTTGCAATTCTACCAGAATGGATTCTATTGTCTATGACTAGAATAGACATGGAGTAGCAGGAATAGAATAGAATGGAAGAAGAGGAAGATGGAGGAAAGGGAGGGTGAAGGATGAAGGAAAGAAGAAGGAAGAGATGGGAGGATGAGAAAAAGGGAGTAGAAGAAGGACCTCCAGTTAGAAGACATGGAGATTCTGTGGAAGACATGAACCAATCTATGCAATAGAATTACCAACAGCTATTTTTTAAAAACCTTCTAGAAACCAGAACAGACTTATCGGGCCTGAGGATACACTCTCACACACGTTGGGTAAAGCAAAACCAGGAGCTCTTTAAGTCTCAGAACCAATTTTTACTCCTATGGACACACTGACAAGTGCAAATTGCTTGATTATTTGCCACCTTGGTAGTGAATGCACATTACAGAGCCAGGTGAGCAGAACATTCTCCCCTGGCTGAGTTGCTGTTCCACACTCTGAACAGACTGGCTGGACCAGCATGATGCCTGAAAGGGTGGCACCAGCCTCTTCAGTAATCACCACTCCTCACCTGTGGAGTCAGTACTAGTGGGGCCACTGGCTGCAAATAAGGGACAGATTTTTAATTTTTATTAATTTGGATTTAAAGGCTGCATGTGGCTGTGAGTACTCAGACACAAAAGTAGTCAGAAGTTATACAGTTTCTCAGGCAGAGGTTTGTTCCTGACTTCACCAGGAAGCTACCTTAAACCTGATGAACTGTCCCAACAGAAGGCCCTCTGTGAGCATGGAGAGTAGAAATCATGAAGGGGAGGTCTGTCACAATGGAAAAGGAGCTTTCAAAAGACTTGCTCATGGAGGCCAGACAATTAGAAAGGCAGCCATGGATGTGTCCAGTACTTTTACAGTAAAGTCACCAGTGACCACTGAAACCACACACACACACACACACACACACACACACACACAAACACACAAACTCTCTCTCACACACACACATGGTGTTCTACTCAAGTGAGACAAATTTATAGAAGGTTCTTGTGGAACATGACTTAAGTTTTGATTCTTAAATATGAGAGCTCTATGTGGGCCAGAGAAACTAGGTTTCAATAAAGCTGCAAGAACTCTCTGCTACCACCTTTTTCTTCTTGGTCTCTGAGCTATTCCTGCCCTCAGAGGCAGCACAGGGAGGCTTACACAACAGGTTGCACGGACAAAACGAATTCACCATTCCCACCCACCCATCACCCTTTCTCTGAGGCCAGAGGAAGATGCATTTGGAGCTTACTCTCCCTAAAATTGTAGTGAAGCTCTCATGACTTTACAGCCATGGATCTATTTGGAAACTGAGATCTCTTGATATATTTCTAAGAATGAATCAATGCTTTACAGCATGAAATGTTTATTTAAAAAAAAGTATCAGCATACAGTTAAATGTCAACATGTAAAGTCCATGAAAGAGTTCTGGAGACAATACCCATGGACAGTGATGGAGCAGAATGACCCACCACCATGATTTACACAACACCGTCACTATGGAGCTTCCTGCAACATCTCCTGATCCAAAAAGTCATGGAGTGAGAGGGAATGAGGTCTCCTCCAACACACTTCACCATCCACATAAAAAGTGGACATTTCAGCCACAGGCACAAGGGGTGAGTTTGCACTTCACCACCCCCAACAGCGAAGATGCTGATCAAAACCCTAGAGACAGAGGCCTGTCAGGAAGTTTCTGGCCCCTGCATTCTGGAGGCTGAGAGTGTCTCACAGGCCACCCATGCTCTGTAGCCTGGAACTCACTCTCTGTTCTCAATCTCATTAACTGATTCCTTCATCTTTTCTTAGCCATCTTGTAATCTCCTCCATCCCTTTGTCTATATGAACAACCACTGTATAAGAAGAAAAAGTTTTACTTTCCAGTAAAACACAAAAAGTGAATTTTAAGAAAATACAGTTTAGATTATTAAGAGTAGAAAGAGGTCCAAGTGGAGACCATGATACTCTGCACAACCCAAAAGTGTTAAAATAAAGGAGGTGGAGGTAAGTCTAGAGGTGCCCACAACTCAAAGGTGAGGGACCCAAGCTCACAGCTTCAGTTTCACTCTGCTCTGTCCCTTCTGCTCTCTTCCACCTCCTTCCTCTCCTCTTTCATTACCAAGGAGCACAAATTTGGAAGTGGATGTTAAACCAGGAAAGTATAAACTACTTTATGAAAATAGTTTCATCTCAATTTTGTAAATGTAAAGGCTATAATCCTTTATGATGAATTAATTTAGTCTTTTGAGTTGCAAATTACACCCCATATCTTGCATTGTTTTAGAGAATACATCATTGTCTATGCAGTGACTGTCAACTAATCTGATCATCATTGTAATAAAGATCAAATGCAAAGAGAATTCACGCATAGAGTAATAATTTGTATTTTCAATGTAAAAAATCCTTGTATTCACTGGTCAGATTTAATAGGAGGCTTCTACTATTATTTCCCTCCTGTGTTGACTTTGTAGAAAAACAAAATGCAAGTAATGCCTATTGACAACTGGGGCCATTAACTATGGTGTCATGAATCTAAAACCTGAAATTGTCATCAATATCTGTGAAAGAGAAAACCACCGGCTCAATACATGTCACTTTAAAGGGGAAACAAATTTACAAAAACTTTGGCACCTTTGCCTGCTCCCCAAGTTGTGCACTGGCCTTGAGGTTCTATTTGTTTTGATTTGTTAATTTGAAATATTGAATGGCCAAAAACAGCAAATGAAAAAGCACCAGAGAGTTCCTTGATTTCTTCACCCTTTAATTCCACAAGATACTTAGCTTTCCCTCAAACACAAATAAAATGGGAGAAGAGGGACATTTGGCTTTACAATTCATGTTTTTTGCCTGAAGTGACTAGAGGCATAAAAAGCCAGAGAATAACTGAAGGAGTAAAAGAAAACTCTAAATTTAATCCTTTAGTGCTCAAGTTTAGATTTTATCCAAGATTGTGTTATTATCTATATAAAATGGAATTTTTCAAAAGAACATTTGAAAATTTGGTGAATATTTATCTGTTAATTTTACAGGTTGCTCAGAAGCAGGGACTTCAACTCCTTCCTAAGAGAGCACTAATGAAGCACAAATACCTTCAGCACTCAGGAGACCCATGGAGGACAGAAACTTCTGGATGCAGTGTTGCAGTAGACTAAGAGTGGTGATTCATCAGGCACCCAGCTGCAAAATCAGGAACCATTAAAGTACCAGGAAAGCTCTGCACTCATTCCCTCCAAGAGTGAAAATGGCAGAATTATGGCACATTATAACACAGGAGCCTAAGGAGACTCAGCTCCTACTAGAACATAAAGGCACACAGTTTGAAAAGTAAATTCCAAATAAATTATTTCATTCACTCACTATTAGCACATGATGATGAATGTCTTTGAGTATTGTTCTCTGGTTTTATAAGATGATAACAGCAAGCTGTGTGAGAGATGTATGGGAACATGGCAACTATTCCAGAATTTCAAAGTCATCTCAATTTTATTTTAAACACAATTTGGTACTGATATTTTGCCACTTTTTCTCCACAATACACAGATTCCTCATTTCCAAAATTTAAAATGCCCTCCTAAAACTGAAGCAGTAGCTCCTCCCCACCACACTGTCTCCTGTAGCTCAGTTTATCTTTGTGCAACAACTACCATGTTCCTGGTTTAAAGCTGGCCCAAGATGTTTCCAGAAGTATTAACTGTGGTCCACACACTTGCAGAATTCACAGGCTAGGTACAGACACCAGACAGTGACACAGAAGACCAGGGAATTCTGCCGCAGTCTAGCTGGGCACAAAATCATGAGCCACTCACAGCCTTGTAGATTCAAACAGCAATTCTTTATTCCCAAACTCACACCGGCACTCTACAAACACATTCTGGAAAAATCCACCGGCACTTTACACGCACGATCTGGCAAAATCCACCGGCACTTTACAAGCACCATCTTTCCTCCGTCACGAAGGCATCTCAACCACCTTCAATTTAACCTTTTAAAGCCTTCCAATTATCATCAATACTGTACTTTTAAATGTACTTTTTCACCACCTACAGCTTCACTCTTTTAAATGAGGCTTAGATTCTGTTTACATAGCTTAATGTTAGTTTACATGGCTGTGCTTCAACCAAAGTCCTTTTTTTTACTCCATTAAGAAGCTTTGACTCAATCTGCCATGTACAAATAACTTTTTCTTCTTTCTTCATTTCTCAAGCTTATAAAGTAAGTCTAGTTACCTCAAGATCTTTTAAAATGGCATTTACAACTTTCTACTTTACCACACAGAGATTATCTCATCTAGCATTTTTTTCTTTTAACCTTCCATAAATAAAATATATTTTTACATATTCAATCTTTTATATCTCTTTTTTAACCACTAACCCTTTTTATAAATTCACATTCTGAAACAACCCTTATAATTTTTTTTGAATTTAGACAAATTACTCCACTTTAATAAAATGAAACACTTTCATGTTTTTATGGTACTATAATACTGTAATTGAAACCCAACTGAAACTTCTTATACTCTTTGTATATAAATTACACCTGATAGAATCTTAACTCTTAGTAATCTTGTTTTAGCAAAGATACAGACCAAAGCAATATAGTAATATTGTTTTAGAAAAGACACAGACCAAAGCAATATTAAAACTTTTTTTTCATTTACCAATTTATGAAAACACACATAATGTTTAAATATATTACCTTATGTAACTTAATAAGTAAGAGTATTTGATTTTATATTTAGTGGTTGATATTTTATCACTTTAGCTTTGTAAATTAATCAGATGTTTGTAAAAACCAAGATCTTAGACAAGTGTAGTAAACAGAACTAGCCATCTCTTTCTTGTTGAAGAAAAATCCTTCTACAGGATACCATTATGGCCCCATTGATATACTTAATAACTCGTCTTTAAAAAGCCATGGGCTACATTTTTGTATTGTATCAACATATATCCTAACTGTTCTTGGTCTTACTGGGGTGCCTCCTTCATCTAACAATTTTTCTTCCTCGGGGGCTAACAACTTCAAACCTTGAGTCAACCATTTTCCCCAGTTTGCATGAGAAAGTTCTAGGAACAGGCAACTTGAAATAAAAACAAAATAAATCAAAACAAGAACACATTGTTTTTTTGAAATTCTCACCCATTCTTTTGCTCTTCCTCAGGGAAGAGAAATTTCACTTACCTCCAGGCTTTAGACATTCCCCATGTGGGCCACCAAATGCTGCAGTCCAGCTGGGCACAAAATCACGAGCCACTCACAGTTTTGTAGATTCAAACAGTAATTCTTTATTCCAGAACTCACACCAGCACTCTACAAACACGTCCTGGGGAAATCCACCGGCACTTTACACACACGATCTGGCAAAATCCACTGGCACTTTACAAGCACGATCTTTCCTCCATCATGAAGGCATCTCGTCAGAATTCATTCCCTTTTCTAGTAAGTTGCCTAGCAAGAATTATTTCACCTTCTAATCTTTTTGAGAATGGGATGCTTCATGCATTTGACCAGGTATCAACATTGAAATTGCCATCATTTTTTCTCAGTGGTACAAAGTAACAGTGATGCATTGTTCATTGAGGGATTTTAGCTTCCATGAAAAATGAGGATGAAAGTCTAAATTAGTCAATCCTGATCCATAGGAACAAAAATGGAGAGGCTCCTTTAGGGGTGGGACTGGAGACAGTGCCTCCATAGTGCTGGGATAGAAGAGGACATTTGCCCCCCTTCCTTCCACAGTCATGGTGTCTTGTGTGGTAAAAAGAGCAAGTGAGATCTCCCTGATTCCCTACCTTGCCTGGGCTGAGCTCATCCAGATCTTTTTACCCAGTCTACTCTCCACCCTGTGACCCTCATATTCTGCATTTTGTCCATATTTATTGCATATGAGGGACGAATAGAAATTATATCTTTTTAATGAAGTTTCCATTGTAGAATGATTGATGTGCCCTTAAGAGCTCAGGTGGAAGAGATGCCTCCTGGCCCCCAGAGAAGCCACCTGCACTGCCACTTTAGCAAAATAAAAACAAATAATTCCTTATATTTGATGGCAGAGCTCATTAGGCTGGCCACTGCACACCTGGAACACCCTGAGGCCACAAGGCCTCCTGCCATTCCCTCAGGCTCCCCTGTGTGCTTTGTTATGCAAAAATACTTAACCAGAGCTGTCCTCTTAACACCTTTTAAAGGCAAAATACCACATTATTAACTACTGGCACCTATGGTGCATATCTCTAGGTCTTACTCACCTGGCATACATATGCCCATGTAGCTTTTAGCAACACCTATTTCTCGCCCTCACCCCTGGTGACCACCATTTATTCTCAGGCTCCCCAAATTCACATTTTTAGATTTCCCATGAAGTGAGGTTATGCCAGATTTCTCTATGCCTGGCTTATATAATTCAGCACAACATTCTCTAGGCCCACCCAAGTTGCTGAAAGTGCTGGCATCTCCTTCCTTTTCAAGGTTGACTATTATTCCACAGCACACATGCCAATTTGCTTATCCATCCATCCATCCACAGGATATTAAGATGGATTCTATCCCTTCCTATTGTGAAGGGTGTTGCAGCAATCCCATGAATACAGATGTCTCTTCCACATGCTGATTTCATTTCTTTTAAATATACAGAAAAGATGGCTTCCTGGGCCATATGGTTATTCTATTTTTATTCTTCCAAAGAACCTCCACACTGCTCTCCATGGTGTCTGCACAGATTTGTACATTCGCAAATCCTCTGTGAGTAATGCTTCATGGTAATTTAGGAAGGGGAAGGCAGTAAGTAAGCCACAGACTTCCAACCAGAGGAGTTGTTAGGGGAATAGACATGTGACCTTGGAGCCCACAGAAAATAAGCTCAGTGGTCTTGGAGAATGGCACTGGCTTGAACAAATTTCATGGAAGGTAAAGTTCACGGCAGAAATATACAGCACATGTGCTTTGGGAGCCATCAGGCCTGAGGTTTTGTGCTGGGTCTGCCCGTCCTGAGGGTCTGTAAGAGAGGCTTCACCAAGTTTCTGTTCTCCCCAGTCCTATCAGTCTAAAGCCCTAAAATAGTTTCCTGGTGACATCTGAAAAACCTGCCATCAGCTGGACATAGCATCTCTTCCTCCCACCTGCTGCTTCCCAGGCTGGCAGTGACTGCCTGCCCCGTGTCCACGAGTCCTGCAGTGAACCTGCTGGCCACCTTGCAGCTGTCTGCACTGCCATTTCTGCAGATCAGTGCCTAAGAGGGACTGAGTTCAGAAGCCCCAGCCACTCCACTTTCACCCAGGATGCAATTAGAACACATCCAGGGCTGGATGACTCCCTGAGGAAAGTTCTGTTCTTCTGGCTCTAAACCCAGAGGGACATGAGGATGGAGCAGCTTCCATGAGGGAAGAGCTTGTCTGACCATGGGACACACATGGCAGAAGGCAAAAATGAATGAGAAGTTAAACTTTACTCTGATGAACCCCTGGATGCTACTGGGTCTGCAGTCCACTCTTCCCCTGAGTACTTCAGCTACACAAAATATTACTCCATATTGATTGTCTAAACCTGTTCGAATTGGATTTCTGTGATTTGCAAATGGAACATAACAAACTGATACATTTCATAAACTCACGACAATCTTTATTGTAATTTTTTGGTTTGCTACTATGGAGACTAGCATCTCTCTCCCAGAAGAATAAAAAAGGAGAAAGAAGAAGGAAGAGTATTTGATGGAAGGTTCTAGCTTATCTGTCAGCCTGAGAAGTGAAGGGCAGACATCAATGATCTTACCATCGCCACAAAGAATGGCCGCCTGCACTCTGAGTGGGATCACTCATGAAATAAAGTGGGCTATTAGGCTTATCAGTCACTCCCATGGCACTCTAATTAAATAACCACCTTTATAAATCTTAGTATTTTGAAAGAAAGTAACTGAAGTAATTTTAGTTAAATAGGAAATTACATGGACCAGTGATTTTTGATAAAATAGGCTGTTCCAAAATGAGTTGCTGGAAACCCCTTTCTAAAACACCTAACATACCTGAGATTCCATGCCTCAGGCCTCACCTATGGTCCAGGAAAAGGGGCTGCTGCCCCAGCATGGGAAACTCTCCAGCTACAAAGAGACTAAGCCTGAAGACAAGAGCCATGGTCACAACTTACCCCTGACAACTGGGAATTTTGAGGGTTTGGACACACAGAAAAGACACTGTAGGGCCACTGCCAGATCTTGTTTCTCCTAGGAAATGTAGCTGCAGGTACCGAGCCAAACGCCAAATCAGGCAAAAATAGTTCAGTTCAAAGCTCGAGCCCCTCATGTCAGAAGAGGAAGCCCTAGTGGCCCTGGAAGACCGTGACCTTCTGGCCACAGAGGAGAAAGCAGAGAGCGCACAGAGTTGGAGGGCAGAACCCTTTTAAAATATCTGAAATATTTGAACATCCTTTGCTTTTGAAAAGGCCAATATTCAGAAATACACATGTTGGAAGGAGACTAACAAACCAATTTCGAACTATGAGCATATGCTACTTCCTATTAAAGTTTGAAACAAACTATAAATAAACAGAGAGAAGCAGAGAGAGGTGGGGCAGGAGGGGAGAGGAATGGGGAGGACTGGGCACCTGAGTTGGAGCAAATTCTTTTCCTTGCTTGTGGGATTATTGAAAAAGGAGACCCAATATTGTGTTTAACTCTGATGTACTAATAATAAATAATTTAAAAATTAAAAAAGCAAAATTTAAACTTCAAAGCAAAACCCAAAGCAGTGCCTTCCTTCATTTCTACCTGCATTTCTCATAGGGATCTGCAAACCTGGAAGTGCTAGAACCACTGTGGCAGGTGCTAGGGGAGTCCTCAAAAGCCACCCGATGTGGCAGAGGAGTACAGGCAAAGGAACCCTGAGAACATTGCTATGTACTTCCCTGAAAATTGATGAGCTCAACGCTTAGACAGGTAGAGCTCCTGCATGCCAAAAGGCAGGGAGGACAAAGAGCAAGGCCACAGTGTTTAGAAACTGCAGACCTCAGTATGGACCTTGCAATTCCCCACCTTTGGCTTCGTTACCAGGCTCTCCCAAGATTCTCAGTCACCCTTGGGTACCACTTGGTGGGGCTAGATGAGGGAAGTTTTGTTTAAAGCCTCAGGTAATCCCTTCAGAATCCTAGAAGTTCTGATTTTCCAATAGGTGATTTTCTTGTAGGTAATCCTTAGGTTCCAGCCCCTGGGTAGCCATACTAACACCTTTGGCCAGCCTGGGCAACTGCGAATGGCCATGCTGGCAGCCTCTGCTCCCTGTGGCTGCTGGAACAAAGCTGGACACCCTGGATGACTTAAAGACTCATCCTTTGTGCCCTGGAGGCTGAAAGACTAAGACAGGTAACTAGGCAATGCTCTTGGGAAACCTCCAGGTGCCATCCTGTGCCCTCCCCACTTCAACGGTGCCTGCAGACCTTGAAGCCTTTCTCTCTCAGCTGCCTGGCTCCAGCCTTCTCCTCTATCCTCAGAGGGCCCCATGTGTCCTTCTTCACCTGCCCAGCCCCTCATAAGGACATGGTCACCCTGCATCGGGGCATTCCCTGCTGTACTGTGACCTAACCTTGACTAACTCTGCAGCAACTTGATTCCTGCTGGGATCCATTAGCCATGTAGGCATGACAATTTCCTTGCCAGCATACCCCCATGTTGCTTAGTGGAAGGACTCCTGGAAGGTAACCTTGCTCAAGGACCAGGGTGGATCCATGTTTAGGGTGTTCCTGGTTTAGGATAATACGAGTTTAGGGTGTTCCCGGTTTAGGAAGATTATTCCTGCTGGGAATAGGGCGTATCATGCTTCCTGAATTCCTCTTGAGTTTTTAGGGATTCAGACAGTATTTTTGGGAGACAGAAGCCCAGTGGAGGTTTGGATTTGGGCAGAGCACGTGGACTTCCCCAGAACATGTTTGTAGAGTGCCGGTGACAGGTCGGGAATAAAGAATTGCTGTTTGAATCTACAAAGCTGTGAGTGACTCATGATTTGTGCCCAGTCAGACTGTGGCATCTGGTGGCTCATATGCGGAACGCCTGAAGCTTGGGGGAAAGTGAAATTGCTCGCCCCTGAGGGAAGGTGAGAGAATGGGTGACAATTTCAAAAAACAATGTGTTCTTCTTTTGATTTATTTTGTTTTTGTTTCAAGCTGCATATCCCTAGAAATTTCTCAGGCAAACTGGAAAAAAATGGTTGACTAAAGGTTTAAAGTTTGTCGGCCCTGAGAAAGAGAAAATTGATACAACAATTTTTTATTCCGTTTTTGTTTCATTCAGTTTCGGTTTTGTTTTGTGTTATCTTATTGGGTTGCGTTATCTTTATAGTAGATTTGAAATTAGTAAAAAAACACAAAAACCGAAAAGATGTTAAGTAAACTGTTAGAGGTTCAGACCATGGAGAAAGACATTTTAGATCAAGCAAAAGAGAAGGTCTCTCGAGCTAGTCAGACAGAGGAAGAAAATTTAAAGAAAAAGGAGTGGTTAGGAAAAAGGCCACAACAGGAGGCTGTTACTAACTCCGTTTTATCACAAGAGGATGTAATTCAACCAACAGCCCCATCAATAGAGACAGCTGAGTGGCTCTCAAACCCCGTAGTTGATAAATGGGATCCTGAGACCGTTCCACAAAGATTAGCATGCCCTGTACTTGAACAGGTAGGAGGGGAGCGAATTCACCGTGCTTTAGATTTTAGCAGTTAAAGGAGGCTGTAACAACCTATGGTCCCCAAGCTCCCTTCATGGTAAGCATGGTCGAGTCCATTACTAACTTTGACATGACACCAGCAGATTGGGCTAGCATGTGTAAATCTGTGCTAAATGGAGGACAATATTTGTTATGGAAGGTTGCCAATGAGGAATTTTGCGCGGAGACAGCTAGGCGAAATGCAGCAGCCGGTTACCCTCAAAGAAATCTAGATATGTTGTTAGGAAAAGGACCTTATGAGGGTCACCGGCAACAAATTGAATATGATCCTGCTATATATGCACAAATTGCTGCAGACGCAGTCAGGGCATGGAAGACTTTACAAGGACATGGAGATTTACAAGGTCAGCTATCTAAGGAAATACAGAGAGTTAGTGAACCTTACACTGACTTTGTAGATAGGCTAATTCAAATGGCTGCCAAAATTTTTGGGGACACAGAACAAGCAATTCCATTAATAAAACAACTGGCTTACGACCAAGCAAATTGTTGCTGCAGAGAGGTTATTAGACCTTGGAGACATGAAGATTTAAACACATATATTAAATTATGAAGAGATATTCATGAACAAGGGCAAGTCTTGGCAGCTGAAGTACAACAGGCTTTAGATGCCAGGCCAAAACATGCTATGATTGAGAAAAAACAGGACATTTTAAAAGGAGTTGCCCCATAGGAGGAGGGTTTAACAAAACTAGGTATCAAAGAAATAGAATACCAGGTATTTGCCCACGATGCCTTAGAGGGAAACATTGGGCTAATGAATGCCATTCTCAAACCACCATAGAGAGTACTCCCTTATCAAAAAATGGAAAAGGACCAGGTATTTTCCCACGATATCATGGAGAAAGGCATCAGACTCCAATGCCAAAAAACGGACAGGGGGGCCCAATGCTCTGGTGCCCACAACCACAAATATACGGGGCAGTGGAGGAACCCAGCAACACCATCAGGGTAGTGCCCAGGACACTTTGTCCATTAAATCCCTCATCAGACAAACCCGAGGGAGCACAGGGTTGGACATCTGCGCCTCTGCCAGAGCAGTACTAACTTCGGAGATGGGAGTTCAAATTATTCCCACAGGAGTAACAGAACCTCTTCCCCAAGGAACAGTAGGCTTATTATTGGGACATAGTTCATCTACATTAAAAGGACTTATGATAAGTCTTGGGGTTATTGATCCCGATTATGTAGGTGAAATAAAAATTATAGCTAGTTCTCCAAGAAGTATATCAGTAATTTCACCTGGAGATAGAATAGGACACTTGTTAATAATACCCAGCCTACATAATAAATTTCCTAGTCGTAGTGTAGAAAGAGGTTCCAGGGGATTAGGCTCCACTGGTGTAGATTGGGCTATGCTGTCTTTAAATTTAGATTCTCGCCCAATGCTAAAAGTAAATATTCAAGGACACGAGTTTAATGGGCTACTGGACACAGGTGCTGACCTTAGCATCATATCTAGTCAAGAATGGCCAAAACATTGGCCATTACAACAAGCCACTCAAACGCTTCGAGGCCTAGGAGTGGCGACTAATCCCCATAGAAGTGCAATGGTATTAGATTGGAAGGATCCTGAAGGATGTGAAGGAACTATACAGCCATATGTATTGGATCAACTTCCTATAAATTTATGGGGACGAGATGTCCTAGATCAATTAGGTTTGACATTAACAAATAACATCAATCCTAATGCACCCACTACTAGGGCTAGACAAGGTTTTAGGAAAGAAAAAAGATTAGGAAAACAAGGACAAGTTATAGCAGCACCAATTCAAATAGATCAAGGAACAGACAGACATGGGTTGGATTTTCAGAAAGGGCCACTGAGACAATCAAAATTACTTAGAAATCAGAAAGACCAGTGTGGGTTTCAAAGTGGCCCCTGACTAAAGAAAAGATACAAGTAGCCCATGATCTGGTCAAACAACAATTAGCGGAAGGACATATACAACCTTCCATATCTCCCCATAATACTCCCATTTTTGTCATCAAAAAGAAATCTGGTAAATGGAGATTATTGCAAGATTTAATAGCCATTAATAATGAGATGGTTATCATGGACCTGCTCAATCAGGGATTCCTCAATTGTCTGCTTTGCCAAAAACCTGGCATGTTTTAGCTATAGATATTAACGATTGTTTTTTTCAATTCCAATTCATCCTGAGGATAGTCCACGTTTTGCATTTACTATCCCTGCATTAAATCATGAAGGTCCTGATCAGAGATATGAATGAAAAGTACTCCCTCAAGGGATGGCTAACAGTCCAACTATGTGTCAAATATATGTTAACAAAGCAATCCAGCCACTTAGAAATCAAAATCCTGAACTACAAATATTTCACTATATGGATGATGTATTATTGGCACATAAAGATAAAAACAGAATGCTGGAATGTTATGCCACACTTACAAACTTATTAAAAATTATAATCTAGAGATAGCAATAGATAAAGTACAATGAAATTTTCCAATTAATTATTTAGGAGTTCTATTATCCTCAACCATGGTCCATCCACCAAAAATTCAAATACGAGTAGATCAACTCAAATCACTTAATGACTTTCAAAAATTATTGGGAGATATTAATTGGATAAGGCCTTATCTAGGCATACCTACAGGAGAATTGGGACCTTTATTTGATATTCTAAAAGGTCCATCAGATGCAAATTCACCCCGCATGTTAACTCCTAAAGCAAGAAAGGCATTAAAAATTATTGAAACATATATGGAAAATATACATTTGGATAGAATTGATATAAGTTTGCCTTTATTATTTATTGTACTACCAACAAATAATATTCCTACAGGAGTATTTTGGCAAGAAGGTCCATTATTGTGGATACATTTATCTTATTCTCCTAACACTATTCTTACTAGGTATCCTGAGGCTGTAGGACAATTAATACTCAAAGGAATAAAAGCAGCAAAGGGAGTGTTTGGAATTTCTCCCAATAAAATTATTACTCCATATACTATGGATCAAATTGATGAGTTAGCTAGTGATTTAAATACTTCAGCAATAATCATGTGTAAATATAATGTTACATTTGATAATCACTTACCATCTAATCCTTTGCTGTCCTTTTGGTCTAAGCATCCTGTAGATTTTCCAAAAATGACCAAAAAAAAAACCCTATTATGAATGCTCCAAATATATTCACTGATGGGTCAAATAATGGTATAGCAGCAGTAGTTACCCCTGATCAAACTTTTACATTTTTAGTACCCCAACAATCAGCTCAAACAGTAAAGCTTAATGCAGTTTTACAAGCCTTTTTGATGTTTAAAGATTCTGTATTTAATTTATTTTCTGATAGTCAGTATGTAGTTAATGCTATAGTATCTCTTGAAGATGCTGGTAGGATTTCCCCTTCTTCTACTGTTTTCTCTTTTTTTTCCACTATACAAAGTCTAATCCGGGACAGAAAAGATCCATTCTTTATAGGACATATCAGGGCACATACAGGATTGCCTGGAGCCCTTAGTTTGGGCAATGATTTAGCAGATAAAACTACACATGACATACAAATTTTCTCTACGCTAGAAGAAGCTATACATTTTAATAAAAGATTTCATGATAATGCTAATACTTTACAAAAGCGTTTTAAAATAACTAAGGAACAAGCCAGACATATAATAAAACAATGTCAAAATTGTGTGACCTTTTTACCACAAGTTAATCTTGGAGTCAATCCCAGAGGACTGATACCTAACCATATTTGGCAGATGGATGTCACACACTTGCCAGATTTTGGAAAATTAAAATATTTACATATTACAGTTGATACTTCTTCTGGATTTTTGATGGGCTCCCTTCATGCCGGAGGAAAAAACTAAAGATGTTATAGCTCATTGCTTACAAAATTTTGCCACTGTGGGCGTTCCTAAACAGTTAAAAACCGATAATGGTCCTGACTATACCTCTACCTCTTTTAAACAATTTTGCTCATCATTTGGTATTACTCATATAGCATGAATCCCATACAATCCACAGGGACAAAGCATAGGTGAAAGAGCTCATCAAACTATTAAAACGTACTTATTAAAGCAAAAAGAGGGAATTGGAAAGGGGTGTATATATCCCCCAAAGATAAACTTAAAATAACGCTTTTTACTCTAAACTTTTTAAATTTGGATTCATCAGGACTTAATCCTGCGGAAAGACATATGTATCCAAAAAATGTACATAAGCCTAAAGTACTTTGGAAAGATATTCTATCAGGACAATGGAAAGGTCCTCACCCAGTGATTGTCTGGAGTCGGGGCTCTGTTTGTGTTTTTCCACAGGGAGAACAGCAACCGATTTGGATTCCAGAAAGACTAACGAAAGCAATTTCTACAGATCAAAAAGAAGATGATTTGACTCAAATCCATAACAGCTGATATCCAGAACTCCAGCTTGGCCATTATTACATCTGTGACAGTGATTAACCAGGATGCTTTTTTCAATATCTATTTTATTATTGAATTTTTTCACATCATAAGTTTCTATTTTTATTTTTTGAGCTCATACAAACCTAGGTTAATGTTTTTCTGATCAGTTTTATTTTTTGACTGTGGAGTTTTTAAATATTGCAATGGAGATTTTACCTACGTAAAGCTACAAGGCCTTTATTATTGTCTTATGTGTTGTACTCCTGTGTTTTGTGTTGTATGTCTGTGTGTGCATATGTCCATATATCATATATGAGGAGCGCTCATGAAAATATGGATCCGAATTATTTTTTTTTCTATTCACGTGATTTAAATGGTTTAATTTAAATTAGGTAAACAGCTGTTAAGGATTGTTTTAAAGGAGGTTAACAGATCTAATTTTTTCTTTACTTTCACCTTTCCTTTTCATTATATTTAATAATTCTTTTCAGGATAATGTCTCTTTAGCATCATTGCCAGAATTCCTATCTTCATTCCAGTGCCAGTGAAGACAAAGATAAAACCAAACTACAGCTTCTATGATAGCTATCACAGTAAACTGTATAAACTGATGCATCGATGAAAATAACTCAACAAGCAATGCTCAATCAAGGAGTCAACTTACTTTGGGAGAAAACGGACTTTGGGTGAAGACAGATATGTTGATAGATTCCTCCGCTTTGAACTGCTTGCAGAACTTTCCTGGACTATGTAACTATCGTTTGGTGCAGCGAATTGTGGTAATGCAGGCATATCTTTGCTGATGGTGTCACCAATTGTGCAATTTTTATTTCCTTGCCAGTGCACCCCATATTAATTGTGGTAGTGCTGGCATATCTTTGCTGATGGTGTCACCAGTGATGCAATTTTTCCAAAGGAGCCGTCAATTGGCTTGGTGTCGTGGCATTTCTGTATCCTCCTCCCTTCTGCTAGTGATGGTCTAAAATTTGCGAGCCAATGGCTATATGCTGGACCTGTAGTCAGTGATGGGTATGATCCAATTTCATTGGTATCAACCTAAGACAGGAGGCTGACGCCAAAAGGTCATTTTTCCAATGACGGGTAAGAACCATATGTTGAATTGGACCACCTACCAGGCACGGTCCTTAAGCCACATTAACCTCACTTTCCCACTGGCACCAAGTCCAAATTTGGGGGCCAACAGAGGTGAGACAAAGAACCTCACCCCCCAACTGGTGCATAGACCTATCCACAAGTATGGCTGTATGCTGGACCGGTAGTCAGTGACAGGTATGATCAAGTTGCAGTGGTATCAACCTAAGAAAGGAGGCTGATGCCTAAAGGTCTGTTTTCTGATGAAGGGTAAGAACCATATGTTGAATTTGACAACCTACCAGGCACGGTCCTTAAGCCACATTACTTGTTGTTTAATTAATCAGAAGTGGGGAGATACTGGGAGCCATTAACCAAATAGGCATGACAATTTCCTTGCCAGTGTACCCCCATGTTGCTTAGTGGAAGGACTCCTGGAAGGTGACCTTGCTCAAGGACCAGGGTGGATCCGTGTTTAGGGTCTTCCCGGTTTAGGATAATCTGAGTTTAGGGCGTTCCCAGTTTAGAAAGATTATTCCTGCCGGGAATAGGCCATATCCTGCTGCCTGAGTTCCTCTTGACTTCTTAGGGATTCAGACAGTATTTTTGAGAGACATAAGCCCAGTGGACGTGTGGATTTGAGCAGAGAACGTGGATTTCCCCAGAATGTGTTTGTAGAGTGCCGGTGACAGGTTAGGAATAAATAATTGCTGTTTGAATCTACAAAGCTGTGAGTGGCTCGTGATTTGTGCCCAGCCAGACTGCAGCAGATTCCAAATCAGCTCACATCCTGTCTTCAGGGTCAGCATGTAAACCTACCTCTGGGCAAAGAAACAACCATAACAGAGCTCTGCCCTGGCCCCTAGAATGCACATCCCTTTCAGGGCCACACCCAGGCTCCACACCCTCAGAGTGTTGATTCACTCCATCTCTGGGAGCTTCATGTGAGCCAGTACTGGGTGGGACATGGGTGAAACTCCTCCCTTCTGTAACCTGTGGACCTGGACAGCATGCCACCTACTGAGCTGCAGGCCCTGTAATGGCCGCCTGAGTTCTGAGTGCCTTCTGGTTCTAAAGGCCTCACAGCCCTCACACTTCCCTGCAGTCCCCATTCAAAGGAGCAAGGAAAGGGCCACATCATGAGAAGGGGACATGCATTACTTTTGCCCTCATCTCAGATTTAAGAAGCAGTCCTTGGTCCTACTGGGCAGCTGTGAAGGGGTCAAGCATGTTCCCCAGAAAGAGAAGGGAACAGACAATGGCTGAGCATTAACAGACTCGACTGCAGGGTCAAGAAGTGGACCCATCAGCATTGACCTCTGGCCCTGACCACCAGCAGAAGGCTCTGGATCCCTGGCATAGGACAGGACCTTAAAATGGAAGGAAGCTGGTCCCTGCAAATCTGCCTCCTGTCCAGTGTGTCCCAGACATCTGGCTGACCCTGATCCCCAAGGATCTGCTTCCTGCCCAATCTCTCCCAGCAGGCTGACTGCCCCAGTCCCCAAGAAGCTGCCTCCTGCCCAGGCTCTCCCAGCTGGCTGACTGCTCCAGTTCCCAAGGAGCTGCCTCCTACCTAGCCTCTCCCAGCTGGCTGACTGCCCCAGTCCCCAAGGAACTGCCTCCTGCCCAGGCTCTACCTGTAAGCTGGCTGACCCTGGTTGAAGTGAGAAACTGCACTACAATTATTTTCCATTTTCCATGGCGATCAAGACTTGAACATCATTCTTGGTTCCAGTCAGGGGGTTTTACCTGAGATTCCCAGGCACCTGGCCTCTAGATGCGACATTCTCTAAACAAAATGCTGCTCCTGAATCCATAAAGTAAAGAAAAAATTAAAAAGCAAAACCCTGGAATCACAAAAATTCTCATCATCCCCAACTAAGTTCATTGAGGTATCTAAAGTTCTGGGTGTCTCATTTTAGCCACAACATCCTCTAATCTCTATAAGACTGTTGGTACTAATTCATTAGAATTCTCAGGAAAATGAGTCCCAAAGGCAAGAGAAGAAACTACTAAATACCACCACTAACCCAAATTCTTACAAAAGTCTTGTGAACCCTATGCATCACATCTATTTTATCACCTTACCTATCAACTATCAATATATTTTCATATTTAAACATTTTCATATTGAAGAAAAAAACCTTTTCCTTCTTCTTTATGGGCCATTTGCTTTGTTGTGTATTAAGCCAACAAGTGTAAAATGCATCTGACATTGATTCTAATATGTGATTGAATGTGCATATGTGTGAGTTTAGAGTGATTTTCTCTATTTTTGCAGCCAGAATTCTTCCCTCCCACTAGCTACAGAAAAGGTTGTAAAACCAACTTTACAACAGATCCTTCTTGTAAATAAAATTTCTAATTTAATTCTCATTTTAATCCAGAGCTTCTCCTACCACTTTATCCAGTGGCAGTAAGTAAAATAAATATATTGAAAGATTGAAATATTGGCAAGGAAATGTTTTTAAAGAAAAATTGGCCACACTGCTAATGGAGTTAATATTGTCATTTATAAGAATGGGTCCAAGCTAACCCAGAAATCCACTCCATCTGATTTTCTTAAACTCTCTGCTCACTGACCTTCTCTATTGAGGGAGGTGGTAGTTTGGGTTTCTGTGCACAGCTGTTGAGGTACTGCATAAGTGGACTGTTTACTGTGGTGCCCTGCCATCCCCAAATCCCACCTTCCAACTGAAAAGATGCAGCCCCTCTGGGACTGACCGGTTCTCAGAAAAAGTGCCTCAGTCTGTGAAATGCAGACTAACTCCCAGAGCTGGGCCTGCTCCCTCTGGCAACCTAACAGTGGTTCCATGCATTCCCAGGACTCAGGCTCCTCCATGGTGTCATCCTGCCATCCCCTCGGCCTACAAGCCAAGACCTGAATCCTCTTCATCTGGCTGAGGAGGACAGGCAGTCCTAAGGGACAGGCTGAGGAATGGGCTGAAGGATGGGCTAGCAGTAGACACATTCCAGATATCACCCAGATCCCAGTCTATGGATGGTGACTAGCATCACCCATGCAAAGGTGAGGTGTAGTAGCCAAAAGGCCATTCCTCACCACAGTGACATGAACTCTCCTTGAGCACCCTTGAGCCTGCAGAAGACAGTGCAAAAAAAGCACTTTGCTCTGCATCTGGCTTGTGGTGTGATGGGGTGTGTGAATTGGAATGGAAGATACTCTTAGGAGCCCACCATTATTGTCATTCTGCCATTATCTTGGGAACCTGTGTGTGAGCCCCTGTCTCTAATTCAGAGCAAAAAGTGGGGTAAAATTCCTCTTCCTGATAGGAAACCAGGTACAAAACTGCTCAGTATTATTTTTGGAGACACGCTGATAAGAAACCCTATTATGTGAAAAGCTCTGAACACACAAAGGTGCTTTCTGTTTCTCACAGCTCCTGACCATCCCTGTGGGGTCAGGCTGAAAGCACCCCGTGTGAGAATGGAGAAAATCAAAGCATTTGACTCTGAGGCCTCAGGGACTCTGTAGGAAAAAGAACATCCATCCCTTCCTTCAGCTCTCAGAGGAGGAGAAGACAATACAGAGTTTATGAATGTCCAGAGCTATTGGCAGAAACAGATTTGAAAAAAAATTGATCATTAGCTTTGATCTGCTATCTTCAATGCAGCAGATTGTGGCTATTACATAGAGACACCGGGCACAGCAGCCGAGTGGTGACCCTGTGCTCTTAACCAGTTTGGCTGTTTAAGCTTTCATGGATTAAAAACCTTTTAATAATGTCTGCTGAGAAGTTGTTCTTTCCCAGAGCAATTCAGGTATAAAAATCATTGTACAGCCATTATCCAAAGGCTACTATAGAAAGATAATGACCTTGGATTTCTAAAGTTGGATGAAAGTGATAGATCATGCCCCAAATAGCCAGTCAACAGTACAGTGTTATTCAGTGACTAGCAGAAGTCCCCATGTCCACCGAGGTGCCAGGACCCACAGACACATACTGTGACCTGCCAGCTCATGCAGGGGTAGGGTTTCCTTTGTGACACTCAGCAATGTCTCAAAGAAAAATGGCCAAGGTATGGGACAGAAGGCATCCAGGGTGGAGGAGGTGAGAGGGTTTCCCTGATTCCAGTGGAAAGCAGAGGTGTTATGCCTCCATGTAAATGAGAACCATAACCCCCAAGTCATGAACAGTGCTACTTGCCCTGGGGACTCCTCAGAGCATGGGGACCCTAGTGGAGAAAGAAGGTGCCTTCCACATGGCCACCTGTCCATGTTGCCTCTTTCCTGGACCTAAATGCTCAAAGTAGGTACTTTGAGTACATACAAAGTATGTACTGTTCTGTGCTCTCCCAGGATCTCAACCTGTGCTGGCAACCTGCCAGAAACAGCCCAGCCCTCTCTGGCAATGGACCCCTCACCATGGACACAGTGCACCTCCAGCTGCACTCGCCTTCCTCCCACAGTCCCTTCTCAGCCTCCCCAGCCTGGGCTTGTCCCTCTCTCCTCTGCTCAACATCATGTTCCCATTCTTTCTCACTGATAGGTATCCAACTGTGAATCATAAGTCTATTGACAGTGTCCCTTAAAGATGGTGCAATTTTGTGCCCAGGCCTGGGACCATCAGCATGTTCTGCTCCCCACCCCAGGAGCCACCCACTGCATCTGGAGTGCACACAACCAGCAAAGCCAGGGACCCATTCACTAGCAAATTGGAGCCTATAAAGGGGTGCTTGTGGGTCTCACATTGGAGAAGAACCTGATGTCATGGCAGAGACACAAGATAGTTTTCTTTCCCCCACATCCTTTCACAAGTGGAAACAGTGTCACAACAGAAGAAATGTCATGCCATTGTGGAGCATGAAATGGGAGTGGCAGAAAAGAAAAGAGCATCACATGACTAATGTGCAGGTTCAAAGATAGTGACTAAAAGGTGTCATTTGACTCTGATTTTGCTGGGCTTTGCGATAGGTCCTGTGATCTTGGGAGGCCCTGGGCACTCGTCCGTGCATCTGAATTTTGGACAGCTCCTGTCCCTACACTAATGACAGCTTTGTTACTTCAAGACTAGAAGCAACATTTCATGCATGCTGTCATCTTCATGAAACCAGAAAAACACCCCCATGGCATGGCTTTCCAGCATGAGGCCTGATCCAGACAAGGACATCATGTGCAAAGGTGGATGTTCCAGGAAATTGCCATCCATCTGCCACACAGAGGTGGCCCCGCAGTGGTCTGGCCATGAACACTGGAGGTAGGGATGAGAGGCACAGAGAAAGATGCATCCAGCCCTGCATCTGTGGAGGGCTTAGCTTCTCACACCTGGCACAACTTAATCCTTCAGTCCAGGAGACAAGCCTGCTCTCTTTGATAAACATCCAACTCAGTTTAAGCTGACCCCTACCTCAAAAATTTCCTATGGTCCTAAAACCAGATTCATTCAGTCGATGAAGCTGAGACCAGAGCTGAAATTGTCCTCATCCTATCTCAGGCAGGAGCTTGGTTGTTGCCTGTCCCTCAGGGTCTCTATTTTGAAGATTCAGCTCTCAGGATGTCCCTAGGGAGCTGCAACACAGAGGCATGTCCTCAGGAGGGCTCTGTAGGTGATGGAGGCCCAGGATTGTCCCTAATTAAAAAAAAGCAAAGCCCATACCAAGAAAGTGCCCTGTATACAGAAAACACTTTCATAAAGTTATAAAATTTTATAAAGGCTTAAGGTTAGGTTTAGGGCTAGGGTTAGGGGTTGGGGTTGGGATTAGGGTTAGGGTTAGGGAATCATATGCCTAGCTCCTAGATACAGTCAGTGGCTTCGTTGGAGCTAGTAAGGCTTGATGAGACCCTGGTGGAAGCGCCTGCATCCGGATCTTGCCAACACCACCCCTTCCTACTCCTCTGGCTCCCGAGGCCACGGGGAGCCTTGGCAGCTTCCCTCCAGATGGGAGAGGCAGAGGCGGTGGCCTTAGGGCCTCCTCCACCCGGGCAGGCCCAAAAGTAGCACAGCTGCTCAGACAGTAAGGCACAGACTCACAGAGAACCACAAGATGAAGAGCAGAAACCAAGGATGCCCGCATGCTGGTGGCATGGGAGCAGGGGCTGAGGGTGAGGCCGAGATCCCGGCTCCAAAATAGCAGCTGCGGGGACCCTGCATCTTCCTGCAGAGAACAGCTTGAGCGGCTCCCGCGCTGCTGAGGCCTAAACACTGGCTGGCTGAGAAGCCTGACTGTCACTGCCAAAGTTGGAGCCCCCCAGCGACGCCCGCCTACCCCTCCCCTCTGCTCACAGCACCTGCCCAGCCGACATCATCCTCCCTGAAGTCGCTGATGTTGCACCTATTGCCACTATTTAGGTCGCCTCCACCATCACGATCCAGAGCACTGTCACTCCTCAGTGCCCTACTTGTGTGCATCATCACGCAGCGACGTGGGAGGCGAAGAGGGAAGAAGGCTGGTGGAGCCGGCGCTCTTGCCGCATGGTCTGCTGGGAAATGTAGTTCAGTGCCAGGTAGCAGATACGCGGAAAGAGTGGCGCCCACCAGGCAGAGGCACAAAGCCGGGTGGCGGAGCTGATGTGGGCTGTAAAGGAGATCCTGGAGAGAGGTTGATCTTGAGCAAAGTGTCCTCCTCCCACTCTGCTTCTCTCCATCATGGTTCAGCTGGCAGAAGGTGCATGTGAAACCAAAGACAGGAGCTGGTGATGCTTTATTATGATGAAAAAAAAAACAAAACCAGCAAACCTGGGGTTGAATAAACACTGTCAATGAACCTTAGGCCAAAAGCAGAACTGGAAAATACATGCAGCTTACCAGTGTTTCTTCAGACACAAGGGCTTTCCTGCCACGCTCACAGGGCTGGAATTCTAGCTTCCCCACTCTGCTTATTGGACTTTGGAGGACTCAAAACCTTCTGGGCCTTGGCTTTCTCCTCTATAAGGGCAAACTTTAAAATCCACCTTATAAAACTACAGTGAGGAGTAAATGTGATCAGCTGTGTACAGCACTGGGTGTATTCACTGGTATGCAAGAAGCACAGTAAATGGTTGAAGTTTAACCTATGTACTTAGCCAACATTATGGATATTTCTTGGAAGCATAACAACATGTAAAGGGACAATAATACAGTAGTCCTACATTCATGTAACTGGTTCACTGAAAGATGTACCAGACCATAAATAAGAGGAGGAAATCCACAATGAACCTGAACCCAGTTGTTTTTTTTTTTTAGCTAAAACAAATAGTTTATTGGGAGACAACTCAGCTCAAGAAAATCTTATTACTACTACAGTATTTCTTCACCAAGAAACGTTTATTTTTTCCCCCTATTACATGGTAACCGGCTGCCAATCATAAATTATCAAATAGAGAAGCTGCCGGCCTTTCACCAATAGATGAATAATATCCACTAATTGCAAAACAAATAAATTTGGTCAAAGTCCATCCTGAATTGAAAAAAAAAGCCTTCCTTTATTCTTCAAAAGGTAACACAAAGGATCATTTAAAGATGACAGTGAAAGGAAGATAGGTAGTTTTTAGGTGGGTGGTGGTGACTTGGTGGCTACTTAGAACAAAGCAGCCTGTTCGGGAAAGGAACATTAATCAGGCACCAGAGGAAATGCATGTCAATCAGTAGGACCCCCTGGACAAACCTGGAGTTCAGCCAACTCCCCTGACCTACTTCAAAGGGACAAGGGACCCTAAAAACACCTTTCCTGTCCCAAGTCCTGACCTTCCTATAAGCCCCATAAAAGTCTAGTCCAGTCGAGCTCCCACATGGTTTCTCCTCAGACACTTCTTCTGTCCACTCAGTGCGTCTGATCAAGTTCCACCTGCAAGTGATATCTCAATAAAGCCTCATTCAGCAGCCTCCTTTGGTCGTTGATCACCTCGCCTGATCTGACAGTAGTTTTATGTGTTTACTTTGTATAGAAAAAAATGAGGCATGTGCTATGATATCTATTTTGTTGAGAGTAGTTTTAGATCTCCTTGAGCTTTAACATATTATGTGATAATTATTATCAAGAATTTTATTAGATAGAAAAATAATGTTAAAGTAGTGAGGTTCACATTCTACTATGTACAGTCACAGCTGGAGAAACTCAATAAATATGAATGCAGGGTTCAGATTCTAAAAAAAAATGCTTCTTGATACTTACGAGTTGACTGGCTCAGTTGAGTTGGCATTAAAAGAAAAGAGAAAGAAAGAAAGAAAGAAAGAAAGAAAGAAAGAAAGAAAGAAAGAAAGAAAGAAAGAATCAAAATGGTATATTTTCTCTTTTGTGCACTTTACCATAACAAGAAGTACACAATGACCTTTTTTTAAGTTAAGTGTAATATTTCCAGTGCAGAAGAACAAACACCAAAGCAATCAGTAAATATACTAGAACAGAATGGAATAGTGATAACAAGAAAATGGGAAGAGTAGAAATGGACAGATTAAAAGAGTTCATTGCGGAGCACAAAGGCCAAAATGGAGAAATCACTCCTGGTACTTCTATGGCACACTTAGGTAACTATTATTGAAAATAACATGAAATGTGTTTCAAAAAAATATCTACACCTGGCAGGTGGCACATGCCTATAATCCCACTGACTTCAAAGATTGAGGCAGGAAGATCATGAGTTCAAAATCAGTCTCTAAAATCCTGTCTCTAATTAAAATAACAAAAGAAGGCTGGAGGTGTGGCTCAGTGGCTAAGTACCACTGAGTTCTAACCATAGCACCAATAAATTAATATATAAATAAATTTTCAATACATAAAGATAATTAACATTTAAAGAGATGAAATTACTTATTAATATAATTTGACTACTACTACTTATGTGTACTGAATTATCATAATGTACCCCATAAAATGCATATATAAAATATATATTAAAGAGTTACCAGTAACTTCATACACAACTGTGAAAAAGTTCTCTAAAATAAATAGAATTTCATGTGTCATGATTCAAAAGATATCAACATATAATTTGTATACTTTCTAGAAATTTTAAAGCATTTTAGAGAATTTGGTTCAATCTTCTTACTTTTTTCCTTTTCTTGCCCATGAATCAAACCCAGTAGTGATTAACCATTGAGCCACACCCCCAATCATTTATTTATTTATTTATTGAACAGTGTCTCAGTAAGTTGCTTAGGCTCTTCCTAGGTTGTTAGAGAATGGGCTCAAACTTTTGATTCTCCTGCCTCAATCTCCCAAGTAGCTGAGATTACAGGTGTGTGCCACATTGCAATGTATTCAAAGAAGGAGGAGGAGTTCTAGCTATGGATTCAATTAAACATCAGTCTATGCTGCTCACTTTTTCAAGGGTATGTTGCCTTATTTAGCAACAGTTTCTTCATTTTCTGGGTTATATGTTTCACTAGAGGTCAAAGTGTTAAATTCAAATGATACAGAAATATATGAAAATGTGTGGCCATAATAATTCATGCCATAAAAATTATGGATTTGTAGTATTATTTTATTAACAAAAAATAATAAAGTTGCATTTCTAAATAGATGTCTGCATTTTTTGTCACTGAAAATATCAAAAGATATATTGAGGGAAATGTTGAAATATTATATGTATATATCTTATATTCTACTGTCTCATAATATTGTTCCTTTTGTGTGGTAATTTTGGATTTAAAATTATGATGTAATAAAAAACTGAAAATTGAGAATTGGTTCAGGTAACTTGTAGAAAATTTGCACATGTATATATTCTAATTAATGAAATAATCAAAATACAGAATAATAATTACTCAATTAATGATTATGTTCAATTAGTTGAAATGGTGGGATACTGTGACACAAGAGTTACAGTGAATGACAAGTATAAAAGAGAGGAAGACATGAACAGACCCTTCACAAATCTGCTATATAAAGAGCTTGAAAACATCTGAAAAGATGCTAAACAACACCTGTCAAATGGGAAACAAAATTAAAATTAATACTACATTCTTTAGCCACTAATAAATAGCACACACTAACACAAAACCCAAGAGTAACAAATACTGATTGGTTTTGGAGCAGAGGTATTCTTTTTGATTGTTGCTTGAATGCCAACACAGTCTTCTGGGAAAGAAGTAGTGTATTTTTTATCTTTAATAAAGTTACCATATTATCCAGTGATCACACTTTCACATTTTATGCTACCAAAACTTGATTCTTCTCTCTGATGCCAATTTAATAAAGAAGACATGCTTTTTTAAAGAGAGAGAGATAGAGAGAGTGAGAAAGAGAGAGAGAAAGAATTTTTATAATGTTTATTTTTTAGTTTTCGGCAGACACAACATCTTTGTATATGGTGCTGAAGATCTAACCCGGGCCACATACATGCCAAGCGAGGGCACTAGCACTTGAACCACAACCTCAGCCTGAGGACACGGTATTGAGAAAAAGGAATAGCAGGTATATTATTGCTTTGCTAGTAAAAAAGAAGCACAGGTGACTCCAGTTCCAGAGGCTTTGATTCTGCTCATCTGAGGAAAAAAAAAAAAAATATATATATATATATATATATATATATATTTGGTGTTTGTATGTGTATTTTTTTTAAAAAAAAATCCATGCAACAAGAAAAGAGCAGCGTATTAATTAGCTCAACAACCAAAATAAAACTTAAATGCATTCTCCAAAGTAAAAGAAGCCAGTGTAGTAGAATGAGACAAGGTCAGACACCACAGGAGAGTATATTTATTTGGCTGCAGCCAGGTTCTGAGAAAAAAACTTTTCACTCTACTCAATTAATTGGCCTAAAGGCCATTTTCAGGATGTTTTACTACTTCAAACCCAGTGTATCGGGAGAGGTACTCAGAGGTTCAATATCTACAGAAGTTCCCAGCACAACATGTTCTGGGTAAATTAACAACACAAAAATACTTTTTTTTTTCCTCAAGGATCAACACATGAGAAAGAAAGAGCTTTTTTTACCCCCCCTTCCCCCCAAACTTTTGAACCATTACAATGGAGCCCAATTAGTCTTTGAAATGTAAATATCCCTGTGAATATCTCTGGCCCAAAGACAAAGACTTTGTTACAATAAAAGCTCACTTTTTCAAATACACTTCCCATTTGAAAGAAAATCACAAACTATATTATATCATTGCAATAATAGATTGCTCAAAAATCTTGTGAAAATCTACTCAGGAGTCTGCAGGAATATTACAAGTCTGTGGGAACCTTGAGTAACTTAGTGAGACTTTGTGAACAAAAGAGGCAGGAGATGTATTTCATTGGTGGACCACCTTAAGGTTCACTTCCCTATACCAAAACTACTACAACAACAACCTGAACAACAGACATCCATCAAATAACATGAAAGAGTACTTTATGACAAGAGAATGCTTCCATTATGTAAAAAAAAAAGAAGTGTTGGGCACCATGTGAAACAATTGGAAGTTACCCACACTGCTGTCAAGTATATAAAATGGTATAGAAGGTATAGGAATAAAATTGATGATTGCTAAAATTTTAAACATAGAATTACGACATGACCTACCAATTTATACAGGTGACCATGTAGACAAATCTCAAAAATATTAAGAAAAGTAAACAAAATCAAACATGAAATTTCACCTGTGCTATTACTACATTTATATTAAATATCCAAAAATTGGAAATCATAGAGTTAGAAAGGAGAGAGTTGGTTGCCAGGGCTTGGAAGGTATGTAAGTGAGTGTTTGATTAACAGATTACATCGTTTATTTTCAATGATTAAAATGCTTAAAACAAGGTAACTGTGGTAATTATACCACACCACTGTAAATGTTACTACTTAAATTATTTTTTGATAGGCACTTTTATGAGAATTAAACCTCAATAAAACTAATAAAAAAAAAACTTAAAAACACTGAAGTCTATACAATTATAGGTAGAAGTGACAGAAATGAACTACAGAATTGGACATAGCTTTCTTATCTTTGTATTTGAACACATGACCAGAGTGACTGCATTATGTAGAACCAAAAATATGGAATCCTAAATACAATAAGTTATACTCCATGTATTTATAATATGCCCAAATATTCCCTATCATCATGCATATCTAAAAATCAAATAAAATAAAATAAAGAGAGAAACTATGGAGTTATAGTCTCCAAAATACACTCTGCATCACCAAACAAAAGCATGGATGGTAACACTGGATACCAGAAATCAAGAGCCTTCTCTGTGTCAGGAAGTATTCTTGATTCATTATTTACTTAGTTCTTATCTTCACACTATCTTCCTGATTGGAAGATCTCTTATCTAACAGATGAGTACAGCATGTTTGAGGGATGATTGATTGTTTGAAGGTCACCATCTATGCAGACTAAGGCTCTGAAAATTAATTTGTGTGATTTCCAATTACTATATCATGTACCACAATACAAAGTCAGTACGTGATGTTGTTGTTTTGTTTGTTTTTGTTTGTTTGTTTTTCCCTGGTGGGAAGAGGAAGCAAGAGGTAGAAATTACAACAGGGCACCAAGAACCATCTGCATAAACTATCGATATTAAAAACTTGATTTTGGTCATTGTTACACTGGTAAAAAGGTATATCCAACATGACAAATTATGACTTATGTATGTATAGTTTATTGTATTTTAGTATTATCCTAATAAAATTGATTCAAATTTGAATGAAAAAAATGAATATATGCCTGCAAAAAAACCAAGTGTATATTTAGAAAGAATAGAAAAGATGCTGAATATTAAAAATTTATTAAGTAATTACCAATTAAACACACCTATAAAAGATTACAAAATTTAAAACTTGACAATATCAACAGCTGGCAAAGATGGGGAATAAGAAGAACTCTTACACATTGCTGTTGGGAAAACAAAATTGGACAGCCACTCTGGAAGACAGTTCGGTGTACACTTAATATGGTCCACTAATCGTATTTCTCAGTGTTAATTCAATGGAATTGAAAGTTATGTCCACACAAAACCCACATACAAATATCCACAGCTTCTTTATTCATGATTGCAAAGAAAAGGAAGCAGCTAAGAGAGATTTCAGTAGCTATTTACCTGTTATTAATGTGAACACTGTGATAAATCTATACACTGGAGGGTTATTCAAATTTTTTCAAAAAATAAAATTTACTATTAAACATGAAAAAACATGGAGAAATCATAAATATGTACTGCCAGAAATAATATATTGTCTGAAATGTCATATTTGTATAACTCCAAATCTATGACATTCTGGAAAAGTCAAAACATTAAAAATGTTAAACATTGCCAAGAAATCAGGGGGAGTAGAAGATGTTTAAAGAGGTGAAGAACAGGGATTTCTGGCATGGTGAATCCACTCTGTAAGATGCCATCATGGTGAAAATTGACATTATTCCTTGTCAATGCTTGAAAATATGTAAAATTAGTGTTTTAATAAATAATTCAACTATTTATTGCTATTAATAATTATTTAACACCATAACTATTGGCAAAATATTTTGATTTTGTGCTTTCATAAAATGTTACTCAGTAATAAACAAAAAATTGTAGAAATTCTGAATAAGGGAAAGCATACGGGAACATGGTACTATGTGCTTTGTTTTTCTGTAAATCTACAAGTCTTCTTAAAATAAAGTCTGTTAGTTAAAACAATCAAAGAAGAGTTGATGGTTTTTCTAGCCTCAAACATGCCTGGCTTAGGATTGGCCCTCAACAATGAAATTTGTACTGAGAATTAATAATTTCCAACAACTTTGTTTTTCTTTTGTTTCTTTTCTTTCTTTCTTTCTTTTTTTTTTGTATTTTTTTTTTTTTTTTGTGAAGTGGTGCTGGAGTTTTTCTACAAAAATCAAGAAAATCTATTTCTACAATTTTCACGATCTTTTTAGAGAACAGTGAACACAAGACCTTAGTGAATTAACTAGTACCTTATTAAAAAGATGCTTATACATCAATAAAAATGATTATTTATCACTCTGCTCCATGGGTAGTAATTTTTTGAATTCTAAGGAAAATATGTTCTAAACTTATTTTACTACAAATAATGATGAGAAAAATATGTGAGATTTGTTTTTAAGTCCACCTCACTTCCAATATGCTACCTATAAAATGAGATTACTTTTTTTGTACTTACCCAACAAATCTCTGGTTGAAATAAATGAAGATAGTCCAAGTAAAGAGGTGTGCTGATACACATTAAGGGGCAGATAAATTGTGAGTGATATTACTTAGAAACACAGTCGTATTGATCAGATAAATACTAGGCATTTGATGATACTGAGAATTCCATATGCTTTCTCCATATTTTCTTTATAACTTAATTTTTCCCATGTAGATCTTTCATTTCTGAGCTATGGTAGTTACTAACACTATCCTACCAGAAACAGATAACAGGGTCCAAGAGTCATTTCTGTCCAGATTAAGTTACATTATGCTCACAACAATATTTAGTAGAGTTGGACATGACCAGGGCCAGTCAGGACCTTCTTTTACATTTCTCAACCAAGGTTAGCAGAAAAGAGTTTCTCATTTTTGTTCCTAGAAGGAAAAGAGAAAATTCTGCATGATTGGCATCTACAGTTCATTTTTTTCACAGTTCTTAAACTACCTGCTCATAGCTAAGCTGAACTGTAAAGTAGCTGAAGAAATTATCTTAAAGCACAGATTGGTTAAAAATGACAATGTCTATCTGCTAAATATTCAATTTGATGAGGTCGAGAGAATGAGAAGATGGACTACAATGGGAAGGGGTAATTGGAAGAAAAACTGGCTTCCTCAGAAAGAAGGTGCTTTAACCTGTCTTCATTCCCACATGAGTAAAACCATTAGTCAAATGTGTTCCTTCCTTTCTCTCTTCTCTACTTTTTTCCTTTCTCATTTTATTGGTTATTTCCTTCTTATCTCTCACTCTACATCCCTTCTTTGATTTATTTCTAAGAGAAGATGTCTCATTTTACTCATCATATTTACTTCTCACAAACTACTCATTTGGAATATAAAGCTCTATGGGAGCCATATACATTTATATTAGGCATCATTACTCTGAATTGTTTTCAGTTGTAAAACTTGAAAAAATATATTTTAAGAGTATACACACTCACATAAAACATTAGTCTTTTTGTTTGTTTGTTTAATTTATTTTCTTATACAACAAGTCATACATGTCCAGGGTCTATTGAGAACCCTTAAATTGTTTTGCTAGGAACAGAACCAAAAACAAACAAATGAACAAACAAAAATTACAACAATAATAAAAACCAAATTATTTTCTATTACATTACTGACTTTTCTGTAATAAGAACAGTTTATAATAATTAAGAGAAAGTTATTTTATCTTTCTCTGAAAAGTATTCAAACTTTCAAAGGAATTTTCACTGATTTTTTTACCCAAATATCAAAGGATGATTTTGTTCACTGAAAACTTTAAAGAAAAAAATTCCTTTCAAAGACAATTTAAATTCATTCAATGAATGACAACAGACTTTGGGTGTTCAGGTAAAGTAAGCATTTTTTTACAGAAAATTTTGTAATTTTAGATGAAAAAGGTAATTGGATCATCAGAGTACAGCTTTGCTCCAAATATCTGAATCCACACATTGATGTCAGGATGGCTAAAGCTTGGGAAAAAAATGAAAATTTTCTTGAAAAAGACTCAAAGCCCTGGGCACCTATTTCTTTGTATTCATGTGTCTTTCAGGCACTGAGGGACTATTCTGGAAGAGGCAGCAGAGTTAATGAATATTGCAGCATTATTCAAAGTGTAGCCATTTATCTGAGAAGACTTTCTGTTATTAATGAATTCATTCATAGAAAATAGTCATTTTTTTTTCTTGGTCATAGATGTGTCAAAAACAGTTTAACAAGTTGAACTTGACAGTTCCTTCTACCACAGCCTGGTTTATTAGTTTCCTTTGAGATGAAGCATTTTATTGAATTTATTAAAATATGTGTGTAAACTATTATATTCTACTCTGTCCTCAGCAGCAAGAGAACTGATGATCTATTTGCTTAACTTTGTTTCTTTCTACAAAACATCTCTAGGCTTCACATTTGGGTTTCCAGCTAAATTCAGCATGATGTTTACGATAGAGCTCCTTTTATTTCCCTATTTCTTAACACTGTAATTGTATCTTATATTCTCCTACTCTACAAACACCTAAATATCTTAGTGTAGTAATTATACTAACACACACACACACACACACACATATGAATAATGTTGATTCCACCTTTCATGGAACTTAGCTTTTAATTCAGAAGTATTTCATAATTTTCATCCTGCTCTCATGGGGGCTCCGTCACTTCCCTTGACTGATCCTCTTGTGTTTTATTTATTTCAAAGGTTTTCACATTTATTTCAGGAGAATTTTGTCAAGAGTATGAATGACATTACACTCCATTACCAAGGAATTTGATAATATTGGAGAGTTAGAGTGTTAAAATATTTTATCCCATCATTTCATACTTCCATGTAGAGACTCTGATAGAAATTATAGTTACTTTAAGTGTTGTATGGATCAAAAACTTAATATGTGGGCTAAAAATTTTGAGTAAAATATCCAAATTGAAGTCATGGCTGTGTTATTTAATGAAGTTTAAACAAGTGACCACAAAACACTGGAAACACACACACACACACACACACACACAGACAGTGTGTGTTTAAAGAAAAGAATCTTGGAGGTGTCAATCCTCTCCTGGGGAAAACAAAACATGTTTAAAAAATTGTTATTTGAGGACTAACATTTGTCAAAGCAGGCTAATGTTAAGGTAGGCATTTCTCCTCTAAAGCATGAAGTCTTGAGTGTACTAGAATAATTTTCCTGAGGAAGGGTTTATTACAAGCCTAACAACTAAAAAAAAACCCATTATCAGAAAAATTCTCAGCACAGTTCTAAAAGAAATTGAAAAAGATTGAACACCAATTCTTCTAAAATTATTTTATGAAATAGAAAAAAGCAAAACCTTCTAACCTCATTCTATGAAACTAATATCAACCTGATGCAAAAACCAGACAAAGACACATCAAGGAAAGAACATTTCAGACCAGTATTCCTGATGAACAGAGATGTAATAATTCTCAATAAAATTATGGCGAACAGCATACAAAATCATATTAAAAAGATTGTACAACATGATCAGTGGGCCTTTTCCCAGAGATGCAGGGTTGGTTCAAAAAATGGAAATCAATAAACATTTTTTTAAAAAATAAATAGATGTAAAGCAAGAATCAAAAAAAAATAATATCTCAACAAATGCAAAAAAAGCATCTGACTAAATACATGGTCAAAACACTAGAAAACTATATATAATAGAAAAATATCTTAACACTATAAAAGCTCTCTATGGTAAACACAAGGGAAATATTCTTCTTCTTCTTCTCCTTCTTCCTTTTTTTTTAGTAAGGAGATTCTACTGAAAACAGAAAACCGAACAAAAGATTAAAAACAGAAATGTGGACTCCTTGCAAAACAAAAAGGACAGGAGCAAGGGGTGTCGGGAGGACAAAAGTGGGTAGCAAGAGTGAGGGAAAGGTGGGATATTTTTTTTTTCTTCTTCCCATTTCTTTTAAAAAAGTCAACACAAAGAAACACAGGCACACACAAGAGTTTGTTCCCGAGTAAAAACATAAATACGGAAGAATAGAAAACTCTGTTCTTCTCTCTTCCAAAGGCAAAAAAAAAGAGTAAAAGAAAAGGCAGGCTGGAGGCTGCGCCTCACAGAGCCCCTTCCGTGGCAGCGTATAGAAGGGGCAGCTGGGTCTTGGGTTTATGTGACACTTGGACGCAGCGCAGGGAACAGAGGCAGTGCAAGGGGGTCATGCGCTCGCCCCCAACACCACAGGAGCAGGGGCTCCAGCTTGTCAAGTCCAAGGCGTCCTCTCCAAGTCTTGGGCACCCTCTTGGAGGGGGTTGCCAGGGCCGCACCCTACCAACTCCTGGGAGCTCAATCCCTGCCCCCTGTAAGTCCACCCCTCAACAGGAGATTGGACGTGGATGCACCCTGTGCTTGGGCTCAGTACCAGGGCACCTAGTGCTGGGGTAGCAGCTGGCGGCTGCTGTTGACATGGCTGAAGACATTCTTCTTGAGCTGTGCCACCTGCTTGGGCAGCAGGCTCCTGGTGGACGCCAGCTCCGTGTTCTGGCTCTTGAGCTCTTCACTTTCCCCTCCAGGTAAGAGATGCTCCAGCTTGGCCTTGGGGCACTTGGAGGCTGCGATATTTTTAGGCAGCTGCTTGGACTCAGCCTTTATGCGCTCCTGCATGTCCATGTCAATTGGCAACAGCAGGCTCTTGCCAAAGCTTGGCAAGTCGGGCACCATCTGTGGCTGTCCTTGAGCATAGCCAGGCACAGCGGCCCCAGTACACCACTGGCAGGCAGCGGCGGTGGGAAGGGAACAGGCTAGAAGGAGAAAGTGACAGTTGCAGTATCCCCAGCACCCCCAGTGCCATCCGTGTAGTGGCTCAGGTTTAGGAAGACCGGTGCCCGCTGGGAGGGTGACCCCCGATGCTGTGCCAGAGTGTCCTTCTGCGAGACTGCAGCAGCAGCCAGGCTGCACCCAGCCAAGCTGCACCCAGCCAAGCTGGTGCTGCTTGCTCAAATCCTCTGGGGCCTTGACAAAGTCCTCAGTGAACTCCTGCTCCTCTCTGGCCACTATCTTGGGTAGAAGAACTGCGTGCTCCTCAGCATGGTTGTGACCATCCCATTGGTCTGGATGGTTGGTCAGCGTGGTTGGACCAGCCCCAGGTCGGGCTGGAGAGCAGGCTGTCGGGTGACTGCTGGGGGTGCAGTCTGCGCAGGGCGCCAGAGGTGGCGCCACCACCACTTGTTTGCTCAGGCTCAGCGTCAGCTGTCATTCTTCACCACTCTGCCTGCAATGCTGTGTGGGGTGCCCCAGGGACAAGCGGGCCAGGTAGGCAAAGTTGCTGCTGCCACTGACGCCATTGCCCAGGCTGCTCAGTGCCTCATCACTTTAGAAGGGTGTTCTCAGTCTCCGCATCACCATTGCGCTGGTGGGGGAGGACTTTTCATGGCCTCCCCCTGTCCCCTGCCCATTCAGCCCTGTGCCCACACAGGCAGTGGCCGCTGCGCCTGGGCCTTCTGTGGCAGCTCCTCAGAAACATTCTTCTTTTTTTTTTTTGAGAGTTTTTCATATTTATTTTTTAGTTATTGGCGGACACAACATCTTTGCTTTGTATGTGGTGCTGAGGATCGAACCCGGGCTGCACGCATGCCAGGCAAGCACGCTACTGCTTGAGCCACATCCCCAGCCCCAGCAACATTATGCTTAATGGAGAAAAAATTAAAGCATTTCCTCTAAAATTCAAAAAAAAAGGCAAAGGATGCCTTTTTTTGCCACTTCAATTCAACATCATCCTTGAAGCTCTATCCAAAACCTGTGTTTCTATTCATTTATCTTTAATAAATAAATGAATAGATAAATGAATAGAAACATAGGAAATCAAACTATCCCTATTTACAAATGACATGATTCTATATTTAGAAAATCCAAAAAAATTCACTTGAAAACTATCTTGACTAATAAATTCAGCAAAATAGCAGAATATAAAATAAAAACCCATAAACCAAATGAATTTCTATACTCAAGCAATGAATTCAGTGTAATAAAAATTAGGAAAACCACCCCATTACAAATAGCCTCAAAAAAGAAAAAGAAAGAATAAAATAAAATACTTGGGAATCAATCTAAAAAAGAGGTATAAATACCTCTACAATGAAAACCACAGAACACCAAAGATAGAAATTGAAGATTTCCCATGCTCTTTGTAGGAAGAATGATCATAGTCAAAATGTCAATACTAACAAAATACTTATAAAGATTCAGTGCAATTCCTTTTAAAAGTCCAATGGCATTCTTCATAAAACTAGAAAAAGCAATCGTGAAATTCATTTAAAAAAAAATAGGAGAGCCACAATAGTCATTCTCAACAAGCAATTCTCAATAAAATGATTGAATCAATAGACACCACAGTACTAGACCTTAAACTATACTACAGAGAAATAATTTTAAAAAGGAAGAAAGAAAGAAAAAGGAAACTCCATATCAAAAGAAATATATACCAATCCATACTAGACAAAGGTGACCAAAACATAAATTGGAGAAAAGATAGCCTCTTCAACAATTGGTGCTGGGAAAACTGGAAATCCATTGGTAGAAATTTGAAATATCCTGCTATACAACACAAGCAGATGATGTTGCTATTTTTTCAATCTAAAATAGAAAAAAAAAAAGAAAGAAGAGCATTAGTTTGTGAGCAAAATATACAAAGAAAACACAAAAGAAACACTCTACTACATTGCTTTAGGAAATGGTCCTTTGGTTATGACAGTAAAAGGACAGGGAAGAGACATAAGCAGACAAGTAAAATTCCGTTAAACCACAAGCTTCTGCACAGCACAGTAAAAAATGAACAGGAAAAAGATTCAACTGTTGAAATGAGAGAAATTACTTACACATCACCTGAGAATCTGAAACACAAAATAATCTCTATGAAAACCCATTAAGTGAGCTGGGTGCAGTGGGACACTCCTTGAATACCAGTGGTTTGAGAAGCTGAGGTGGGAAGAACACAAGTTAAAAACCAGCCTCATCAAGTTAGCCAGACCCTAAGCAACTGAATGAGACAATGTGTCTAAATATATATATATATATATATATATATATATATATATATATATATATATATATATATATATATAGAGAGAGAGAGAGAGAGAGAGAGAGAGAGAGAGAGAGGAGAGAGAGAGAAGCATGTTTTTTGCAAAGAAATGTGGTTAGGGTGAAATGGGGTGTTGCTCTTCAATGGATATAAAATTTTAATTGCATAAAATAAATAACATCTAGATATTTGCAGCAAAATTCTGTACTTACACTTTACAATAGTATAATGTTCACTTAAATGTTTTCAGAGTACATGTATTCTACTTAGGGTTTTTACTATTGTGCAAGGGAGGAAGGGAGGATACAAGGAACTGAGGGAGGGAAGGGTGATGGAGAGAGAGGAGGAGGCAGAAGGCAGGGAAAGGAGGTCTAACCCCATGATGCTCTTCCTACACAGTCAGGATTACTGCTCAAGGTGGATCTGACCTTGATTGAATATTCTGAAGTTGCTCTCATAATTTTTATTGATTTTATCTTACTACTTATTTTTCATAAGTAAATTCCAAGAAGGCAGTGGACCACAGGTATAAACACAGCATATAAATATAACCTGCAGGTATAGTGCATTTGTCCACATCATGAACATTGAGTTCTCATTCCCATTATCACAAATACCAGTGGGCAAGGAAATATGGTAGCTAAGAGAGAGTTGAGTACAATGTGACCATGTCTTATTCACCAGTAAGTAAAAAAAGGGAGCATGATGAAACCCGGGGAGGCCACACCTTAATGTTCAACCAGAATTAGATTCAAATACAGAAAGAAGACAGCTTTGTCACTCAAGGTACTTTACTGTGTTTACCCACCTCTCCAGCTGAGAATATGAAGGGAAAGGAAAAGTAGGGTGATCCACAGTCATTTTTCTTCCAGTTCTTTCAAACTCATTAACAAGCCAACTGGAGAAATTGTTCACAGTTATCAACTTGTAGTAAAAACAATTGCACTAGTTCTGTGTAACATTCACTGTTTTGGTATTAATGAACACAACATGGATATGTAAGCTCTCCAATGTGACTTGTTCGTAAGTTTGCATTTAGAATTGATATGGCATACATAAAGATGAATGTTAGAAGTCTTGCTAAAATTTTAAAATTGTGTAATAAGGACAATTAAAGAAAGACAAAATTTACCATGACATGTGAAGAGATCACAGAAGAAAGAAATAGATTTATGTGGCATGATGTCAATTGTAGAGGTCACCTGCTTTTATACAAGAAGTCAAAGTTTTCATTTTTCATTGGTCCTGATAAATTACACAAGTTTCCCTAAAAATATCAGTAAAAATGTGTATATTTCCCTGGAGAAAATGATAATTCTGGGATCTGGTAAGATAAATTAAAAAATGAACCTGGGCGCTGGGGATGTGGCTCAAGCGGTAGCGCGCTTACCTGGCATGCGTGTGGCCCGATTTCTATTCTCAGCACCACATACCACCAAAGTTGTTGTGTCTGCCGATAACTAAAAAAATAAATAAATACTTAAATAAATAAATAATACTTAAAAAATGAACCTGAATATTGTAGGAGAAAAAGAAGGAAGATTAACAGCAGAGTCTCCCAAGATGTCCCACATGTGGATTCCTGACAAATGACATGAGAACTAAAGTAAAAAATCCTGAAAGAGTGAAAGCTGAAAAAATATGAGCAATAAAATAGAAACCATTATCAGTAAATTATAAGCAAAAGTGATAAATGAATATATATTTACTGATAAAACATTATTGACTTCATTGATAATAAGTGATGGGAACAGATAAATATTTCTTATAGAAGAGTTCAAAACAATGGAGGAGAATAGCATCCCATCCTGCATGTGAAGCTTAGTATCCTTGTCTTTTATGGGTGGGCAGATTCAGTGACTTGATTGCATCAAATAGTGAAGGAATAAGGAAAATATTACATTCCCAAAGGATGAAACTGGTATAAACTACCTTCATTTTTTCCTAGTCCTCTCCTGTCATATTCAGATATGTTCATGTGGAAATCAAGGAGAAATCACAAACATCAACACAAAAGCCTTCTTTGAGACTTGCACTCTTTTCCCTGACTCATGTGTTTTTTCTGCTCCATACAGGATTGGGTATCAGCAACTACCCTACAGTGCTCAAGTCAAAAGTTCAGAAACTGTCCTTGATCTTTTCACCATTACACTCACACCAATCCATCCCCAAATCTGCTTATCCTAAAGACAATATCATAAACATATATGTGTGAAAGACAGATACATGTATTCAAAGTTATTGCTTAATAATTATATAATTATATGTACATTAAATGTTTATGAAATATATAATTATAAATAAATAAATCAGGTTAAACCACTTTTATTCCTGTTACCAAGTCATGCGATCATGTCATATAATATATCTTCTATTGATAATCATATCCATAGGGCCAAGTTCTGCTAAATAGGCACAAATCCTCCTCATATTGAGGGACTTAAAAGCTGCTTTTGCCAAAAAGCACTGAATATTTACTTAGGCCTAGAGATCCCCAATGGACAACTACAGGTGAGATAACATTTGGCATCTCTGAGATATATTTATTATATTTAATGGCTTATAATAACCACAGCATAGAAAAGATAAAGAAATACCTGCAATATTAGTAAGGACTCCTGAAACATCCCAGGAACAAAAGGTGTAGAAAGAGGCCATCACTGATTTGAAACCCTTATCCTACTTCTGAATAAATTTTGAAAAAACAATATATGTTTATATATATATATATACACACACACACACACACACACACACACACACACTCATGCACACACACATACACTGGATAGTTAGTGTACTACTCCCTTTCATAGCTGGATGATTAATATCATAATACAATTAATGAATATTTGTATGAAAAAAATTTAAAAACCTGCTTGTAAAACAAATACTGAAGGGCTTTCTAAAATGTTTCTTAACCAAGCCAGTCAATAAGTAGGCAGATACTCTGGTGGACGCTAGAAAAAAAAAAAAAGTCAAAAAGTAGAGTTCTGGCGACTTCTAGTGTCTAATTAGGAGTTAGCACTTATAACAATGGGAAAGTACCCACAGTAAGCAGAACAGTAAGTACAAGTAGGGATGAGATAGGAACTCTTGAAACCTCAGAGAGGGGTGGGGAGATGCAACTGGAGAAGTTAGCAATGAGGGATTCTTAAGGCGGCCTCTATCTCACAGGTAGAAAAAGATTGGGGCAGCTAAGTGACATGGTGAGGGATGTGGTTTAGAATAATTGAGAAGGTAAAACATTGCCATGGATGGTAACATTAGATCTGATGCCTAAAGAGTGTTAGTACTCCATGTCCCTTTAGTGCCTGAATTCTTGCTTCAGACCAGGTTAATAGTAGCCTCCACAAGAATGAGAGCAGAGATTCCTTGCTGTTTTGAACAGGTCTGTGTACTCTTTGCCTTGAACAGAGCCTGGTACTATAGTTTTATTTTAAAATGCAAGGGGTTATGTTTCCATATATGAAAGTAAATGAAGGCTGTTGTTTTTCATAGATGTAGAGTGTTCCCCTATTACACATGAGACATTGGGTTCAAGCCTCACCATCACATAAAAATAAAAAAATGTATTGTGTCCACCTACAACTAAAAAAATAAATATTTAAAAGAAAAAATAAAACTAAATGATAATATTGTCATAATAGATCCCCTGCCCCATCCATGCCAAACTGCCTTTCAGAGAATCATGAAACTGGACCAGGCTGAGAGGCAGGCATCGCATCATGTTCTACTTTATAGATTTTGTGAGTTCCCTAAAGTCGCCCTTGGAAAGGGTTAAGGCCTCCTCCCCCATCTATGTTGTTTTCACTGTCTAGGTACTAGCAAACACTTCCTATGATTTAGTGAGTGAGTGAAGTGGGCTGTGCTATCAAAACTAGGCTCCAGCAAGTTATGGCTGCATCACAGGCTTACCCTCTCTGGACCTCCAAGTCTCAGTATGTACACAGCAGGCACTAAGAGAAGTCTCTGTGAACATGCCAGTAAAATTTTGTTACCCAAAGACAAAGAGTCTCAGGTGATATCCCGAGGACCTCTTCTAGAAAACCCATGGACCCAGTCAACCTGAAATATGGAAAGTGCACAGCATCCCATGAGAGGGGAAAACCAAGAAAGACTGTGCTGTGGCATCTTCAGTCTCCCTCAATTGCCTCAGTGTTTAAGAGGGAAAACTGAGACCCCCAATGAAACAGACCCTGAGGTCACATTTCTATCTCAGAGCCCAAAGATTCTGCTTCCCCAATGGGTCCACAGTGTCTCCTGACAGAATTTCATGATGCCTCACCTGACTGCATTTGCCTCCTGTGGACACACCCACCATGCCCTCTGCTCCTGCACCACTGCGGCTCCTGGTTCCTAGGCTGTGCTCACCTAAGGAGTGCTGGATTGGGTGCTGCCTCCCACATGCTTCCCCTGTCTCCTCCCCACCCACTGTTCTTATGGGTTGGGCTCCCCTCACTCAGCCTGACTCTGCCTCACCAGCTCTGCTCAACATTCAAGGCCAACTAGAACCTCTCCACTTTATTTCAATGGGCTCCACCCAACATCTTGCTCTGTTATGCAGAGCAACGCCCACTCCATCCACTTGATCCTCTGCATTCTGTCCACATGGCTCAGCCTCCACTGACATATTTAACACTCTTGGATTGCAAGTTTTACCCTCTAGCTCTGGAATATTTTCAGTCTGCCTTGGCCCAATTTCACCAAAATCCACTAACACAGAAAATGGCTCTGCTTTTTTCATTAGCCATGCTTTTCCATAAAGTTCACTCCTAGGGCAGCCTCCCTGTGTAACCTGGCCTCTCTACTGCTCCTTGAAAACCCTATCTGAAATGAGAAAACAGGATCTTGCCTAGATGTCCATGGTTGTGACATCACTGAGTCTAAGGGACAATTACCTTTGGATTCTGGTCACCTTTGAATCCCACATCTTTAATGTTTGACCTTGAAAACTCTGCTAACCTAAGTCAGAGTATCTCCATTTACAAAATTCAGCTGATGATAATACATTATTTGCATAAACATGAGCACATTTTCAAAACTATCATTGTATTATGGATGCAGAAGAGGCACTGGCAAGCCACTAGCAAGGTCCATGCCCTATATGTGAAAGAGCCCAGGCAGAATTTAAAAAGCATGTTTGCAAAGGACATGGCCTTCTGTCTTTAGCTCTGTGGCCTTTAGCACCTTCTCTTACTCTTTCAGCATAGGATAGGCACAGATACTTGGCATACAAGAGTCATCTGTGATCTCTTCTTCAGCCAGTCTGAGGCATCTCAGAATGAGGAAGCATAAGTGTCTGATCATGGCCATCTTTCTCAAGGTTGAGTCTCAGAAAAAAAGCCTCTTTATAATGACTTATGTATAACTATTGATTATTCTGACAGCCTGACTCAATCCTGTAGAGATAGGCAGCAGTTGGGGACTTGGGTTTTAAGCTGAAGAAACTGAACTGGGTGCTTTTTAAAAAAAATGCTCTTGATGATACTGGGGAGGTCAAGGGAACCTTGGTGGCAAAATTCAGTAAAACCAGGAGCTGGGTTTTGCAGGGTGATCTCAGTGCCCCAAACCCCTTTATAGTCTTTCCGGGACCCCACTGCGATATGAGCACACTGGAAGCCATTCTGCTGTTGCTTTGTTTCTGCTCAGATTCTTAGTCTTCAGAGAAGAATTCTGGTTGGCTGGGTATAGGTATTGGCTGAGAGTATGAATTCTTCACATTAAAGTAGGTATTGAAGGATGAGTTGAAGTATGCTAAAGAACAAATGGAAGGACATAATAGGTAAGAACACCATTTGTAACCTCACAATGAAAATTGTGTCTTCTCAGAATCACACAACCACACCATGACAGGTTCTTTTCTCATCATGTCATTCATTGTCCACAAATCTTTCAAAAATAGTGCCATATTTTGGGAAACTGTTTGCATTGTTCTACAACAATGCTAAAGCCTCCTATAAAGAATTCAAAATATACAGTAGAATACTGGAAAACTGGCCAAATGGTGGGAATCTTGCCAAAACCCAGTGCCCCAAACACCAGAATTAACATTAAGTAGTATCATTTCTCAGGCCTTTTTAGTCACATAGATTAGAGGGTAAATAAAAAAGCAAGGGTGGGTAGAAAGAATGAAAAGAATTTGATTAAAATGGGGTTAAATGTGGGCTGGGTGTGTCGCTCACTGGGAGAGTGCTTGCCTAGTGCACATAAGGTGCTGGGTTATATCATCAACACCACATAAAAATAAAAAAAAAATAATGGCTAAAATTATAAAAAAGTTATTAAATATGAAAATAAACAATTTTCACTTGAATTTAAGGAAAAAAAACAAAATCAGTTAAAGAGAAGTATTTGCTAACATGACATATTTATTTTGTGACCAAATTGCTTGTTTGATATAAGAATACACTAATATTGTGATTAACAATGTGTCTCAAAAGTTTAAAAATAAGATTAAAAAAATCTGAGGATGAGGCTCAGTGGTATGTGCCTCTAGGTTTTAACCCTTTTACAAAAAACAAGTAAAGATAAGAAAATTGTGGTTCCTTTTTCTTATGTTATATATTGCAATTTTAGCATTCATTTTCACCTATTGTGGAGGCTGTGAAAAGTCAGTCTCTCACACATATGTCCATTCCCACACCTGACATTTTGCTGTCAGGCTATTGTTTTATGTCAAGGTCTATACTTTACCTGCCACCTACCTTTAATTGAATTTTTTTTTTTTTTACAAATCCTAGGTTTCTCTGGAGGCAGTGTTCATCTTCAGTCCTTGGACCCTGGCTTCCTCCTTCTGTGTTCATTTAATTCAAGTCTTTTTTGGAGAAGACCCACTTCAAAAGTGGGAACAATAAGGCTTGCTTAAAATCACTTTCCCAATGGTCCATCAGTGCAGGAATTGAGATTGGAATCAGCGTTAGCCTGTTGTGGAACAGTTCTCAGGGGAGCCTTCGGAGCCCTGAGATTCTGGACTTGAGTGTTGGCATCAAAAAAAAAAGATACTCACTCTCTGAGAATATTCTAGGGCAGGTGAGAGATCCTGAAGATGACTCAGGCCTAACTCTGCCTCAAGGGCTGAGATTAAATAAAGTTGAGGTTTTTTTCTATCCCCAGAGACCTGATTAATAATTGGTGACAAAGATGGCTGGTTCTCTTGGCCTATATTATTTTTGTACCTGAGGACAATGAACAGAAAGTTAAAAAAAAATTAAAAAATAAATAAATAAATAAAAAACAGAAAAATCAATGCATCTCTCTTTCCACTACTAGAAAAGTATACACAAAAAATACTGAAAAAGATTTCCTTTTACTTAAAAATCAAAAAAGCCCAGTGGTTGGTATTCTGGGCTGCTATGGCTACCCAGCTATGCCATCATGTCCGAGAACCCTTTCTGTTTTTCATTCTGCAATCTATTCAATACAGCAATCAGGGAAAAGGAAAGAAGGAAAAAACAAAGACCTAGAGGCCCAGTGGCTTCCACTGATATCTCCTTGGCCAGCACATAATCATAGAGACCCCTACCTGCAAAGAATATTGGGGAATACAGTTTGATTTTCACTTTTAGTTTGGGTTTGGTTCTGTTTTTTGGTTGTTGGGACTAAACCTAGGATTGCTTAAGCACTGAACAACCATCCCCAACTCTTTTTATAGTTTAGAGACAGTGTCTCTCTAAGATTTTTAGGGCCTCACTACATTGCTGAAGCTGTCTTTAGACTTCTGAGCCTCCTGCCTCAGCCTCTATAGTCACTGGGATTATAGGCATGTGCCACCAGGTCTGCCTGCCTTTTCTTTTTTACATGCTGGAGTTGGATCCTGGGAGGCCATCCTTAGATGTGATTTGAGTTACCTCCCTGCCTGGGTGAGAGGTGCTTAAACAGCCTGTGTTAAAAAGCCTTCCCCACCCTTTCCCAGGTATGAGGGCTTTTCCGTGTTGAGCCGTGCCTGGCAACTGACCTGCAGACCCAATTGCCAGCCCTGAACTTGGAATGCTGCCCCCCTTATTCTTCATTGGATGAGATTTCCCCTTGAATTTTTTGTTCCCCAATAAAAGCTCACTCCCTGGCATGCTCTTCCTCTCTAGCTAGTCTCTTCTGTAAACCTCGCCACCACATTAGGTGGCTGAAGGTGGGAACTAGGAGAAGCCGTCTTGCAGCTGTGCTAAAGGTAATAAGAGTCTCTTCAATTTAAAACTACTAGCAATTTCTTATGCACCAAATCTTCTCTCATGAAGCTCACGCTGGTCACGTGGCAGGGGAACCCAGAGCCAGTCACATGGGAAACACTCGTTTTACTACTGAACTGAACTTTCAGCCTTAAACCTGTCTTTTTGAATTATTAGAAACCCATTTTATAAAATATAAGGTCATAGTGAAATGAATTAGTGAGACCTGCACCTGGATCTTAACAACCAGTTGTGCTCGGGTAACTTAGTGCAGGCCCAGTGCATAGGCACACGGTGGCATGAAAGAATGGGCATCAAGTGAGGAATGGGTCCTCATGGGCTGTTAAAGGAGAAATGCTGGATAGGTGACCAGGTTGATATATTGTTCTTTCATATGTGTTAGGGTGGTCATCCCAGATAGAGAAGGGGTACAAGGTGAGTACATTTGGGTGATTACCAACTGAGATACATCATCAGTTTTTTAAATATTTTTTCTTTGTTGATAGATCTTTATTTTGTTTATTTACATGTGGTTCTGAGAATCAAACCCAGTGCCTCACACATACCATGCAATTCAATTGTGCTACCACTGAACCACAGGCCCAGCCTCATCTTAACACCTTTATTTATTTATTTGATTATTCCCTTCTGGGAGTGAACTCTTGGATACTCCACCACTGAGCAATATCACCGGCCTCATTTTGTATTTTATTTAGAGTCTCACTAATTTCCTTAGTTCATCACCATTATTTAGACTGACTATGAACTCTTGATCCTTCTGCCTCAGCCTCTTGAGCTACTGGGATTACAGGTGTGTGCCACTGTGTGTGGGTCCCCTTTTCTTTTTTTTATTATTTTGATAAAGGGTTAAATTGTTTCTCAGTGACTCACTAAGATAATGAGGCTGCCTTTGAACTCTCAACACTCCTGCCTCAGCCTCCACATCCACTGGAATGAAAGGCCTGTGCCACTGAGCCAACTCTAATACAATTTTTAAAGCTATTTATTCCATGGTAACATGGATCTATTTAAACTTACAATCAAAAAACATACATATAATATATTTACTTATTATAAATAATTTTTTAAGAATTAGCATATGCCATTTTTATAAAAATAGATGTCACATAAATTACTCCCATTGACCAAATGTGACCCATAAAATCTTGAAAACATGGATAATTGATTTATATATTTTTATTCTTTTTACAGATTTATTATTATAGACAAGTTCAAAACACTAAATGAGTGAATGCAAAGAATTATGCCAATTTCCTAAAATATTAATTGAGGATAATATTTTTTTCCTAATAATGACATTTATTTTCCCACAAATACTGCATGTGGCATTTATGTGTTAAACCTAAAAAGTTGATTACACTGGAACTGAAACAGAAATGCTTCCCAGATTTATGAATAAGAATGAGAAAGAGATTGATTGTGTGTAAGGAGTGCCAAAATCAGTTAAGACCAGAAAGTTACTCTTAGGTTTTATGGCACAATAAGGTGATTACATTCTATAATAACTTCTTAAACAAATCAAAATAGCAAGAAATTTGCAGGTTTCCAACAAAGAATAATAATTTTAATTAGATGAAAATTACCCTGATCTGATAATTACACACTATATACACATGTTGAGTTACAATAATGGGTCTCATATCCAAGTACAAATAGTAGATTCCAGTTAAATATTAAAATAAACAGAAATCAACTCTTTGATGTTTTAACAAAATATCTACATCATCTCAGATTTTAAAATGGTATCCTGTGTTCATAAATGTTTTACTATTTTGGTTTTTCTTACTATCCTGTCTTTTATATCTAAAAGGTCTAAAGAGTCATGGAACGATTTAGCCTCATTCACATGGTTTTCTGATGACTGCTATTTTTTTTCAAAACTTGTTTACACTTTATTTTATTATTTTATTTTTTATATGGTGTTGAGAATTGAACACAGTTTCTCACATGTGCTTGGCAAACACTATACCACTGAGCCACAATCTTAGCCCTGATGCCTGGTATTTTTTAATATGTGGCTTGAAACAATTTAAAGTACATACCTACTATTTCAGACACTTGACTTAAAACACAGCATGCCTTATATAGAAAATATTTTATCAGATTAATATCAAATTTTCTGTATCAATTTTATGTGTGGTTTTTTACTGAAGAAATACTTTGCTTCCTTCAAGCAGATGAATATTGGGATTTTATGGAAGTTCATCTTTTAAGCTTGGGCCAAATTCTTGTTCTTTAATGAATAACCTTACAATAAAATGACTTTGAGTCTATGTGAACTGTGACATTAATTACCACGTTTATTCCAATGTTTGAGGAGAAGACAATAATAATATATTCCTACTGATATTCAATAGCTGGACTTTGGTCACTTAAGATATTTTTTCTGGTCATAATAATAACATATATGCAAGGTGGAAAGCTACATTGAGGATTCAAAGACAGGCATAAAATACTGCCAAAGAGCTTTCTACATATATTGATATAATATTTTAACATTATGAAAACAATTTTAAGCAAAAACATAAGTAGCCATTATTAAAAGAAAAGATTTCAATCTATTAAATCAAATATATGAGGAATTGCACACTTAAAACATAATGGCCTGCATTTCTACTGAGGACTTTTTATTTCAGAAACCCATCCATGTTTGATACTTGTTATTCTTTTATACACAACAGCTCTAGAATATATGTAATGTGGCTCCTTATATGTCATACACAATGATCAGATTTAGCATCAAGATAACACTTTAACTCAATAAAAGATTATAAACACAAATTTAAAAAATCACAAAAGGGCATGATTTTCAGTGTCATATTAGATAATTTACTAAAGGCATTAGTTCTTGTAATAAATGTCAAAAGACAGCACTAAAAAATACATCTATGTGCAGACCTACTACATTAAGATGCATTTTTTAGAAGGTTGTGATTCTTTACTTTTGTCCAATCATTCCAATTCAATTCACTGAAAATTGTAGAGTTTTCAATATGTTCCTGCTGCTTAATCAAGAAGAGAAAGATGGAATCAAAGTAACACACTACCACATAAAACCTCAATATGAGATTATATCAAGAACTATTTTGATAATATATGGTAATTCTGAATCTATAAGAAAGCCAATGAACAATGGGAGCACAACTACCATTACATAATTCAGACATAATTTGGTAATAATATTGGAATGGCACCTGGAGGATATTAGAGGGACTTCATAACTGAAGTGAGAAAAATGTGCTTTGGGTGAATCCACATACATCCCTGGTAAGAGGATAGGCTGAGATTGATGAAGATGACACTATTTGAAACAAAAGCTTCTGCTTAATTTTCTCATAAGATATATACTATTAATATGGAATATAAAAAGGTGAAAAAGATCAAGAAACTATATTATTTTATTAATAAAAGAAACATTTTCCTCTAAAGTTTATTTTGAGATTTTAGCTAACACCATAATTTTCTTCTGAAACTTCACATTCCTTTTCTATCACAAGATCTAGCCCAAGAACTTTACCATTGGTATCTTGGCCCTAATACATCTAGGTTTGCTAATAATTATGGAGTTCATAGTTACAGATGTTTTTGTCTTATAATTTTGTAGATGACATCAAATAAAAATTAATAATCTACTTTAACAGGTTTTTGGTGGGTGCTTCTCCATTTGTACCACCTGCCAACTGAGTGTTCTCTATTACATCACCTTCAGCCCCAGAAGCTCCTGCTTGGCAAAGTTGAACCATCAATTCTCACTTCAGAGCCTGTGACTCCTTGTTCCTTGTGGGTATTCTACATGTTTTTAATGCTTGATTCTCATTCTCTTCTACTGCCATCATCAATGTGACCTAACATGATCTTGTATTCACTACTGTATGCTGAACAATTGTACCAATGTATTACTTTCTAAGGCACTTATTTTCAATATTGGGGGTGTTCCAGGAAGTCTGTTTTCTAAGGCTTATGTCCTAAGGTCTTTCTAAAAGTCAATATATAGATAAAACTCTAACTAAAAAATAAATGATGTTATCACTTTTAATACATGAACATTAAAATAAATAAACAATATTTAAAACTCTCAGCCCATATGTGTAAGGATTTAGATTACATAGATCAATTTGGTGGAAGACACAAAAAAACAAAATGCATTGTAACCTTGGTAATCTTTGTACTAGGAATAAATTATTGTAGTCAGTATTGAACTCTCACCAAGTCATGGGTTTATTTAGGGTAGGACACTGCTGTTTTCTTCTGTAACCATGACATGGTATCAATCATACGTAAAAAGAAAAAAAAATAACAGAAATAGGATATGGTTCTCTCTCTCAAAAAAAAAAAAAAGAAAGTACAAGCACATTGTAATAATGCACAGAATATCCAAAATGTGGCCTCTTATATGGGGCATCTACAGAAAGCATGAACTTGTATACCTGCTGGGAGAAAGAAAAATGTTGCAACCCTACAGTGAATTGGGCTTTATTGTTTGAAAGTATAAAAAATAGCCATTGATAAAGCAATATTTCTTGCAGGAATGAACACTGAATGTACATTTGCAAGAATATAAGATAGATTTCGAGAGCTATTCAATATAGAAATATTGTTAAGTAATGAAATTCAGAAATAGCCTGAATGTCCATCATTTGTTTAGTTCCAACTTTCGTGTATCTGTTTCATGGAAAGTTAAGATTTTTGCATATGTGGAGTGTTTTCCAGGTTGTTTCATTGAGTGAAAAATAAGGGGCAGAAAGCATATACAGGAACACTCCCTTTTGGGTAAGAAAGAAATTTACATAATAACATATTATTGTTATTACCTCCTACCAAAAAAAAGGAAACATTAAGAATATATACTAGAAACAATTAAATCAGTTGTTCATAAAGGGCAATGTTTAAAGATTAGTGGAGATTGAATATAGGTGAGTCTTCAGTGTATTTTAACATGGGTTGATATTTGAGCCACATAAAGAAAAAAACTTGTTCAAAACATAGAATTAAATCAAAAAACAAAAATCAAGCACCAACAGACAGATAATAGTCTGACAACACAAACATGAACCATACTATTCTGTGACTAATTAATTTCTTAAGCTAGCATGATTTCCAGGACCTTTTCTCCAGTGTGAACAAAATGTTTACCTAAAGTAGCAATGCTTGCTGTGATGTAATATTTACTGATCAGTAATTGGCAATAAAGGATCACAGGATTCATATGCAATGATTAGTGTCAGCACAGCAAGGGACAAGATGAGTTTTAGGCTTTCTCCATTAGGCTGGAGTTTACAAGAGCAACGGCCATTTCTTATCTAGTGTGAGCAGCCTGGTGAATACATACATTTGACTATTAATATACACTGAAGAATTCTTTGAAAGTTTAATGCCAAGAACACAGAGAGGACTTGACAGTTACTTTAAGCGTCAGGTTTCAGAAGCTTAGCTATACACACTGGGGGAAAATGACCAGTCCTAGACCCTGTGTGAGTATGTATTTTAATGTTGTGGTAGTTTATCATGAGCCTAGGCAGACAAAAGTGGGATCCTGCAGGTTATTAAGTCATGGAATAGGATTATTGTCATTTATTAAAAGAAAGTTGCAAAGAAACTTCTCAATTTATCCTGTGAGGACAGAGATGTTGTACTTTCTTTCTCTCATCAAGCTGCTAAAATAATCTATGGTAGACTGGGTGGTTTATAAGCCACAGACACTCATTTTTCACAGTGTTTAAGATCAAGGCACTAGGCAACTCAATGTTTTGAAAGATTATTTCTAATGGGTAGAAGCTTCTGGCTGTGTCATTATGTGGTGGAAGAAGCTAGCTACCCTGTAGCAGTGTTCATTAGAACATTAATTCCACTGATGTAGTCTTCAGCCTCAGGACCTCAACTCCTCCCCAAAGACTCACCTTCTAATACCATCACCTTAAAGGAGAGGAGTTCAACCAAGTTACCCAAGGGGACACAAACCTTCAAATTAGATCTGTCTATAAAAAAGCAAGTTCTCAATAGTCAATAAACCTGTTGGAAACTTGATCTTGGACATCTGAGCTTTCAGAAGTACACAAATGAATTTTTTTGCTTGTAAGGTATATGTTTCTAGTACTCCCTTACAGGAGTCCAAGAGGACTAAAATATATTTAAAGTGATAATTCTGTCTTTTCAATTGTTCCTTCAATACGAACTCTTCCCTGAATTTTACACAGGTTATCATCTCTCTGAGCGTCCCTCCATGTATGTGCCTATGTACATGCACATACAACTGCAAGGAGCTTGGGGCTTTCCACCAAGCCCAATCCTCATATTTTGCACTTCTACATGTAAAATTTGGGAACCACAAACTTGGCCCCATCCCTTCAAGGCAGGCCCAGTCCTCCTGTGGTGTTACTCTCTGAGCTACCTCTTTATGATAGGAGTGAAGCCTCTTTCTACACTGCACTCTGGACTCTGCTCTCCCGTCCTCAGGGGCCCTGCCTGTATACTGGTTAGAGCCAGGCCTTCCATTGCACCTGTACATCACTTTTGTGCTCTATGACCTGATCATTATGTGCCAACACTTTACCATGCTCATCTGTGCATTTTTTTCCTCTGTCCCCACAGCAACAACGAAGCTGCATTTTCTAGCAGTGTGACTTTAAGCAAGTTAACTCAACACAGCTGAGCATTCCTGTCCTGCAACATGGGTGTAAACATGGCTTCAACTCATGGAGTTCTTATTGCCAGTGAAGAGGTCAGGGATAAAATTCTCAAAAACAATAGTCCAGAACATGGTAATCAATTGCTCTTGATGTCATTAAGTGTCACCATTACAAGCTGTCAATCCCACTTCACAACATGGGAAACATGATTCCTTGAAAAGGAAAAAATAAATAAATAAAACAATTAAGTTCATGTGGCCAGTGGGGCCAGGTTTGCTCTGAATCTAGATTCCCTACCTCCAACCAGAGCTCATGGCAGAATAAATACAAAGGTGTCACATGAGGAGAGGACTATTGTAAAGCAGATAAAGGCAGTTTCATGAATGGACAGAAAGAAAAGAATTGAGGGAAGGAGCCAAACCCTATATCTGACACTTGGAGAATCAAGAGATTTTACCTTCACATTGACTCCCTCCTTTTGAGAACAAAACTGTACTGAAAACAGACCACTGAGATAAGTTAGTCATCAATGCAGACAATAAAGGACACTCTGGAAGTTACCAGGCTGGTTGGTGCATGTACAAATAGTAAGAGCCATGGACTGGAAGACCTCAAATGGTTCACATGAGACCTTTTGCTTCCTCCATCTTCATTCCCTGGTTCACACAATGGCAGGCTGAGCTTGGACCCTGAAGGTCCTGTGTGCTGGCGGGTGATATCCCCAGAAAATAGCATCTACATATATTTTCACAATTTTACTCATTCTACTCAGCCATAAACAAGAATGGAATTATATCATTTATGGGAAATGAATTAATCTGGAGAAGATAAAATTAAATGAAATAAATCAGATGCAGAAAGTCAATTGTCAAGTCTTTTTTATCATTTGTGAAAGGTAAAAGGAAAAATGGAGTTGAAAAAAGTAGTGGATCTCAAAAAAAATGGAGAAAGAATAGTTGAGCTTACACTGATGGAAGAGAGGATAAGAGAGATGATTCAGGCATTGAGAAACGAGACTGGTCAAAGATGTTATGCCCACATATGTATAGGTCACAATTGAACATACTAATAAAATAATTACAATGTCCTCAATTAAATGACATTTTTGGTACCAGTGACTGAAATTCAGCAAGCTTCACGATTGAGCAATATCCCCATCACCAGTCCTATTTTTGTATTTTTTTAAACAGGGTTTTGCTAAGTGTTTCAAGGCTTTGCCTAAAGAGCTAAAGCTGGGTGCCCACAACGCAAAAATACAAAGGCCTGTCATCCCCCTGGCTTATGAAGCATTTATTAAAGATAAATAAATAGGAGAGAAATTAAAGATCTAAGGAGAGAAATTAAAGATCTATTAAAGCTAAGTGAGGTGGTACATGTCTGCCATCCCAGCAGATTAGGAGCCTAAGGCAGAAAGATTGTGAGTTCAAAGCCAACCTCAGCAAAATTGAGGTGCTAAGCAACTCAGTGAGCCACTGTCTATAAATAAAAATACAAAGTAGGACCAGGGATATGACCCAGTGGTTATATGCCCTAGAGTTCAATTCCAAGTACCAAAGAAAAAAGAAACTATTCAAGCCTCTATAAATATATAAAAGCCAGAATACAAATGTATGATATGTACTCAGGGCCTAGGTCCATTAACATTTATCTTATACTAGTCATAACATCTAGGAACCTCCCTGCAAGCTTAATAAATCCAATGCTTGAGAGTACTCCCCAGATATTTTTGTTTCACTGACTTGAGCTAAAGTCCAGGTATCAGGGTGATTGACTCTACTGCTCACAATTAGAGATGCAATCACTTTTACATTAAAAATCAGGAAAACAGACAAAATGATTGGATTCACCTGCTCAATGTTGTGCATCAAGTCCACAGGAAAACCAGGGTGTGTGTCTGTACTTCTGTAGCTCTCCAAAGGAATCGCTGTGGCTCCAAACAAAAGAAGACTCCACAAAGCTGAGAGGACACAAGGCAACCCCTCTGCCACAACTCACCCCACAATTATCCCAGGGAATAAGTGTACATAGAGGAGAGAATTTCAGGTGGTAACTTTGTGATCAATGGACAATGCCACACAACTAAATAGAGAATAAACAAATTCAGCAAAGGCAGAGGAGTGGCTGGGACAGGATGGGTACTGGCCTAGAGGATAAACTTTTCCAAGGCACATGAAGCCTGTGGCTTCCTCCTCCACAAATGAGCCTTGCCTTATCACATATATGCTTTTTCAACTATTTATGCCCTTCTCCTATTTTATATTTCTTTTGCACATGGCTTTGAAGGTCTCATGATTTGGAATTTCTTGTAAATTTTTTTCTGCAGCTTTTAAACTACTCCAAATTCAACCATGTGGAAAATTACATGTAGGCCTTACAGTTTTTATTTGATTTTATTATCATTTAATTCAAGTTTCCAAATCTCTCTCAAAATATTTTTTTTTCATTTTTATGATACTTGTATTAACTCTTCACAAATTGACAATGGTTGTGATAAAGCAGTATCTTCTGACTCCAATACTGGAATTTCAGTGACCTGCTTGATATGATTGTACTTTCTTTTGATTCTACATCACAGGTCTTCATTTTATTTTTTACGCTTTATATAACTTTATATATAGTACAGACAAGACTAAGGTAATATTACATGGTTTGTCTCAGAGAAAGGGCAAGAAACCCCTCTACCTCTATTAGTGAATATGATGGTTCATCACAGGTTCCTTAGGGTTGCCTTTAAGAATGGGCTCTGACTCAGCTGCATGTTCAATCTTCCTGTGATCTCATCAGCCTGTAGCCTTCCCTCCTCCTTCTCCTCCTCCTCCTCCTCCTCCTCCTCCTCCTCCTCCTTCTTTTTCTTCTTCTTCTTCTTCTTCTTCTTCTTCTTCTTCTTCTTCTTCTTCTTTTTCATCTTCTTCTTCTTCCTCTTCTAAAATGTCAGATTAATTTCATTCATTAATTATTAATTTTAATTAATTAGTTATTAATTTTAATTAATTAATTATTAATCATTATTTAATTATTAATTTTAATATGTTACACAGAGCCTGAGTAACAAAAAAGCTATTTAAGAAATGGTGGCATGCAGAAACAACACTACCCAGAAACCAGGTGCTTCATGTGAGAAAAAGCTAGGGAAGAGGAACCTATCACACATGATAGAGAGAGGACCCTCAGAGCCATGGTGGAACCATGGGAGGTGCCAGAAATCCTTCACCCCAAAGTGGAGGCATTGTAAATTGTTTAATTTGACTGGACTAATTAGATCTTATGATCAGAGTAATAGCAATTTTGTTTGGACATGATTCCAATTGAGATGCCTTTCCAAATATGTCCAAAAAAAATTTTGGAGACCAGCTTTCCCAGGATTGCTGCCAAGTATTATGCTCTTTAGAAAGAGTTTTTTTTATTTTTTATTTTTCAAGGGTAATCCTGAAAGATACTGTACAATGGTGTTATTTTATTTCACTTTACTTCTAAATGAAGATAACTAATATTTATTTATAGTAATATTTTGATAGAGGTTGTCCAATTTCCTCTTCTATCTGATTTGCAAAAGAGGCCTTTTCCCAAAGAAGGAAATGAAGAAGTGTTTTATCAAAACTTTGCTCTGAAATTGATTGGGGTTTTCTGAGAAAAAGTGTAACTTCAGTGACTATCTTCTTGGTTAGTTATTTGCTTAGTTATTGGTCACACTCTACAAGTGTGACCTCAGGTGAAATGCCAAGGAAGATAGAGATTAAAATAAGTAGAAGTTATCAATTGATTATACTTTTGTAACTTAAGTAAGGTTTATGAAGTACTATAAGACTTGCATATCTCTCTTCCTTCCATTTAAAATATTTATTTTTATGTATCACCAATAAGCTTCGAAAAATAAAATTTACATCAATTATTTTTCTAATCCTGTTCATGATTTCTCTATTTTCATGATTATATGAATTTTTTATAACTGATACTAACTTGATAATCTGTGTCATTTCCTGGTTTACAAACACTTATTGATTTTTGTCTCTTTTTAGTTAAATTGGCCTCCAGTGACTAAGGGAAGTCTGCTCCTTAGTCAGACTTGCAGTCTGCTCCTCCCAGCCTGCTTCAGCCTCTCAACTTCCCAGAGCCTCATGCAGTTGATTGTAAATTTTTCCAGAAGCTGTTTTACTGTCTACTTTTCAGGACAAAAAATAAAAATCAAAACTTAAAAAAGATACTTTAGGGCTGTGGATATGGCTCAAGTAGTAGCGCGCTTGCCTAGTATGCACGAAGCACAGGGTTTGATTATCAGCACCATGTAAAAATAAAAAATAAAGATATTGTGTCCACCTAAATCAAAAAATGAATATTTTTTTAAAAAAATAATTAAAAAAATAAAATGTAGAGGGAGAAAGTAGCAACGTTTTGATTTTTTTTTCTTTTTTTTTTCTTTTTTTTAATTTTTTATTTTTTTATTTTTTTTAATTAATTTTTATTGTAGGTTGTTCAAAACATTACATAGTTCTTGATATATCATATTTCACACTTTGATTCAAGTGGGATATGAACTCCCATTTTTACCCCATATACAGATTGCAGAATCACTTCAGTTGCACAACCATTGATTTACATATTGCCATTCTGGAGTCTGTTGTATTCTGCTGCCTTTTCTATCCTCTACTATCCCCCCTCCCCCCTCCCCTCCCCTCTTCTCTCTCTACCCCCTCTACTGTAATTCATTTCTCCCCCTTATATTTTCCCTCCTTTCCCCTCACTTCCTCTTGTATGTAATTTTGTATACCCCTGAGGGTCTCCTTCCATTTACATGCAATTTCCCTTCTCTCTCCCTTTTTTTATTATTAGTTGTTCAAAACATTACAAAGCTCTTGACATATCATATTTCATACATTTGATTCAAGAAGATTAATAGACTTTTTAAATTTTTTTAAATATTTGTCTGATTTTAATGTGGGTCACCCACTAACACTTCATCAAAATAACAGTTTCTTTGATGAGTTCAGGTGACCAAGGAATAGCCACACCCTTGGAACAAAACAAAACACACACACACACACACACACACACACACAAAGAATTATCTTTAACCTAACTTTTTATATGATGTCTCGCATCCCCTTAACTTTGCACATTAGCTTCTTTGTTCAGTTGAATTCTAACTGCTTTTTGTAGTTGGAAAAATTGTGACTATTGAACTTAAAATATTTTATTCTGGGCATTTGGTGGTTTCTGGTGAGGTTACCTGGGTGAGAGGGTGAAGGGAAAGTGGGGGATTCTTTCCTATCATAACATAGAGTTTCCCCCACAGTCTGTTCTCAGGTGCCAGATCTCAATTATTTCTTACAGTGGTATACTTTGATTATTTTTACTTCACATTTATACATAAGTTTTAACAGCATTTTGTCAAATGCACTTATTAAGATTCATTTTTAAAATAAATTGATAGTTTGCCTAACCACTATGCACTTATTGCTTATGGTTTCACACACCTGCTATGCCTGTTTTTGGTCTAAAAAACAGATATATTATTTTCCCAATTTTATCCATTTTCCTACATGTATATACTGAAAAGAAAATTAGGTCTGGAAATATTCCATTTTGATTGAATGCAATAATTAAGAAAATAAAATTTAAATACACTAATATATCTCCAGATTTTCTGAAGTAGCCATGCTTAAAACAAAGAAAATATCCTGAAATAAAAAAACCATGGTCAGCTTCATGAAAGCAAGAATAAATCCCAAGTATTTATCCTTAATGATGGATTATAGATGATAAATACAGAATAACCACAAAATTAAAGGAAAAATAGTATTCAACCTTATATTATAAAAGGAAGTAGATTGTCCATCAATGATTAATAAAAATAGATTTTCATTAATAATAAAAATCTAAAAAACTGTTTTCCATGCTTCAATTCAAAGAGAGTTACTCAATATAGAAGAAAAAAAATTTGAAAGAGGAGCAGAGTTTGTGGACAGAAACAGTGGCTCTAACTGCAGAGCTCAAGAAAGTTATGCTTATTCTGCAGTAGAACTTGAAAATAGTTTTTTAGCATACCTCAGTCCTACCTTTAAAATGATGGTTTAATAGAAATATTAGCTAGTGAGTAGTCAAGTGATTGAATGTAGAAAAAGTTAGAAGATTCTAGTGGTCTATTTTTCTCACCACAAAAAAAATGAATATTAGAAAATACAGGAAAAACAGAGTGATGAAAAAAGAAAGTAAAAACGCACTAAACACAAATAATGGAAAACCAAGTTCTGTATATGAAAGACAGTAAAGTGTGCGTTTTTGTAAAATTTAGTGGGAAAGAATAAAGTAGTATTGATTGTTCTTGAGGGTATGAACATCCCTCCATAAGCAGCATTCATGTCCTGATATTGGATGTCAGAAAGGCTAATAAATTAGAGAAATAAATCATTCTTACTTCTGGTGTGTGTTTTGTGATGAAAAGTATCTTAAAGTCAAATTTGTGAAAGTGCTTATGGATTTTTAACCTTCATAAATTTTCTGTAGACAAAGAATGCAACACATAATTATTTTTTAAAGAGAATAACTAAATGAGGAAACATGAACACAGAAACTTGTAACTATTAAAAAATAGAGTGGGGAGTGGTGGCCTGTGCAGATGCTGATACTCAGAAATAATAAAATGTCCAATGTAAATTAAGAAAGAAATCACAGAACACATACCATAAATGATAATCAGTTAAACGCTAAATCCTTGTAATATTTGATTGATTAGGCCTGAAGAAAAAGAATTGGCCCCATAAGTTAAATTGGTTTTCCTCCTTCTCTCATTGCAATTAGAAAAAAAAAATAATGGGAACACCTAAAACATTGTGGAGGGGCTTCTATTTATATTTCAAGATTATGATCAATATATTCAGACAACTATTAGTAGGTATGGCTAAATTTAATTTCCTTTTAAAACTTTACATAGTTGCAGATAGAGTGTAGGCTGCAAATTTGGGTGTAAACTTTGAAAAGTACTGTTTTATATGGATCTGGGGATTGAACTTGGCGTGCTTTATCATACATATGTGTGTATATATATATATATATATATATATATACAAAATTATTTGGCACTTAGTTTTGAGACCTGGTCTCACTTAGGTACCAAGGCTGGTCTTGAAGTTGTGATCCTTCTGCCTCAGCCTCTATGTTATTTGGGATTACAGGTACGTACCACCACATCAGGCCTGGACACTACTTTTTTTTTTACATGCATCTAATAAATTATTTTAAATATTTTTCCCTTTTTTGATATAAAATATTCAATACTATCTTACCAAATTGGTTTTGACCCTAATATTTTTTTGAAAAGGCCAATATTCATGTTGAGAAGTTATACTATTTTTATCTTACCATAGCAAGATTTACTCATTAGATTCTATCCTGATTTAGCAAGTCAATTTTATCCGTGGTTTAGAAAAACAAATTGCTATAAATTGTTCTGCTCATCCTTTAAATAGAAGTACCTTTCTCTTAGTCAACCAGATGTTTATGATTTGATTGTTTCTCTTTTAAATTTCTTCTTCTGATTTCTCTGATGGCGTTTTCTATGATATTTAATAGTAAGCTTCATTAAAAAGCACTTGTTTATGTGAAAAGCAGGTACTAAGAGAAATAAATATATGGAACAAATTCATAATACTCAAGATGTTTCTCATGATTATATACAGTTTCCTTCCACCATTCTGGGATTTCAATTTATAGAGCTTTAAATGACTTCCATTTCTCACTATATTTCACTATCAGCACATGCAGAAATAATTTCTCAACAAATTTATATTAAATAAGTAGCAATTTCTCGAAAACCAGATATAATTTACACCTGTGAAATTAAACAATATATGTGGAAGTTTGCTAAGGAATACTTGGCATATTCAAAGAATAAAATGAAGAAACTTACAAGAATTGTTGCTTTTCTTTATGTAATAGGGCACAGTTTATTGACATGTTGTTGCAAAAAGACATTAACATTTTCTTCATGAAAAAAATAGTTGTTAGTGTTTAACATAAATTTTACTTGATTTTTTTTTACCCATTTATCTTGCACACTGAGAAGGTATTTGCTGGGGTAAAATACAGATACTGATTAATCAACTGTATTTTCAACTAATGTTGTAAAATGCATCTCTGACACATTTGCTTGTTTTCATTTTATATAATAGCATTATGCACAGTCATCATGAGAAGAGTTTGCTCATTAATTTTGGTATCAGTAGTGGGTTAGGTACATTTAAATGATGTTGAGAAAATTAAATCTATAATGGTGGAATCCCCCAATTCTTTGTTTTCATCTTTCCTGTGGTGCTTCTGCTCTTGATATTAGTATGTTAACTTTAATTTGCATTGTCCATACAGTTTCTTAAAACATAAGACACTTAGAATTGAGGAAATCACACATAGTAAGTTTATTTCATAAACTGATATAAGACTCAATGAAAGACTTCAGAATTATTAATGTACATTTTATCAAAATTCCATTATATAACAATGGTATATACAGTATAAAAATTTTATATAGCTAAAGGTTTTTTTAACAATGAATGATAGGCACCCTAAGCAAGTACGTATTTCGAATTATTCATTTACTGAGCTTCATTCCTTCATAATATAATAGTTGACAAAAAACACACCTCAAAGTGTTATTGAAAAAAATATTTGGTGAATTACTAACAATGCAGCATGAAACTTTTATTTATTATTGGTTCACTATACCCACATCTTACTCACATAGTAAGATTGTTATAATATTCAATAATTTGTAGCTAAAATCATGAAATAGCACATACCATATTGTACAGGTTATATAAATGCTCTTATTATTTCTTCATTCTTTTTCACAAATATTTATCAGGCACTTACTATATGCTAACTAGAAATAAGTTTATTATAATTATTTCCGATACTTTTAAAAAACTGCAAGACCTCATTTGAAAAGAGCAATATAGATTTCAGAAGTAACTACTGCTTCTCTAGTGAATAATGTGTCTAGAAATCTGCTAAGGTCTTGGGGTATGCAAATTTATTTGAGATGCATCAGAAAGGACATATGAAAAAACAGTACTATTTATTATGCTATTTAAATAAAGTGAATCCATGCAAAAATAACTGAGAAAGAAGGGTGATATCGCTTAGAAAATGTACAAAAGTTTATAAACCACCTTTAAAAATCATATTAAAAATACACACAAAGAACTATAGATCCAGTTAAGACAAAATCAGCTACTCCAGGCAATACAACTACAGAAGATATCATAATATCAATACTTGAGAAATAGTGCCACTTGTTATCTGATCATATCACTCACTGAAACATTACCCAGGAGAGTCAGAGCCAGTATAAACACTCCCAGAACCATTTAGAGCACACTATTTTTTAAGACCTCAGAAGTAAATGTTAGCTAGAACCTACTGACATACTAAAATTGTTTATTATCACAATGGTGAACCAATATATTCTGCTTTACAACTCTCCTGGCAGGCCAGAGAACAGGGTAAATTTATTATCTACAGTGACATAATGCTCACAAAGAGCTCTGTATTATTCATAAGACTGCATATAAATTATAAAAAAACATATTTTTATCCAGTTTATAACATTGTTTTATACATATCAATGCATTATGTTGTTGCCAGCAAAGTACATATTACTACTGACAGCTGTTGACATGATTCAATAAAGCCCTAAGGGATTTCACTGATAATCCTAAATCACTACTACTTTTTTTAATAAAAAGCCACTTCTATCTCTCACAATATTTAGAGGAGGTTTGCAGAAATGTGAGTGGTTCATAAGGAAGAAACTTGGACAGAAGCCCCAAGAAACCAGTGTAATTTTCTAAGTTTAGTGGGGAGGAGAGGGGGGTCTTGTATATTAAAAAATAAGCCCTCTGTAGAAAATGGAGTCTCTCATGTGAAGATTAAAAAGTCTAATTTTGGAAAGAGAGTTTCTGTCAGACTTTGCTAGTATTTTATTTGGTTTCTTATCTTTCTCTTCCTGTGTCAGATGGTGAAGTGCCTAATTTTAAAACCACATTTTGAGATGAATGTCCTTTAAAAAGTTTAGAAATTTTTCTATTGACTTAGAATCCCTTAGCAGTTTTCAATTTTGCAAGTCATATTAAAGAAGGCAGACTGCATAACCAAATGTTTTTCTGATGTCTTCAAATAAATTTAATAATTTATTTTTTTTATTCCATGTTCAAAGGAATAATTTAATTACAATGAATAAAACATAGGTTGAGAGTAGTTGCTTCTTTTCATAAAGCAAAATTTTTTAGACATTAACAACTCCATGAATACAATTTTGAGCTGAAATATGGGTGGACTCCTCCTGCCCCGGCTGGCCCCAGCGCACCTCTTTTACACATGTCCACCCAGAAAGTTAAGTCATGGGGGAGCGAACTTGGTGCCTCTGAGGCCCCGCCCCCATCCACACCCCTGGCTCTGGCTCCCCGCCCCAGGCTCGCTCCCCCACCGCTGCCGACCAGGCTCTCATCCTCGGACTGGCCTGCTCTGCCAGAGCCTCCACCGCCCTACCCGCTGCAACTCCTTCCTGTCAGCCCTTGTTGTCTGGCGCCCCTTTTCTCCACCTCTGGCGCTGAGGAGGGTGGCTGCCTGTGGGGCGGGTCTCCCCTCCTCCTCCTTCTCCTTCTAGAGGCTCAGCTGGTGGTTGCCTCTGACACTCCGTTTCACCCTCACACACCCCAGCACTTTCCGAGTCCTGCCTCCCCTCACTGCCTTCGGGAGAGCTGGAGCCTAGGCTGTCTCCAACACCACACCAGTCTGGGCGGCAGGCACTCGCTTCTTCAGTGGGGGCGGCGCCTGCGCCTAGCCCCCTAGGCGCTCACCTCTGGCCTGCACCAGGGGCTGCAGCCTCCCCCCGCCTCGCGCTCTGGGACTCCTCTCCGGAGGTGCTGAAGCGCCTCCTTTCTCTCCCGGGACTCCGCTTCTCCCCCTCCGCTTCCCGCCCTCCCCACCCCAAACCCCAACTCCGGAGCTCCATGGCGCCTCCAGGATGCAGCTCTCCTTTTAGGCACACTCAGGCAGCGGTGCCCGCACCCAGAAACAGCCCTCTTGGGGGTGCTGGGCTCCTCGGGGCTCCACGTGGGCACTCACAGCCCTGGGTGGGGATGCGGAGCCCCTGCCTACCTCCCACCCGCCCTCCCAGCCCCTGGGGAAGGCGCGGTGACTGGCTCCTGTTATTGGTCCCTCCGTGCTGGGTGCCCAGGGCGCTGACTTTCGCAGCCAAAGCAGTAGCTGAGGCTGCAGCAGCCAAGTTCTCTTGTTATAACTCCTCCTGTTAGCAACTCCTCCTGCTCCACTCCTCCCCCTCCTCCACCTCCTCCTCCACTATTCTTCCTCCTTCTCCTTCTCCTCCCCACCCTCCTCCCCTCCTCCTCTTCCTGCTCCACCCCTCCCCCTCCTTTTCCTCATCTCAGCATTTGCCGAGAGAGTTGGACCACACCATCTCTGGAGCAGAGGAGGGGGCTTGGGAGCAAGGCTGTCCCTCCCTCCTCCTCCCCAACAGTGACCGCTGCCAAGTCCTGTCACTGGGGAAAGGACAGGGCAGAGAAGGGGGCAAAGGTGGACTGAGGAAAAAAAAAGAAATATGGGTGGAGGGCATAGGAGGTGGAGAGGTGAGGCAATTCTCCCTGGGCCATGGAAGTTTTTCAGTATCTCACCACCAAGTTAAAAGTAATAAAAATTAAAAAAAAAAAAACTTATAGGAAGAAAAAGAACTTCTGAAGTCATCAACATTTTTCTTTTTCTTTAGTAACCACCTTAGAACCTAAAATATTTTATGCTGCTATCATCATCCAATGATGGTTCTGCAGTCTTATGGGGGAAAGGCATTTTAAAATTTTTAAAAATCTTTCCGGATGATTTGCACTTATTCTTACCCAGGGGCAATTAAGCACAAAGTCACACCTCCAGGCCCATTTAATTTTATTATATTTTTTGCACCAGAGATTGAAGTCAGGAGCAATTAAACCTGGGCCACATCCCCAGCCCTATTTTGTATTATACTTAGAGACAGAGTCTCACTGAGTTGTCTAGGATCTCACTTTGGCTGAGGGTGACTTTGAATTTACCATCTTCTTGCCTCATTTTCTTATATTTCTGTGATTATGGTTGTGTGCACCTTGCCCAACACAGTCGTGGTTTTGTTTGTTTGTTTGTTTGCTTTCTTTAGTATTCACTCAGTTGCTGAAGCTGTCCTTGAATGTGATATCTCCCTGCATAAATCTCCTGAATCACTGAAATTACAGAAACACATCACCATACCGGTTCTTTTCAGTTCATACAAAGGCAGAATTGGGATGTCAAACAGAATGAGAGCTGTTAAAATCACCCCATCTTAAATGGTGTCTTTTTTCCTAATATTTAATCATTGGACTTGTTTTGACACATAGTGAGGAAATATTATTTTAATCAGGAGTCTGTTTATTCTCATTTTATCTATACAATTTGTTACAGTTCAAAACTTGATTAAATTTGAAAATATAATTCATCCTGTAAAATCTTTGTGCTTTCTCTGCTTTCTATTAGAACACTGGTTTTAATGCCTGTGCAAAATTATGATGAATTTACAGCTAGAGAGAAGTCTATATAATAAAATATTAATAGTATTAATTTTAATCATATTTTTGTTTCATATTTCTAACTTAGTTAGCAATATGAAGAATTGAACTTATAACTCCTCTATTCCTGAGTTATACTCCCAGATCTTTTTCTTTTTTGTTTTATGACAGGGTTTTTCTCAGTTGTCAAGTCTAAGCTAAAACTTTTGATCCTCAAGCATCAGAAACCTGTATCACCGGTATTGAAGTGCATGACCATGTACATGGCTATTTTGTAACATTCTTAAAGTTGAGTATACAAACTCACCTAATGGTGCATTCCTGTAACTCTAGTTACTCCCAAGGATGAGGTACATTTTTTTCTATTTTAAAATTTATTCATGGTGACTAAGATGCAGATAATTGCCTTGAGAGAGCACACAACACAAACCTTAAGTCCTAGACTGTAGGATCTATTTCTAGTGAATGAAAAAAAATGATATATATAATATTGTGTTGCATAATCACATGACATTTTGTTTGTTAACAGCAGCACGATGATGAGTGTGTAACAGATTTAGTTGCATATGTATTCTAGATGATTAAAATAATATTACTATGGCTTCAGTACATATGTTTCTGAAGTTGCAGCTACAAAGCAACTGACCAATGATCATTTGCATGAATGATAAGCTTGTCTGGGTACCATCTGGAGGTGGCTTTTAGTAGATCTTGGTTGCTAAAATTTATTTCTACAGTAGTCTTATAATACTATACATGCTGAAAAACTTCTTATCTTTTAACATTGCTTGGCTTAAATTTATGCACTGCTCTTAGGAAGGAAACCCAAAAGCCTTTTTAATGACAGATGTACTTGGAAAATTGTCCCCACAAAGTTCAGATGCTGTGTAATATCAACTCTCTGAAATCAAAGAAAGGAAATGACTTACCTTCTTGAAAAGTGAAGCCACTAGCAGCTTTCTCTGACAAATTATGTCCTGTGGCAACTGAGAGTATTTCATACAAAAACTACATTTAAATAGATGCTTATGAAACCAATAAACAAATATCACTGGGTCCTTGAAGATAAGGGAAGAAATCACACATGGAAAATACAGCAAGAAATGATTTTCCTCTACATTTAGAAGTGATAGATCCCAGACATGAAGTCAAGATCAACTTGAAAATTGTCAGTTTGTCTTCCTTGCTGTGGGTAATGCTCAGCTCCTGAGGAAAATGCTGACAAAACTGATTCTTTGCTAAAATAAAATAAAAGCAAAAGCTAAAAAAGTAGAAGGGAGTCAATTACCTAATATTTCTTTAGGCACAAGTTACACAAAAATACTGTCCCAAAATTTTGCAAGCTTTCCTTTCAACTTTAAAATGTACTAGTTTTGACCATTTTCCATCTCTTCATCTTTTAGAAAATGCCCCTCTGTTAGGCTCTGCCATCCCGGGACTGGAGGTGTTGTTTTCATCTTTTTGATTTCCCACAGGTGGCCACAGGTGTCCCTACCTGACAGTGCCTGGCAGCCAGCCCAGAGAGAAAACTGTGGGGCTTTTTTGCTGTCACCTGGCCTAAGGTCTGCCAACTCCTCCCATTCTGCAGGCCATGCCCCAACTCACATGTCCCCTGAGATCCCTTCAGGACCAGGAGCTCCATACTGGAGTCAGTTTTCCCAATGAGGCACTTTCAGTGTCATGGAGCAGATGCTGCACTCTGGCCCTTTTCAAAATCTGGGCATCCTGGCCTCCAGGGCATAAAGCAGGCGGCACCCAAAACCTCAGGAAATCAGGCTCAAATGCTGGTCCCTTCACAGTGATGCAGAGCGAAAAGCAAGAGCCCTAGAACAGAGTGCAAGAGACACAACCAAGCCCTGGAACCTGCGGAGCCCAGTGATCTGGGGACGAGGCCCAGTGCATGGAGCCTGGAGCACAGTCCGCAGTCAATACAGGCCTCCTGCCATCTCCACAGAGGGGACTGGGAGCTCCAGCTTCCCCTGCTGTGAGGCGCTGCTGTCCTGGGGCCTGTCCTCCCAACCCTATGTGGGCGAGCTCAGATTCCCAAGGCAACTTGCTCACCTGGTGCCAACACTAGACCCTAGCAACCTAAAAGAAGAAGAAAGACCAAGAGAGGGACACTGCCTTCCCAGGACTGGGGACCTTGAGAAACCCTCTGTAAACCCGTCTAGTTCGGTTGACAGGGGACCCAGCCACTGCCGCCAGGGCATGGTTCCCAGGTAGGCACTGGGTTCTTTTTCTTCGCTCTAGAAAGTCCCGAGTGCCAGGAGTAAAACCTTCCTCAGCTGTGAACTTCTTCCTTCTGGTACCCCCTGCCTGTGCCTTCCATGAGTCTCTCTTAATAAGATTATGTGACTTTTTGCACCACTTGGGGAGCAAGACAGAACACGTAGCCTATTTTTTAAAAATAATCTTTTACTTGTGGATGAACACAATACATTTACTTATTTATCTAATATGATGCTGAGGATTGAAACCAGGACCTCACACATGCTAGGTAAGTGCTCTACCACTGAGCCAGGATCCCAGCCCCACTTAGCTCCTTTTGAAACAGATCTACTCTGTTTGCATAAAAACAAGCAGGCTGGGGTGAGCAGTCATGATGCTGTTATTTATTTATTATTTCACCTTGAAAAGCACAGAGTGTTCAGCAACTATTAAAAATGAACAACTGGATAGTGACTTTGCAGGTTTTTTTGGAAGGCAGGTGAGTGCCCAATGACTGAGACCCATGTGACTTACCTGGAAACTGGGAAAGCACCAAGGTTGATCTTTCTTTGTGCAAGGCTGCCAATCATGAGGCCACTGCAGATATTTGTGACCAGTGAACTACTGAGCTGGGTGCCCAGCTGGGTTTGACACATTTCTGAGCTGACTCAATTCTTCTGAAGTGATTCCTGTCTTCTGCCTCCAGCCAGAAAGTCATCTCAAAATATTGATTAATTTTAGAAGTGCCACAGTCTGGCTGGGCACAAAATCATGAGCCACTCACAGCTTTGTAGATTCAAACAGCAATTATTCCCGATCACACACCGGCCCTCTACAAACACGTTCTGGGGAAATCCACATTCTCTGCCCAAATCCACACCACCACTAGGCTTCTGTCTCCCAAAAATACTGTCTGAATCCCGTGAGAACTCAAGGGGAACTCAGGCAGCAGGATACGCCCTATTCCCAGAAGGAATAACCTTCCTAAACCGGGAACGCCCTAAACCCGGATAAGCCCTGGTCCTTGAGCATGGACACCTTACATGCAATGTCACTGCAAAATGTCCTATTTCCACGAGTCCTTCCACTAAGCAACATGGGGTACGCTGGCAAGGAAATTGTCATGCCTACTTGGTTAATGGCTCCCAGCATCTCCCCACTTCTGATTAATTAAACAACAAGTAATGTGGCTTAAGGACCGTGCCTGGTAGGTTTTCAAATAAAACATATGATTCTTACCCGTCATCGGAAAACTGACCTTTAGGCGTCAGCCTCCTGTCTTAGGTTGATACCACTGCAACTGGATCATACCCGTCACTGACTACCGGTCCAGCATACAGCCACACTTGTGGATAGGTCTATGCACCAGTGGGGGGGGAGGTTCTTTGCCTCACCTCTCTTGGCCCCCAAATTTGGCCTTGGTGCCAGTGGGAGAGTGAGGTTAATGTGGCTTAAGGACCGTGCCTGGTAGGTTGTCCAATTCAACATATGGTTCTTACCCGTCATTGAAAAACTGACCTTTAGGCGTCAGCCTCCTGTCTTAGGTTGATAAAACTGCAATTGGATCATACCCATCACTGACTACTGGTCCAGCATATAGCCATTGGCCCCCAAATTTTAGACCATCACTAGCAGAAAGGAGGAGGATACAGAAATGCATGACACCAAGCCAATTGACGGCTCCTTTGGAAAGATTGCAACACTGGTGACACCATCAGCAAAGATATATCAGCACTGCCACAATTAACATGGGATGCGCTGGCAAGAAAATAAAAATTGCATCACTGGTGACACCATCAGCAAAGATATGCAAGAATTACCACAATTCGCTGCACCAAACGATAGCTACATAGTCCAGGCAAGTTCTGCAAGCAGTTCAAAGCGGAGGAATCTATCAATATGTCCGTCTCCTCCCAAAGTCTGTTTCCTCCCAAAGTAAGTTGACTCCTTGATTGAGCATTACTTGTTGAGTTATATTCATTGATGCATCAGTTTATACAGTTTACTGTGATAGCTATCATAGAAGCTGTAGTTTGGTTTTATCTTTGTCTTCACCGGCACTGGGATGAAGATAAGAATTCTGGCAATGATGCTAAAGAGACATTATCCTGAAAAGAATTATTAAATATAATGAAAAGGAAGGTAAAGTAAGCAAACAGATCTGTTAACCTCCTTTAAAAACAATCCTTAACAGCTGTTTACCTAATTTAAATTAAACCATTTAAATCACGTGAATAAAAAAAATAATAATAATAATTCGGATCCATTTTTCATGAGCGCTCCTCATACATGAAATATGGACATACGCACACACAGACATACAACACAAAACACAAGAGTACAACACATAAGACAATAATAAAGGCCTTGTAGCTTTACGTAGGTGAAATCTCCATTGTAATGTTTAAAAACACCACAGTCAAAAAATAAAACTGATCAGAAAAACATTAACCTAGGTTTGTATGAGCTCTAAAAATAAAATAGAACTTTATGATGTGGGAAAAATGCAATAATAAAATAGATATTGAAAAAAGCATCCTGGTTAATCACTGTCACAGATGTAAGAATGGCCAAGCTGGAGCTCTGGATATCAGCTGTTATGGATTTGAGTCAAATCATCTTCTTTTTGATCTGTAGAAATTGTTTTAGTTAATCTCTCTGGAATCCAAATTGGCTGCTGTTCTCCCTGTGCAAAAACACAAACAGAGCCCCAACTCCAGACAATCACTGGGTCAGAACCTTTCCATTGTCCTGTTAGAATATCTTTCCAAAGTATCTTAGGCTTATATACATTTTTTGGATACATATGTCTTTCCACAGCACTAAGTCCTGATGAATCCAATTTTAAAAAAGTTTAGAGTAAAAAGTGTTATTTTAAGTTTATCTTTGGGGGATATATACCCCTTTCCAATTCCCTCTTTTATTTTTAATGAGTACATTTTAATTCTATCTTGAATCTCTGTATTTAATAGTTGTCTTAGCTTTTTGTATTTTTTATCTGAAATACCTTTATTTGACATTTTTAACCATTTTTATCTTGTTTCTATCTTCTAGTTTTCTTTTAAGGTTTGTACATACAGCTTTAGTTGTTTTTTTCCTCCTATTTTTTTTTGTTTCTACTTTGTGGGTTTAAAATTCTTGTCTTTCTACATCTTCTCTATCTTTCTTCATCTTCTTTATCTTTTTTCTTTTTAACTTTCTATACTTCTGTCTTTAAAGTTTTTTTACTTCAAATTTTTAATCTTCTTTATCTAAATATCTATTATCCTATTATCTTCCCATTTTCATGTTTTTTTCCTCTGTCATGAAGGCATCTTAACAACCTTCAATTTAACCTTTTAAAGCCTTTTAATTATCATCTTTACTGTACTTTTAAATGTACTTTTTCACCACCTACAGCTTCACTCTTTTAAACGAGGCTTAGATTTTGTTTAAATCACTTAATGTTAGTTTACATGGCTGCCCTTCAACTAAAGGCCTTTTTTACTCCATTAAGAAGCTTTGTCTCAATCTGCCATGTACAAATACTTTTTTTTCTTTCTTCCTTTCTTAAGCTTTTAAAGTAAGTCTAGTTTCCTCAAAATCTTTTTAAATGGAATTTTACAACTTTTTATTTTACCACACAGAGATTATCTCATCTAGAAACATTTATTTTTCTATTAACCTTTTATATTAAAATATATTTTCACATCTTCAATCTTTTAATATCTCTTTTCTATCCATTAACCCTTTTTATAAATTTACATTCTGAAACAACTCTTATAAAATTTCTGATTTAGATAAGTTATCCACTTTAATAAGATAAAATACTTTCATGTTTTTATGGTACTATAATACAATAATTGAAACCCAACTGAAACTTCTTATACTCTTTGTATATAAATTAAACCTGATAGAATCTTAGCACTTAGTAACCTTGTTTTGGCAAAGACACAGACCAAAGCAATATTAAACTTTTTTTCCATTTACCAATTTATGAAAACGCACATAGTGTTTAAATATATTACCTTATGGAACTTAATAAGTAAAGATTACTTGATTTTATATTTAGTAGTTGATATTTTAACACTTTAGCTTTGTAAATTAATCAAATGTCTGTAAAAACCAAGATCTTAGACAATTGTAGTAAACAGAATTAGCCATATCTTCCTTGTTGCAGAAAAATCTTTCTACAGGATACCATGATGATCCCATTGATATACTTAATAACTCGTCTTTAAAAAGCCATGGGCTACATTGTTGTATTGTATCAACATATGCCTTAACTGTTCTTGGTCTTACTGGGGTGCCTCCTTTCTCTAACAATTTCTCTTTCTCGGGGGCGAACAACTTCAAACCTTGAGTCAACCATTTTCCCCAGTTTGCCTGAGAAAGTTCTAGAAACAGGCAACTTGAAATAAAACCAAAATAAATTAGAACAAGAACACATTGTTGTTTGAAATGCTCACCCATTCTTTTGCTCTTCTTCAGGGGCGAGCAATTTTACTTACCTTCTCTTCAGATGTTCCCCATACGGGCCGCCAAATGCTGCAGTCTGGCTGGGCACAAAATCACAAGCCACTCACAGCTTTGTAGATTCAAACAGCAATTCTTCATTCCCGATCTCACACCGGCCCTCTACAAACAAGTTCTAGGGGAAATCCACGTTCTCTGCACAAATCCACACCTCCACTGGGCTTCTGTCTCCCAAAAATACTGTCTGAATCATGTGATAACTCAAGGGGAACTCAGGCAGCAGGATACTTCCTATTTCCAGCAGGAATAACCTTCCTAAACTGGGAACACCCTAAACCCAGATTGTTCTAAACCGGAAATGCCCTAAGCCTGGGTCCGCCCTGGTCCTTGAGCAAGGTCACCTTACATGCAATGTCACTGCAAAATGTCCTATTTCCATGAGTCCTTCTACTAAGCAACATGGGGTACGCTGGCAAGAAAGTTGTCATACCTACTTGGCTAATGGCTCCCAGCACAGAAGGAGGAAAATAAGGTTCTAATGCTGCCATTCGGGTCCAAGTCTTCTCCAGGGAAACTGCTAGACCTGCTGTGAGCCTCCATAAAAATGGTCAGGAATTCACTGACAAATTTCAAAGTAGCTGAAATGTCATTACTTTTTGTATAATTTTGGATTGATTAATAATAGAATAAATGACACAAACATGACAAAGGTGGAAGGTATTTAGCAAACCTCTCATTGGCAATCGTTTCTTTATTCAGTATTCAGCATAGAGTCAAGCAGTGGTTTACCTAGCAAGGCTTATTGGGGTGGCAGAATATGGCTTAAGTAAGGATCTAGGTTACATAAGCTTCATTCACCATATCAATTTTCTTTCAAAAGCTTACAACATTCTTATCATGGACATTCATGCCATCCACATGTCCAAATATAATATGTCAAATCTTTCTTTTCTGAAGTCAAGATTCTAGTTTTTAATGCTTCATAGTCCTGCCAGTAAATATATTTCCCACCTTGGTCTCCTTTTTCTATATTTGCTTTCTATTTAAAAATGAAATAAAATAGACAAAGAAAAAATTTTAAAAAAATATTCTGAATGCCTATATATCTAACATTTCTTTTTGTTTTGAAAACATAGGACTTGGTGGTACTTTACATTCTCTCTAGATTAGCCTGTTCTCAAATTAATAAACCTTGATTAAACTTCCAACATATTCAATGACAACCTATATTTTGTATGTAAAGGGGTGTTGAGATAAATTCTAGCTGTTTATTCTTTGTTGAGAGCAACGACCAGTCAGAATGACGCCTGGCATTTGCCAGAGGGAATGTTTGAAAGGTGACAGGGAATGTTTGAAAGGTTATGGCAGGGAACCATTGAGATGATGATTTGAGTTAAGCTATATCGAATTGCTATGATGCTGGATTGATTGCATTGTATATTTGACCTTTACAGTCAGGCAATGTGGTGACTCTTGCTGCCTTGGGCGCCCGATACTTTGAAGTTCTTGCTCTACTTTGGACTTCTCCTGGGGATTCGCTGAGGGTTCCCATTGATTGGGAAGTGCCGGAGGAGAGATTTCCAGTGTGGGGGTTGCTGGAAGGGCCATGTGAGTGGCGTTGGCGAAAAACCATGTGTGCAGTGCCATTGAGAGTTGAAATAAAGTAGTTGCTGTTTTAACCTACAAGGCTTTGTGGCGGCTCGGTTATTTGTGCCCAGACAGACTGCTGCATTTCTTCTTGATGTAAACTGTGAAGTGTATAAAAAATAAGTCGAAGCAAATTACTCTAAATCTTTTGTCATTTAAAATGATATACCTCACCCAGAGCAAAGGAACCTACACAAAAATACTTGCACCAGCCTGGTTTCAGACCCCCCACACACACTAATGGTGCAGCTGACCCCAAAACAATAAGCCCAGAAAATACCCTATTCACATTCTGGTTCCATGCTAATTACTCAGCTGGGATCAGTGCAGGGAAGTAGGCAAATATCAAAGGTGCCAGTTTAGCTCAAGACATTATCAGCATATTTTCTCAATTACTATTGCTGGGAGTATTGTATTGTGGGTGGAATAGTGTAGAATAACGTAAATCACCAATACCCTGAGTGACCTTCCAGAGTCCGGGCCCAACTTTGCTGACCACAGTAATAACTCCACAACTACCAATTGCTCCTAAAAGAAATTTGTTTGTGCCCTGTTTCAACTTTAACAAATTTTGTTCGAGTTACTATGTTCTGAATTTTAAAGTTTTAGATGCAAAGGTGACCGGGCATGTGCAAATATCTGTAAACTGCAAACAAATAAATTTGCATTATTTTCTAGGACTTTTATGGACTATAATTTCCAACAGTCATTCACAAAAGATGTTAGAAAAAATCCCTGTTTATTCCCAAGGAATCTTTACACAATACTTTTACACTGGCTACTTCATATAAACTTGCCTCAGGGATTTAATTTATAAATCAAATGAATTTCCTACAGCCTGAACATTGCTGTTGTAATGGGTATTATAATAATGTAAAATTGTCATGACTGGTGAAACATGCCTGAATCCTAGAAGTTCAGGAAAATGAGGCAGAGGAATTGGTAGTTTGAAGACAGCCTCATTCCGTTAACAAGGCTCCCAGAAACTTAGTGAGAGCCTGTCTCAAAATATAACATAAAAAAGACAGTGAATGTGTCTCAGTGGAAAGCACCCCTGGGTTCAATACTCAGCACCAAACCAAAAATTAAAAAAAAAAAAAAACATAAGGATTCAGGGTACAAAAACATGTAAAAAATGTTGGCAACAGCATAAATTTAATAAATATATTTTTGATAAAAGTGTTAAGGTTCTTTAAAAGCCCAAAATAAAAATTATACATAATTTACTAGTAGTAATTTGGGGTACTATCACAAGGTTGTACATGCCTGTACTCTCTGTGGCTTAGAAGGGTGAGACAGGAGGATCTCAAGTTAGAGACCAGACTCAAAAACTTGGCAAAATCCTAAGCATATCAGTAAACCCTGTTTCAATAATAAATAAATAAATAAAAGTGGTGGAGACTGGATATGTATCACATTGGTAAAATGCCCATGGGTTATGCCCTTGGTTCAATCCTCAGTACTGCAAATAAGTAAATAAATAAAATAAAAGAGAGAAAGAGATAGATTTAACTTGCATGTAATTTAAATTCAAAATAAAAAAAATATATGGGTTTATATGTAAAACAATTGAAATCTTTTTCCTGAAGATATTGCTGCACTTGTATTTTTATTGTATCTTCATTCACAGTATCTAATAAAAGGAAACAAATTAAATGCCTTTTAGATAAAAGGTATTATCAGAAAATGCCTTCCAGCTGCAAATTATTCAACTAATGCCTTTAGAAACTACACACTTAAAATTAAAACTGGTCCCTAGAAGGCAAGACTCAGATACTGGTGTTTTTTAAGTACTCCAAGATATTTGGTATCTGTGGGCACCATTTTTCAGACTGTTCTAAAACTCAGAATGAGGTACATATGGGAGGTCAGGATGAAACCACAATATACAGTAAATTCTTCAATGGGTAATCTTAACTCAGACACTCTAATAGAATAAATAGTTTTGGAGATAAAACTAGATTCTCTGTTTCACTGATTTCTGGGTTATGGATTCAATCCAAACATATATTAGAAAAGACTTAAGGCTACTGGTTAAAATATATTTATAATAGGCATTGAAAATATACCAAAGGCTGGGTGTGATGGTGCAGGCCTGTAATCCCAGCTGCTGGAGAGGCTGAGGCAAAAGGATCAATTTTCAAAACAGCCTTAGCAAAAGTGAGGTGCTAAATGACTCAGTGAAACCTCATCTCTAAATGAAGTAAAAAATAACCCTGAGACTGAGTCTCAGTAGTCCAGTGTTCCTAAATTCAATCTCTAGTATCCACCATAAAAAAAAAAATATGTAGCAGGGGGCTGGGGCTGGAGCTCAGTGGTAGTGATAGACCCAACCTGATCTTTTCTTAAAATTGGGCATCTCGCCACAAAACCATGAAAAGTTAATTTTGGCTTTACTACAAATTACTGCAAATTTTGAACCTGCTTGGAAAGCCTGCCCATGCCTTCAACTCACCCATCCCTGGCTCTCTGACCAGATAGCAGCCCTCTCTGAAACTTAGTGACACCTCATAAATATTGGCCTTCTCTGGCCAGACAACAACCCTCTCTGAGGCTCTAATGGTCCTCATAAATTCTGATGTTGGGGCCAGCAAAAAAATGTAAACTACCATTAGTGTGATGCTTTTCAGAGTTCTTTTATCTGTAACCCCCCTTTGTGTAACTTTCTGGGCTATAAAGCTAGGCTTCAGGAAAGTTGGGGTGCTGTCTTGTTCCCACCGTTTTGGGAGGGAGAGGCACCCCAGCCAGTCAAAATAATAAGCTTGCTTTAATTTGATTTTAATTGGAATTGGTGGTCTTTTCTTGTGTCCTGTTCAAACAGTAGCTAACTTGTCTGGCACTTGGCTTAATTCTCAGCAGAACATATAACTAAATAAAACAAAGGTCTATCAACAACTAAAAAATTGTTTTTTTCATAGTGTACCTATTTGTTGACAGCCTGTGACCTAATTTTCTTTGAACTTCAGTTTTTGAGATGGAAGTTGGCCATGCATGGTGGTGCATGCCTGTAATCTCAGCTGCTTCAGAGGCTGAGATAGGAGGATCCTGAATTTGAAGTCAGTCTCAGCAATGGTGAGAAGCTAAGCAACTCAGTGAAAATCTTTCTCTAAGTAAAAATAAAAAAAAATAAGGGTAGGGATGTGGCTCAGTGGTAGAGCACCCATGACTTCAATCCCCGGATTTGCCTCACAAAATATGGGACTGGGGATATAGCTCAGCTGGTAGAGTGCTTGCCTTCTAAGCATTAGGCCCTGGGTTTAATTCCCAGTACCACAAAAAACAAAAAACAAAAAAAGGAAAGAAAGATCGAGATTGATCTTTCATGTCCTTTGAATTCACGTTAGTCCCACTTTTATTTTCCTGCCACACCAGAGAGAGGTGTTTACTGAAATGTTTGTAATGTTTCTATGTGTCAGGGCCATTTTAATTAAAAGGTCTTACATATGAAAACAAATTGAATTGAGGACCTTTATTGGGACACATAAACTACACTACCTCATTTAGAAGAGATTAATTCTTTTTAATGTCACCTAATTTTATTCTGCTTAATTCATATGTAAAAAACTTGGATTGTTGATAAAGATGGTGCCTGGAGGGGCTGGTAATGTGGCTCAAGTGGTAGAGCACTCACCTGGCATGCGTGCAGCCCAGGTTCCATCCACAGCACCACCTACAAATAAGATGTTGTTTCCTCTGAAAAGTAAAATAAATAAATAAATAAAAGAATTCTTTCTCTCTCTCTCTCTCTCTCTCTCTCTCTCTATCTCTCTCTCTCTCTCTTTTAAAAAAAGATGGTGCCTGGAGCATTTCTCTTCAGGAGCTCAGGTCCATGACACTGAATAACGTGAACTTTTAATGGCACAATGGCACACCTCCAAATCTCCAAAGTTTCGTGAACTCTCAGCCAATAAAGAAGTTAGAGCTCACTCCCCCTTTTTCCTCTCATCTCCCATTGAGCTCATAAATATCAACACCCTCTCCCTCTCCCTGTCCCCATCCCCCTCCCCCTTCCCCCTTCCGTCTCTCTTATTTCCCCATCCCCCTTCTCTTCTGTGACAGGCCTCTACAGTCCTGCTTGCTAAGTTTATGGAGCAATTCTGCCATTCCTACACAGAAGATAAATCACATCTTTTAAAAATGCTCTCTAGTTCTTGAAGAAAAATGAAATGAAATATGGGAAAATAGTCATTGATAATTTTGAAAGTGGAGTTTTGAGATGAAACAATATTTTTCACTTTGCCAATTGCATCTGGGTGCTTGTCTCACAAATTTTGAAAAATATAATCTTTTTATTTAAGCAAGTCAAAATAGAACTCCCACCGTGTGGGATGGGGAATGATACCAGATAAACTCATTTTTGTGTGCCATCTTAAAAGTTTACAGATGTTTTTCAGCAAACATGGAAAAAATTATTTAAAATAGGTTTTAGAAAAGGCATCCTGACTACCATATGGGTTCATTTTCATCTTTACCTTGACCCATCATTCCTCTTGCAACTTCACCACTGGACAAAGGACTTTGTTGAAGGTATTCCCAAAAGTGGACATTAAGGTTTTTTTACATTTGAAATAGGCCTTAATTGTGCTCATTAGCATATGTTCCAGTTAGCCTCCAGCTGCGTTAGAATGAGGTTCATTATTCTAATTACACTGTAATTTTACTATCTCTTCTATTTTATATTAATTCACTATGAAAAAAGAACCCTGGATTTAAATATGTGAACAGAGAGCTAGAAAACTAGAGGTTTATTCTCAGACCTAGGAAGACTTAAGCTTCAGTTCTGGAATTTATATTGTTGTTCTGAATTTGTGATACTGCTTCCCCTATATTAAAAAAGCTCAGGAGTCATGAGGAGCATTAAGTTAAAATCCAGCATCAGCAACTTAATGAGGCCCTAAAAAACTCAAAGGGATGCTGTTCCATATAAAAATATTTTAAAAGGGCTGGGGATGTGATTCAGTGGCTGAACACCCCTGGGTTGAATTCCTGGTACCAAAAAACAAAACAAAACACCAAAACACACACACACACACACACACAAAAAAAAAAACTTCCATAACAAGCTATAAAAGTACAATCTCTCTTGTGCATGGACACAGCAAATGAAGTTGGGGTTCTCTTCAGATAATTATTCCAGTCTTCACCACACAATGTGGGAACATGCTGAACTCATGGCACATGGATGCCCACAAAGGGCTTTAGAGACAAGCTGAAATCACCATACAATTATGGAACAAAATGTCCAGGTTTTTAACTGCTTATCTAAGCTTCACTAGACTAGTAAGGGTGGGGGATGGACGTTGATCTGCCACAGAGACTCTCTGAGGAGTCCTATAAAAATGGCCTTAGTTCTGAGCCTACACAACTCTATTTTAAAAATTCTAGTTTCAAACTTGCAGGCTCACCAGGCACACCCACACAGAGCCCTCCAGTATGGCCTCAAACAAGTTATTTCCCCCTCAACCTGATAAATAGAGTGAAGCCCCTAGCAGGCTCTCCTAGCCTTATAAGAGAGAAAGGCAAAAATATCAGGGTGGAGACCACAAGACAACATGTTTCTGACCACAGGGTAAATGATAATGAGAAACCTGATGGTAGCTGAAGAAGATTGCAAGGGGGGGGGGTCAAAAAGCCCAAAATTTTATGTAAATAATAGAGCTAATGAACAGGGATTCAGCCAGCCAAAACAAGGATGCACTTGAGATGGAGAGCCTGATGAGGACCTGACATCCCATTAGTTGTCTTCATTTCCTGATCCTCTGCATAATACTCACCACTCTACAACTCTATGCCCTTGTCTGGACCCTGGTGAGAGCTGCAACTTTTCCCTATCATCCTCTCCTCAACCAGTCATCTGCTTCACACCAGGAAAGCTCTACCTTGGTTTTTGTCCTGATCACCCTGGTCTGAGTGAGTGTGCATATGCTGGACATATAGCCTAAGGCTTGAGTCTTTTGAACTTAGCATGCAGAGGGAATATCTATAATTAGCCTGTCATTATTACATGTCCTTTGCAGTGCTTAGAATTAATTTATAATTGTTAGCTCTGAATGGATTATGTCTATTGCAGGACCTAGCATAAAGAATTGTTGTTTTCTTGATTAAGAACGTATAGAGTGAAATTATGTTGAGTAATTGAATGAATAAAGCATTGAAAGGGGCAGAAGTGCATAGAAATTCTTTATTTCTCTCCTGTACTGCATATATCACAATTGTTGCCCCCTCACAAGTCCCTAGCCACAATTTTCATTTTCCGCCATTGCCACTCTTGCCAGCTTCAAACAACCTACTTATACAGTCTCAAGATAACAAGGCATTTCAGGGTCCAGGGAAGCGTCAGAAGAAGAGACCACCAAGAGACTGACTTTATGCAATAAGCAGGAGGGAGTTTATTGAGGATCAAATTCAGCGTGCTTAGGTTCCAGGCAGGCTCGCTCAAGAAGGGAGAGAAGCCCAGAGCCCTGAGCAGAGGTCAAGCAGTGCTTAAGTACACTTTTTGGGGAGGGTGGGGGTTTGCATACATCAGAACAAATCATCATGAGGCACGGGAAAAATTGAACAACAACTCTGAGGCATGATTAGTACATTCATTGGTGGGAACAGATTGGACAGGGGTGATTGGTCACTCCTAAGTGGGTTACACATTCAAACTGATTGGTTTTAGGGCCTAAATACCTATGTGACAAGCTGCACAGAGTCCTAAGCTATGAGATAACCAGAGAGTCAGTGGGAATATTTACTGGGCAATTCGGGTATTGTCCTAACAGCTACAGGTATTTCAAGTTTTGGGGATAGCAGGGGAACTTAACAATACTTGGTCTTATACTTTTTAACCCAAGCCTTGTAGCTTAAAAAATTTTACCATGCCCGGTCTTTTACACTTTAACTCAGGCTTTGCAACTTTGAAGCAGCTTAGAAATGTTACCCTTACAGGCACAATAATCATTTTCTTGCTTTCAGGGTTTTTAGAGTTCTCACTATGATTTGTTTTCAGCTTCTCCTTAGCACAGAAATTTGGGCTCCTGATCCATGACCGAAAGCCTACAAAATAATTAAAAGAATATCACCTAAGGGCTGGGGATGTGGCTCATATGGTAGTGCGGTCACCTGGAATGCATCCGTCCCGGGTTGGATCCTCAGCACCACATACAAACAAAGATGTTGTGTCTGCTGAGAACTAAAAAATAAATAATAAAAAAATTTTCTCTCTCTCTCTCTCTCTAAAAAATAACAAAAAAAAAAAAGAATGGCACCTAAGAGACTTATTGGACAAGTCTTCAGGCACTGACTCCAACCTAAGCCGAGTAGGCCCAGAATCAAGTCCAAAAGGCAAGCTGGTCCTTTTTCATTGTTAAAAGACTAAGGATCAGGGCTGAAGATATGAACTTAAATAAGATAAATTAAAATACTTTATATAAGATATCTGCTGTTTTCCAGATATTCACTGTACCACATATGAATAAAACCTGACATTTTCCCTCTAGTGGGTATATTGTTGTCTATAACTGTACAAAAAGTCACTCTAAAACTTACTAGTTCACATTTGGATTGAACTGCATTCATCTGCAATATTTTTGCTGCATATGTTTAGCTTTTAAGATTATTGAACTTCAGAATGTTATCTGGCTGCCAAAAAAAAATATCACCCTGAATCTTCTTCACATGATATCTCAGAATCTAATAAATTAAGGTGAGCTTGTTCTCATTGAGGAGTCAGTGTTGTAAAAACAAAAGCAGAAACATTAAAAAATATTTCCTTACTAGGTACCTGACTAGTACTCTTTCATAGCCACAACTTTATAAAAGCCATAAAAAAAGAAGAGGAGCCCTGACCCAAAGTTTGTAGAATGCATTCTGCATTTGGCTAGAATAGGAGTAAAATTACATTACTGAATTTCTGTACACAGATAAGGCTAAAGGACTACTGATATTATGTCACTAATTCTGCCTTTTGTAATAGATGAGGTTTATACAGCTGTTCAGTGTCAAAAAATATTTTCAAAATCCCACAAGTACTTTGTGTGTGTGTTTATATGAGTGTAGTGCTGGTGGTTAAACTGAGAGAATAAATATTGCTGAGCTATATCCTCAATTTTTTTCTTTTCTTTTTGTTTATTTTGAAACAGAATCTTACAAAGATGCTTTGTTGTGTGCCCACAATTTTTAAGTACATCAAGATAGAATATGCCTGACACAAAGGCAAAACTTATCTCCTTTAGAAGCCATGATTTATCATTATTTTTAAGTAGTGACACTTTTAAGTAGTGACATTTATTCCAAAAGGGGAGGGAGGTTACACACATATGTGGCTCATATCAGCAATCTTAATAATTTGGGAGACTTAAGCAGAATAATCACATTTTCAAATTCAGCCTAAATAATATGAGAGGGCACTAAGAAACTAAGCAAGACTTTGTGTGAAAACCAAATATAAAATAAAATACAATTTAAAAATCTGGTGATGTAGTGGTTTAGGAGAACTACCCTGGGTTAAGTATTCATTCCTCTCACCTTAAAAAAAAGAAAGAATAAAAAAAAAATTTTACATCTAATGAACTTTTAATTCAATGGCGATAATATGTTTGAGAAAAACGTCTAAAGCTTATAGCAAGGATTTAAAATAAACTTGGGAAATTGCTGAAAATTGAATTGAAAAATCAAGAACAAGCAATATTTTTAAAATTTCTTATCAGGAGTAATTTGAAAACAGCCATATTTCATTTCAGTCATGATGAAAATGCAGGATGCTATGGAAACTGCAACAAAAGGACTGTATCTGTATCACAAAAGTTTTGTAAATGGAGAATATGAAACACTACATCAAAAAAGTGAGGCTGAGACAACATTAAGGCCATAGGTGTAATCTAAAATAAATAATACACTAAATCTCCACTATATGAATTTTATCTGGGAGTATGTCTACAAAACAACACAATACTCCTTGCATAAAGCAGAGGATTTGTGACAGTCTCAAATTAAAAGTGGTTTCACATCTCTGGCTGTTGTGCAGGGGCTTATATCAAAAAACAAGGTTTGGGGCTCAAGCAGTTGAACAAAGATGTGAGGAACTTTTGGAATGGTAGGCATGCTACTTTTGAATGCAGCAATAGCCCATTACCAACCTCTAGCTTCTATACCTCAGCCCCCCAAATTATTAAATAGAACTTCTTTTTATGCAGGTCAGAAAAGAAGGCATATCAACAACATTTTACTGATGTAACAGCATGCTCACAAACAAATGTTTTTGACCTTGAGAACATAGATTCAATATGAGTGTTTTTGACCTTGGTTACTTGCCCTCTGGAAGCCTGGCCAGGTACTAACATACTTGGTGTTTTTTGGTCCTTAAATGCCTTATGGCTTTGAGAATTTTACAACTTCTGCTGTAAGGAGCAATGCTAACCTCTCCACTCTTAAGGTGCAACACAGAATGCTGTTTATCTCTAATTTCTACAGACAAAAAAATAATAATCTTGCTCTCTTGCCACCTGGGTAAATTATTTTTTAAGTCCACCAGTTGTGCTTAAAAGGTAAAATGGGGTAAATTTGGATACCTGGGCTGGCCATGCCAGTTGTTCACTGGAGCCATTGGCTCATGTTGTTTCATTTTATGCATCATCCATTGACTGGATTTGAAGGCCTTTATCCTTCTTCTTCTCCCCAGATTCAATCATAAGAATGGAGGTTGATGGGTATTTTCAGAATAGAGAGATCTTTCTCTACTGGATATACATTGGATTCCTATACTTGATTATCTTGCAATTTCTCATTCTGGTAGTCTCTCACACACTTGCATCAGTTTTTGCTGTCAGATCTATAGAAACCATTCATCCCATGACCAAAGCAGCTGCACATGACTCATTTGACTACTTCTCCAAATCATCTATGCCACTTCTGCCACTTTTTTCTTTGGCCAGGGGCTAGGGCCTGGGCTTCAGCAATTCATTGATAGTTCAACTTCCAAGGTTTATGTTTGCACACAGTGCAGTCAGAATCCGTATTTCTGTTTACAAGGAACTAATCCCATTATATCACAGCTCTCCACAGGAGTGTACTGTAATTGGACTGAGGCAACAAAGTGTTGTATGCTTCTTTGTGTCCATAGGTGCCTCTACCCCCCTAAAAATCTCCATTAGTCTTTCAGGAATGAGATATCTCTCACCTGCAAATATCCTAAAAATTATGTGAGTTGCTGTATGGGTGTTGAGACCCAGGATGTAAAATTATGGTCTCTAGCAATTAAGAGATGTGAGGAAGAGTTGGCAGTGTAGTCATGCTTATGCAGAGGTAACAATAGCTCCCAGGTAGTCCAGAGCATTCAGTCCTCAGAATCTTGCATCATTCCATAGGTCTTTTCATATATAGGCTAGAAAACAAAGGTGCATGATCAATATTTTACATAGTGAACACATGCTCAGAAGAAAATGTTTATGACAATGAATGTATATACTTAATTAAGGTTTTTATTACTTAAATAAATGATAATAATATTAATAATTATCATAATCATAATAATAACAGTAACCTGTTGGAAGCATCAACAACAGAGTAGCTATAGCCATGTTTGGCCTTTCCAATGATCCACCATTATAGGTTTCATCATCAAAAAATCTACACACCTGAAGTCTTCTGCAATGATTTATTAGCAAAGAGGTAAGAGCTCTGCATCCACAGGCCTCAAAAAAATATGCTGTATTGTGATATGAATAAAACACAATCCCCCTGTCTAGGATTACTAAAAGCCATCTCCAGATGCTATCTAAAGAAGCTCATCATTCTTAACACTTATCATTGATTAACTGCTGTGTGGCTGCATCTAAAGATATCATATGTATTGAAGTCATACTGATATTATTATATGGCAGAAACCCATTCCTGTGCTGCTGATAACAAACCAACTGCTATGTGATTTTGCAACACAACTTTTTGTATTTGATATTTTTCTTTATTAACTACAGTTAGAGCCTGCTTTGTATGAGTTAAGTTTTGGCTGTTTACTCTGTATCTTATTCACCAAGGTTACATAAAAATTAAAAAAAAAACACCTCATCCTCATGAGTTTAAAATTTTATTTATCATATAGTCTTCTTTTTAGCTATAACCACACCATAAATTTCCATAGGCTGTATGGTTTGAACCTAGTATCCTAATAATGCCAGAAGAAAAACAGAAGTTCAAACATATTGAGTAACCTTTTCAAATTAAATCAAAGTTTAGGTAGTAAAAAATTGTCTGGAAAAAATGGAGATCAACAGACTGTTGACAATATAGATAATGTTACCTTCAGTATACATTGAAATACGGGTTTCAATATTTAAACCTTTGGAAGTCAGCCAGAATTAATAAAGGGGTGATTATAACAGCTGCTTCTCTGCTTATCATTTCAATGTTGCCTATTTATAAATCTGGAAACAAGAGCCAATATTGTAATGCATGTCTGTAATTTCAGTGACTCAAGAGGCTGAGGAAGAAGGATTTTAAGTTCAAGCCTAGACTCAGCAACTCAGTGGGGCCTTAAGCATCTTAGTGAGAACTTAGCTCGTCTCTAAAAACAAATGGGATGGAGATGTGATTAGTGATAAAGTGTTCTGAGTCCAGTCCTTGGTACAAAAAAATATTCTGCATTTTTGTTGCACTATCTAACTTCTAAGACAATAATGAAAGATTGATAATTCATGTAGTATTGAGGATGTGAGTTGTGGCTTTGGGGTAACATAGAATTTATCATGAATTCCAGTAAAGTTGCTTAATAATTAGAAGACCTTTCAAATATTCTTTCACATTGAACAGCTATGTAAACCTCATCCATTACAAAAAGCAGAATGATACCTAGTGTCAACATATTAGCAATTCTTTAGCCCTATCTGTACACATAAAAGTGACAATGTGTTTTTAGTCCTCTTGTAGCCAAACTGCAGAGTATATTTCCCAAATTTTGGATCTGAGCACTTATTTTTTTGTGTGTGACTTATGTAAATCTGTGACTATGAATGTGTATTAGTCAGGAAACATTTTTTAATACTTTGTTTTTACTTTCATAACACTGTCACCTCCATGAGTATGAGCCCACATTAATTTACTTGATTCTGAGAAGAAGGGTGCTTTTTTGGCAACCATACCTCCCTCTGAAGTTCAGTAACCTTACCAACTATCACCTAATGCAGGAAAAAGATCCCATATGAACCCAGGCTTAAATGATGATAAGCCCACGGTTGAGACAATAATTTTTATATGGTTTCTTCTTATTCAGTGATAGATATCTAATTCACTAAACATAGGCTGAATGTGGAACAGAAGTTATATGAAAAATATATTGTGCCTTCTAGCTACTGGTTAAATTTTTATTAATTTAAGTTTAAACTTTAATCTCTTGACAGGCTTTATTGAATTAAATGGAAATATGTGTAGACTTCTATGCCTTTAATGTTTGATGACATTCTCAGAGTACCCAGACTAAAAACGAAATTGAAATCACAACCCTGTGTTAGGCTAAAGACAAATATGCAAAATAATTTTTTTAAAATGTTTAGACTCTAGTTTCTGGGTTACTGATGATCTGATGACCTAGAGTCTTCTCCTCTGTGATACCAATCTCTTTTGGTTAAAGTATAATATCTAAAATGAAAATGGATCTGTGCCCAGAATCCTGTGAGAAACAGTTTCCACTTTTGTACACTTCTGAGTTGTAGATGACTGCTCTCTCAAAGTGCAGAGTCTCTCCTGTTCTTTGGCCCTGAGAGAATGTTCTTTGGTATGTTTATTCCATAATCTATGACACAGAACTGAGTTGTCCATTTTTTTTTCACCTTGCTGAGGTCAGGGTATTTATAGACCTCAAACATGGGATATAGCTATGGTGAACATAGATATCCCTGAGAGGTCAAGAGTGAATTTTAGGATGAAGCTTGAAAAATACATTTATTTATTAGTCAATTTATATTTTCAAAAATAATAATATTTTGGATATAGTGGTTTAAGGTATTAAATTGATTTAAGCTGTCCTTCTTAATTTTTATTATGAATAATTAGAAATTTTTAAATTATACTAATGCATTATATTGTTTTTCCCTCTGGGGAAATATTAATGCCTTAGGACATTGCTTAGAAGTTTAAAATAAAATTTGCTTTCTCATAAGACCTGAAAGCACAAAAGTTAAATAAAATTTTAAAGTAATTTTGATAAAATTTTTATTCATAAAAGTATATATTTTGGGTGTGTGGGAGATCTTGCCTCTTGGTTTTATTTTCCCCATTGGGTTTCTCCCCACTGAAATTAAGTTTTCATCACATGAGAAGAACATCACATAATCTTTTACTTTTCCCACTCTCACTGAGGTGTGACTGTAGAGTTTAAGAGTGGTGAGGATAATACAAATGATGAGAAGTGATTAAATGTCATTCCAAGTCCTCATCAGCCTGCCCAGCTCAAGTGCATTTTTTATTGATCTGGCTGAACATCTGTTCATTTTTTCCTATTCTTAATACTAAATTTTGCAGCTTTTTGACCCTTTTTTTTTAATTCTTGTTAGTTACCACCATTTTTTCATGACTCTAGGGTCAGAAGCATCTGGTCTGGTGGTCTACACCTTTGTCTTCTCACCCTTCCCTCTTATTATGTGAGGACAATCTGACAGAGGCCTCACTCTGTTTATCAATGTGAGGAGAAGTAATTTGTTTATATCTGAGAGCAATACTGCAGGACTTCTTTAGGCATGCCTGGTGAGATTGCATGTTTCAAACTGGAGTTTTAAAAATGAAGTTTTTTTAGGCCATGCCTAAGACCATCCTCACAATAGTGTAGTTAATTTGTCCAAAATTAAGGGTTTTTTTTTTTTGTCGTTTGTTTCTTTAATATATTTGTCCTCAATTGATTTTTTTTCTTTTTTCTTTTCTTTTTCTTTTTTTTGTACCAGGTATTTAACTCAGGGGCACTGAGATACATCCCCAGTCCTTTTTTATATTTATTTAGAGAGAGGGTCTCTCTTGTTGAGAGCCACAGTCGAAGGGACCCCAGCAAACTTCCAGCTGCCAGCAAACTTCCAGCTGCCAGCTGATGATTGGCTCACAGCAGCCCCAGCAACTTCTAGCTGATTGGGTCCTCTGCCGTGATGCTCATTGGGCTTTTTCCCCGCCCTTTCAGACTAAGGAGCTGCACATTGGGGGTCTTTCTTTGGCTCCACCCACGTGACCCAGGCAATCAGCCTCAAGAGCAGGAGGAGTGGGGAAGGTTGAGAGGCTTGAGAAAAGCCAGTGGTGGCAGTTGGGTTCTGAGGATTTTTCCTTAGGAGCTGTGTGGTGTGGTGTGTGTTCTAAAAATAAAGTTTGTTTCTTTTGACAAGTGGCTCCTGAATTGTGCCCAGCAAGACTGTGGCACTCACTTAGTTGCTTAGTGCCTTACTTTTACTAATGGTAGCTTTGAACTCATGATACCCATGTATAATCTTCTGTGCCACAGGGGTTATGGCCTGTGCCACCAAGTTTGTTTCAACTGAGTTTTTAAATATGTAGAAAACATTATTAAAGTGACATTTAGAAGCATTCCTAATATTCAAGCAAACTCTTTGTCCTGGTGTTTCAGGAAATAAAAGTGGAACTGGACTTTAATTTAAATGACAAGAAAGTTCAATTGCAAGGGCTTAATTAGAACATAGATAATTAGAAGGTGGCCATAGCACTGTTGTATTTGTTTAAAATAATTTTTTTCTTAGTTGTAGATGAACAAAATATTATTATTATTATTATTATTATTATTATTATTATTATTAATGTGGGTCCAGTATCAAACAGACTACCTCATGCACACTAGCCATTCACTCTACTACTGAGCAACAACCCGTAATGCTTACCTGGTATTTTTTAAATATTTATTTATATTTTATTTACCTATATGTGGTGCTGAGAATTAAGCTCAGGGCCTCATATATGCTAGGCAAGAACTGTACCACTGAGCCACACCTTCAGCTGTTTCCTGGTACTTTTTAAATACCTGTTTTACATAAATTTTAATTAGTAGCTTTAACCCATTTCCAAAATCTGTTTGGATTAAATCAAAAACCTAGAAATCAATGAAGTAAAGTCTAGTTTTATTTCGAACTCTGATTTTACTTCCTCTTTCTTCCCCACACCAGACACCTTATAACAGTGTCTGAATTAAGATTCCCCCTTGAAAAATTTACTGTATGTTGTCCACACTCCAAACTCCAAAATTTACTTATTTCTTAGTTTTGGAAAAGTTTTACAGAATTTGTGCAGAGGTACCAAAATTTCTTGGAGTACTCAGAAGAATCCATATCTGAGTCTTGCCTTTTAGGGAGAAGTTTGAATTATAAGTATGCAGCCTTTAAGGCAAGTAGATGGATGGTCTTCACCTTGAAGGAACCTTTTCATCAATACCTAGCATCTAAAAAGCACTTCATTTGATTCCTTTTATTAAATACTGTGAATAAACCTACAATAAAAATGTAAGTGAAGTAATTTCGTTAACAAAAGTGTTCCAATTTCTTTAGATATTTAGCCAGAATTATTATTACTGGATTATAGGGTATTTTTTAGACCAAAATTGTTATTTATTTTTACTTATTTAGGCACTTTACCACTGTGTTACATCCCTATTTTTTTTAATAAGACAGGATATCACTGAGTCACTTAAGCCATTGCCAAGTTTCTGAGGTTGGTCTTGCATTTAAGTTCCCCCTGTTTCATCCTCCGGAGCCACTGAGAGTACAGACATTCACAATAATACTCTGCTTCAAAAAAAATATTATTAGTGGATTATATGACATTTTTATTTTGAGCTCTTAGGAACCATTATAGGGGCTGGGAATGTGGATCAAGTGGTAGTGCACTTGCCTGGCATGTGTGTGGCGCTGGGTTTTATCCTCAGCACCACATGCAAATAAATATGTTGTGTCTGCTGAAAACTAAAATGAATAAATAAATATTAAAATTCTCTCTTTCTCTCTCTCTCTCTCTTTAAAAAAAAAAGAACCATGATTTTTTTTTCAAAAGTATCTTTGTTAACCTTATATTGTAACCAAAATTTTTATCTCTGCATATACACCTATACTCTGGAGCCCCTACTATCTTTCAAATATTTGTTTAGTTTGGTGTGGTTTGGTGCTAGGAATTGAACTCCAGAGATGCTTACCACTGAGTTATGTCTCCAATACTTTTTTTTTTTTTTTTGAGACAGGTGATATATCACTAACATCTCAATAAGTTGCTTATATACTTTCTATGTTGTTAAGGCTGTCTTTCAAATCACAATCCTCCTGACTTGCCTCTCCAGCCTCTCGTATATTTGCCACCACACCTAGATCTTTCAGATTATTATAATAACATTTTCAACAACACTGCCCAGGCTACAAAAAATTTCTTTGACTGATGCATTTTATCCCTAAGGAAAGTTAATATGCAGTAGCCAATGTAGGACTATTCTGTAAAGATTTGTTGGAATAAACGGGGATCATTGTTTTTTTAACCTCCTTTCTGAACTGCTGTTCATAAAAGTGCTGGGAATAGAATGGAAATTCATTTGTTTGAAATCTACGGAGATTTACATAAGCTCAATCACCTTTTGTTCTAGAGTTTGGAACTTCAGGAGATAGTAAGGTAAATAAAATATGTTAATGTTGAGATATTCAGTACACACATACACACACACACAAATAAACTTTCTAGGAGCAATTGGTAGTTCTGGCATTATTACTAGTGTATCAGGGACATAGTAACATAAACAAAATATGTTAAATGTGAAACATTCAATACACACATACACACACCCACACACACAAAAAAAAAACTTTTTCTAGGAGGAATTGGTAGTTCTGGCCTTATTACTAGTGTATCAGGGTTGCGGCAGGATTCAGGAAGTGCTAAAATCTTACTTAAGCTAAGAGTAGTTTACTGGATTCCTCCCTATTTCACCTATAATACAAGCTAGAGTGAAATTCATCTGTCAGCAACAGCAGTTGGGAAAATATGCTGGCAGATGTTTTTTGAGATAAATTGACAGCTTTGATATTTGGGTATTTTTGTGTCTTGGTCACAGCTGATGAATCACTTGTGAAGGCTTTTATGGTTCCTAGATATCACCATTTTTGTATCATTTCTTTCATATTTCCTTCTTTCTTATTTTTTCTTTTTTTTTTGTGGTGCTAGAGATTGAACCCAGGGCCTTGTGCATACAAGACAAGCACTCAAAAAACTAAGATACATACTCAGACCCTCTCACATTTCTGTTCACTAGAGGTGATGATGATAATTGGGAATTTTGTCCCAAATGTGGTACATTTCTTAAGACCGGACTAATATCCAGTGTATCTAAATCTCTCTACTCATTCATGATTTTTCCAAAGAGATACTCACAGTAGTTTTTTCCTTAAATTTATCTATAGATGGAGGGAGAGTATCTCATTTAATATTCTGCTTTATTTTCAAAATCATTCCCTCTGAATATTCGCTTTTTATAGTGTTGCTAAGTTTGGAACTGACTATCTTGCACATTCTGCACACACATTCTAACAGTGAACTTTGCCTCTATGTTCTAATTCTAAATTTAGGTTGGATGGATTCATTCATTCATATCTAATGTTATTTTTCATATGGTCGGTTTTACATATGCCTTTCTATTGCTCTTAAAAATACTATTGATCTACATATGGTTTCAGATTTGATTATATTATGATATATTAGTCTGTATTATTGCAATATAGTTTCATAATATACATTAATGTGTCTCATAACAATAACTATATTATTTGTTTTTTTATTAAAGGTTTTGGGTATCTTACGTATATTTTATTTCTAAGATTTTTTTGGTCCCTTCTTTTCTTTTATTTCATTTGGTACTTAGAATTAAACTCAGGGGAATTGAGTCGCATCCCAAAAACTATTTTGTATGACATTTAGAGACAGTGTCTCACTGAGTTGCTTAGGGCCTCACTTTTGCTGATGCTGGATTTGAGCTCACAATGCACCTGTGTCAGCCTCCAAAGGTACTGGGATTACAATTGTGCACCAACATGTCCAGCTCTCTTATTGTATTTAGAGAAAAACATCCTAAAATTTTGATAGGAAAATATTATATATTAAATTGAGTTAAAATAATTGTCTTTGTAATGATTACTTTTATTTACACACATGCTATTTTATGTGCTTTTGTAAATTTTTATTTAGTTTGTGATAAGTTCCACATATTTTCCTTGAAATCCATTATACATGTGATGCATTTAACAGATGTAACTCAGTATAATACTTATGTGGTATTTTGTACTCTAATTAAACCAAAAATATTTCTGGGCTCCAGAAACCATTATTTCTCAATCTTTATTATATTTATTTTTCTGAATCACCTCCTCTTTCCTGCTAGGCTGCAGATTTCTACTGTATTGACAAGTATAACTCTAGTCTTATGCTATCACATACATGTACACTGTCATTGTACACACATACTATAATTTCTACAGGTCCAAGCTGCTTGGTGAGGAGTATTTCTCATATAAATATATTTATAAATACAGTTTTCCTGATGAAATAACAGCAATTTCTACTCCATCTTTAGTTCATGGTAATTTGTTCTGTGTCCTCATTTATACATTTTATTCTTTTTGTTGCAGTGTTTCTTACTGGAAATTTAAATCAGAGGCACACAGAGACTGGGTCACACATAGTTGCTTAGGGCCTTGCTATGTTTCTGAGGCTGGCTTTAAACTCAGGATTATCTTGCCTTATCCTCACAATCCATTGCGATTAGAGGTGTGTGCCATGAAACCTGGTTCTATTTTATTTTTATATTGAAATATATATTACTCCTGAAAATAATTTATTCTCAATATTAAGAAAACATAGAATACCATTTTTCCCCCACAAATAACCCCACTTTTTTTGGAAAAGATGTCAATTATTTTTTGGAAAAGATGTCAATAGTTCTAGATGTATAATTTATTAATGTCTAAATGGCAAGTTTATGATGATGATGATAATGATGATGATGATATGTATTAGTTACAAAACTTTATCTGTTCATATTATTATAAGGTATATACTCTTTTCTATAACTTTATAGCATACATCATTGTGTATCAAAATTACCTTTTGGGGGTTAGAAGGTGAGAGGAGGGATCGTGGGGTTAAAAATATGGTGGAATAGGATCTATATTGTTATATAAAGTATATGTATAAAGAAGTGAATTCATGTAAATAGAATTTGTATAAAACCAGAGAAATAAAATTTGTGCTCTATATGTGTAATAAGAAGTGTAATGCATTCTGTTGTCATATATAATTTAAAAAATATTTAAAAATTAAAGATAAATGACGGCATTATTTTCTAACTGAAAATTAATACTACTCCTTTTAAAATGGAAAAAAAAAGGTCTTTTGGTCAGTTGTAAACTTTATAAAGTGCAAAATGTGTCTTAAACATTTGGTAATACATAAACCTAAATGTAGGTATTTATAGAGTTGCCAGTAAAATTTAAAAAAATACTGTAGAGTTCATTTTTTGCAATTTATACTCATAATTATATGAGGTGCATTTTGTACATATACATGTATACTACCATTATATATAATTAATAAATGATTACTACATCTCACATTAACTACATTTATTTCAAATTAATTTTTCTTTTGAAAGCACTGTTATATGACACTCTTTGATATGTACACTTGGTGTGTCTTCAAATTTCTCGATTTTATGTATTATGTTTTTTATTCTCCTTTTCATAAAATTTCTTTTTCCAAATTATTAAGATTAATAAATTTTAAACAATTCAGTATAACAGTGCAGTCTGTAGATTTTCTTTTTTAACCTAAGACAAAATTCATCCCAATTTTAATAGGATTATTGTTATGTAAATGACTTTTCAAAACCTGTATATATAATACCCTTACCTGGCCTTACTCTGGACTATTACTATCTGGGTGGAGGAGATCTCAAAGTGATACATGGAAAAGGTAGAACAAGGATGGGTCAGAATGTGTGATTGGTGGATACTGAGTATGTAGTAGTGACTATTCATGAAAAAGTATTGGTGAAATAGGTATGGGTAGAGAAAAAAGTGCTGTGAAGGAAAGAGGGAAAGAATGACCAGCTCAAGAGTTCAGATTTAAAAAGTCTAATGGTGGATCAATGGTAGTATGAGGCTAAAGGGTAGTTTCTTTGGAGGCAGAAATAAGGTAGAAGTGAAAGAAGAAGGTAACTCTGGCACAGTCCCCAAGAGAAAGAGTCAAATGAACACTACTATCTCTCTCTATAACATTAGATTAAAGTCAGCCAGCCTCAGCAACTTAGTGAGGCTCTAAGAAAATCAGCAAAACCCTTTTTCTTTTTTTCTTTTCTTTTTTTTTTTTAAATAAGCACTCTACTGACTAAGCTATATTCTCAGCCCTGATCTGTAATCTTATATTAATATTTTATTTACATTTTTATTTTTCAGCAGACACAACATCTTTGTTTGTATGTGGTGCTGACGGTTGAACCCGAGCCGCACCCATGCCAGAGGAGCCCGCTATCGCTTGAGCCACATCCTCAGCCCCCAAACCCTTTCTTTATAGAATATTTTATTAAAGGCTGAGAGTGTTTCTTAGTTAAAAACCATATCTTATTTCAATTTGTCATGAGAGAGAGAGAGAGAGAGAGAGAGAGAGAGAGAGAGAGAGAGAGAGAGATATCTTGGAAAAATAAAAAAAGTAATCAGGGACACTGTTAGTATCAGGGATGTAAATAATTTAAAAGTAATAGTGAACTAGTTGGAAAACTTATCTAGGTTATTAACTATTGCTTGGTAAGTTAGTCTACTCTCCAAAATATAAAAGTGCCAAAGGAATTCTTTATTAAAATGTATATAAGAAAAAAGAGGATTTTTGACACAGCTTTTAGTTGACTCAGACTGGGTCAACGTTTGTGGGTGATTAGGGTTCTGCAAAGATGATAAATACGTGAGTTATTTGGAATAATGTGATTTTATCTAGTCTTCATAAATGAAGATTGAGGTCTAATATAAATCAGGCTTGGCAAACGAAAAACATTTCAATGAAAAGTAAATGTATGAATAAATACATAAAACAATATTTATCCAAAAGTCAACATTCAGAATATTAATGCAATTATGTAAACACCAGTAATGTAAAAACAATGACAACTTTAAAAAAAGTGAATTAGGGCTTGGGATGTGGCTCAAGCAGTAGCACGCTTGCCTGGCATGCATGTGGCCCAGGTTCGATCCTCAGTACCACATACAAGCAGAGATGTTGTGTTCACCGAGAACTAAAAAAATAAAAATAAATATTAAAATTCTGTCTCTTTGTCTCTCTCTCTCTCTCTCCTCTCTCTCTCTCTCTCTCACTCTCTCTTTAAAAAAAGAAAAAAAAGAAAAAGTGAATTAATAATAAATAAATAAATAATGTAATAAATGAATTAATAAATGAATAGCTAACAAGTGCAAAGATGTAATGTGACTGGAATTGTCAAAGTCAGCTTGTAGCCATGAAAAAGTGTAAAGTTACATAGAAATGGAGTTTTACTACTTACTGAGATATACCCTATGAACTATAAAGTCCACTCCTAGGTAGGAAGTGTTGAACACAGAACGCATTCACCTGGCTATCTCACTTAGGAACTCTGCAAAAAATTGCCTTTTTCTTTCCCTCAAATTTTATTGCTGCTTCCAAGAACACTGCCCTCTATATTCATGCTATCATTGTAGACTTGTAGCATGTAAACCCCTCTACTGTTCAAGTTTTTCTTTTTTTTACATTGCTCTTTTTTGCCCTACCCCCATATCATCCACCAATACTTATTTTGCATAGAAAATCTACATACTAAGCAATCACCAGTCTTATATCTTACTATATCCATTTCCTACCTTGTGAAAGACCACTTTAAGATCCCCTCGATCAAAACATCAATAGTCCAAAGTGATCAGAATGGGGATAAAAATTACAGAATATTAAAGGTCAGTTACACAACAAGAAAGCTATAAAAAGTGGGCTTTATTTAAATGTGAAAATAAAAAGAAAATTTTTAGACTTCACTAGTTAAAATAAAGAATCAAAAATTTATGAGTCTCAATAATTTGAATAATACTTGTGAGTCAATTTTTGGGGGGAAGGGATATAAGGACATTGCTAATGAGTTTAAAGTTCAAACTTTTTTTTTTATGAGACATTAGAAAAATTTTAAAAAAATATATTAAAGTAATTGTGATATCATTTTCATAAAAATATATATACATATTTATTCACAATTTTCTTTAACCTTATAAACAGTTATAAGTGTCAATACATTTCTCTATGGGCTAGGTCCTATTATTGGAAGAAAACTTTGCCTTAAAATAACCCCATACAGAGGCATTTAAGGCAACTAAGAGGCCTCAAATAATAATAATAATAATAATAATAATAATAATAATAATAATAATAATAAGTAAGGTGGAGAGGATTTCAAGTTGTGAAGCATACCTGTAGTTACTTCAAAAAACATCACAGAAGAATTTTATAAATTGTCTGAAGACATATATGTATATATTATTTATAAAAACTGTTTATGAGTTCTGTAGTGAGGGTGTACAAGTCCAATACAAAGTCTTTTTTTCTTGAATATTTTTTTTGTTGTAGATGGACACAGTATCATTAGTATTTGTTTGTTGGCTTTTTTTAATATTTATTTTTAGTTTTTGGCGGACACAACACCTTTGTTTGTATATGGTGCTGGGATTGAACCTGGGCCTCCTGCATTCCAGGCGAGTGTGCTACCGCTTGAGCCACATCCCCTCTTGGGTGGCTTTTTAATGTGGTGCTGGGTGTTCAACCCAGTACCTCATGCATGCTAGGGAAGTTCTCTACCACTGATCCATCACCCTAGTCCCCAAAGTCCTTTACTTAATCTTTTTTTGGGGGGAGGGGGGAAGAGTGTGTGCCCATAGTGCAAGGGATTGAATCTATGGCCTTATATCAGCAAAACAAGCACTCTACTGACTAAGCTATATTCTCAGCCCTGATCTGTAGTCGGTTAACAATGACAATGGAGCAGCCTGTCATTCAGACTTTGATTCTGTGCTCATTTGGCTCAGGTTGGAGGCAGTGCCTGAAGCCTTGACCAATCAGTCACTTAGGTGAGAACTGTCCAATCCTCACGCAGCCAGTGATGAGGGGGAGGGCTTCCACAATCTTCTGTTTCCTTGGTGTCTGGAACCCTCCATTTTTAAAATCTTTTTTGTAGGCTTCTGTCCTGGATCCGGAGGCCAGGTGTCTGTGCTATGCAGAATATAAAAACAAACCACAGGGAGAACGCTGAGAACCCTGAGAGCCAGGAAATGGTAAGTGTGCCTTGTTATATTGAGACTGTGTAGGAAGGTGGCTTTAAGCTGACAGGAGTGGCAATGGTGGAAATGGGCATTCATGTCTAAGGACTCCTCCTGGTCCTCTCCAGAGTCTTGTGGCCAGAGGGTCTCTCTGTGTTAGCTTAGCCTTCACCTCCCTCTGACTAGTCTAGTGAGGCTTAGATCAGCAGTTGAAAACCTGGGCATTTTGTTCCATAATTGTATGATGTTTTCAGCTTCTTTCTAAAGCCATTTTTGGTCTTCTATGTGCCATGAATCCAGCATGTATCCAAATTGCATAGTGAATGCTGAGATAATTACCAGGAGAGAACTACAAACCCATTTATTGTATTCATGCATTAGAGAGTCTGTTAATTTTAGGGCTTGTTACTCATGAGGGTTTGTTTGTTTGTTTATGATGATGATGATGATGATGATGATGATGATGATGATGATGTGTATAATGTTTTCTTTTTGGTACCAGAAATTCAACCCAGAGATGTTCATCCACAGATTCAAATTCACACCCCTTTTTTAACATTTTTATTTAGAGACAGGGTCACTTTAAATTTCTTAGGGCCTCACAACTTTGATGATGCTGGCTTTTAACTCATTCTCTTCATGAGTTCTGAGATTTTTAAAAGTAGCAGAAGCAGTATCTCAAATACAAAACAAAAATCTGAAATCCAGAACTTCAGTTTAGCTCTCCATAGGTCTTAGAATAAACCCCTAGTTTTCTAGCTCTCTGTTCACATATCCAAAACTTGGGTTCTCTGATCACAGAGAATAAGTATAAAATAGAATAGATAGTACAATGACCATGTAATGAGGATAATGAGCCTCACTCAAACATACATGGTGGCTAACTGAAAGATGTTAATGAGCACCATTAAGGCCTATTTCAAATGTAAAAGACCTTGAATCCCACTTGTGGGAACACCTTCAACAAAGTCCTTTATGCCAGAGGTGATTTCTGATTGAATTTGAAGAAAAAAGGATGGGTCATAGAAAGAATATAAATGAACCCATATGGTAGTCAGGATGCCTTTTCCAAAGCCTATTCTAAATGCATTTTGCTCCTTGTTCTGCCCACAACCATCAATACACTTCTAAGATGGCATACAAAAATGAGGTTTTTTTTTTTAAAATTTTTTATTTTATTTTATTTTTTAACTGGTATAATTCCTTATACAACATGGTGGGCGTTCTATTTCTTCTTCCTTAAATAGATTTTTTTTTTCTTCAAAATTTATGAGTCAAGAACCCAGATTCAATTTGCAAACTGAGAAATTTTGCTTCATCTCAAATTTCCACTTTCAACATTATTAATCATTTTCCCTTGTTTTATTTCAAATGCATGCATCATTTATAATGTTTTTCTTCAAGAACTGGAGGGCATTTTTAAAAGATTTTAATTTATCATTCTGAGATTTTCACATGAGAAGAGAGCAGAATATAATAAGGTGACATTAAAAAGAATGAATCTCTCCTAAATGAGGTTTAGGTGTCCCAAATAAGGATTTTTAAAAACTGTAATGTGTCATCAATTGAGGGTTTATTTATTTATTTATCTATCTATCTATCTATCTATCTATTTATTTATTTATTTACTTACTTATGGTCAGACAATCTGGGGTTGTGGCTCAGGATAGAGCACTCACCTAGCACATGCAAGGTCCTGGGTTCAATCCTCAGCACCACATAAAAATAAGTAAATAAATAATAAATAAATAACCCATAGAAACATTCCAAATATTTCCGGAAACTCTTTTATTCTTGTGTGGCAGGAAAAAATGTAAGTGGGACTAACTTGAATTTAAATTACATGCAATTTCAATCTCTCTCTCTCTCTCTCTCTCTCTCTCTCTCTCTCTCTCTACTGGGGATTTACCCCAGGGCCTCATGTTTAGAAGGCAAGCACTCTACAAGCTTTACTCAGCCCCATTTTTTGGGGGGGAGACCACGGATTGAAGTCGGGGGCACTCTACAACTGTACCACATTCCTACCCCCTATTTTGTATTTTACCTAGTCACAGGGTTTCACTGAGTTGCTTAGTGCCTCACCATTTATGAGACTGGTTTTGAATTAATGATCCTTATGTCTCAGTCTGGTAAACAGCTTATATTACAGACATGCACCACCATGCCTGGCCAACTTCAATCTCTCTTTTTTTTATTAATAGAGAGAGTGTGTGAGACCTTTCAAATATTCTTTCACACTGAACAGCTATGTAAACCTCATCCATTACAAAAAGCAGAATGATACCGAGTGTCAGCATAGTAGCAATTTTTTAGCCCTATCTGTACACATAAAGGTAACAATGTGTTTTTACTCCCCTTGTAGCCAAACTGCATAGTATATTTCCCAAATTTTGGATCCGAGCACTTATTTTTTTGTGTGTGACTTATGTAAATCTGTGACTATGAAAGTGTATTAGTCAGAAAACATTTTTAATACTTTGTTTTTACTTTCATAACACTGTCACCTCCATGAGTATGAGCCCACATTAATTTATTTGATTCTGAGAAGAAGGGTGCTTTTTTGGCAACCATATCTCCCTCTGAAGTTCAGTAACCTTACCAACTATCACCTAATGCAGTAAACAGATCCCATATGAACTCAGGCTTAATTGATGATAAGCCCACAATTGAGACAATAATTTTTATATGGTTTCTTCTTATTCAGTGATAGATATCTAATTCACTAAACATAGGCTGAATGTGGAACAGAAGTTATGTGAAAAATATATTGTGCCTTTTAGCTACTGGTTAAATTTTTATTAATTTAAATTTAAACTTTAATCTCTTGACAGGCTTTATTGAATTAAATGGAAATATGTGTAGACTTCTATGACTTTAATGTTTGATGATATTCTCAGAGTACCCAGAGTAAAGAAGAAATTGAAATTACAACCCTGTGTTAGGCTAAAGACAAAACTGCAAAATAATTTTTTTAAATGTTTAGAGTCTAGTTTCCTGGTTACTGATGATCTGATTACCTAGAGTCTTCTCTCCTGTGATACCAATCTCTTTTGGTAAAAGTATGATATCTAAAATGAAAATGGATCTGTGCCCAGAATCCTGTGAGAAACAGTTTCCACTTTTGTACACTTCTGAGTTGTAGATGACTGCTCTCTCAAAGTGCAGAGTCTCTCCTGTTCTTTGGCCCTGAGAGAATGTTGTTTGGTATGTTTATTCCATAATCTATGACACAGAACTGAGTTGTCCATTTTTTTTTCACCTTGCTGAGGTCAGGGTATTTATAGACCTCAAACATGGAATATAGCTATGGTGAACATAGATATCCCTGAGAGGTCAAGAGTGAATTTTAGGATGAAGCTTGAAAAATACATTTATTTATTAGTCAATTTATATTTTCAAAAATAATAATATTTTGGATATAGTGGTTTAAGTTATTAAATTGATTTAAGCTGTCCTGCTAAGAGTGTGTGTGTGTGTGTGTGTGTGTGTGTGTGTGTATGTGTGTGTGTGTGTGTGTGTGTGTGTGTGTGTGTGTGAGAGAGAGAGAGAGAGAGAGAGAGAGAGAATTTTCTTTTAATATTTATTTTTCAGTTTTGGGTGGACACAACATCTTTGTTTGTATGTGGTGTAGCTTCTAAAGGGATGGACTAATTGGATGCTTTGAAGCTGGAAGGCATTTTCTGATCTACTTTCTATCTATTTTTTTTCATTGGTTATTCAAAACATTACAAAAATTGTGGAATCACATTGGTTATACATCCACATTTTTACATACTGCCATAATAGTAACTGTCGCATTCTGCTACCTTTCCTATCCTCTCCTATCCCCCTTCCCCTCCCCTCCCATCTTGTCTCTCTACCCCATCTACTGTAATTCATTTCTCTCCTTAATTTTTTCCCATTACCCTCAGAACCTCTTATATATAATTTTGTATAACAATGAGGGTCATCTTCCATTTCCATGCAATTTCCCATTTCTCTCCCTTTCCCTCTCACCTCATGACTCTATTTAATGTTAATCTTTTCCTCCTGCTCTTCCTCCCTGCTCTGTTCTTAGTTGCTCTCATTATATCAAGGAAGACATTTGGCGTTTGTTTTTTTAGGGATTGGTTAGCTTCACTTAGCATAATCTGCTCTAATGTCATCCATTTTCCTGCAAATTCCATGATTTTGTCATTTTTTAGTGCTGCGTAGTAGTACTCCATTGTGTATAAATGCCACATTTTTTTTATCCATTCATCTATTGAGCAGCATTGGGGTTGGTTCCACAGACTAGCTATTGTGAATTGTGCTGCTATGCACATCAATGTGGCAGTATCCCTGTAGTACACTCTTTTAAGGTCTTCAGGGAATAGTCTGAGAAGGGCAATAGCTGGGTCAAATGGTGGTTCTATTCCCAGCTTTCCCAGGAATATCCATACTGCTTTCCATATTGGCCGCACCAATTTGCAGTCCCCTTTCTTTCTAAAAGGTACTTTATTTGTTTCTTTTTATTAGATACTGTGAATAAAGGTACAATAAAAAATAGATGTGTGGCAATATATTTAGCAAAAGGATTCCAAATTATTTACATATATACCCAAAGTTATTACTGGATTGTATGCCTTTTTTTTACTGAGAATTATTAATTATATATATTTTTATTTTATAAATACTGGAGATTAACCCAGGGAACTTTACCAGTGTGCTACATACCCAGTCTTTAACACTTTTATATATTTATTTATTTTTGAGAGAGGGTTTTACTGAGTTTCTTAGGACCTTGCCAAGTTCTTGAGGCTGGTCTTTAACTTGAGAATAAATCCCTAGTTTTCTACCTCTTATTCTCCTTAGCCACTGGGAATACAGGAATGTATGATTTTGCACTGCTACCCCAAATTATTACTAGTGGATTATGTGACATTTTTATTTAGGGCTTTAAAGAACCTTAACACTATTATGAAAATATATTTATTTAATTTATATTGTCATCAACATTTTTGCATATTTGTGTACCCTTGAATCTCTATTAATTATGAGATATTTGCTTGGATCTGTATGGTTTGGTGCTGGGCATTGAACCCAGAGGTGCATACCACTGAGATACATCCACATTTTTTTATATGTTATATTTTGAGACAGGCTCTCATTAAGTTCATTGTAGCCTTGTTATGTTACTGAGGCTGTCTTTGTACTAACAATTCTCCTGTGTCATTTTCCATAGTTTCTAGAATTTCAGGCATATGCCACCACACATGACAATTTTAGAATTTTATAATAGTCATTCCAACAGCACTGCATAGGCTGAATAAAATCTATTTGATTAATGCATTGAATCTCTAAGGCAAGTTTATGTGAAGTAGCCAGTGTAGGAGTGTTGTGTAAAGATTAGCAAAAATTGTGAAATATGATAGACATTATTATCTAAAGTACATATATGGGGTTGAGGATGTGGCTAAAGAAGCAGTGCACTTGCCTGGCATGCGTGCGGCCAGGTTCTATCCTCAGCACCACATACAAACAAAGATGTTGTGTCCGCGGAACACTAAAAAATAAAAATAATAAAACTCTCTCTCTCTTTCTCTCTCTCTCTCTCTCTCTCAAAAGAAAATAAAGTACATATATGAACACAGTAATTGATGTGAACATACTTTATATACAAACAGAGGTATGAAAAATTGTTCTATATGTATAATAAGAATTGCTTACGATGCATTCCACTGTCATGTATTTGAAAAATAAAACAACAAAAAAATCTTTATATGTATTGCTGAGAACCAAACTCAGTACTTTGCACTTTCTAGCATAGTAGTCTATAACTGAGACACAACTCCAGCCCATGTACCCAGCTTTTTATAGTATCTTTGTAGTAATCAGAAACAACTTTAAAAATTAAAATTGCATTTATATCACTTTTCCTAGTATAGTAATGAATTACTAACTAAACTTATTTTTAGTATTTTTAAAAAATAATCTAATGGATGACTGTTATTTTTTTCCAGAGATTATTTTATCACTTCTTTAGGCCTTGGTGAAGGGTCTTTTTTTTCAGAATATAAATTTCTTCTATTATCAAATGGGTTCATGCTAACTGTGTTGAAAATAGTAATTCTGAAACTTCACACAATCCACACATTTCCAAGGCTATAGGGGAAAGGGAAAGACAATATTCACAATCAAGAAACCATTTCCCATGAAAGAATAGTATCAGTGTCCAACCTGGAGTGTAATCCACATTTTTCAGTGATAAGGTTGTTTAAGAACCGCAACCATAGGTTTTTGGCATCCTCTAAATTACACTGAATGGCTTTAAATCACTTACTCTTTTTCAAAATAATTTTTTTTCTACCTACTTAAAAATAAAGCACTATGAATGAGAAAGGTGAATGAGACTTAAGTTCTTTGGAGGTACTGAGGTTGACCTTTAATTATAGTTTATAAATAGTCAAATAAGAAGGGCCTTAGAGTTGTTTCAACTTTTCCAACACATGATATTGAATACTTACATGAACTGACATGAAATAATGAAAATGCATTTCAGGGAAGTGATATCACAGAAATTTTCAGTGTAGAATCTTGGAAATGTGGGGAAAATATATTTATATACATATGCATTTGTATAGAAATAAAATAAGGGATAAGTACATGAGTATGAGGGTAAATTCAGTGTGCCTCATGCATTGTAGGTTGAAGGTAATGATAAAGAAGTAACTAAAGAGATCCAGAACTCTATAATCCTGGGAGACATTCATAGCAATTCAGAAAATATAGTTAAATCCCTCTGTCCTCTCTTCCTCTTATGAATTTGATTCTGTCGAATGAGATTATGTGGGTATGATTCTCTCTGAATTTATGTTTTCTCCTGTTTTTAAGATTTTGTCAGCTATGTCATGTAAAGCCCTGTCCTAAACTCACTTTGGGGGCTCTTTTACCTCCTGTTCTGGACTGCAGAGCAGAGACTCACCTCACTCATTCTGTGCAATGAACTGACTTTTGTCAATCTTTGCAAACAATGGTTGGAAGAACAAGCATATTGGAGCGTCTTTCATATCCTATAATGTGGTTGTCAGACCCTGTGGGTTAAAGGGTAGTTACTTGCTATGTTTGAAAAATCTTCCCTATGAGAAGGGCTTATCTATTTTTTTTGTTTTGGAAGCCCCATAAACACAGAAGAGAAGCATTTATGGCCACAAACAAAGGAATGCCAGAAGCCATTAGATATGAGAAAATACAAAAAAATAAAAATAAAATGAAATCTTCTCTTAGAGCTTTCAGAGGTAAAAAGTCTATTTCTGTTTTGTGTAAGAAAACTAATATTTCTCTTTGGCTGACAATATTTTGATGTTTTAAACTTGCTTGCATTTTCTACCTGTGTTTTGAATTCACCTATGCCTGGATATCCCTTACCAGATAACAATCCTCTCTAAAACCTTACTTGTGCCTAATAAATTCTGGCTCCTGCTGACCAAATAACAATTCTCTCTAAATCTCAGTGGCAACTTATAAATTCTAATGTCTGGATCTGAATTTATTTTCCACCTTGAAATGTTATCCATGTAGATCCTTAATCTGCTATTTGTCTTTGCATTATGATTGTCAAAATCTTATTAGCTGTAAGTACCTTAGACACCCACCTCCTTTGTAACTCTTTGTGCTGTAAAAGCTTTTTCCTGAATATCAGGGGGATGATCTCTAGCATGGAATCTTTTAAGAGACAGTCCTGGCCAGCTTTTGTGTACACAATACAATCTTGATTTAATTTGATTTAAAATTTGAGTTCATGGTCATTTGTATTTTGGTTTAACTTTAACCTTTATGCTAACTTCACTGTGAATATAACCAAAGAACACAACAAAACTCCAGTAAATGAGCCAGGTGCATAAAAATAGTCATTCTTTACTGAAAGCACAGCATTCATTATAGAAATGATATACGCTTAAAAATTAAAAGATATCTCAAATATCAAGTGAGTTTAGGAGTTAGAAATTATTTCTTTCAGAATATAGGTAGTAAAATAGGACAAAAGAGAAAATGTGAAGCATAAATATATTAAGTAATATGCAAAAAAATCACCAAAATATTTATTCAAAAAATCATATCTACAAAAAATGGTTCAAAATAAAAAAAAATCTTTTTGTCAGGAATTAACATTAGTACAGAAATGGGAGTTTTGGTTGTCTTTTTAAGTAGTTTTACTCCTAGTGAATAATCTTTTCACTATTTCTGCATTTAATTGGTTGGAATTAATTTTAATTCATATATCTGTGAAAAAGGTACTGAATGCAGAAAAATATTATTGCTGATGTTTAAATCACCTCCATTATTTGATCTCTCCCTTTTTAAACCAAAAATCTGCATAAAACCATCTCTTAATAAATATCTCTATCTCTGAATATTAGCAGCAACTGAGTTACAAAATTTGCTATGATAACTTGTCTCTTCATGTACTTAAAGACTATGAATTTGCTACTTAGCACCTATGTATAATTCTCTACGATGTTCTCCAGTTATTTATGTCTCTATGCCAAGTTTTATACCAAGGTCTCAGTATGTGCCTTAATTACTCTGTGTAGCAATGTAGGATTTATGTCTTATTTGTGACACTTTGTTCCTAGAATTGTCTCTAAAGGGAAATATGTACAAAATTATTATATAGAAAAATAAGTCTATCTAATATTCTTTTTTATTTTATATTTATTTATATATTTATGTATACATATTTTTATTATTTGGTAACACCCTTTGGTCTGAAGCTACAGTCATACTAGTGTATTTTAGCTTGAATTGGTTGTGAGAATCAAACTAACAAGACTTTTCTCTGTGTTGGTTGGTGATTTCTGCAGCCTCAGGAACCTAGTGAATAATAGCAGAAATAAATAATTAACTCTTTAGTTTGAGGCAGAACCTCCAAGCTAGATAATGTTTTGATTCTACTCTCTATCTTGATGATTAGAAACATACCTTTAAATTTACATGGAACACTTTTGGAATTCTGTTCTGTTAGTTCTTATAAAAAAATCAATGAAAGTGAAAAATAATGCAGGAAAGATAAATAATTAATTTCAAACAATTCATTTCTTAAAATAAATAATTTTTTTCAAATCACCAAAAATTCTGAAAAGATAGAAACGTTAAAAGCTTTAGAAATATTTTAATGCAATTTATCTTTTGCTCAGAACAATAGACTATATCTCCAGCTCATTCTTCTCTAGAATTGGACTGTGTGCAAATATGAAAAAAAGTGCTAAGATGCCCCAAATGGCTTATAAGTTTTAAAACCCTGAAAGGAGCTCAAATCTGCCATTTTTCTACTTCACAAAATACAAGATCTTATATTTGTATTCTTAACAAATATTTGCAGAAGTGTAATTCAAAATCACCTAAAAAACATGAAAAATATCATTGAAGAACTGACCCACTGAACATGAGGGACTTATAATAATGAATCCCTTATATTAAATGTCTTTTTATCATTGTCAAAATTTTCCATGTTTATATTATCAATATATTAATCAAAATTTTTATGCATTTAACAACAAATATCTAATTTCCTATTTTATTTAGTTTTTTAAAAATTAGTAGTAATTAATATTAATAATTTAATTCTCATACTTGTTAAGGTATGAAACATATTCTTTAAAAGCTATGGATATAGCAAGTGAAAAATCCAGCCTAATTTTCTTTTAAGATTGGAAGCCATCTCATCACAAAGGCATGAAAAGTTAACTTCTGCTTCATTATAAATTACTGTGATTTGTAAACTTGCTTGAAATTCCTGCCAGTGCCTTGAACTCACCCATGTCTGTTTTCCCTGATGAGATAACAACCCTCCCTGAAACTTTAGTGATGACTCATAAATTCTGGCTTTCCCTGACCAAATAAAAACTCACTCTGAAACTTTACTGGTGCATCATAAATTCTGATGTTGTGATCTAAATTTACTCAATAAGAGCTAAACCATTTAGACCATTAACCTACCACGTGTCTTTGTATTATGCTTGTGAAAATCCTGTTATTCGTGTAAGTTCTCAAGTCACCCCCCTTTTGTAACTTTTTTTGGAATAAAACTACAGTACTAGAGAAGTGGAGTGCTGTCTTTTTTTCCCATGGGTTTCAGGAGAGACTGTCATGTTCACATGCAGGACCCCCAAAAGACCACTTGAGACCAATATCGATGTAAGCACAAAAGAGGTGTTTATTGCAAGCTGGCTCAGTCCTTCACACACACCACACTGACAGACACTGGTGGCTTAGAGGCCCTGAGCCCGGGGTTTACAGCAGTTTTATAACTCTTTGGGGAAGGCGGGAACCCCACAGACATCATACCATCTCATTGCAAATCATCACACACCTTGAGAAAATTATAAACAACTCTAAAACATGATTAGCACATTCACTGGTGGGAACAAATTGGGTAAGCATGATTGGTTAGCACAAGATGGGGATTCAGTTGAACAGATTGGCTTAGTCCATGAGGGTAGTATATGCTGAACTATATGGTTTCCCAAAATGTTATCAACCACCTTAAACTATTGGAAGTATCATTTGGAATCCCAGGAGTTTTCCCTGTCTCATGCTGATTGGTGGCTGCTAGGGGGTTGCTATGAATCCCCACTTAGCCTGACTGAGTCAGGGACACCAAGCACAGCAGATTTTTCTTGTTACTTGTAGATAAACAACTCAGCAGGGTGGGTATGAGCCTAGGAGTTCTCTGTGTATCTTTCCAAGGACAAGAGTCATGCCCCCTTCCTTGGACAGTCTTTGATCTGAGGAGAGGCTGGTTTCTCACATAGTACCTTATTTTTTATGTATGTTTTTAGATGTAGCTGGACACAATACCTTTATTTCACTTATTTATTTTTATGTGATACTGAGGATTGATACCAGGATCTTGCACATGGGAGGTGAGCACTCTACTGCTGAGCCACAACCCCAGGCCCTTATGTGTAATTTTTCTTGGTCATTTTTACTTTACGGTTTTTTTTTTCCCAGTTCAAAGTTCAATCTGTCACCTAAAAAGAACAGAGATCAAAAAAAAAAAATAAATAAAATTTGATAATTATTATCATTATTTTATATTAATTCCTGAATAATATACAAGCATATATAATCCATAAACTGAAATGACTTTATATATAAGTTTAAATAAAAAGGTTCTGTGGGTTAGGTTAATTCCCACTTATGGGAAAACACCTTGCCTTAAAAATAACAGCAGCCTGAGACTCTGGGGTACATTTCTCAGATTTAGACAAAAAAAAAAAAAAAAAAAAACCCAGCACTCAATGTCCTGATATTCTAGCCCTTATTCATGCCTCGATGGGATAATATTCTCTGTCACTCAAAAAAAGTGCTCACTTGTCTCAGATTCAATGTTCATTTTCTGAAGCCCCTTCCAATCAAAAGCATTTTGTCGGAACTGTCCAATCATGTGTCATCAGGGAGGAGAAGGGTGGGCTTTCATTTCTTATGTCCTGAGTCCTCCATTTTTGCCATCTGTAGTCTCACACTTCAGAGTCACAGGTTGTTCTGCTGTGCAGGAACTGAAGATCCCAAGTAGCCCTACTCCTGAGAACCAGGAAATGGTGAGTGTGCATTTGCCTAGCAAGGGAGGCTGGGGGAGGAAGACTATTAGAACCACAAGACTGTCTCTGTTGAAAATAGGAGCTAGCACATTGAGACTCTGGGCAGTCTCTGAAGTCTGCAGGCTTAATTCCTCCACTTTGCCACTATATCCTCAGTCCTACTGGCCAACCAGGTGGGGAACATGTCAGTGGCAGAGACTCTTTGCTACCTTCCTTATGCTCAAAGGGCATCCTCAAAATCTGCATAAAATACTATGTGGTAGTTGTGTTCCTGCAGCCCAGTGTCTTACCAGATGCTGGAGATTGACAGGTGGAATAATTATCAAAATCAAATCTCCAAGGTCCATTTTCCTGCACAAAAGGAGCTGTCATTTTTGGATACCCAAATTTCTTTTCAGCTAGCTAATTTTCATTTTGAAATTCTTCTATTTTTACTTTCTTCATTATTATTGTTTTCTTAATGTTAGGTCAACTCAGGGATAGTGTACTACTTAGCAATATCCTTGGTAGTGGAGCCAGATTTACAGATAGGTAGTTAGTGTAGTTAGGTAAATTGGGTCTAATATCCAGTAAAATCAAGAATAAACACCATATTGAGGATGGAGTCCAGGATAAGGGGAATTGAAAATGTCCCCTAGGCCCTGAGCCCATCCTAAGGAAATTTTAAAGAAGCAGCTCACAGCAAACATGGAGATGATAATTCAAAAGCCCTTCCTGCCCACATTACTCCTTCAGCCCACCTGTCCTCCACACTTTGCTTCTTCCCACCTACATTCCAACACTGCAAGAAAACAAAGAACAGCAATGTGACAGGAATGCAGGATAGCTGAAGGAAGACCTTAGCAATAAAAAAGCTAAAAAGACCTTAGTTTAAAAAATCCCTTTCATGGATTCTACCTCTTTGGTCCCCTTTTTCTTCTGGGGAGAAGTCTTTTCTACTGTCCTCTAATAAAGCTTCTACTTTCCACTCTAAACTCACCTTGGCGCACGTCTCTGGTGTTATACTGCATCATTGGGGAAGCAACGACTCTTCACCAGTAAACAGCCCTAACAGGTTTAAATTTATTTTTAGAAAGGTCCTAGCAAAGTTGCTGAAATTATTTTTGTTATGGTTTGATTAATCTAGAATTTGCTATTGCAATAAAGCATACTGTTTTTACGTACATATGTAGCCATATGGGGATCTTATTTATATTGTGATTCTTTATTATTGTAATATTATATTTTCACAATATATACGAAGAGTAGGCCATGATAAGTTCTTTTTTTGCTCTTTTTATTGAAAAGTTTTTTGGCTAAAGTTACATGTAACTTTGTAGATGAATTTTAAAAATTTATGCTTTGGTTTCTTACTTCATTTAAAGTAAAGCTTGATGATTTTTTATTATTACATTATTGTTGTATTTAATAGTCAGGTTTTTTTTTGACATAACCATAAAACATGAAATATAATTTGCTCCCGTTCAGTATCCAGTAGTTACCCTTTTCCTATTCCCCTACTTTCTTCTATCATATATTTATTTTTAGTTTTTTGTTTATTATTGCTTTATAGAATACACATAAAAGTATAATTCACTGTGATATATTCATGTTTGTACATAGCAGTTTGGTGAGATATATTGTCAGTTAATTTGGGGAAAATGATCACCTTTTTAATGATGAATTTTATTATTTACATGGGATTTATAATTCAGTCTTTTATTTGCTTTTTGTGACTTTTATTTTCTCATAAGTTCTACATATTTTGTTTCTAAAAATGTACACATGTGAAATACCACTTGCATAAGGCACCTATGTAGAATTTATACATAGTGTTTTATGCTCTTTTTTAAACTGGATATAATATGAAATGTGAGTGGCCCCAGTGAGCATTTTTTTCATAAAGATTTTTATTTATCTCTTCCAAGATGTATATTGTATTGAGTCATGCCCTTGGGCTTCAAGTGTTTGGATGAGTACCATTGCATACTTACATGTTATCATGATCACATATGCTCTAATTTCAGTAAGTCTCTGTGATGGGGAGTATCATTTATATTCAATAGCAAAATACTTTCCACAAATAGATACTTATTTAAAACTCCTTTTCAGATAATGATTATTAATTTGTTTTAAATATTCATCAATATTACTTAATTTTTCCCATGATGGGTTATTATTTTGTATTTTTTAAATTTCTAAAGATTTTGAAATTTTATAGTTAATAAACATATCTTATGTATAAATTTGAAGTTCAAATTTCTGTCTTTTATATATTTTTGGCTTAAAAGATAAGAAAAGGATCCAAAAATTCAGCTAGAGATTGATTTCAAAAAAAAAAAAAAAAAAAGAAAAAGAAAAAGATTTAAATTATTATTTTTTAAAATTGGCTTTTTTCTTTACTCATCATTTATTTTAGGTTTCTTGTATGATTGTAAGGGTACGTTATTTAAAGTGGATTCTAGGGCTTATCTTTGTTAATTACTACAGAAAAAATAAATAAGAAATTTCTCTACACTATGGCTGCAGGAAAATGAATAAATTACTTTAAAATCATATGGTAATAAAATTGTTAAATCACATACTTAGTAAACATCCACTCCTTAAAAAAATTTTTCTGTAATATTTTTGGCAGTGAATCATGAATTCTATTATCTGGATCTTGGGATTTAATATAGAATCATATGGAATAAAATTTGGCCAATCCTAGGAATATTCATACATAATTTGTTGTTTACTTAATGACATGTTGTGGAGATAGCAACTAATGAACATATTTATTTTTAGAAATAGTTACTTTTTTTGCTTTTCAGTTTCTAATAAGCCTTTTAGATTTATTTCCTTCCTGACTCACTCAGGGCCACTGATGTGTTTTTCTTTTATTTTGTAATCTCCAGGCATTTTCCCTTCTAAGAAATCTGTCTTGTGAGCTCTCTTTTCTGAAGCGTTTATTAACAAGAAAGAAAGAAAAAAAAGCCTTTATGTTGCCCCTGAAATGTATTCTCAATGCACTCTCCTCAAATGTGGAGAAAATATTTCCCCAGACTGACATCCCTGTGTCAGGAGCTAACAATACATTGATGGTCTTTGAAGAAATTTCATACAGTTCTGTCTCTGGGTATTTTTGTGGGCTGCTTAATTGCCATTTAATATCAAGATACCCATGTTTTTTTCATCTGTACTATGGGAATAATATTAGAGTGCACAGATGAATAACGCTCTTCATGAGGCTATGAATACCTGCATGTTCTGTATTGCACAGCTGACAAAGCCCCTGGAATACACTGTGTAGATTCTATTTGGTTAACCATTATCTGCCACTCACATGAATTTTCTTTCAAAAGCTTGTAATAACCTTTTCACTTTAGGCATTCATGTCATCAACAGTCCCAAGTATAAAAGTTTTAATCTTTCTTTTCTGAATTCCAGGTTCCGTTTCTCTTGTGGTTCAATGTGGTACAAATAACTATGTTTTTTTTTTCTTTCTTTTACACTGTGTTTCTAATAAAAATGTTCTCTTCTCCAAACCTATATTTCAAATGTCCAGCTATGACATAGATAATTGTATTTGATAATTTATAAAGGAGAGTTGAGAATAATTCTTGCTTGAGTTTCCTTTCCTTAGAAACTGAACTAGAACTGTACTTGGTCCTGAAAAGGGAGGACCATAACCAATCAGATATATAAAAAATATATTGATTGATTGTATATTCTCTTCTAAGAACTCTCTGTCCAGATCCTTGGCCCATTTCTTGATTGGGTTATTATTATTATTATTATTATTATTATTATTATTATTATCATTATAATCATCATCATCATCATCATCATCATCAACCACTATTATTTTTATTTTCTTATTTTTTAGTTCTTTGTGTACCCTAGAGATTATTGCTCTATCTGATATGTGAGGGGTATAATATTCCTCCTAAAATGTAGTCTCTGTCTTCACCTCACAGATTGTTTCTTTTCCTGAGAATCAACTTTTTAGTTTGATTCTATCCCATTTATTAATTATTTGTTTTAATTCTTGTGCTTTCAGTGTCTTATTAAAGAAATTGGGACCTAATTTCACATGATGAAGATTAGAGCCTCTTTTGTATTCCATTGGACACAGAGTATCTGGTTTAATTTCTAGGATCTTGATATACTTGGAGTTGAGTTTTGTGCATGGTGAGAGATAGTGGTTTGTTGAAGAGGCTATCTTTTCTCCAGTGCATATTTTGACACCTTTGTATAATATATAATAATTATAATTTTGTGGGTTAGTCTCTGTGACCGCTATTCTGTACCATTCATCTGCAGTCTATTTTTTTTTCTGCAAATGCAATGCTGTTTTTGTTACCATTGCTCTGTAGTATGGTTTAAGATCTGGTATAGTAATGCCACCTGCTTCCCTCTTTCTGCTAAGGATTAATTTAGCTATTCTTGGTCACTTATTTTTCCACATAAATTTCATGATTGCTTTTTCTATTTCTATGAGGGATGTTTTTAGGATTTCGATCAGTATTGCAGTAAATCTGTACAGTGCTTCAGTAGCACTGTCATTTTGATAATATAAATTCTTCCTATTCATTATCAAGGTAGATCTTTCCACATTCTAAGGTCTTTTTTGATTTTTTTCTTTAGGGTTCTGTAGTTTTTCTTGTTTAGATCTTTCACCTTTTTCAATAAGTTGCTTCGCAAGTATCTTATTTTTTTTTGAAGTTATTGTAAATGGGGTAGTTATCTTCATTTCTTTCTCAGAAAAATTTTCACTGATATACAGAAATGCCTTTGATTTATGAGTGTTGATTTTATATCCTGCTACTTTACTAAATTTATTTACTTGTTCTAGAAGTTTTCTGATGGAGCTTTTTGAGTCTTCTAAATATATAATCATATCTGGCATTTTAAGGTAAATGGATAGCATTGGAGAAGATAATGCTACGTGATGTTAGCCTATTCCAAAAAAAATGCAAAATATATGGAGGCTGACTCATAATGGGGTAGGGAGGGGAAGCATGAGAGAAATAGATGGATTCTCAATAAAGAAGACGGGTGGGAGGAAAACAAAGGGGGCAGGGGATTAGCAAGAATGGTGGAATGTGATAGAGACCATCATCAAAAGTACATGTACAAAGACAAATTTGTATCACCATACTTTATATACAACGAGAGATATAAAAAATTGTGTTCTATACATGAAATAAGAATTGTAATGCTTCTGTTGTCATTTCTTTAAAAAAATTGATAGAAATATGAAAAAAATTGTTCATAAATTATATACATTAAATATGTTATATGTAGAATATATATATGTATATGCATATATGTTTATATATAGATCTAGGGAAAGGCAAGTCTCTTTCCTTAATTTTCAAAAATCAATTAATTTATTAATCACTTCTAACTTTCTAATAGAGCAGAATGCATTTCACTTCATAGCACACAAATGGAGCACAAAATTTTATTTCTCTTGTTGTTCAGAAAGTATAGATACAAAGCCCATGTAACACTACTTTGTTTACAACAATATTTTTATTTCATTCCACCATCTTACCTACCTCTATACCATCTCCCATCAACTCCCTCCCCTTTGTCTTATTCAAAGTTTCTTCATTTCTTCAATGCTACCTCCCATTTCCCTCATTGTGGATCACCATCCACTTAGCAGAGAAAACATTAGCTATTTGGTTTAGGAGCATTGGATTACTTGACTAAACATGATATTCTCCAACTCCATCCATTTACTTTCCAATTCCATAATTTTATTTTCTTTTAATGCTCAGTAATATTACACTGTGAAAATAGACCATATTGTTTTATCCATCCATCTATTGAAGAGCATATAGATTGGTTCTATAGTTTATGTATTGTGAATTGTTTTGCTATGAACATTGAATTGGATATGCCTCTGTATTATGTTATTTTTAAACTCTTGTTGGTCTAAACTGAAGAGTGGGATAGCTGGGTAAATTTTGTTTTTTTTTCCAAGTTTTCCAAGGAATCTCCTTATTCTTTTCCAGATTGGTGTCACTAATTTAGAGTCCTACCAACAGTGTAAGAGTGGGCCTTTTTCCTCATATCCTCACCAACATATAATTTTGTTTGTATTTTTAATAATTGCCATTCTGATTGGAGTAAGATTAAATTTTGGAGTAGTTTTGATTTGCAATTATTTAATTGCTAGAGATGTTGAACATTTTTATCTATTGAATGATTGTTTATCTTCTAAGAAGTGTGTCTCTTCAGTTCCTTAGTCCAATTCATTTAATGGTTGGAAATTTTTTTTTTGTTATTAAGTTTTTTAACTTCTTTATATATCCTGGAAATTACGTTTCTATTTGATGTACATATGGTAAAAAATTGCTCCTATTCTCTGGTATCACTTTTCGCCTCACTGAGTGTTTGGCTGAGAAGAATATTTTCAGTTTGAATTCATCCGATCTATTGACTCTTGTTTCTATTTCTTGTGCTTTAGTACTATTCTAAAAGAAGCAAAATTTAAATCCCCTACTTGGGATTACAGGTGTATGATAGCAACACAATGATAGCAACACAATTCATCTTAATTTCCAGCCCACTTTCTTAAGGGGCTTTCATCCTAGGAAGAAAAAGAAAATGTTATAGATAGGCCACTTTGTCTAAGGCCATGGCATAAAATAAGGTATATACCATTGATCAATTTAAATAATAGACTCAAATTATTTGATCTGGAAAAAAACACACATATATATATATATATATATATTACACACACACACACACACACACACACACATACACACACCATACACTTTCTGGTTAAATCTCCTTGCCCTCACTCAGGAAAGTTTCTTTCTAGGTTTTAATATCTCAGGAGAAATATTGATAAAACATAAATGTATCTTTCACCTATAGCATAAAAAGAAGTGGTCATGTCCTTTAACTTCCTGAACTCAGGAGAAGCATAACTCTCAAATATGGTTTTGTGAACTGAGATTTTTCTGGAGTCTTGACATAGGTTTGAGGGTGCTGTTCCAAAAATACATATACTTTATTAGTAATATTTTAAGTACATAATGGTAATTTTCACATAGTGGAAATTATGGGTTATACTATAAAATTCATTTTTTACTATTTTTATATGAATTCTTAAAAATAATTATCTTTCCACCTCATTTAATTTTAATGTTCAATCTGTTTCTATTCAAGAGAAGTTAACTGAAATTTTACAAGATTGTCACTGTATTATTTCCATCAATAAATAATATATTTACATATATAATCTACAAATTCAAAAGGTTTCATATGCAAGTTTAAATGCAAATGCTTTTCTGGGTTGGCTGGATTTTACTTCTCCAAGGACACCTTGCCTTAAATTCGCTGCAGCCTGAGCATCTGGAGTTCAATTCCCAGAGCCTAAAAAAAAAATAATGATAAATAAGTAAATAAATGTACAGGCAAGACCCTACAATTTGACATCATTTATTTCTGGATTTGAGTTTATCTCCTATCTCTCAAAAAACTCACTAGGCTCAGATTGAGCATTTGAAGACATAAGTTGTGTCTAATCAGGACCCCTTATATAAGCATTGCCCAATCTACACATATTAAGTAAAGAGAAGCAATTTTTGACTATCTGGTGTGAAGTCTGCCAGAGTGGGTATCCATTTCTAGGCTTCCTCACTTATGTTCAGTGAACCTGACTTTATCTCCTATATAGGTACTTTGTGATTTATAGAGAGGAAACATGGTTCCTAAAAATACAGTAAATGATGAGTCTGCAGTGAAATCCTGAGACTGAATGGTGAGTCTGGTTAAAACTAGCTGCACTGACTATGGTGGGAACTGGCAATGGTTGGCTAGAATCCCTGGTGTAATCTTTGGTTTCTGCAGTCCTGTGTCTTCTTATGAGAAAGGTCAGCCATGAATTTCCACTGGCCAGTCAACTGGACCATATATTAACAGTAGATACTGGAAGTCCTATAGTATCCTATGGAATATCTTCAGCCCCTACTTTAAATTCTATGTGAGAACATTTGTGGCAATATTTCCAAATCTTCTCAGATTGTGTTGTGGATTCTGGAGTGAGGAGATCATCCCAATCACAACTCCATGTATTTTTTCCTCCAGGAGTGGGGTGAGATACTCTATAGGTACCTCAGTTTTTCTTTCTTCCTGAATTCATTCTTCTTCTTTTTGAAGATTGTGGAATTGTGGATTGAGCCAGAGGTACTCTTCCACTTAGATACATAACTGGTACTTTTTTATTTTTTTATCTTCAAACAGTTTCTGAGTGTTATTTTAAAATTATGCTCCAGTATTGTGAGCTGTATTTATATGGAAAATTTTAGCTTCCTGTTCAATGACAACTTCCCCCTTTTCCAGTATTATAAGTTACATTTTTGCAGTATTATCAGTTACTTTACCCATATTATATTCAAGTGAACATGGTATTTTCAATTGTTATACCAAAAACTGGATGAGACTTTAAAGTATTTTTTTTCTCTCTGGGTGCAATGATACATGCATATGAATTCCAGAGACTCAAGTGGCTCTCATAAGTCCAGATCAGTACTTGGGGCTTTCTCAACAGCAGTATAAATGTAGAGAGCTTAGTTTCTTAAAAAAATAACTGAGAGAATTCTAAACTGCCATTTTTTAAAAAAAATGTCTTCACTAATTTTATAGTCCAGCACAGTGTTTCTTTATTCCATATTCATATAATTGGAGTACTACTTACTATTCCACTTTTTTAGAGTAGCCATTCTAACAGCTCTTATAGTTGGATGGTGCACTAAAATTTGTATGCAAGCTTTTTAGATTCCAGGGTGCCTTATGCTCACTGGAAAAAAAAATTGATGTGCATCCATTTTAGAAATAAAGAGGGATCTGTGATTGTAAACATTTTTCTTCATTAATATTTGAGATTTTAGCCCATTACAATGTTTGCACACCAATGTGAGAAAAATCCTTTTTGATCTAGGGAGTTACCAATGTTTCAATGCTTTGAGGTTTCAGATGTAGTGCATTAAATGGAAAAAGTTAATATCGGGAGAAATTACTTAGACAAAGAATTGGTTAGGTCTGGTGTTATTAGTAAAGTGAGCTGGCTGACAGAGCTCAGGAAGTGCTAATCTGCCAATTTGGCTTTCAGTGGTGGTCTGTATTTTCCTGTTAAGTTTTTGTTAGTGTCTAGATAAATGTTCAACTGTCAGCAACAGCTACTTGCAGTTTTAGAGAATGTTGGCAAATCCCTCTAAGGGATTAAAGTTTACCTTAAGATTTAACACCTCTTCCACTCGGCCCTAGAAAACCATTATCTCCCCCCCACACCCCCGAGTAAATACTCATGTATATCTTATTCCTTCCTCTATGTGTACAGATAAATTACCATTTAAACTACAGGCAATTTAGAGTTAAATATTATATTTCAAACCCAAATCAGTCTTCATTTATTTATATTAACACTGGATTTGGGCATTTTGTTCCAGTAATTTTGCATATTGCTCAAATCAGAAAAATCTTCAAGTGCATTCTACTTATCTCCTCTTGGTCGATATTTTTTTTTTCAGTTTTCCAATTTGTGTGCCTCTAATTCCTTTACAGTTTTTAGAAGGACTCAAAACCAGAGTATATATTTATTTGGTGTATCCATAAATGGAGGTAGGCTTATATTCTGCTTTTATTTATTTTTATTTTATTTTTTAAAATTATCTCTCTTTATATCTGCTGTTTGGTGAATGCTTTTGTATAATTTCAGTGTCACGCACATTCTGCACACAAGTAGCTTTTGTAATCTTTGCCTTTTATTCTAACATCTACCTTGAGGTTGAATCGTAGCATTCATTAACATTAAATATTTTATTGATATGTTTTGATTTATATAATTAATAATTAACATTGAAAAGATATTTGCATACATATGAACTGCCCTATGTAGTTTTCTGTATTGTGATTCTTTATCTTAAAATTACTACACTTTTGTAATATTATAACATGCATTACTGTCAGGTAATGATCACTAGTACATTTGTTCTTATCTCTCAGAGAGTACATGTCTAATTTTATATACATTCATCTTTCCAGGAAAATATTAGAAGTTTATTCTTTATTTCTTCTTTAACAAAAAGTAAACAATGGTAAAATTACGACCAGTTATTATTAAAGTGTACCTTGGAAAAAATGATGATTTTTATAATAGTTCTATCCGTTGTAAGTATGTTGAATATTTGAGTCTTTTATGTTCTTTTCCATATTTTTATTTTCTCAAATAGTGCATATTCCTTTTGTAAACATACTTGCATATGAAATGCAACATTCATGTGACATCAGCATAAAACATACATGGTATTTTATAGTATTTGTCAAACTGGATATAATACATCAACAAAAATTCTAGCTCCTAGAATTTACATTTTACAAAATTTAATAATTATTTCTTCCTATTTAGCCATGCCCCTTGGTTTCAACTCTGGAAGAATGTGAATGTATTCTCATGAACAGTTTCTGTAATTTTAGTCTCTGTTTCCTATGTGGGTGTATCATATACATATGATTACAAAACAGTTTCTACAAATGGATAATAAAAGCTTAAATTATTATTTTCCTTTTTTGTGAATGCGTTTATTCCACATATTCATCAATATGATTTAATTCATCTATATGATGTGATTTTATTCAATGTTACCTAATTTCTAAAGATTTTGGGTTTTTATGATTATTGAATACTTAGATATATCTTTTTTAAAGTGACTTTTCAAGAATTTTTTGTTTTTCCTATGCATTATGTTGTATTTCTTCTTCTTATAAGTGTTTGATTATATGTGAGGAAATTAGTTTTTTTTAACTTGTCACTTTTGCAGCTTTTAATGTAATCATTTGATGAAGAAATTTTTTGTATTAATATTTTGTAAATAATAAGTTTAAGTCTATTATATTGTATAATTTTGAAAACAAAAAAAAAACATTTTTTTTCTTTTGTGATATTAGGGATTCAACCAAAGTGTCTTAATGCTGAGCATATTATCAACTCTGTTATAAATTTTATTTCCAGATGGGGTTTGCTCAATTTCTTCAGTTGGCCTTAAATTTTGAACTTCATGCCTTAGACTCCAGAATAGTAAACATTTCAGGTGTGCACCACCATATGAACCCTATCTATTGTATGTAAATTTTGAGCTTTGTACTTTCTTATATATTTCAGTATTATTTATTAATAACTTATAATCAGCATTTAATGTGTCAAAATATGTTTTAAGTTTTATGAGTGAAGGGATAAAATAGCATTTTATTAGCGCACTGTTTTCCCAATATCCTAGCATGTTTTAAGAGTTGTATTGTTGGTGTTTTCTGTAGTTCCACCATTTATTTTATTATGAGGTTTACCCTGAATGATTTTACTTCATAACATCAATCATGTGTCATCATTGTATTTTGGTCAGCAGTAGGCTTTATGTACAAGCATGGATCTAGCAAGTATTTTAGCCATTTACTAGTCTATACCATCTAGATTCTGTCACTGCACTCAGAGTATTGGAAAATTGCAGAAGATTCTTAGGATAAATTTTCCAGAGTGTATTTCAATAAAGTGATATATCATTATATTTTCCTATATTTGCAATTATATACTGTATAATTGATATAATTTTTATTCATTCAATTTTCAAATTTGCTAGTGATTTTTTAATTGTATCTGCTTTTTTAAAATTTGTGCTGAAGATTGAACCCAGGGGTGCTTAACAATAAAGCCATATCCTCAGTCCTTTTTTTATATTTTATTTAGAGACAGAATATTGCTGAGTTGCTAAGTGCTTCACTAAGATGCTCAATAAAATATATATAAGACAATATTATATATAATATTGTCTTAGAATTTATGATTCTTTTTTCTTATCCTCCTCAGTCACTGGAACTATAGTTTTCCATCACTAAACTGAGCTCATTTGCTTTTTAAAAGCACCAACATTGATACTGATAACTTTGTGTTATATTTATCTTTAATAGCTTCTAATTTTGCTTATTTGCTTAAGACTTTCTTTACTTTTAGTTTTTGAATTTTACTATATTTTGGGATGTAGGATTTGATAATAAATTCTAGTCATTTTATGACTTACTAATTTTTTTGTGTATGTTTTATTTTCACCTCAGGTATAGATGAATTCCAATTTTTCCAGCTGTATGGAGATCTAAGTGAAACATAATAACGTTTATAGATATTGTTAAAGAAATGGAACCACAATTTTATCCACTTTTTTGACTGCACTGTATATGCCCAAAAGACATAAAATCAGCATACTACATTAACACAGCCACATTAATGTTTATAGCAGCACAATTCACAATAGCTAAGCTATAAAACCAACCATTCAATGATGCATGGGTCCATTCAATAATGTAGGATAAAAAATGTTGCTTATGTACACAATAAACTATGAATTGGCCATAAAGAAGAATGACTTTATGACATTTGCCAAGAAATGGATGAATCTGGATATTTTATGCTAAGTAAAACAAACCATTTCTTTAAAACCAAATATTGAAAGTTATTGCTGATATGTGAAATCTAAAGCTTATAAAGTGGGGAAGGGCAAGAAAAGAAGATCAGTAGATTGCACAATGGTAAACATAAATAAATAAATATGTAAATAAATAAATAAAAGGGACAAGGATAGAAATAAAAAAGATCTATATCTGTAAGTGAATCCTACCATCATAGCCACCAACCGAAACAGGATTTTAATTATACTAATATATATCCCATGCTTTCATAATACCATGAAAATCAAATTACTGTCAGGTAGAACTAGAAAGAATGAATAAAATTAAAAAATATATATTTTTTGAAGAGCTATATGTATATTCTATTATAAATATCATACAATATAAACATCGATCAAAGTTTGTGTATAAATATATATGTGTGTGTGTGTGTGTGTGTGTGTATATATATATATATATATATATATATATATATATATATAATTTTGTATGTTAAAAAATGTTAAAATTATAAACAGGAAAATTAAAACAGGATTTTTGTTTCTATTTTTTACATTAACAACATACATAAAAACCATAAAATGTTCAAACTTAAATAAACTATTAAATATTCCCATTAAGTGGTCTGCCTACCTTGTTGCATTTCAAAATTTCTCTTATACCATTGATACTGGAATTACTAGAGATCTCACTACACATTCAGAATAGCCAGCTGTATCACAGAAATAACAAATAAGATTCTACACATTAGTAAATCTCTGATTTGTGGTTGTACAATTAAAATTTGAGGATTCCCTTTCTTAATTACCATAATTTTCTCATCTGAAAAATATGTGTAATTTAGATCAAGATATAAAAAATTACAAAATATATATTTTTTTGTGATAATGCCTAAATTTTATATTGTGTTTCATAAATGTGGAATATGTGTACTTTTTTGAACTTAAATCACTTTTTCTCATTGTGTTCAAAAACACTACCTACATAATATTCTACAAACTCTAATTTCAACTGTATTTACATTACAGACTGTGCAAATATTCCTGTGGTCAATGTTTTATTTATTTACCTATTCTTATTTTAGGTACTGTTAACATTTATGGATATAGCCATTGATTTTACTGAAGAGGAGTGGGAATGCCTTCAGCCTGCTCAGAAAAATTTATATAGAGATGTGATGCTAGAGAATTATAGAAACTTGGCTTTCCTGGGTAAGTTTAACTTTCATTTAAAATTATTAATTACTTATTATTATGTAATTTACTTCTGTTGCAGAGTATCTTCTGGGAATTTCTCTATAAAAATGAGTTTCAAATTTGTGTTTCAAAGAAAAAGGGCATTTTTAGTACAGATATTTTACTCTCTCTCTCTCTCTCTCTCTCTCTCTATATATATATATATATATATATATATATAATTTCACTATTAAATCTGTCTCTTTCTTTGTGTGTTACACATCCTTCACTTTAGATAAGTAGTACCTAGTATAATTTAGTGATGTAAATTATTGTAGACTACACATAGCAGGGGACACAGTTGAGTCATTCAAATGTCAATGAGAAAACCAAACTAAAAAATGTCAAAAGAGTAGTTACCCAGCAGACAAAATTTTCAAAAGCTTAGGTTTACTTATTTTAATTGTAATCATTGAACACACACTGCCCTATATTTATCACATTTTCAAATTCCTTGTTGTTCTTTGTTTTGTTCTTTAGTGATGTTCCAGTTTATTCAGATTAACCATCAAAACTTACCTTTTGTTGTAAGGGCCAGCATGATCTGTTTCAAATCTTCTTATGAGGAAACCTTTAAAGGAGCAAACAGAAGAGAGAGACACACACAAAGTGAAAAGGAAAAAAGAAAAATAAACTGGCTACCCCTCTTAACAGCTGTACATAAAATGCCCCCAAATTACAAAACTTCTGATACCTTGACTACATTCTAACCCAGTGTTTCTTTAACCCCAAGTGGTAGCTAACCAAGATTAGGTTCAGTTAATACAAATATAGAGACCCTTCTCCCTAAGGACATTACTACAGAAACTAGATAGTGCACCTGTAGAGTTGTCTTAATAGCTTCAGGGAGAAACTGCTGGGCATTACAATCGTGGGACTCAGGGTGCCAGTTACAATCACCCCCACACTTTTCTGTCTATTCCAAGGTCAGAATACTTAATACCTGCCTTCTTTTTTAAGGAATTTTGAATAAATAATATTACTTATCTCCTTAATGCTGGTGAGGGCAATAAATAGGGCAGGCATAGACATCAGCAAGTTCCAACATCAGTAAACATTCACCTATGAATATTTTTGACCCAGATAAAATTGTGTGTACATGAAGTTAACCAATCCAACAAGTCCAAAATCCATCATCTTGTTGAAACTTATTAATAATATCTCTAAGGTAATCTAGGTCTTTTGAAATAAAATTACTATTATAACTTATATTGAAGGATCACATGGTATTAAACTTCTGATATCCTTGATGATGTAACAATACCAGACAATCAATTGCAACATGATTGTCAAGTATGGCTTGACAATGTTGTTTTTGTTCTTCATTAAGCATATTTACATCCATGAATGCATGACTAATACTGTTTATGATAGCATAGGCGAGTTTCATAGTAGTTTTATGAGCCAGTAGAGCTAGTCCAGGTAAACCCACAAAGGAGAATGTCAAAGCATTAAATTCTGCCATAGAGAGAAGCTTCACTGAATCTTCACAATTTTTATCAAGAGGAATGGATCTGTTATGAATAAATTGCACAGGATGGTGACCTATTTAATACTATGTAGATGGTAAGGACACATTATTCTGCTAAGACAACAATGAATACCATGAGACATTTTTGCAGGTATATAACAATTTCATGCAAGTGAGTCAAGATATTTTAGTGGGTTCTAGAAGTCCAGAATCTGACAGGACTGAATTTCCCAGAGCTGGTGTACAAAAAGAGAGCAATATTGTTATCAAGACCAAAGCATTTACAGAGTTTTGTGTAAGTTTAGCAATCAAAGCAGTAACAAAGTTATCTAGAGTACATTCTAACCCCATTGTAGCCAACACCTGTTGAGCTGAGGCTGTTAATGGTTTTATATCTCCCTAAGTTACTAGAATTCAAGTATCTTTTGGGTCTTCTTTTAATGTTTCTCCTCTTTTGAGGAGAATGATTATTCTCTTGTTTGGATGAACTCTTATCTTCCAGGGTTAAATGAGACTTAGAAATCAGCTTGTGAATTCCCTGATGTATATTTATAATTGCTTTTTTTCAAACATGAAGGTAGAGTCCATGTTGGCATAAGTATAGAAGTCTATGCTTTTCCCCACGTGATCAAAGGCATAGGATCTTGTCATGCTGGTCAGGTGGAGCCTCGTATATTACATAATTATATTGGTAATTGCTGTTTGAGAATAAAATGTCTATTCAATGCAGATGACCAATTATGAGTATTAAATTTATGTTGAATATTGAGCATATTAACTGTAAATAAAACAATATTTAATGTATATTAATATAAGAGAGGATAAATCTTTGTTTCTCTTATAAAGGTAAATATTAGGATACAATTTGCACACTCAACAAAAGCTCGTCCAAAAGAATTATGAAAAATTTCATGATTTAAAACTATATCTCATTGATTAAAAATTGTGCAAGAGGATGAGATGTAAAGGCAGGAGCATTATCCATCTTTAAACAAATAGGACCTCTAGGAGCAGATCATGCTTGGTTTCTTTCCATGTTCTCTGCTGGAACTGACTTGACATTTTCTTTTTCAGATTCAATTCTGTTAGTAATTTTTTTTTCTTTTGTTTTGTGTTTTGCAGTAATGCATTAGAAATCATAAATATTTTGAAGTGAATTTATCACTATACTTCTACTTTATATTTTTTTTTCTTCTTTTGATTAGTGATTTAACTTCTGGATCATTTTTTTTTATTCTGGCATGCTTGGATTCTTTTCTCTCTCTCTCTCTCTCTCTCTCTCTCTCTCTCTCTCTCTCTCTCTCTTTATGGAGAGAGGGAGAGAGAGAGAGACAGAGAGAGAGTCTTTGTCTATAATATCAACCCTACACAAAACACAGTATGTGTGTGTGTGTGTGTGTGTGTGTGTGTGTATATATATATATATATATATATATATATATATATATATATATATATCCCACTTCTCCTTATATATCCTATAGATTTTTAATTTTTACAGTATTCTACAAGTTGCTTAGACTTGTCTTAAACTTGGTACTGCTTGATAAGCCTCTCCCATATTTGTAGAATTTCGGATTTGCACACAAGGAATTCCCCTTTCATTTTTTTCTTAAAGAATTATTCACATAAACATTGTGCACATTGATGTTAATATTTATTTTAATTTATGTCTCCAAACTTTTTTTAAATAGTTATTTAGTATTCTTTGAGTAATTCATCACTGTCAGTATCCTAATGTTAAATTCTTAATGTTTTATTTTTCTTTTTTGTAACTTGGATTTAGCCATGCTTATCTTGTTTGTATTTGCTTTACTAGTTTTTATTTATTCACTAAAGAAGCTATCAGTAGATTATATAGTCCATTTTCAGGAAAAAAATATAAAAACTTTTTAATAAACAAAAATAGGCAAGAACAGTGCTGCATACTTGTAATATTTGCTAATTGGAAGGCCATGCAAAAGTATTTCATGTTTGAGAGAAGTCACAGAAATTTAGAAACAGCATGGCTAAAACAATTTTAAAAACACTTGTATTGTAGTTCGTGATATAGAATTTTTTGGGAAATCTCAAGCATTTCACAGGAAACATTAACAGTTTGATGACCTAAAAATCCAGAATTGCCAGTACTAAATATGTATCCATGAACAATTAAATCCGAAAATTGAAGATATACCTCTGCTTTTGTGTTTAGTGCCAATATTTTTCTTAGTATTAAATCTAGGGACTCAATGTGTATGCCCATCAATGTAAAATGTTGAAAAATATGTACTTATATTCTATAATTATTTAGTTATGAAATATTTTGTCTCTTAAAGTGTTATAAGAAATATATGCAGGACTTTGAATTAAGTGAAAGGTGGCAGGCAGATTAAGTTGTAGGAGCATTTGATTTACATGTGGAAGTCAGAAATTTAATGAGCAAAATTTTGCTCACCAGGTACTATGCTTTGTGCAGGGTTGATATTATAGTAAAAGTCTCCATAATTTTATTTTATTGAGCATAATAGGGTCAAGAGTTTTATTTTACCACATAGTGAGTGTTTTATGTTCTTCATAAATACTAGTAGAAAAAATACAATACCTTGTAAGAACAAAATTGATAATTATATGAAATAATGATTTTGTTAATTCATTCTATTTAGTCATCTTACCTTGTATATATAGTGTAAAATACCATGATATATTTATAAATAAACAAAGTTGTATTTGTCAATAAAGGAAATTCTCATATCACACGAATGTAAAAATATATAAAAAATAATTTATTATACTTGATTGTCATGTGTTGAATTCTTCCAAATATTATGGCCATAGGCTATGCAAGGCTTTTATAGTCTTTTAAAATGTTTTTATGAAAAATTTTATAGACATATATGTGTATATTTCTTAGTAAATTTTTTGTTCATATTTGTTTTTAAGAGTCCATTGCCTCTTTTTCCTTGTTGAATATTTATGGTATTATCACTCAAAATCTACTAGTTATTTTCATGTCTCTATGTCATGGTAAACAAAAACCATTTTGGACACTCTTTGAAAAAGTCAGAAATGTTTGCATATGTTTTTCATTTCTTTTATTCTACTGACAGTAAAGGTAGCTGGTACGTATTTCCTAAATACACAATACTATCTTATGGGGAACAAAAGGCTGTTAATGAAACTTTTCAACATTTTATTATATTACTCTTCTTAATGATGTAATCCTCTTGGATACTGTGGTCTCTACAAAATTTCAATAATATTCTCAAAGTAATTTTTTCTTTCCTTTCTTTGAACTAATATATTTTTTTTGGATTTATGGTGACTTAGGACTTACAAATCTGCTACAATAATGATGTACTTATTTTTTTCTTAATTTCATATTATGAGTGCAAAATATATTTATCCCAGTCTAATATGCATTGATTTTTCTTAAATTTTTGTTTATTTCAGCCATGACTCCTAATCATATCCAAAAATATTCAAAAGAAAAGGGCCTAAAACATATATTTCATGAAGTGAGAAGTGCAAAATATAGAAGTTGTGATCTTGACTATTTACCACGAATGAAAATATGGAAAACTACAAGTGAGAGCGAACACCAGAAATCATACAAAAAATCAAGCCTTGTTCATCACCAGAGAATTTATACTGGAGAGAAGCCCTACAAATATAAAGAATGTTGCAAAGCTGTTAGTATTAAAAGTCTTATTTTCCACAGCAGAAGTCACACAGGAGAGAAGCCCAACAAATGTAAAGATTGTGGCAAAGCTTTTGGTCAAAAATCAAACCTTATTTGCCACAGAGGAACACACACTGGAGAGAAGCCCAACAAATGTAAAAATTGTGGCAAAGCTTTTGGTAGAATATCAGACCTTATTCGCCACTGTAGAACTCACACTGGAGAGAAGCCTTACAAATGTAATGGATGTGGCAAAGCTATCAGTTTAAAATCACTCCTAATGTGCCACAGCAGAACTCACACTGGAGAGAAGCCCTACAAATGTAATGATTGTGGCAAAGCTTTTGGTCAAAAATCAAACCTTATATGCTACAGAGGAACTCACACTGGAGAGAAGCTCAACAAATGTAAAGATTGTGGCAAAGCTTTTGGTAATAAATCAGACCTTATTTACCATAAAAGAACTCACACTGGAGAGAAGCCCTACAAATGTAAAGATTGTGGCAAAGCTTTTGGTAAAAATTCAAACCTTATTCGCCACAGCAGAACACACACTGGAGAGAAGCCCTACAAATGTAAAGATTGTGGCAAAGCTTTTGGTAGAAATTCAAACCTTATTTGCCACAGCAGAACACACACTTGAGAGAAGCCCTACAAATGTAAAGATTGTGGCAAAGCTTTTGGTCGAAAATCACACCTTATTTGCCACAGCAGAACTCACACTGGAGAAAAGTCCTACAAATGTAAAGATTGTGGCAAAGCTTTTGGTGACAAGTCACACCTTATTCGCCACAGAAGAACTCACACTGGAGAGAAGCCCTATAAATGTAAAGACTGTGGCAAAGCTTTTGGTGGAAAATCAGACCTCATTTACCATAGAAGAACTCACACTGGAGAGAAGCCCTACAAATGTAAAGATTGTGGCAAAGATTTTGGTAAAAATTCAAACCTTATTCGCCACAGCAGAACTCACACTGGAGAGAAGCCCTACAAATGTAAAGGATGTGGCAAAGATTTTGGTAAAAAATTAGACCTTATTTACAATGGAAGAACTCACACTGGAGAGAAGCCTTACAAATGTAAAGATTGTGGCAAAGGTTTTGGTAAAAATTCAAACCTTAATTGCCACAGAAATACTCACACTGGAGAGAAGCCCTACAAATGTAAAGATTGTGGCAAAGCTTTTGGTCGAAAATCACACCTTATTTGCCACAGCAGAACTCACACTGGAGAGAAGCCCTACAAATGTAAAGATTGTGGCAAAGCTTTTGGTCAAAAATCAGACGTTATTTACCATAGAAGAACTCACACTGGTGAGAAGCCCTACAAATGTAAAGATTGTGGCAAAGCTTTTGGTAAAAATTCAAACCTTATTCGCCACAGCAGAACACACACTGGAGAGAAGCCCTACAAATGTAATGATTGTGGCAAAGCTTTTGGTAGAAATTCAAACCTTATTTGCCACAGCAGAACTCACACTGGAGAGAAGCCCTACAAATGTAAAGATTGTGGCAAAGCTTTTGGTGACAAGTCACACCTTATTCGCCACAGAAGAATTCACACTGGAGAGAAGCCCTACAAATGTAAAGATTGTGGCAAAGCTTTTGGTCAAAAATCAGACCTCATTTACCATAGAAGAACTCACACTGGAGAGAAGCCCTACAAATGTAAAGATTGTGGCAAAGCTTTTTGTCAAAAATCACACCTTATTTGCCACAGCAGAACTCACACTGGAGATAAGCCCTACAAATGTAAAGATTGTGGCAAAGCTTTTTGTCAAAAATCACACCTTATTTGCCACAGCAGAACTCACACTGGAGAGAAGCCCTACAAATGTAAAGATTGTGGCAAAGCTTTTGGTGACAAGTCACACCTTATTCGCCACAGAAGAATTCACACTGGAGAGAAGCCCTACAAATGAAAAGATTGTGGCAAAGCTTTTGGTCAAAAATCAAACCTTATTTGCCACAGCAGAACTCACACTGGAGAGAAGCCCTACAAATATAAAGATTGTGGCAAAGCTTTTGGTAAAAATTCAAACCTTATTTGCCACAGCAGAACTCACACTGGAGAGAAGCCCTACAAATGTAAAGATTGTGGCAAAGCTTTTGGTAAAAATTCAAACCTTAATTGCCACAGCAATACTCACACTGGAGAGAAGCCCTACAAATGTAAAGATTGTGGCAAAGCTTTTGGTCAAAAATCACACCTTATTTGCCACAGCAGAACTCACACTGGAGAGAAGCCCAACAAATGTAAAGATTGTGGTAAAGCTTTTGGTGACAAATCACACCTTATTTTCCACAACAGAACTCACACTGGAGAGAAGCCCTACAAATGTAAAGACTGTGGCAAAGCTTTTGGTCAAAAATCAGACCTCATTTACCATAGAAGAACTCACACTGGTGAGAAGCCCTACAAATTTAAAGATTGTGGCAAAGCTTTTGGAAAAAATTCAAACCTTATTCGCCACAGCAGAACACACACTGGAGAGAAGCCCTACAAATGTAAAGATTGTGGCAAAGCTTTTGGTAGAAATTCAAACCTTATTTGCCACAGCAGAACTCACACTGGAGAAAAGCCCTACAAATGTAAAGATTGTGGCAAAGCTTTTGGTGACAAGTCACACCTTATTCGCCACAGGAGAATTCACACTGGAGAGAAGCCCTACAAATGTAAAGATTGTGGCAAAGCTTTTGGTCAAAAATCAGACCTCATTTACCACAGAAGAACTCACACTGGAGAGAAGCCCTACAAATGTAAAGATTGTGGCAAAGCTTTTTGTAAAAATTCAAACCTTATTCGCCACAGCAGAACTCACACTGGAGAGAAGCCCTACAAATGTAAAGGATGTGGCAAAGCTTTTGGTAAAAAATCAGACCTTATTTACCATGGAAGAACTCACACTGGAGAGAAGCCCTACAAATATAAACATTGAATATGTGAATAAAGTGATAATACTTTTAAACAAAGACTAAACTGTGGCGCTGGGGTGGTCGTTCAGTGGTAGAGTGATAGACTCACATGTGTGAGATCCTGGGTTCTATCCTCAGCACCACGTAAAAATAAATAAGTGAAATAAAGGTATTGTGTCCAACTACAACTAAAAAATAAACATTAAAAAAAGACTAAACCTTATTAACAACAGAATTTATACAGAAAAGAAACCCTACAAATTGAAACGATGCAGCAAAGCTTTTAATAAGAAAGCAATTCTTTTCACCACTAGGTTTCTTATTCTGGGAAGAAGACATCTAAATGTAGGGAATGTAGAAACATTTTAAATTATGTATCATATATTACTAGACATCAGAGAAAACACACTGGAGAAAAGCTCTACAAATGAAACCATTGTACCATTACTGTAAGAAAGGGACAACATTTAATCCTCACCATAAAAACCATAGCATAGAGAAAGTTTTGAAATGTGAAAATTGACAATGTGACAATGCCTCCAAAATTTATTCACCAATAATCAACACCTGTGGATACATACTGGTTAGAGAAAATACAAATAAAAAAAATGTAGCTACATGTTTCTTAAACACTGCTTATTTATAGAGAATTCATTGTGCCCAGAAACTCTAAAAAGTTAAATAATATTTCCAAAATGAATTTAAATTTTAAATTCATTGAACATCTGAAAACTCATACTAGTAGTGAACACTGAACGTTTTTTGTCCAAAATGCATGCCTTATATAACAATGAAACATTTATAATAAATGTGAGAGTATAGTAAAGTTATTATCTATATATTACACCTTGATGTATATGAGGATCAGTAAAATACAGAACTCATTTAAGTTTATAAAACATGTAGTTGTCTTTAACTTTTGCTTAAATTTATTAAGCATTATCAAGTTATTTTGTACAAATATCAGTCATAAATATCATACGTGCATAGTGAAGAAACCTCATTTTTAAAAGTATGTAATTGTTTTTATAAATCAAAAATTGCTATTTTCACTTTTGAATACTGAGAAAAGAATTATATATCAAATCTATTTTTAATTTTTAACACTGAAGTGTAATATTTTAAACTGTATCTTTTTTTTGTATTTCAGTTTAAGTTTAGGTATTTTTATACACTGAGCTACATTCCTAAGCCCTCTCTAAACTTTTTTAAATTTTGTGACTGTCTTACTAAGTTGCTTGAAACCACACTAAATTGCTGAGGGTGAATTTCAACTTCTGAAATTACTCAGCTTCCCAGTTTGCTTGGATTACAAGCATGGACCATCATGTCAGGTTTACAGTGCATTTTTTTTTACCTATATTTACCTTATTTATGCAATATATCTTTTTAACTGAATATTTGTTTACATGTTAACACTCATGTATTGCATCCTGTTGTTAAATGACAGACATCATAGTGTTCCACTTGACTAAATATTCTATGTAACAGTAAAACATACTGTTGAGTGAATAATACTCTAGTATCTGTTAATACTTTTACACATTTTAATCAAACTTAATGTGAAATACAATTTGCATAAGTCAGATCATTATTTTTTTCTGTTTGTATTTATGGTGAAATTAAGAGTTATAAGAAGGATATAGATATAGGAAAATAAGCCCCAGCTATTCATATCTTGATTTATAAATTTTAAAATTTTAACATTTTAACATTTTCCATTAATTTTAAAAGACTGAATTTCCACAAACGTAAGGGTAGCTCTTACAGGAGAGAAGAGCTTTATCTTTCTTTTGTGTATAATGGCCTTCTAGACTTCATCCTTATTGGAAACATTCCATTTTTCTGTAAATGAGGTCAATGATCAGTGTTTTCATGTACATTAGTAAATTCTGACATCATTGTTATTCTCTAGGTAGTGTTATTTCAGGGCAAGAATTGGAGAAATAAATGTGGAGTCGAGGTTGAGTGAGGCCTTATACTTATGACAAAATAATCAATGAGCTATGTTTTATAGTCTCATTTTATGAGGACCAAGTACTAAGAGGTAAACTGAGAAGGTTGTATGTAAAGATTAAGTTTCTTCTCATAAAATATTGGCTTTTCAGGTTCAACAGGGTAAAAGCTTCTTATACACAGAATCCATACAAAAATCATTGAATATCATTCAGAATTTTATTAACATTACATTTAATTCATGAAGACCTGAGTTTACAACAACATATACCTAAGAACAAGGTCTAGGGACATTGTACACTCTCCAATATAGACATATTTATACCAACTTAATTATACATGAAGCTACACTAAATGAGAAGAAAAATCAATTGGATCAACAACAATATAGAAATAAAAACTTATAAAGACTTAAGCAAGAGACCAATAGTGGATGAAGTGTGGTTTCCAAATGCTAGGGTGAAAATGGACATATAATCAGTTAAAGGTAATTGAAGAAAGATAAGTTACCCACTTTGAGCTACAACAGCATTTGAAAGAAAAGGAGTGACAAAGTAAGCAAAGATTATTGACTTCCATTTGTATGCTTTGTAATATTTTCCAAAAGTTTTCTGCATATTTTGTTGCAGTCAATTCGGGAAATAATCCAGAAAGTTAAAAAAGACAAGTATTGCTTCTCTGGTTTTAAAAGCAAGAAAAGGAATAGAGAGAGATTTATTGAGCTAGAAAAAAATTACTGGTTAGAATTAAAAAATAAAGAACTGAGATTACCAGAGTCTAAGTATAATGTATTTCAGCCTGGCTGCACAGGGCATTTTTGCTTACCAAAGAATTTGTTCACATATCTACGCTTAAAGAACATTGCTCTTTTTAGTCAGTCTGTTTCATTAATAACAATGATATACCTTTCAACAGTTTCAAACCACAAAAATACACAATTTCAGAAATCTTTTGTCTCATGCTCCATATATTCTGCCACAATATTCACCAGGGCAAGATAATATAAAACTTTTGGCAGTCCCATCAAGGCATTCACTTCTATTAATTTTAAGGCCCAACATATACTGCATAGAAAAGTATGATAATGTAACAACATAATTTTACTTCGTAAAAATATTTTTTTCAGGAAAAATATATACCAACTCCTTTGTCTTGGGATTACATTAGAAAAATATGAGGTAATTATACTGTGTATTAAGACCTTTGGCCATGAGCCTTAAAATTACCTTAAAATACAAGAGAATATTAATGTTTATTTTTAAATATAGTTTTTATATTTCAAATATTCAAATTTCACAGCAATCCATGATACAAAAACATGATAAAAACAAGTGCAGTTCAATGTCTTATCATGACATTTCAATACCTGCTGTCGATTGCCTGTAGCTTCCACTTTTAATTTAAACAAATAATAATTTTCCATACAATTTGGGTGAAGTTGAGTACAAAACCTCCTGCATTGCTTTCCTGGGCAAGCCATCATACTTGAAACAACTGAATCTAAAATCAAATTATGTTTACTCTACATTCTAATTATATCAGTTCTTAACTTATCTAGCATAAAACAAATCCACTTTCTTCTTGTTAAATATCTTGAGCTCAAAGATATGGAACCTTGGAGCTAAAAGAAGTATGACATAAATAGTGAGGTCTTTTTTTGCATAAGGCAAATTGCACTTTTTGTATTTGATTTTTCTGCCTGTAAAAATCTGCATTTCTCTTCCTACAGTGGTAGTATGATTGATGGTGAGTTGTGTGATTACAGGAGACTTAAAATGCAGCTACATGTACTTGAGTCCTTTTACTGGAAAAAATACTATTATTTGTACTCTAATAGGAGACTCAAAATCGTGCTATTTTTTTAATCTGCCTCTTCATTCATAGTTTTCTAATGTTTTTGATCTAGTCAGTTCAGGACATTTCTGATTAATGGGTGTCATCAAGATATAAATTCCCTCTATAAACATTAGCAATGAGAAAATTCTTCCCATTAAAAATAAAAACATTCTCATAGAGTCTTTTCTATATTCTAAGGAACCACTTTTGCTTTTGCTTGACTAAACAAAATAAATTCCACATATTTGAGTCCCAAAGTAAATGGCAATACATTAACCTAAACACCATGAGGAATATAAGAAATACAAGATATCACCTTTAAAATATAAAAACAAATAAGAATCAGAAATGCAAAGCCTTTACCATCTAAACTATACCAGAGCTTTTAAAAAGTAATCTTAGAAGTTCTACTTGCTCTCATAGTAAGATGCCTTATACTCAAAGATATTTAATCACTCACTAAAGGTCACTCAGTGAATGCATAGCAGTTCTTATTCTAAAGCTTTTATAGAATTTTTTGATAACACACTGCAAAGTCTCAACTGTCTTCTTTAGAAATATGACACAGAGGTTGTTTTAGTCCATTTTATAATGTTATAGAAAAATCCAGAAACAGGCCAATGAATAAAAATAGGTATAATTGCATAAAAAATATTTTCTGAGAGGCTGGGGTTGTGGCTCAGTGGTAGAGTGCTCACCTCTCACATGCAAGAAGCTGGGTTCAATTCTCAGCGACTCATAAAAATAAATAAATAAATAAAATAAAGGTATTGTGTCCAACTACAACTTATAAAAAAAAATATTTTTGAGTACATAGTTCTGAAGATTTAAGTGCACTGTACTTCTCAGCTCCTGTGAAAGCTCCTTTACCTGCATACAAATGAGGTGGCATTATGGTGAGGGCTCATTTGAGAGGTAGATAGGAAAAAGAGAAATTCAGAAAAAAGACTTGCTCTTTTGTAACACCTGGCTTTAATACAAACTATGTTGTGTCCCATGAAAGTTACATTAACCCTCTCCAAAAACATTTCCCCCAATGATCTAACCACAATTTGCTAGATCTTACTTCTTTAACATTCCACTCTTTTCCAACTCTCTCCCTTTGAAACTAAGTTCCAAACACATGAGCATTCGGGGCACATACTCAAATCATAATGAAGTAATATGAGAGAGACAATGGTAAAAATGAGACCTAGAATGTAATTTCTTAGTAGTTATAAATATTCTAGTTACTAGAATAAAATGCTTTAAAGTCTAGAAATTATTTTATGTTGATATTTTATTTTAAAGACAATAGGGAATTTAATTAAATTACTTTTTGTAGAATGAATGAATTTGAATGTGACAAGACTAATGGCCTAGGTATATTAAAATAAGGAAAAAGTCTGTGCAAAAACTCAATGAATGTTTAGTAAACCATTCCTAGGTATAAAAAGAGAATGCTGGGCTTTCTGATTATGCTATATCAAGCCAAAAGTTTACTGGCTAAAATCTGGTGGCCCTCAAAAACAGAGCAAATATTCATATAAAAATGCAGTGGACATCAGTCTCATGAGCTTCATACTTAAATTATCTGCTTCCAAAGACTACATGATTCATAGTAATTCTCATGAGTATTATATTTCTTTCAATTTCAATTTTTAGCTTTCTATATAGTTACCACACCATCTCATGGCCAGATCAATAATTTCTTGAACTTTTTCATATATTAATCTATACACTATCTCAGATATGTTTGTTTCTAGATTGTCAGGGATCCCTCTTAGTGAATTCTGAGACGTGTGAGAGGTTGAACAAGCATTGAAATTTGCTTATTAAAAATAAGCCATGTCATAGGTGGGAAGTAAAAGGAGAAAAGAAGCAAAAGTCCTCATCTAAACTTGTATGTGCTGATACTACACAAGGTTATTCCAATGATGTCTGGTTTGGGTTAGGAAAGCAACTTTTCTTATACATTATGACCTAAAGTTCATCAAATATGTTTGTTACAGACTTTTGGAGAACACCTAAATTTTTCTTAGTAATTTCTACATTGAAAAACTACTGTTACCTTTAAACACAACTATCCATTGAAATAAATCTGAAATAGTTCTTTAATATTGCAAAACAGAAAATTTATGGCATTATTCACTGAATGCTAATATTTTCCAATAACACCTCACACCACAATATATGTACCTTATACAGTTTAACACCTATAGGGGTTCTTAACACAATGGATAGGTAATTAAAGTAAAGAGTGAAATGAGACTCAGAAACAACTAATTACAGTAAAAAATATTATTACCTTATTTCAAATATAGTGCACCCTTTTGCTTGTTTTCCCTAAAGTTAATTTTTTTAACCTTTGGTAAGATATTTCACTTTATTTAAATATCATAATAAATAGTATTGTTTTTTCATATGTACTCTCTGATGCATCTCAAATATATTTGCATACCCCAATACCTAAGCAGAATTCTATACACATTATTCAATAGAGAAACAGTAGTTACTTCTGAAATCTATATTTCTCTTTTCAAATGATGTCTTGCGTTTTTTTTAAAAAATATCGGAAATAATTCTAATAAACTTTTTTTCTAATTAGCATATAGTAAGTGCCTGATAAATATTTGTGAAAAAGAATGAAGAAATAATAAGAGCATTTATATAATCTGTACAATATGGTATGTGGTATTTCATGATTTTATCAACAACTTACTGAATATTATAACAATCTTACTATGTGAGTAAGATGTGGGTACAATGAACCAATAATAAATAAAAAATTAATGCTGTTTTGTTAGCAATTCACCAAACAATTTTTTCCAAAAACAGATACTCTGATTTGTGTTTTTTTGTCAACTATTATATTATGAAGGAATGAAGCTCAGTAAATGAAGATTGGAGCTACATACTTGCTTAGGGTGCCTATCAGTCATTGTTAAAAAACCTTTAGCTATATAAAATTTAAATACTGTATGTACCATTGTGATATAATGGAATTTTGACTAAATGTACATTAATAATGCTGAAGTCTTTCATTGAGTCTTATATCAGTTTAAAAAATAAACTTACTAAATGTGATTTCCTCAATTCTAAGTATCTTATGTTTTAAGAAACTGTATGGAAAATGCAAATTAAAGTTAACATACTAATATGAAGAGCAGAAGCACCGCAGGAAAGATGAAAAGAAAGAATTGGGAGATTCCACCATTATAGATGTAATTATTTCAACATCTTTTCAATGTACCTAACCCACTATTGATACCAAAGTAAATGAGAAAACTCTTCTCATTCTGATTGTGCATGATGCTATTATATAAAATGAAAACAAGCAAATGTGTCAGAGATGCATTTTACAATATTAGTTGAAAATACAATTGATTGATCAGTATCTCACTGTGTTTTACCCCAGCAAATACCTTCTCAGTGTGCAAGATAAATGGCTAAAAATTTTAAAAAATTGAGTAAAATTTATGTTAAAAAATAACAACTATTTTTTCATAATGAAAAGGTTAATGTCTTTTTGAAACAACATGTCAATAAACTTTGCCCTATCACATAAAGGAAAGCAACAATTCGGGTAAATTTCTTCATTTTATTCTTTGAATATGCCAAGTATTCTTTGGCAAACTTCCACATATATTGTTTTAATTTCATAGGTGTAAATTATATCTGGTTTTCTCTAAATTGCTACTTATTTATATTTAATATAAATTTGTTGAGAAATTATTTCTGCATGTGCTGATAGTGAAATATATTAAAGAATGGAAGTTATTAAAAGCTCTATAAATTGAAATTCCAGAATCGTGGGAGGAAACTGTATATTATCATGAGAAAAATATTGAGTACTATGAATTTGTTCCAGATGTTTATTTCCCTTAGTATCCACTTTTCACATAAACTAGTGCTGTTAAATGAAGCTGACTATTGAATATCATAGAAAAGGCCATCAGAGTAATCAGAAGAAATTTAAAAGATAAACAATCAAATCATAAACATCTGGTTGAAACAAGAACTGTTGGATCTTAGCTTTTGACTTTACTATATTGTCTCCTATCTTTTATTTTGATTATGACTAAGAGAAAGGTACTTCTATTAAAACCATGACCAGAACAATTTATAGCAATTTGTTTTTTTAAAACATGGATAAAATTGACTTGCTAACTCAGGATAGAATCTAATGAGTAAATCTTGTTATGGTAAGCTAAAAAAAATATAAATACTCAACATGAATTTTGGCCTTTTCAAGAAAATAATATTAGGGTCAAAAACAATTTGGTAAGATAGTATTGAATATTTTATATGAAAGAAAAGGCAAAAATATTTTTTAAAAATTTTGATTATTAGATGCATGTAAAAAAAAAAGTGGTGTCCAGGCCTGATGTGGTGGTACATACCTGTAATCTCAAATATCATAGAGGCTGAGGCAGAAGGATAATAACTTCAAGGCCAGCCTTGGTAACTAAGTGAGACCGGGTCTCAAAATAAAATATCAAAGAATTTTGTATATATATGAGTGATACAACACCCCGAGTTCAATCTCCAGTACCATATAAAACAGTAGTTTCCAAAATTTACACCCAAATCAGCAGCGTACACTCTATCTGCAACTATGTAAAGTTTTCAAAGGAAACTAAATTTTGCCATACACACTACTAGTTGTCTGATTATATTGATTTTAATCTTGAAATGTATATAGAAGACCCTACACAATGTTTTAGGGGTTCCCATTATTTTTGTAATTGCAAAGAGAGGGAGGAAAACCAATTTAACTTATGGGGCCACTTCTTTTTCTTCAGGCCTAATCAATCAAATATTAAAAGGATTTAGCCTTTAATTGATTATCCTTTATGGTATGTGTTCTGTGATTTCTTTCTTAATTTACATTGGACACTTTATTATTTCTGAGTATCAGCATCTATATAGGCAACCACACCCCACTGTATTTTTTCATAGTTACAAGTCCCTGTGTTCATGCTTCCTCAGGTAGTTATTCTCTTTAAAAAATAATTATGTGTTGCATTCTTTGTCTACAGAAAATTTATGAAGGTTAAAAACCTGTAAGCATTTTCACAAATTTGACTTTAAGATACTTTTCATCACAAAACACATACCAGAAGTAAGAGTAATTTCTTTCTCTAATTTATTAGCCTTTCTGACATCCAATCTCAGGACATGAATGCTGCTCATGGAGGGATGTTCTTACCATCAAGAACAATCAGTACAACTTTCTTCTTTCCACTAAATTTAACAAAAAGTGCACGTTTTACTGTGTTTCATATACAGAACTTGGCTTTCCATTATTTGTGTTTAGTGCGTTTTTACTTTCTTTTTTCACCACTCTGTTTTTCCTGTATTTTCTAAAATTAATTTTTTTTTTTTTTGGTGAGAAAAATTGATCACTAGAAACGTCTAAATTTTGCTACATTCAATCACTTGACTACTCACTAGCTAATATTTCTATTAAACCATCATTTTAAAGGTAGGACTGAGGTATGCTAACAAAACTATTTTCAAGTTGTACTGCAGAATCAGCATAACTTTATTGAGCTCTGCAGTTAGAGCCACTGTTTCTGTCCACAAACTCTGCTCCCTTTTTTAAAATTTTTTTCTTCTATATTGAGTAACTCTCTTTGAAATGAGGCATGGAAAATAGCTTTTTAGATTTTATTATTAATAAAAATCTATTTCTATTTATCATTGATGGACAATTTGCTTCATTTTAGAATACCAGATTGAATACTATTTTTCCTGTAAATCTTGAGGTTATTCTGTATTTATCATCTATAATCTATTATTAAGGATAAATACTTGGGTTTTATTCTTGCTTTCTTGAAGCTGACCATGGTTTTTCATTTCAGGATATATTATTTGTTTTAAGCATAACTACTTGAGAATATCTGGAAATATATTTAACATATTTAAATTTTATTTTCTTGATTATAGCATTCAATCAAAATGGAATATTTCCAGACAAAATTTTCTGTTCAGTATATACATGCAGAAAAAAGGATAAAATATGGAAAATAATATATCTGTTTTTCAGACACCAAAAACAGACATAGCAGGTGAGTGAAACCATAAGCAATAAATGCAGACTGGTTAGGCGAACTATAACTTTATTTCAAAAATGGTTCCTAATAAGTGCAGTTTGACAAAATGCTGTTAAAACTTGTGGATAAAGGGGAAATAAAAATAATCAAAGCATACCACTGTAAGAAATACTTGAGTTCTGTCACCTTAGAGCAGACTATGGGGGAAACTTCATGTTATGATAGGAAAGAATCCCCCACTTTCTCTTCACCCTCTCACCCACTTAACCTCACCAGAAACTACCAAGATGCCCAGAATAAACGGTTTCAAGTTCAATAGTCACACTCTTTCCAACTACAAAAAGCAGTTGTAATTCAACTGAACAAAAAAGCTAATATGGAAAGTTAAGGGGATCTGAGACATCATATAAAAAGTTAGGTAAAAGATAATTCTGTTTCTCTCTCTCTCTCTCTCTCTCTCTCTCTCTATATATATATATATATATATATATATATATATATATATATATGTGTGTGTGTGTGTGTGTGTGTGTGTGTGTTTTGTTCCAAGGGTGTGGCTATTCTTTGGTCACCTGAACTCAGAAAAGAAACTGTTATTTTGATTAAGTGTTAGTGTGTGACCTTCATTAAAAACAGACAAATGTTAAAAATTTTTAAAATGCCTAATTACCAAAAAAAATGTTGCTTTTTTTCTCCCTCTACATTTTGCTTTTTAAAGCATCTTTTTGAAAAAAAAATATTTATTTTTAGTTTTAGGTGAACACAATATCTTTATTTATTTTTTTTATTTTTACATGGTGTTGAGAATCAAACCCAGTGCTTCGTGCATGCTAGGCAAGCACGCTACTACTCGAGCCATATCCCCAGCCCTAAAGTAGCTTTTTTTAAGTTTTGATTTTTATTTTTAGTCCTGAAAAGTAGATAAAAAATAGCTTCTGGAAGAATTTTCCAACAACTGCATGAGGGTCTGGGAAACTGAGAGGCTGAAGCAGGGATGGGAAGAGTAGACCAGAAGTCTGACTAAGGAGTTGACTTCCCTTAGTCACTGGAGGCCAATTATAACAAAAATGAGACGAAAATCAATAAGTGTTTTTAAACCAGAAAATGATACAGATTATCAAGTTAGTATCAGTTAAAAAAATTCAAATAATCAAGAACATAGAGAAATCATGAAGAAGATTATAAAAACAATAGATGTAAATTTTATTTTTAGAAGCTTATTGGTGATACATTAAAAAATAAAGATGAATTTTATATTTTGATTTTAAATTGAAGGCAGAGAGATATGCAAGTCACATAGTACTTCACAAACCTTACTTCAGTTACAAAAGTATTATCAATTGATAACTTCTACTTATTTTACTCTCTATCTTCCTTGGCATTTCACCTGAGTCACTTGTAAAGTGTGACCAATAACTAAGCAAATAATTAATCAAGAAGATAGTCACTGAAGTTACACTCTTTCTCAGAAAACCCCAATGAATTTCAGAGCAAAGATGTGATACAACACCTATTCATTTTCTTCTTTGGAAAAAGGTCCCTTTTGCGACTCATATAGATGAGGAAATTGGCCAATCTCTATTAAAATATTACTAGAAATAAATATGAGTTATCTTCATTTAGAAGTAAAGTGAAATAAAAGAACATCATTGTACAGTATCTTTCAGGATTACCCTTGAAAAATAAAAAAAATGAAAAAAAAAACTCTTTCTAAAGAGCAGAATACTTGGCAGCACACTTCATCCTTAATTTCAAGTGGAAGAAGAAGTAACCTCAGGTAAGAAGGTACATAAGAAGGTACATAAAATAATAAGAAGAAATCAAGACTTGGTCAAGGGTTTAGAAGAAACTTATGAAGACTATAAAATATTGGGGGTACAGTAATAAGAATGGATCCCTGAGAGAGACAATGCAGTGTAAATATCATGCAATTTCATGCTATCACATACCAAAGAACATACATCATGGACATTTTACAAGACAACCAACTTGACAACTGGACTTGGCTAGTTGTTTTTATCCAGCCTCTGATGGTACACAGGATGAATGAGGACTGGGTACCATAGTGGTTTCCAGTCATAGTATTTTATGTATCAAATGCTTCTTCCAAATATCTAGCCAGCAAGGAGAAAAGATCTATCTCTAGGTTCTTGTTACAGCATCATTTTTTTCACGATTTTCTCACAATAAATTAACAAGTGGATGTCTTTTAACCCAGAAATAATTTTAACGAGAAAAACCCAAACATTTTTTATTAGTTTTGCTTATACAGACAATAAATGCTAAGCAAGTACCACTAATCAAGTGTCAATACATCATGCATAAAATTGAATCAGACCACACTTAACAAAAACAAAAATATTACTATTGGTCAATGACCATGGTATCCACTGTATTATCATCTAAAAAAGAAACAAAAAGCTGCTGGCCTGGTAGAATTCTGGAACAAGTGATGGTGTTGCTAATACTTCTTAAATTTCACATCATTATATCAGGTTGTGCTACCAAGAGACAAACTATATAGATCCAGGAACCAGAGTGTCAAAAGTTTAAGAGTCTTAACTCACCATCACTCCTATTAATGCACTTGACAATTACATTTTCTTAGGCCATGCCTCTGCATCCTCCACTTTTACAATTCCTAATTATTTAAGAGGACACTTTTCCAACTGTTTGTCTAACAAAATTCCAACTAAAATTTAAACTGCACCTGAGGACACTAAATTCTATGAACTAAGAAAACAGAAAGAAAGAGGAGAAATTACAATCCTAGCTGTCAATTCACTCTCCTCACCAGAAGGACATTGATTCCATGTTGCAATGCTAAGCAAGTACCACTAATAAACTGCCAATACATCATGCCTAAAATTGAATCAGACCACACTTAACAAAAATAACAACATTATTATTGGTCTATGACCATGGTATCCAGTGTATACAAATATAAAAGTCTATTGTATATTTGTAGATAAACATCAGATGATTCAATTTGAAAACAGATGATCCAGTTCTCTACTTTTTAGTATTTACTTTCCATACAGGAATTGTAAAAAGATCAGTGAGGTAGTTGTGTCTTGAGAAAATTATACTGAGGAGCCTAAAATATTTGGGGATGAGTATAAAGACCAAAAGAAGTATGTTTAGTGGATCTAAATTGAACAGCAGAAGAGACACAAGATGACAATTATTTTGACATTCAGTCTACACAGCTGTCAAAACTGTAGTTAATTGCACTGTTTTCAATTCTTATAAGTTTTCTTCAGGAATAGAGTCTCATAAAAACAGTATCATAAATTAAGTACAGAACTTAGACTGAAAAGTGAGTTTCTGTGGTGTCATTATAAAAAAATATGCTTTGTGGCACAATTAGGACTGAAGGATTCATTTCCCAGACAATTGCTGAAAGTAGTTTTTTCAAAATATTTTTATTAGTAGAAGATTGTTTTTCTGACTATTACCATTTAAGGCTTCCTAAACTCAAGACTGTTTGAGACTCATGTAAATCACACTCCATGTCTCAAGTAGGAAAAATATAAGAGTGCAAGACAGATCCATAATTTTACTTTGAGTAAGCAAAAGCCTTCTTTGAGATTAGACTGCAATCCCAGATTCTGTGTGCCCAAATGTGCTTCCTTCCCTTTATTTCTATTGTGCTGATCTGAAGTACACTCACTTATGGACTTCCAAGATGCCTAGTCATGGTCTTAATCCACCTCTTGGGAATCACTAATTAGAACTCAAATGCATCCTTCATCTACTTCCAGACTTTCTGTTTTCCAGAAGTTCTTTTAAGTCCTTTTGCCACTGAAGATTACCTCCTCTTTTCATTGTGGATGTTCATCTCATTTTATGCTTCTCTTTTACTGTTACTTTAATTCATTGTTGGTAAAATCGACTTGTGTATTTGAAGATCCAAATCTCTAAGTAAAATAATTAGTTAACGGCCTTATAATACACAATCAAAAATGTTCAATACACTATAAAATGAATTTAGATGCATTTAATAAAATTGGAGGAAATAAATTAGGGTTTATTAGGTTGTAATTGTGCATTACAAAATTATCTTTTTTTTTTCACAAAGAATAAGAATTTTGGAAGAAAACATGAACCCAAGAAAATGAATCACTATTTTTATATATAGTTGTGCTTGAAAGAGAAAAATAAAGTCACCATAAATTGATGATATAATATAAAACAAAAAGCTTTATAACCAAGTTTTGTTTATTTATGACAAAAAAATATTTGAAGCAAAAATACCAAATCCATGAATCTCTTCAAAATACAATACAGTGAATAGCACTTCTACACAAATCATATAATTTTTATGATATTATGTAAATTTTTTAGACATAGATGTAGAGGTTAAATACACTAATATTATTTCTCAAGGCACATTTATTTTGAAGCACAGTTCCATAAATCTGCAAATACAATTAAATTTGACTTATTATACACAGATCAGTACCTCAAAAATGACCAAATAACTGGATATATTTCTTTTGACAGATTTCTATTTCCTAGACAATAAGATCAGCTTTAATATAATATATCTCCTACCTTTTCAGTGACACAGAATTTTCAAATTTTAAGTAAATTCTTCTATAGGCTCAAAATTCACCATATAACTATGGTACTAATACAATTACTGATGAATGTTACAAGAAAAATTCTTAGTTCTTTTAAGAGAGTGTTTTTGAAATGAAACACTATATTAACACATGATCCCTCAAACAAATTATGATAATTCATGCAGAGCAACAAATTTGGAATAAAGTAGGTATAGTCATTTATTAGCTACAGGACTTTGAAAACACATGCTTTGGACCTAAAAGACAGTTATTTTTCTTTGTAAATGCAGCACTTTTATAGCTGATTGAGGAGTTTTAGTTCTATGTTTTTGTTTTGTGATCTCACGTGCTTCATTTATTCACATTTATTAATGTAATATATGGTTATATGAGTTATCTGCCTCTTTCTAATTATAGAATATTTTTTAGAAACTCTTGGTAATCATAGAGTTTCTAAATTAGAGAGCAATTACCATGCAAGCTACAAAATGCCCAGTGGCTTAAAGAACTCCTCATTCCAGAGTCTAGCCTTAGCATTTTCACATAGTTGATGATCAATAAATATATATGGATCATAAAGTTAAGATCTGTTTAACATTAAAGTAAAGAAATAGAAAGCCAGAGAGGTGCTTCTTCACAGATGCCAAGCTGTCATTACTGGGAAACCCATGGAGTCCTAGAGGGCAGTTGGTCTCTCTGATTGATGTAGTTATGTAAAATTCAAGTCCTGCTTTTCTTCCCCACAACTTTGGCTTTCCTGTGTCATCTTTTTCTTTGTTTTTCAGTGACCAGAGAATGAGATAGGCTCACAATTATTTGTTCATGCTAAAGACAAAAAACAAAAAAACAAGCAAAAAAAAAAAGAACTAAAAAACAACTGAGTTTGTGAAAACATCAGAAATTTTAGTACAGTAATCAGGGTAGGATGAGATTTCACTGACATGTTCCTTTAAGAAAAATTAGATTGAGACATTTCCATTGTGACAGAAATGGGAAAGGGCCTGTATGTATGTATATAGTCACATATGTATATATATACACACATGAAACTAATACATAAAGAAAGAATGAACACAAATATTCCTCCTCTAAACTTGGAAATTATATTCCTGTGTATTTTTAATCCAGGAATGGGAAATTACTAGTATGTTCATTTGATTTTCAAAAATATTCAGTGTGCTTCAAAACCCTTTTATCATAATACTCTCATTTGTCATTTCCTAGCTGAAAGAGTACAAGATCAGGAAATTCTTAATCATTTGAGTTAAATTGGATCCACAGACTTTATGAGAAATATAAGTAGTTTATAGCATTGTGATATTTCCCTCTATGAAATGAAGTTTTGAACATAGAATATCATTTCATTCTAAAAATTTAAAAACTTATAATTACTCAAATTATAGAATTCATATCAATAGTAATTCTATTTTTTTAATATTACAGAAGCAAGTTTATAAATAAAAAATGCTAAATTACAGATGGAGATATGGGTCAGTGGTGGAGCACTTGCCTACCATGTGTGAGGTCCTGGGTTTTATCCTCAGGACCACATGAAAATAAAATAAAATAAAAGTTTATAAAATATCAAGTTAAACTCATATCTTCTTTTATAATATGTATACAAATAAATAATTTTAAAATCTCTAGATGACATTTCATATGTGAGTTGTATCACTAGTACTCATTAAACTTAGAACAAATGTAAAACTAAAATTAATCATTATTACCTATTAAAAATGACTCATTTTAGGAGGATATAAATTAAAGAAGCAAGCATTGTTAGAAGAAAATATCCTCAATGTACCATACAGAACACAGTTCTCTGAATTGAGTAAAACTGTTGGGGTTGAAGTCTCTCTTCTGCATCTACAAGAAACCTCAATTATGCTAAAATTTTCTCCTTCCACAGCTTTTCCATGACCCAACTGCACACTACTTCTGAATCTAAGAATGCAGAGGCACTTATCCAGATGGATGAGGCAAAGGATGATGTGGTGCAGGTAATAGCCTAAAGAGTTGCACGTTTTAAGGAAAGACATCTTTAAGTTCTGTCTCTGCAGGCATATAATATTATTGTCTAGAGAAAGATGACAAAAATCTCCCTGAAAAACACAGAACTGTGGCTTTCCCAGTGTAACACGTAAGCTGTCTCTTAATTTTACTTCTTCTTTGGTGGATAACAGCAATCCTGGGGGAGCTGGTCTCCAAAATATTTTCTGGACATATATGGAAAGGCATCTCAATTGGAATCATGTCCAAACAAAATTGCTATTACTCTGAACATAAGATCAACTTAGTCCATTCAAATTAAACAATTTACAATGCCTGAACTTTGGGGTGAGGGATTTCTGGCACCTTCCATGGTTCCACCATGGCTCTGAGGGTCCTCTCTCTATAATGTGTGATAAGCTCCTCTTCCCTAGCTTTTTCTCAAATGAATCAGCTGGTTTCTGGGTAGTGTTGTTTCTGCATGCTACCATTTCTAAAATGGCTTTTTTGTTACTCAGGCTCTGTGTAAAATATTAAAATTAATAATTAATTAATGATTAATAATTAATTAATTCAAATTAATAATTAACTACTGAAATTAATCTGAAAATTCAGAAGAAGAAAAAGAAGAAGAAGAAGAAGAAGAAGAAGAAGAAGAAGAAGAAGAAGAAGAAGAAGAAGAAGGAGAAGAATAAGAACTGAAGACCACAGGCTGAGGAGATTACAGGAAAATTGAAAATGGAGCTGAGTCAGAGCCCATGCTGAAAGGCAATTCTAAGGAACCTGTGATGAGCCCTCATATTCACTAATGTAGGTAGAAGGGAGGCCTGCTCTTTCTCTGAGACAAACCATGTAATATTAGCTTAGTCTTGTCTGTACTATATATAAAGTTATATAAAGCATAAAAAATAAAATGGAGTCTTGTAATGTAGAATCAAAAGAAAGTACAATCATTTCAAGCAGGTCACCGATATTCCAGTGTTGGAGTCAGAAGATACTGCTTTATCACAACCATTGTCAATGTATGAAGAGTTAATAAAAGTATCATAAACATGAAAAAAAGATATTTTGAGAGAGATTTGGAAACTTGAATTAAATGGTAATAAAATCAAATAAAAACTGTAAGGCCTACAGGTAATTTTCCACATGGTTGAATTTGGAGTAGTTTGAAAGAAGCAGAAAAATAATTATAAGAAATGCCAAGTCATGAGACCTTCAAAGCCATGTGCAAAAGAAATATAAAATAGGAGAAAGGTATAAATAGTTGAACAAGCATATGTGTGATAAAGCAAGTCTCATTTGTGGAGGAGGAAGCCACAGGCTTCATGTGCTTTGAAAATTTTATCCTCTAAGCCAGTACCCATCCTGGCCCAGCCACTCCTCTGCCTTTGCTGAATTGGGTTGTTCCCTATTTCCTTGCATGGCATTGTCAATTAATCACCAATTTACCACCTGGAATTCTCTCCTCTATGTATTCTTATTCCCTTGGAGTATTGTAGGGTGAGTTGTGGCAGAGGGGATGGCTTGTGTCCCCTCAGCTTTGTGAAGTCTTCTTTTGTTTGGAGCCACAGAGATCTCTTTGGAGAGCACAGAAGTACAGACACACACCCTAGTTTTTCTGTGAACTTGATGCCCAACATTGAGCAGGTGAATCCAATCATTTTGTCTGTTTCCCTGATTTTTAATGTAAAAGTGATTGCATCTCTAATTGTGAGCAGTAGAGTCAATTACCCTGATACCTGGACTTTAGCTCCATTCAGTGAAACAAAAATATCTGGGGAGTACTCTCAAGCATTGAGTTTATTAAGCTTGCAGGGAGGTTCCTAGATGTAATGACTAGAATAAGATAAATGTTAATGTACCAAGGTCTTGAGTACAAATCATACATTTGTATTCTGGCTTTTATATATTTATAGAGGCTTGAATAGTTTCTTTTTTCTTTGATACTTGGGATTGAACTCAGGGGCACATAACCACTGAGTCATATCCCCAGTCCTATTTTGTATTTTTATTTATAGACAGTGTCTCACTGAGTTGCTTAGCACCTCAATTTTGCTGAGGTTGGCTGTGAACTCACAATCTTTTTGCCTTAGGCTCCTAATCTTAGCTTGAATAGATCTTTAATTTCTCTCCTATTTATTTATCTTTAAGATGGGGATAATGCCACTTGCTTCCCAAGACTACAGTGACAATTAATAGAAGTCATCGATAGTTAGCACTTAGTGCCTAGTGAGTGCTCCATAAGCCAGGGGGTTGACACACCTTTGTATTTTTGCTTTGTGGGCACCCAGCTTTAGCTCTTTTGGCAAAGCCTTGAAAAACTTAGCAAAACCCTGTTTCAAAAAAAAAAAAATACAAAAATAGGACAGGTGATGGGGATGTTGCTCAATTGTGAAGCTTGCTGAATTTCAGTCACTGCTACCAAAAATGACATTTTGTTTAGGACATTGTAATTATTTTATAAGTATGTTCAATTGTGACCTATACATATATGGGCATAACATCATTGACCAGTCTCGTTTCTCACTACCTGGATCATCTCTCTTATCCTCTCTTCCATCAGTCTAAACTCAACCATTCTTTCTCCATTTTTTTTGAGATCCATTTATTTTTTCAACTCCATTTTTCATTTACCTTTCACATATGAGAGAAAAGACTTGACAATTGACATTATGCATCTGATTTATTTCATTTAATTTTATGTTCTCCAGATTCACTCATGTCCCACAAATGGTATAATTCTATTCTTGTTTATGGCTTAGTAGAATGAGTAAACTTGTGAAAAGATGTGTAGATGCTATTTTCTGTGGATATCACCTGCCAGCACACAGGACCTTCAGGGTCCAAGCTCAGCCTGCCATTGTGTGAACCAGGGAATGAAGATACAGGAAGAAAAAGGTCTCTTGTAAACCATTTGAGGTTTTCCAATCCGTTGCTCTGACTACTTGTACATGCACCAACCAGCCTGGTAACTTCCAGAGTGTCCTTCATTGTCTGCATTGACGACTAACCTGTCTCAGTGGTCTGTTTTCAGTACAGTTTTGTTCTCAAAAGGAGGGAGTCAATGTGAAGGTAAAATCTCCTGATTCTCCAAGTGTCAGATGTAAGATTTGGCTCCTTCCCTCAATTTTTTCCGTTTAGTCCATTCATGAAACTGCCTTTATCTGCTTTACATTAGTCCTTTCCTCATGTTGCACCTTTGTATTTATTCTGCCCTGAGCTCTGATTGAGGGTAGGGACTCTAGAGTCAGAGCAAACCTGGGCCCACTGGCCACATAAACTTAATTATTTTATGTATTTATTTTTTTTCTTTTAAAGGATTCATGTTTCCCATGTTGTGAAGAGGGATTGACAGCTAGTAATGGGACACTTAATGACATCAGGAGCAATTGATGACCATGTACTGGACTATTGTTTTTGAGAATTTTATCCCTGACTTCTTCACTGGCAATAAGAACTCCATGAGTTGAAGCCATGTTTACACCCATGTTGCAGGACAGGAATGCTCAGCTGTGTTGATTTAACTTGGTTAAGGTAACACAGTTAGCAAATGGCAGCTTCATTTTTGTTGTGGGAATAGAGGAAAAAATGCACAGATGAGCATGGTAAAGTGTTGGCACATAATGATAGGGTCATAGAGCAGAAGAATTATGTACAGGTGCAATGGAAGGCCTGGCTCTAACCAGGATACAGGCAGGGCCCCTGAGGAGGTGAGGTCACAGTTCAGAGTGCAGGGTAGAAGGAGGCTTTACTCCTATCTTAAAGAGGTAGCTCAGAGAGTAACGCCACAGGAGTCCTGAGCCTGCCTTGCAGGGATGGAGCCACGTGGGTGGTTCCCAAATTTGACATGTAGAAATGCAGAATATGAGAATTGGGCTTGGTGGAAAGCCCCAAGCTCCTTGCTGTTGTATGTGCATGTACATAGGCACATACATGAAGGGATGCCCAGAGAGTTGATAACCTGTGTAAAATTCAGGGGAGAGTTTATATTGAAGGAACAATTGAAAGGACAAAATTATCACTTTAAATAGATATATTTTTCTGTTTGGACCCCTCTAAGGGAGTACTAGGAACATATAACTTACAAGCAAAAAAAATAATTTGTGGACTTCTGAAAGCTCAAATGTCCAAGATCAAGTTTCCAACAGGTTTATTGACTATTGAGAACTTGCTTTTTCATAGACGGCTCAAATTTGAAGGTTTGTGTTCCCTTGGGTAACTTGGTTGAACTCCTCTCCTTTAAGGTGATGGTATTAGAAGGTTAGTCTTTGGGGAAGAGTTGAGTTCCTGAGGCAGAAGACTTCATTAGTGGAATTAATGCTTTAATGAAAAGTTCTACAGGTTAGCTAGCTTCTTCAACCACATGATGACACAGCCAGAAGCTTCTACCCATTAGAAATATCCTTTCCAAACATTGAATAGCCTTGTGCCTTGATCTTACACACTGTGAAAAAGGAGTGTCTGTGGCTTACAAACCACCCAGTCTACCATCGATTATTATAGCAGTTTGATGAGAGTAAGGAAGTACACCATCTCTGTCCTCACAGGATAAATTGAGAAGTTTCTTTGCAACTTTCTTTTAATAAATGACAATAATCCTATTCCATGACTTAATAACCTGCAGGACCTCACCTTTGTCTGCCTAGGCTCACAATAAACTATCACAACATTAAAATACATACTCACAGAGGGTCTAGGACTGTTCATTTTCCCCCAAGTGTGTATAGCTAAGCTTCTGAAACCTGGACCGGAAATAACTGTCAAGTTCTCTCTGTGTTCTTGGCATGAAACTTTCAAAGAATTCTTCAGTGTATATTAATAGTAATATCTATGTATTCACCAGGCTGATTACAATAGATAAGAATTGACCGCTGCTCTTGTAAACTCCAGTCTAATGGAGAAAGCATAAAACCCATTTTGTCCCTTGCTGTGCTGACACTAAACATTGCATATGAGTCCTGTGATCATTTATTGCCAATTACTGATCAGTAAATGTTACATCACAGCAAGCATTGCTACTTTAGATAAAAATTTTGTTCACATTGGAGAAAAGATCCTGGAAATCATGCAAGCTTAAGAAATTAACTGGTCATAGAATAGTATGGTTTATGTTTGTGTTGTCAGACTCTTACCTGACTGTTGGGCTTGATTTTTGTCCTTTGATTTAATTCTACGTTTTGAACATGATTTTTGGTTATGTGGCTCAAATATAAACCCATGTTAAAGTACACTGAAGACTCACCTATATTCCATCCACACTAGTCTTTAACCATTGCCCTTTATGAACAACTGATTTAATTGTTTCTAGTATATATTCTTACTGTTTCTTTTTTTTTGGTAGGAGGTAATAACAATAATATATTATTATGTAAATTTCTTTCCTACCCAAAAGGAAGTGCTCCTGTATAAGCTTTATGCCCCTTGTTTTTCACTCAATAAAACAACCTGGAAAACACTCCACATAAGCAAAAATCTTAACTTTCCATGAAATAGATAGATAAAAGTTGAAGCTAAACAAATAATGGACATTCAGGCTATTTCTGAATTTCATTTCTTAACAATATTTCTGTATTGAATAGCTTGGGGAATCTATTTTATATTCTTGCAAATGTACATTCAATGTTCAGTCCTGCAAGAAATATTGCTTTATCAATGGCTATTTTTTTGTACTTTCAAATAATAAAACCTAATTCACTGGAGGGTTGCAACATTTTTCTTTCTCCCAGCAGGTATACAATTTCATGCTTTCTGTAGATGCCCCATATACAGAGGCCACATTTTGGATATTCTGTGCATAATCACAATGTGCTTGTAATTTCTTTTTTTTTTCTGAGAGAACCATTTCCTATTTCTGTTATTTATTTATTTTTTTTTACATATGATTGATACCATGTCATGGTTACAGAAGGAAACATCAGTGTCCTACCCTAAATAAACCCCTGGCTTGGTGAGAGTTCAATGCTGAAAACAATAATTTCTTCCCAGTACAAAGATCACCAAGGATACAATGCATTTTGGTACTGTGTGTCTTCCACCAAATTGATCTATGTAATCTAAGTCCTTATACCTCTGGGCTGAGAATTTTAAATACTGTTTATTTATTTTAATCTTCATGTATTAATAGTGATAACATCATTTATTTTTTAGTTAGAGTTTTATCTATATATTGACTTTTAGAAAAACTTGAGGACATAGCCTTAGAAAAAAAGACTTCCTGGAACACCCCCAATATTGAAAATAAATGCCTTAGAAAGTAATATATTGCTACAATTGTTCAGCATACAGTAATAAATATAAGATCAAGTTAGGTCACATTGATGATGGCAGTAGAAGAGAATGAGAATCAAGCATTCAAGAACATGTAGAATACCCACAAGGAACAAGGAATCACAGGCTCTGATGTGAGAACTGATGGTCGAACCTTGCCAAGCAGGAGCTTCTGGGGATGAAGGTGATATAGAGAACACTCAGAGGGTAGTTGGTACAAATGGAGAAGCACCCACCAAAAAACCTGTGAAAGTAGATTATTAATTTTTATTTGATGTCATTTCTAAAATTATGAGACAAAAACATCTGTAACTATGAAGTCCATAATTATTAGCAGCCCTAGATGTATTAGGGCCAAGATACCAATGGTAAGTTTCTTGGGCTTGATCTGGTGCTCAAAAAGGAATGTGAAGTTTCAGAAGAATATTATGGTTTTAGCTGAAATCTCAAAATAAATTTCAGAGCAAAATGTTTCTTTTACTAATAAAATAATATAGTTTGTTGATCTTTTCCATCTTTTTTCATATTCCATATTAATAGTATATATCTTAGGAGAAAATAAAACAGAAGCCTTTGTTTTAAATAGTGTCATCTTGATCAATCTCAGCCTATCTTAATACCAGGGATATTTGTGAATTCACCCAAAACACATTTTTCTCACTTTAGTTATGAAGTCCCTCTAATATCCTCCAGGTGCCATTCCAATATTATTACCAAATTATGTCTGGATTATGTAATGGTAGTTGTGCTCCCACTGTACATAGGCTTTCTTATAGATTCAGAATTACCATATATTATCAAAATAGTTCTTGATATAATCTCATCTTGGGGTTTTCTGTGGGAGTGTGTTACTTTGATTTCACCTTTCTCTTCTTGACTAAGCAGTAGGAACATATTGAAAACTTTACAATTTTCAGTGAATTGAAATGGAAGGATTGCACAAAAGTAAAGAATCGCAACCTTCTCAAAAATGCATCTTAATGTAGTAGGTGTGCACACAGATGTATTTTTTAGTGCTGTCTTTTGACATTTATTACCAGAACTAATGCCTTTAATATATTATCTAATATGACACTGAAAATCATGCCCTCTAATGATTTTTTTAACTTGTATTTATAATCTTTTACTGAGTTACAATGTTACTTTAATACTAAATCTGATCATCGTGTATGACATATAAGGAGTCACATTACATATATTCTAGATCTATCGTGTATGAAAGAATAAAAAGTATCAAATATGGATGGATTTCTGAAATTAAAGTCCTCAGTAGAAATGCTGGCCATTATGTTTTAATTATGCAGTTCCTCATATATGTGATTTAATAGATTTAAATCTTTTCTTTTAATAATGGCTACATATGTTTTTGCTTCAAATTGTTTTCATAATGTTAAAATATTCCAGCAATATGTGTAGAAAACTCTTTGGCAATATTTTAGGCCTGTCTTTGAATCCCCAATGTAGCTATCCACCTTGCATATATGTAATAATTATGACCAGAAAAAACATCTTAAGTGACCAAAGTCCAGCTATTGAATATTAGTAGAAATATATTATTATTATTGTCTTCTCCTTAACCATCTGGAATAAAGGTGGTAATTAATGTCACAGTTCAGATAGACTCAAAGTCATTTCATTGTAAGGTTATTAATTAAAGAACAAGAATTTGGCCCAAGCCTAAAAGATGAACTTCCATAAAATCTCAATATTCACCTGCTTGAAAGAAGCAATGTATTTCTTCAGTAAAAAAAAAAAAAACACATAAAATTGATATAGAAAATTTGATGTTAATCTGATAGAATATTTTCTATACAAGGCATGTTGTGTTTTAAGTCAAGTGTCTGAAATAGTAGGTATGCACTTTAAATTGTTTCAATCGACATATTAAAAAATACCAGGCATCAGGGCTAAGACTGTGGCTCAGTGTTTTAGTGTTTGCCTAGAACATGTGAGAAACTGTGTTCAATCCTCAACACCATATAAAAAATAAAATAATAAAATAAAGTGTAAACAAGTTTTGAAAAAAAATAGCAGTCATCAGAAAACCATGTGGATGAAGCTAAATCTTTCCATGACTCTTTAGACCTTTTAGATATAAAAGAAAGGTTAGTAAGAAAAACCAAAATAGTAAAACATTTATGAACATAGGATACCATTTTAAAATCTGAGGTGATGTAGATATTTGGTTAAAACATCAAAGAGTTGATTTCTGTTTATTTTAATTTTTAACTGGAATCTACTGTTTGTACTTGGATATGAGACCCATTATTGTAACTCAACATGTGTATATAGTGTGTAATTATCAGATCAGGGTAATTTTTGTCTAATTAATATTATTATTCTTTGTTTGAAACCTGCAAATTTCTGGCTATTTTGATTTGTTTAAAAAGTTATAATAGAACGTAATCACCTTATTGTGCTATAAAACCTGAGTTACTTTCTGGTCTTAACTGATTTTGGCACTCCTTACACTCAATCAATCTCTTTCTAATTCTTATCATAAATCTGGGAAGCATTTCTGTTTCAGTTTCTTTGTAATCAACTTTTTAGCTTCAACACATAAATGCCACATGCAGTATTTGTGGGAAAATAAGTGTCATTACTAGGAAAAAAATTTCATCCTCAATAATTTGGGAAATTGGCATAATTATTTGCATTCACTCATTCAGTTTTTTGAACCTGTCTATAATAATAAATCTGAAAAAAGAATAAAAATATATTAATCAAATATTCATGTTTTCAAGATTTTATTGGTCACATTTGGTCAATGAGTGTAGTTTTTGTGACATCTATTTTTATAAAAATGGCATATGCTAATTCTTAAAAATTTATTTATAAAAAGTGAATATATTATATGTATGGTTTTCGATTGTAAATTTAAATAGATCCATGTTACCATGGAATAAATAACTTTAAAATTTTTATTAGAGTTGGCTCAGTGGCACAGGCCTTTCATTCCAGTGGATGTGGAGGCTGAGGCAGGAGTAATTGAGAGTTCAAAGCCAGCCTCATTAATTTAGTGAGTTCCTGAGAAACAATTTAACCCTTTATCAAAATAATTAAAATAAAAACAAGAAAGAAAAAGGGACCCACACACAGTGGCACACACCTGTGTTCCCAGTAGCTCAAGAGGCTAGGCAGAAGGATCAAGAGTTCATAGTCAGTCTCAACAATGGTGATGAACTAAGAAAATTAGTGAGAATCTAAATAAAATACAAAATGAGGCTGGTGATATTGCTCAGTGAGGGGGTATCCAAGAGTTCAATCCCAGAAGGGCCAAATCAAATAAATAAATAAAAGGTGCTAGGGATGAGGCTGGGCCTGTGGTTCATTGGTAGCACAATTGAATTGCAGGACATGGTTAAGGCACGGTGTTTGATTCTCAGAATCACATATAAATAAACAAAATAAAGATCTATCAACAAAGAAAAAAATATTTTAAAAACTGGTGATGTATCTCAGTGGGTAACTACCCAAATGCACTCACCCTGTACCCCCTCTCTATCTGGGATATCCACCCTAACACAAATGAAAGAACAATATCTCAGCCTGGCCACCAATCCAGCATTTCTCCTTTAACACCCCATGAGGACCCATTCCTCACTTGATGCCCATTCTTTCATGCCACCGTGTGACTATGCACTGAGCCTGCACTAAGCCACCTGAGCACAACTGGTTGTTAAGGACCAGTTCCAGGTATCACTAATTCATTTCACAGGGACCTTATATTTTATAAAATGGGTTTCTAATAATTCAAAATGACAGGTTTAGGTTTGAAAGTACAGTTCAGTAGTAAAACGAGTGTTTCCCATGTGACTGGCTCTGGGCTCTTCTGCCATGCGACTAGTGTGAGCTTCATGAAAGAAGATTCAGTGCATAAGAAATTGCTAGTGAGTTTTAAATTAAGGAGACTCTCATTACCTTTAGAACAGCTCCAAGATGGCTTCTCTTAGTTCCTACCTCCAGCCACCTAATGTGGTAGCAAGGTTTACAGAAGAGACTAGCGAGAGAGAGAGAGAGAGAGAGCATGCCAGAAAATGAGTTTTATTGGGGAACAAAAAATTCAAGGGAAAAATCCCACCCAATGAAGGATAAGGGGGGCAACATCCCAAGTTCAGGGCCAGCAATTGGGTCTTCAGGTCAGTGGCCGGGCTCGGATCAGCACAGACAAGCCCTTGGACCTGGGAAAGGGTGGGAAAAGCTTTTTAACACAGGCTGTGTTTAAGCACTTCTTACCCAGGCAGGGAGGTAACTCAAATCACGTGTAAGGATGGCCTCCCAGGATCCAACTCCAGCATTTAAAAAAAAAAAAAGAAAACCACGGAGGTCTGGTGGCACATGCCTATAATCCCAGTGACTATAGAGGCTGAAGCAGGAGGCTCACAAGTCTAAGGACAGATTCAGGAATGTAGCAAGTCCCTAAAAATCTTACAGAGACTGTCTCTAAACTATAAAAAGGTTTGGGGATGGTTCTTCAGTGCTTAAGCAATCCTAGGTTTAGTCCCCTAACCAAAAACAGAACCAAACCCAAACTAAAAGTAAAAAAAAAAAAAAAAAAAAAAAAAAAAAAAAACTGTATTCCCCAATATTCTTTGCAGGTAGGGATCTCTATGATTCTGTGTTTGCCAATGAGATATCAGTGGAATCACCTGGGCCTCTAGATCTTTGTTTTTTCCTTCTTCCCTTTCCCCTGATTGCTGTATTGAATAGATTGCAGAATAAAAAAAAAAAAAAAACAGAAAGGGTTCTGGGGCATGATGGCATAGCTGGATAGCCATAGCCATAGCAGCCCAGAATACCAACCACGGGGCTTTTTTGATTTTCAAGTAAAAGGAAACCTTTTTTTTTCAGTATTTTATGGGTATATCTTTCTGGTAGTGAAAAGAGAGATGCATTGATTTTTCTCTTTTCTTTTTTTTTCTTTCTTTTTTTTTTTTGTTTACTTTCTGTTTATTGTCCTCAGGTACAGGAATAATGTACGCCAAAAGAACCAGCCATCTTTTTCACCAATTATTATTCAGGTCTCTGAGGATGGAAAGAAATTACAACACAAAACTTTGGCTTCACCTAATCTGAGCCCTTGGGGCAGAGTTAGGCCTGAGTCATCTCCAGGATCTGTCACCTGCTCCAGAATGTTCTAAGAGAGTGAGTATCTTTTCTTTTGATGCCAACACTCAAGTCCAAAATCTCAGGGCTCTCATGTCTCTCCTGAGAACTGTTACACAACAGGCTAACACTAATCCCAATATCAATTCATCCACAGATGGACCCCTGGGAAAGTGATTTTAAGCAAGCCTTACTGTTCCCATTTTTGAAGTGGGTCTTCTCCATAAAAGACTTGAATCTAAATGAACATAGAAGGAAGAAGCCAGGGTCCAAGGACTGAAGATGAACACTGCCTCCAGAGAAACCTACAATTTTTCCAGTATTCTACTGTATATTTTGAATTCTTTATAGGAGCCTTTAGCATTGTTGTAGAACAATGCAAACAGTTTTTCAAAATATGGCACTATTTTTGAAAGGTTTGTGGACATTGAGTGACATGATGAGAAAATCACCTAGAATGGTGTGGTTGTGTGATTCTGAGAAGACACAAATTTCATTGTGAGGTCACAAATGGTGTTCTTACCTATAAAGTCCTTCAATTTGTTCTTTAGCATACTTCAACTTATCTTTCAATACCTACTTTAATGTGAAGAATTCATATTCTCAGCCAATACCTGTACCTAGCTAACCAGACCTCTTCTCTGAAGACTAAGAATCTGAGCAGCACCAAAGCAACAGCAGAAAGGCTTCCAGTGTGCTCATATAGTAGTGGGGTGCAGGAAAGACTATAAAAGGGTTTTGGGCACTGAGATCATCTGGCAAAACCCAGCTCCTGGTTTTATTGAACTTTGCCATCAGGTTCCCTTGACCTCCCCAGTGTCATCTAGACCTTTTTTTTATTAAAAGCACACAGTTCAGTTTCTGCAGCTTGAAACCCAAGTCCCCAACTGCTGCCCTATCTCTACAGAATTGAGTCAGGCTGTCAGAATAAACAATAGTTATACATAAGTCATTATAAAGAGGCTTTTCTTCTGAGACTCAACCTTGAGAAAGATGGCCATGATCAGACACTTATGCTCCCTCATTCAGAGATGACCCAGGCTGGCTGGAGAAGAGATCACAGATGACTCTTGTTTGCCAAGTAGCTGTGCCCATCCTTTGCTGAAAGGGTAAGAGAAGGTGCTTAAGGCCACAGAGCTAAAGAAAAGCAGAAGGCCATATCCTTTGTAAACCTGCTTTTTAAATTCTGGCTGGGCTCTTTCACATATAGGGCATGGACCTTGCTAGTTGCTTGCCAGTGCTTCTTCTGCATCCATAATACACAAATAGTGTTGAAAACGTGCTCACGTTTATGCAAATAAAGTATTATCATCAGCTGAATTTTGTAAATGGAGATACTCTGACTTAGGTTAGCAGAGTTGTTCAAGGTCAAACATTAAAGATGTGGGGTTCAAAGGTGACAAGAGCCCAAAGGTAATTCTCTCTAGACTCAGTGATGTGACAACCATGGGCATCTCTGCAAGATACAGTTTTTTCATTTCAGATAGAGTTTTCAAGAACAGTAGAGAGGCCAGGTGACACAGGGAGGCTGTCGTAGGAGTGAACTTGATGGAAAAGCATGGCTAATGGAAAAGAGCAGAGACATTTTTTATGTTAGTGGATGTTGGTGGAATTGGGCCAAGCCAGACTGCAAATATTCCTGAGCTGAAGGGAAAAACCTGCAATCCAAGAGTGTTAAATATGTCAGTGGAGGTTGAGCCACGTGGACAGAATGTAGAGGATCAAGTGGATGGAATGGACATGGCTCTGCATGAGAGCATGTAAGAGGCAAGATGTTGGGTGGAGCCCATTTAAATAAAGTGGAGAGGAACTAGTGGGGCTTGAATGTTGGGCAGAGCTGGTGAGGCAGAGTCAGGCTGAGTGAGTGGAGCCCACCCATCAGTGGGTGGGGAGGAGACAGAGGAAGCATGTGGGAGGCAACACCCCATCCAGCACTCCTTAAGTGAGCACAGCCTAGGAACCAGTAGGCAAAGTGGTGCAGGAGCAGAAGGCATGGTGGTTGTGTCCACAGGAGGCAAACGGAGTCAGGCGAGGCATCTGGAAATTGTTTCAGGAGACACTGTAGACCCAGTGAAGAAGCAGGATCTTTGGACTCTGAGATAGAAATGTGACCTCAGGGTCTGTTCCATTGCGGGGTCTCAGTTTTCCCTCTTACACACTGAGGCAATGGTGGGAGGATGAAGATGCCACAGCACAGCCTTTCTTGGTTCCTACCTCTCATGGGATGCTGTGCACTTTTTATATTTCAGGTTGATTTGGTTCCATGGGGTTTCTGGAAGAGGTCCTGGGGATATCATCTGAGACACTTTGCTTTGGGGGGAACTGTTGAGAGCCACATGCCGAAGGGGCCCCAGCAAACTTTAAGACTGCCAGCTGATGAGCTGAAGGGGCCCCAGCAAACTTTCAGACTGCCAGCTGATGATTGGCTCACAGCGGCCCCAGCAACATCTAGCTGATTGGCTCCTCTGCGGTGATGCTCATTGGGCTGTTTCCCTGCCCTTTCAGACCACGGAGCTGCTCATTGGGGAACTGTTTTGGCTCCACCCATACGACCCAGCCAATCGGCCTCAAGAGCTGGAGGATTGTGGAAGGAAGAGGCTGGGTTGGGGTGTGTGGCTTGTGGGAAGCCGGTGGTGACAGTTGGGCTCTGAGGGTTTTTTCCTGAGGAGCTGTTTTGTTTATCTTGCGTGGTTCTAAAAATAAAGTTAGTTTCTTTTGACAAGTGGCTCCTGAATTCTGCCCAGCCAGACTGCGGCATTTGGTGGCTCGCCCGGGGAGTGACTGAGGGTAAGTAAACTGGTCGCCCCTGAGGGCAGGGCGGGAGGATGGGTAGCCATTTTAAGATTCTTCTTTTGTTTTGCTTCACTTTTGTTTTAAGTTGCCTGTCCCTGGAGGTGTGTAAGATAGAAGAAAAACCGCTCACATCTGAGGAACAGATAGGGAGAAAGGACAGATGGACATTTCAGGAGGCTATTATAATGATTTTGTGTTGTTCCAATTTTGTTTCACTCTGTTTCAGTTTTGTTAGGCGTTATCTTGTTGGGTTGTATTATAGTCGAAATATGGGATCAGAAATTAGTAAAAAACAAACCAAAAGAGTGTTAAGTAAATTTTTAGAGGAAGGAGGCATTCCAGTAAAATCAAGAGTAGTCAGGGCATACGTTGATACAATACAAAAATGTAGCCCATGGCTTTTTAAGGAGGAGTTGTTAAGTATATGACAATGGAACCATCATGGTAAAGATTTAAAAAGAATAGAAAAGAAAAGCCCAGGGACTCTGCCAGTTGGCACATTGCCATTGTGGACGTTCATATCTGGTTTGCTTAGTCCAAAGCCTTCAATTCAGACAAAGGTAGAGGAAGGAGAAGACATAAAGATTCAAGTAAAAGAGAAGGTCTCTCAAGTTAGTCAGAAAGAGGAAAAGATTCAAGTAAAAGAGAAGGTGTTTCGAGCTAGTCAGACAGAGGAAGGAAGTTTAGAGCAGAAAAAGCCATTAGAAAAAAAGTTACAACAGGAGACTGCTACTAACACCTTTCTATCACCAGAGGGCTTAAGTGTCCAACAAACAGCACCACCTCTACAGGAGCTATCACCAGAGGAAATAAGTGTCCAACTGACAAGGCCACCTCCATATTCTGGGAGGCCCCCAACCCCCGCAGTTGATAGTTCAGATCCTGAGACAGGATCTCAAGTATTAACATGCCCTGTATTTGAGGTAGCAGAATAGCGAATTTACCATACTTTAAATTTCAAAACAGTGAAGCAGCTAAAAGAGGCTGTAACAACCTATGGTCCCCAAGCACCCTTCACTGTAAGCTTGGTCGAATCCATTACCAACTTGAACATGACGCCAGCAGATTGGGCTAATATGTGTAAAGCTGTGCTAAATGGAGGACAATACCTGTAATGGAAGGTTGCCAATGAGGAATTTTGAAAGGAGACGGCTAGGTGAAATGCAGCAGCTGGTTATCCTCAGAGAAATCTAGATATGATGTTAGGAAAGGGACCTTATGAAGATCAGCACCAACAAATTGCATATGATCCTGGTACATATTCACAAATTGCTGTAGATGCAGTGAAGGCATGGAAGACTTTACAAGGACATGGAGGTTTACAAGGTCAATTATCTAAGATAATACAAGGAGCTATTGAATCTGACGCTGAATTTGTAGATTGGCTTATTCAAACAGCTACCAGAGTTTTTGAGAATATAGAACAAGCAATGCCATTAATAAAACAACTGGCTTATGACCAAGTGAATCGTTGGTGCAGAGATATCATTAGACCATGGAAACATGAAGATTTAAACACATATATTAAATTATGTAGAGACATTAATGAACAAGAGCAAGTCATGGCAACTGCAGTAAAACAGGCTTTAGATGCCAGAGACATTAATGAACTAGGGCAAATTGTGGCAGCTGCACTAAAACAGGCTTTAGATGCCAAGTCAAGAACATGCTACAATTGTGAACAAACAGGACATTTTGAAAGGAATTGCACCACAGGAGTAGGGTTTAACAAAACTAGGTATCAAAGGAGTAGAATACTGGGTATTTGCCCACGATGCCATAGAGGGAGACATTGGGCTAATGAATGCCATTCTCAAACCACCATAGAGGGTACTCCATTATCAAAAAACGAACAAGGACCAAGTGTTTATCCACGATATCGTGGAGAAAGGTATCAGGCTCCACTGCCAAAAAATGGACAAGGGGGCCCAATGCTCCGGGGCCCAAAACCACAAATATACGGTGCACTGGAAAAACCCAGCAACCCCATCAGGGTAGTGCCCAGGACACATTTTCCATCAGATACCTCATCAGACAAACCAGAGGGAGCACAGGGTTGGACATCTAGGCCTCCACCAGAGCAGTACTAACTCCAGAGATGGGAGTTCAAATCATTCCCACAGGGGTAAAAGGACCTCTTCCCAAAGGAACAGTAGGCTTATTATTGGGACGCAGCTCTTCTACTCTAAAAGGACTTATGATAAGTCCTAGGGTAATTGATCACAATTATGAAGGTGAAATAAAAATTATAGCCAGTTCTCCAAACGGTATATCTGTAATTTCACCAGGAGATAGAATAAATAGCACAGTTACTAATAATACCAAGCCTACATGAAAAATTTTTCAGTCGTGCTGTAGAAAGAGGTTCCAAGGCATTAGGCTCCACAGGTGTAGATTGGGCTATGCTGTCGTTAAATTTAGATTCTCGCCCCATGCTAAAACTAAATATTCAAGGACATGAATTCAATGGGCTACTGGCTACAGGTGCAGACCTTAGCATCATCTCTCGTCAAGAATGGCCAAAACATTGGCCATTACAACCAGCCACTCAAACGCTTCGAGGCCTAGGAGTGGCGACTAATCCCCATAGAAGTGCAATGGTATTAGATTGGAAGGATCCGGAAGGATGTGAAGGAACTATACAGCCTTATGTATTGGATCATCTTCCTATAAATTTATGGGGACGAGATGTCCTAGATCAATTAGGTTTGACATTAACAAATAACATCAACCAAAATGCACCCACTATTATGACTAGACAAGGTTTTAGGAAAGGAAAAAGATTAGTAAAACAAGAACAAGGTATAGCAGCACCAATACAAATAGATCAAGGAACAGACAGACATGGGTTGGATTTTCAGAAAGGGCCACTGAGACAATATAAATTACTTGGAATTCAGAAAGACCAGTATGGGTTCCTCAGTGGCACCTGACTAAAGAAAAGATACAAGCAGCCCATAATCTGGTCAAACAACAATTAGCGGAAGGACATATACAACCTTCTGTATCTCCCCATAATACTCCCATTTTTGTCATCAAAAAGAAATCTGGTAAATGGAGATTATTGCAAGATTTAAGAGTCATTAATAATGAGATGGTTATTATGGGACCTACTCAGTCGGGGATTCCTCAATTGTCTGCTTTGCCAAAAACTTGGTATGTTTTAGTTATAGATATTAAAGTTTTTTTTTTTTTCAATTCCAATTCATCCTGAGGATAGTCCACGTTTTGCATTAACTATCCCTGCAGTGAATCATGAAGGTCCTGATCAGAGATATGAATGGAAAGTACTCCCTCAAGGGATTGCTAACAGCCCAACTATGTGTCAAATTTATGTTAACAAAGCAATCCAGCCACTTAGAAATCAAAATCCTGAACTACAAATATTTCACTATATGGATGATGCATTATTAGCACACAAAGCTAAAAACACATTGCTAGAATGTTATGCCACACTTACAAACTTATTAAAAAATTATAATCTAGAGATAGCAATAGATTAAGTACAATTAAATTTTCCAATTAATTATTTAGGAGTTCTATTATCCTCAACCATGGTCCGTCCACCAAAAATTCAAATACGAGTAGATCAACTCAAATCACTTAATGACTTTCAAAAGTTATTAGGAGACATAAATTGGATAAGGCCTTATCTAGGTATACCAACAGGAGAGTTGGGACCTTTATTTGATATCCTAAAAGGTCCATCAGATCCAAATTCACCCCGAATGTTAACGCCTGAAGCAAGAAAGGCATTAAAAATCATTGAAACATATATGGAAAATATGCATTTGGATAGAATTGATATAAGTTTGCCTTTATTATTTATTGTAGTACCAACAAAAAATATTCCTACAGGAGTATTTTTGCAAGAAGGTCCATTATTATGGATACATTTATCTTAATCTCCTAACACTATTCTTACTAGGTATTCTGAGGCTGTAGGACAATTAATACTCAAAGGAATAAAAGCAGAAAAGGGAGTGTTTGGAATTTCTCTCAATAAAATTATTACTTCATATACTATGAATCAAATTGATGAGTTAGCTAATGAGTTAAATACTTGGGCAATAATCATGTGCAAATCTAATGTTTCATTTGATAACCACTTACCATCTAATCCTTTATTGTCTTTTTGGTCATTGCATCCTATAATTTTTCCAAAAATGACAAGAAAAACACCTATCGGGAATGCTCCAAATATATTCACTGATGGATCAAATAATGGTACAGCAGCAATAGTTACACCTGATCAAACATTTACATTTTTAGTACCCAAACAATCAGCTCAAAAGGTAGAGCTTAATGCAGTATTACAGGCTTCTGTGATGTTTAAAGATTCTGTATTTAATTTATTTTCCGATAGTCAGTATATAGTTAGTGCCATAGTATCCCTTGAAGATGCTGGTAGGATATCCCCTTCCTCTACTGTTTTCTCTTTGCTTTCCACTATACAAAGTCTAATCTGGGACAGAAAAGATCCATTCTTTTTTTTTATTATTATTATTTTCATCTTTCATTCATTTGATTCATGTGAGTTATGCTTTTTCTATTTACCCCAAATACAAATTGCAGAATCACATCAGTTATACATTCACCATGTTTACATAATGCCATATTAGTGACTGTTGTATTCTGCTGTCTTTCCTATCCCCTACAATCCCCGCTCCTCTCCCCTCCCATCTTCCCTCTCTACCTCATCTGTTGTTGTTCCATTCTCTCCCTCCCCCCCCTTCCCGTCACAACCTCATATATGTGATTTCGTATAACGATGTGGTTTTCCTTCCGTTTCCATGCAATTTCCCTTCCCTCTCCCTTTCCCTCCCTTCATTCATTTCAGTTTAATGTTAATCTTTTTCTCATGCTCTTTCCCCCTGTTCAGTTCTTAGTTGCTCTCCTTAAATCAAATAAGACATTTGGCATTTGTTTTTTAAGGATTGGCTAGCTTCACTTAGCATAATCTGCTCTAATGCCATCCATTTCCCTGCAAATTCCATGATTTTGTCATTTTTTAGTGCTGCATAATACTCCATTGTGTATAGATGCCACATTTTTTTTATCCATTCATCTATTGAAGGGCATCTAGGTTGGTTCCACAATCTAGCTATTGTGAATTGTGCTGCTATGATCATTGATGTGGCAGTATCCCTATAGTATGCTCTTTTAAGGTCCTCAGGGAATAGTCCGAGGAGGGTGATAGCTGGGTCGAATGGTGTTTCCATTCCCAGCTTTGCCAGGAGTCTCCATACTGCTTTCCATACTGGCCGCACCAATTTGCAGTCCCACCAGCAATGTACAAGAGTACCCTTTTCCCCACATCCTCGCCAGCACTTATTGTTGTTTGACATCCTAATGGCTGCCAGTCTTACTGGAGTGAGATGGTATCTTAGGGTGGTTTTGATTTGCATTTCTCTGACTGCTAGAGATGGTGAGCATTTTTTCATGTACTTATTGATTGATTTTATGTCCTCTTCTGAGAAGTGTCTGTTCAGGTCCTTGGCCCATTTGTTGATTGGGTTATTTGTTATCTTATTGTTTAATTTTTTGAGTTCTTTGTATATTCTGGAAATTAGGGCTCTATCTGAAGTGTGGGGAGTAAAGATTTGTTCCCAGGATGTAGGTTCCCTATTCACTTCTCTTATTGTTTCTCTTGCTGAGAAAAAACTTTTTAGTTTAAGTATGTCCCATTTGTTTATTCTTGTTATTAAATCTTGGGCTATGGGCGTCCTATTAAGGAATTTGGAGCCTGACCCCACAATATGTAGATCGGAGCCAACTTTTTCTTCTATCAGGTTCAGGGTCTCTGATTTGATATCAAGCTCCTTGATCCATTTTGAGTTAACTTTTGTGCATGGCGAGAGAAAGGGATTCAGTTTCATTTTGTTGCATATGGATTTCCAATTTTCCCAGCACCATTTGTTGAAGATGCTATCCTTCCTCCATTGCATGTTTTTAGCCCCTTTATCAAATATAAGAAAGTTGTAATTTTGTGGATTGGTTTCTGGGTCCTCTATTCTGTACCATTGATCCACCTGCCTGTTTTGGTACCAGTACCACGCTGTTTTTGTTACTATTGCTCTGTAGTACAGTTTGAACTCTGGTATCGCTATACCTCCAGATTCACACTTCCTGCTTGGAATTGTTTTTGCTATTCTGGGTCTTTTGTTATTCCATATGAATTTCATGATTGCTTTATCTATTTCTACAAGAAATGCCGTTGGGATTTTGATTGGCATCGCATTAAACCTGTAGAGAACTTTGGGTAATATCGCCATTTTGATAATGTTAGTTCTGCCTATCCATGAACAGGGTACATTTTTCCATCTTCTAAGATCTTCTTCTATCTCTCTCTTTAGGGTTCTATAGTTTTCATTGTATAAATCTTTCACCTCTTTTGTTAGGTTGATTCCCACGTATTTTATTTTTTTTGAGGCTATTGTGAATGGAATGGTTTTCCTCATTTCCATTTCAGAAGTTTTGTTGCTGATATACAGGAATGCCTTTGATTTATGCGTGTTGATTTTATATCCTGCCACTTTGCTGAATTCATTTGTTAACTCTAGCAGTTTCTTTGTAGACCCTTTTGGGTCTGTTAAGTATATTATCATGTCATCCGCAAATAGCGATAATTTAAGTTCTTCTTTTCCTATTTTTATGCCTTTAATTTCTTTTGTCTGTCTGATTGCTCTGGCTAGCATTTCCAGAACTAAATTGAATAGAAGTGGTGAGAGAGGGCATCCCTGTCTAGTTCCAGATTTTAGAGGGAATGCCTTCAGTTTTTCTCCATTTAGAATGATGTTAGCCTGAGGCTTAGCATATATAGCTTTTACAATGTTGAGGTAAGTTCCTGTTATCCCTATTTTTTCTAGTGTTTTGAACATAAAGGGATGCTGTACTTTGTCAAATGCTTTTTCTGCATCTATTGAGATGATCATATGGTTCTTATCCTTAAGTCTATTGATGTGGTGAATAACATTTATTGATTTCCGTATATTGAACCAGCCTTGCATCCCAGGCATGAATCCTACTTGATCATGGTGTACAATTTTTTTGATGTGCTTTTGCATTCGATTCGCCAGGATTTTATTGAGAATTTTTGCATCTAAGTTCATTAGAGATATTGGTCTATAGTTTTCTTTCTTTGAAGTGTCTTTGTCTGGTTTTGGGATCAGGGTTATGTTGGCCTCATAGAATGAATTTGGAAGAGCTCCTTCTTTTTCTATTTCTTGAAATAGCTTGAAAAGTATTGGAATTAACTCTTCTTTGAAGGTTTTGTAGAACTCTGCTGTATACCCATCCGGCCCCGGGCTTTTCTTAGTTGGTAGTCTTTTGATGGCCTCTTCAATTTCTTCTTTTGTTATTGGTCTGTTTAAATTGTGAGTGTCTTTCTGACTCAGTCTGGGGAGATCATATGACTTAAGAAATTTATCGATATCTTCACTATCTTCTATTTTATTGGAATATAGGGTTTCAAAATATTTTTTAATTATCTTCTGTATTTCTGTAGTGTCTGTTGTGACATTGCCTTTTTCATCCCATATGTTAGTATTTTGCGTTCTCTCTCTTCTTCTCTTCGTTAGCATGGCTAAGGGTCTGTCGATCTTATTTATTTTTTCAAAGAACCAACTCTTAGTTTTATCAATTTTTTCAATGGTTTTTTTATTTCAATTTAGTTGATTTCCGCTCTGATTTTAATTATTTCTTGTCTTCTGCTATATTTGCTGTTGTTTTGTTCTTCCTTTTCTAAGGTTTTAAGATGTAGTGTGAGTTCATTTATTTGTTGGTCTTTTCTTTTTTTGAGGAATGAACTCCAGGAAATGAATTTCCCTCTTAACACTGCTTTCATTGTGTCCCATAGATTCCGGTATGTTGTGTCTGTATTGTCATTTATCTCTAGGAATTTTTTGATTTCCTCCTTTATGTCTTCTGTAACCCATTGATCATTTAGTAACATATTGTTCATTTTCCAGGTGATGCAGGATTTTTCCTTCCTTCTTTTATCATTGATTTCCAGTTTCATTCCATTATGATCAGATATGGTGCATGGTATTATCTCCACACCTTTATATTTACTGAGAGTCGCCCTATGGCATAATATATGGTCTATCTTTGAGTAGGATCCATGTGCTGCTGAGAAGAATGTGTATCCACTTGATGACGGTTGATAAATTCTATATATGTCGGTTAAGTCTAGGTTATTGATTGTGTTATTGAGTTTTATAGCTTCTTTGTTCAGCTTTTGTCTTGAGGATCTATCCAATGGCGAGAGTGGTGTGTTGAAGTCCCTCATAATAATTGTGTTGTGGTCTATTTGACTCTTGAACTTTAGGAGAGTTTGTTTTATGAATGTTGCAGCACCATTGTTTGGAGCATACAAATTGATAATTGTTATGTCTTGATGGTGGATGGTTCCTTTTAACAGTATATAGTGTCCTTCTTTATCCCTTTTGATTACCTTAGGTTTGAAGTTGACTTTATTCGATATGAGAATGGCCACTCCTGCTTGCTTCCGAGGGCCATGTGAGTGGTATGATTTTTCCCACCCTTTCACCTTCAGTCTGTGTATGTCTTTTCCTATCATGTGAGTCTCCTGAAGGCAGCATATTGTTGGATTTGTTTTTTTAATCCAGGTTACTAGCCTATGTCTCTTGATTGGTGAATTTAAGCCATTAACATTTAAGGTTACAATTGAAATATGGTTTGTACTTCCAGTCATGTTTATTTATTTATTTATTTTAGATTGGTTAGTTTTCCCTCTTTGGTTATTTTTCTCCCCCTTTACTGATATACCTCCCACTGTTAATTTTGGGCTCTATTTTTCAATTCCTCTTCTTGTAATATTTTGCTCAACATACTTTGCAGTGCTGGTTTTCTAGCTGCGAATTCTTTTAGCTTTTGTTTATCGTGAAATATTTTAATTTCATTGTCAAATCTGAAGCTTAGTTTTGCTGGATACAGGATTCTTGGCTGGAATCCATTATTTTTCAGTGTTTGAAATACGTTGTTCCAGGATCTTCTCGCTTTCAAAGTCTGTGATGAAAGATCAGTCGTTAACCTAATTGGTTTACCCCTAAATGTAATCTGCCTCCTTTCTCTCGTAGCTTTTAGTATTCTCTCCTTGTCCTGTATGTTAGCTATCTTCATAATTATGTGTCTTGGAGTTGGTCTATTATGGTTTTGGATGTTGGGGTCCTGTAAGATTCCAGAATTTGGCAATCCATTCCATCTTTCATCTCTGGGAAGTTTTCTAGTATTATTTCCTTTAATAAGCTATCCATTCCTTTGTATTGATTCTCTGTGCCTTCTTCTATCCCAATGACTCTCAGATGAGGTCTTTTGATGAGGTCCCATATCTCTTGGATAGATTGCTCTTGAGATTTCAGCATCTTTTCTCTCTTGACTATATTCTTTTCAATTTGATAAACTTTGTCTTCATTATCTGATGTTCTGACTTCTACTTGATCCAGTCTGTTTGTAATATTCTCATTAGTGCTTTTAATCTGATTTACAGTTTCTTGCATTTCTATGATTGCAGCTTGATTTTTTTTAACACCTCTATCTCCTGATAAAGCTCATTCTTTGCGGATTGAATTTGTGTGGTTAGTTCCTCTTCAAAATATACTTTCAATGCTTGGATTTGCTGTCTCATGTCTTCTCTAATATTCCGTTCCATCTGAATTAGGTATGCCTTGATTTCTTTCCCTGTCCATGTTTCTGATTCTTCTTGGCCCTCCTGTAAATTTAGGTTGTCCTCTATTGTTTGTAACCCTTTTTTTCCTTGTTTTTTCATATTGTTCACGTTGCTTTCCAGCTCTGTTTGACTGTTTAGTAACTGCTTTCTCCTATACATTTGTTTTGGCTTTGTATATCTCTGTTGTCTCTCTTTTGTGGTGGGGGATTATGCCTAGAAATGTTGGGCTTTGTTGTACTTTACATCTGATTCATTCAATTCATATAAGGCTTCTTGGTTCTGTATGCATATAATGTTTTGCTGTTTGTTCTTAGGACTATATGTTTAGGTTGGGTGCTCTGGTGGTATGATGGTTAGTATGTCTTGGCTACTTTAGAAGATTGCTCCACTGAAGGTGGATACTACCAGGCAATTGGATCAGGGTGCTGATAGTAGCTAGGTATTTATGAGTCTTATAGACAGCCTCGAGACATTCACCTATTTGCATTTAGACAATTACACGCAATGTAAGATGTAATGCTTGGGATGAGAGTTGGGGGTTAGGGGAATGAGGGTGCTGTTAAAAAAGGAAAAAACGTTAGAGGTAGAGATAGATTAGAGGGGAATGAAAAGAACAATAAAACTTGAAATGGGATAGAAAGAGAGAAGGAAAAGGGGAGAAAGGAACAGGGAGAGAAGAAGGAGAGAATAAAATATCGACAACAGCAACAAAACAAAAAACAAAAAACAAACAACAACCAAAAAAACAAACAACAACAAAAAAACCCACCAAAAAAAAAATTAAAGTCTTAGAGATCCACCTTCCTCTCTTCCAGTAGGTGTTGCTGTGCCTTCCAAGAGGAGCGTCTGCTCTCTACCAGCCAAGAGCTGTCTCTGTAAGGCGTCTCCTGGGGGTCTCTCAGACTTGTCAGTCCAGAGCCATTTCACTTCTCCAGCTCTTAACCCCCTTCCTCCTGACAGTCTACCAGCCAGGTCCTGTTCCCCAGAAGTGACTCCCCCCAAGGTCTAGTTACACTTGCAGCCCCACCCCGTGTTCCTTTTAAGCCCCAGTGCTGTGGTAAACTGGTGGCTAAGACCTCGGGATTTGCCGCTGGTGATATGTGGGGCTGGGGGTCTGGGATCCCCTCTGCTTCCCTAAGGACACGACCCCTGAGAAGTCAATGATGTTTCCTGGCTGCCTGTATCAGTATGGGAAGTCACGCACCTGCTAAAGTGGATTCTGCTGAGAAAGAATTCCGGCGGCCGAATTTCGATGACGTCACCTCTCTGCTATGGCGGGCCCCAGGCTCCTTGCCGGAGTGTCCGAGGGGAGGGGTGGGACTGGTCCGGCCGGTTCGCCTCAGCTTCTGGCTTGTGGAGGTTTGGCTTAAGACTTCTTCCTGCCAAGCTGTGTCTCGGCGTCTAGCAGGACCCAGTCCTTTGGCTGTGGGCGGGTGGACGGATCTGCAGCTGCGTCCGTGGTGCGCGGATTGTGGCTGTTAGTTTTGGAATTTCGCATCTCTGGCAGGGTCCCGCTCCTCCGGGTCACACAGACGCTTCAAAAAAATTCTAGTAGCTCCTGGGCGGTCTCTCTTCAAAGGAACTTTGCTAGAAGAATCTCCGTTGGACGAATTCAAGAGTTATCCTTGCGATTTTATGTTCCCATCACTGGGTGTGCCTTAAAAGCGCAGCTTCTCTGCCCGCCGCCATGTTGGATCCCCCAAGATCCATTCTTTATAGGACATATCAGGGCACATTCAGGATTGCCTGGAGCCCTTAGTTTGGGCAATGATTTAGCAGATAAAACTACACATGACATACATATTTTCTCGACACTAGAAGAAGCTAAAAATTTTCATAAAAAGTTCCATGTCAATGCTAATACTTTACAAAAGCGTTTTAAAATAACTAAGGAACAAGCTAGACAAATAATAAAACAATGTCAAAATTGTGTGACCTTTTTACCACAAGTTAATCTTGGAGTCAATCCTAAAGGATTGATACCTAACCATATTTGGTAGATGGACGTCACACACTTGCCAGAATTTTGAAAATTAAAATATTTGCATGTCACAGTTGATACTTCTTCTGGATTTTTGATGGGCTCCCTTCATGCTGGAGAAAAAACTAAAGATGTTATAGCTCATTGCTTACAAAATTTTGCCACTGTGGGCGTTCCAAACAGTTAAAAACAGATAATGTCCCTGGTTATACTTCTACCTCTTTTAAACAATTTTGCTCATCATTTGGCATTACTCATATAACAGGAATCCCATACAATCCACAGGGACAAGGCATAGTTGAAAGAGCTCATCAAACTATTAAAATGTACTTATTAAAGCAAAAGAAGGAATTGGGAAGGGGTATATATTCTCCAAAGATAAACTTAAAATAACCCTTTTTATTCTAAACTTTTTAAATTTGGACTCATCAGGGCTTAGTGCTGCGGAAAGGCATATGTGTCCAAAAAATGTACATAAACCCAAGGTACTTTGGAAGGATATTCTAACAGGACAATGGAAAAGTCCTGACCCAGTAATTGTCTGGAGTCGGGGTTCTGTTTGTGTGTTTCCACAGGGAGAACAGCAGTCGATTTGGATTCCAGAGAGATTAACTAAGGTCCTGACCCAGTGATTGCCTGCAATCGGGGGTCTGTTTATGTGTTTCCACAGGGAGAACAGCATCTGATTTGGATTCCAGACAGATTAACTAAAGCGATTTCTACAGACCAAAAAGAAGATGTGATATCCAGAACTCCAGTTTGGTTATTCTTACATCTGCGACAGAACCAGAATGCTTTATTCAATATCTATTTTATTATTGCCCTTTCCCATATATTGTTTTTTTGAGCTCATACAGACATAGGTTAATGTTTTGTTGATCAATTCTATTTTTTAACTATAGAGTTTTTAAACATTGCAATGGAGATTTCACCTGTAAAAGTTATAAGGCCTTTACTATATGTCTCGTATGTATTATATTTGCACACTTGTGTTTTGTGTTTGAATGTACGTATGTCCATATGTCATATATGATGAGCGCTCATGAAAAAATGGATCCAAATAATTTTTTTTAATTCACATGATTTAAATGGTTTAATTTAAATTGGGTAAACAGCTGTTGAAGATTGTTTTAAATTGTGAACAAAAAAGGAGGTTAACCGATCTGTTTGTTTACTTTCACCTTTCCTTTTCATTATATTTAATAATTCTCTTTAACATAATGTAAATTGTTAAGAAAATTGTTTTCTTTTAACTTTCACCTTTCCTTTTCATTATATTTAATAATTCTCTTAAAGATAATGTAAGAAAATTGTTTTCTTTTAGTGCCTTCTGGAATGTTACATAATTTTTTCTTTAGCCATTATTGCCAGAATTCCTATCTTCAGTGAAGACAATGTAAATTGTTAAGAAAATTGTTTTCTTTTAGTGTCTTCTGGAATGTTATATAATGTTATATAATTTTTCTTTAGCAATTATTGCCAGAATTCCTATCTTCATCCCAGTGCATGAAGACAAAGATAAAACCAATCTACACCTTCTGCAATAGCCATCACTGAACTGCTTGCAGAACTTGCCTGGACTATGTATCACTTATATGCATTGTAAACTCACTTGTATGCATTGTGAACTATCTGTTGGTGCAGCAACTTCTGGTAGTGTTGGGGTATTTATGCTGATGGTTTCCAAAAGGAGCCGTCAGCTGGCTTGGTGTATCTTCCTTCCTTCTGTTTGTCATGATCGTTCAGCTAAATTTGGGGGCCAAGAGAGGTGAGGCAAATAACCTCATCCCCCCGCTGGTACGAAGACCTCTTCACAGGTGTGGCTGTATACTGGACTGGTAGTCAGTGACGGGTAAGATCCAATTACTATGGTACCAACCTAAGACAGGAGGCTGACACTTTGAGGTCAGCTCATCCGATAACAGGTAAGAACCATTGTACTATTGGACAACCTAAGGCAGGCACGGTCCCTAAGCCACATGCTTGTTGTTTAAACAGAGAGGGCAAGATGTTGAGAGCCACAGCTGAAGGGGCCCCAGCAAACTTTCAGACTGCCAGCTGAGGAGCTGAAGGGGCCCCAGCAAACTTTCAGACTGCCAGCTGATGATTGGCTCACAGCGGCCCCAGCAACATCTAGCTGATTGGCTCCTCTGCGGTGATGCTCATAGGGCTGTTTCCCTGCCCTTTCAGACCACGGAGCTGCTCATTGGGGGACCTTTTTGGCTCCGCCCATGCGACCCTGCCAATCGGCCTCAAGAGCAGGAGAATTGTGGGAGGAAGAGGATTGGTTGGGGTGTGTGGCTTGTGGGAAGCTGGTGGTGGCAGTTGGGCTCTGAGGGATTTTTCCTGAGGAGCTGTTTTGTTTATCTTGCATGGTTCTAAAAATAAAGTTAGTTTCTTTTGACAAGTGGCTCCTGAATTCTGCCCAGCCAGACTGCGGCAGGGAACAAAAATTTTACTGGTATGTTCACAGAGACTTCTTTTAATGCCTGCTGTGTACATACTGAGACCTGGAGGTCCAGAGAGGGTAAGACTGTGATGCAGCCATAACTTGCTGGTGCCTAGTTTTGATAGCACAGCCCACTTCACTCACTCACTCAGGCACAGAAAGTGTTTTCTAGCACCTAGGCAGTGAAAAAAACATAGATGGGGGAGGTGGCCTTAAACCTTTTCTGGGGCGACTTTGGGGAACTCCCTAAATCTGTAAAGTAGAACACAATGTGATGCCTGCCTCTCAGGGTGGTCCACCTTCATGATTCTCTGAAAGGCAGTTTGGCATTGATGGGGCAGGAGATCTATTTTGAAAGTATTATCATTTAGGATTTTTTTTCTTTTAAACATTAATTTCTAAGTTGTAGGTGGACACAATACATTTATTTTATTTTTATGTGATGGTGAGGCTTGAACAAAATGCCTATGTGTAATAGGGGAACACTCTACATCTATAAAAAAAATGACAACTTTCATTTAGTTTAATATATGGAAACATAACCCCTTGCATTTTAAAATAAAACTATAGTACCAGGCTCTTTTTTAGGCAAAGATGACACAGAAATGTACAAAACAGCAAGGAATCTCTGCTCTCATTCTTGTGGGAGCTACTATTACCCTGGTCTGATGCAAGAATTCAGGCACTAAAGGGACATAAAGTACGACACCTTTAGGCATCTGATCTAATGTTACCATCCATGGCAATGCTTTACTTTCTCAATTATTTTAAAACACACCCCTCACCATGTTACCTAGCTGCCCCAATCCTTGTCTACCTGTGAGATAAAGGCCTCCTTAATGATTCCTCCCTTGCTGGCTTTTACAGTTGCATCTCCCTGACCCTCTATGAGGTTTCAAGAATTACTGTCTCATCCCTACTTGTACTTACTGTTCTGCTTAATGTGGGTACTTTCCCATTGTTAGAAGTGCTAACTCCTAATTAGACACAAGACAGTGCCAGAACTCTACTTTGCGTCCACCAAAGTATCTGCCTACTTATTGGCTGGCTTGGTTAAGAAACATTTTAGAAAGTCCTGCAATATTTGTTTTATGAGCAGCTTTTTAATTTTTTTCATATGAATATTCATTAATTATATGTATGAAATTAATCATCCAGCTATGAAAGGGAGTAGTACACTAACTATGCAGTGTATGTATGTGTGTGAGTGTGTGTGTGTGTGTGTGTGTGTGTGTGTGTATTTTTTTTTTCAAAATTTATCCAGAAGTGGGATAAGGGTTTCAATTCAGTCATGGCCACTTTCTACACCTGTTGTTTCTGGGATGTTTCAGGAGTCATTACTAATATTGCAGGCATTTTTTTCTCTTTTCTATTCTGTGGATATTATAAGCCATTAAATAGAATAAATATATCTCAGAGATGCCAAGTGTTTTCTTACTTGTAGTTGTCCATTGGGCATCTCTAGTCCTATGTAAATATTTAGTGCTTTTTGGCAAAAGCAGCTTTTAAGTTCCTCAATATGAGGAGGATTTGTGGTTATTTACCAGAACTTGTCCCCATTGATATGGATTATCAATAGAATATGTATTATATGACATGATGGCATGACTTGGTAACAGGAATAAAAGTGGCTTAACCTTATTTATTCATTTATAATTATATATTTTATAAACATTTAATGTACATATAATTATATACTTATAAAGCAATAATTTTGAATATATGTATCTCTCTTTCACACATATATGATTATAATATTTTCTTTAGTATAAGCAGGTTTGGGGATGGATTGGTGTGAGTGTAATGGTGAAAATATCAAGGACAATTGCTGAATTTTTGACTTGAGCACTCTAGGGTAGTTGCTGATAACCAATCCTGTCTGGAGCAGACACACCACATGAGGCTAGTCTCAAAGAAGACTTTTGTGTTGATGTTTGTGATTTCTCCTTGATTTCCACATGAACATGTCTGAGGAGAGGACTGGGAAGAAAATAAATTTTGGATGAAAATGAATACTTGGAAGGCAGGGGAATGTGCAAAATACTGCAATGAGGCTGAGCATGACCCTGATTGTGGGTGAAGATATAGAGTACAGGGAGCATTTCTCTGACCTGGGGACACTCCTATATTTAGCATGGGTGAAGAAAATTATATGAAGGAGACAGAGAGATAGAGCATCCATTTAAGGAGATAGAAAACCAGAGAAATGTAATGACATGGATTTCTGGAAGAGATGATTTTTAAAAGAAAGGCAGAACCTTTTGTTCTAAAAACACTAAAAAGTGAACTACAGTGTGACAAAGGAGGGACCTTGATATTTGGTGCCATAGTGGTTTATGATGATCTCAGTGGAGTCCCTGTCTTCACGTGGTGGGAACTGAAGCCAAATGGAAGATTTATGGAAAAACCAAGGTCAGCATAGTGAAGGCAATAGCTGGAGATTGTTTTTCTGATTGTGTACCAGATAAAGGGAGACTCAGCCAGGTGTTAACATTAATGGCCTCTGAGATGTGGGAAGAATTTATTTATGCAAATGTTTGTTTGTGGCTGCAGAAATCTTTTTTTCTATTACGATGCTTGCCACATACACCCTAGAGTTGATTTTTCAGAAGTAATATAGAAGACAAATAGTAATTTCTGGAGAGTAGGAAGGGTGCTGGGGCAGGGCAAGGGATGAAATTAGAAGATAGATAATTAGCTATGATCACTGTGTACCTTACATTTGGAAATATTATGTTCAATTCCATTAACATGTGCAATAAATATTTGTTAATTAAAATCAAATTAAAACTAATTATTCTATTTGATCACTGAAAGGTAGGCACTCAACACTGAGGGAGAGAGTATCCTTTTGTTTTGTTTCCTGCTTGTGAAAATGGTTATTGTTAGTCACTTATAAAGAGATCTTTTTAAATAATTTTTGGAAGGAATAGTATGCATTTTATATGCCTTGTTTTCAAAGTAAAAAGAGGTTATCTGATGGTCACTGAAATATTTGAAGTGCTACATTCCATCCTTTGTCAAGGTAGTTTGTTCCAGCTTCATCCTTTGGGAATGTAATGTTTTCCTTATTCCTTCAATATTTCTTGCAATCAAGTCACTGAATATGCCCACCCATAAAAGACAAGGATACTAAGCTCCACATGCAGGATGGGATGCTATTCTTCTGCATTAACTCTTCTATATAAAATAATTGTTTGTTCCCATCACTTATAATCAATGAAGTCAATTATGTTTTATCAGTAAATATATATTCATTTGTTTCTTTCACTTATAATTTAATGATAATGGTTTTTATTTTATTGCTCATATTTTTCCAGCTTTCACTCTTTCAGGATCTTTTACTTTAGTTCTCATGTCATTTGTCAGGAATCCACATGTGGAACATCTTGGGAGACTCTCCTCTTACTCTTCTTTTTTTTTTTCTCCTACTATATTCAGGTTCATTTTTTAATTTATCTTACCAGATACTAGAATCATCATTTTATCCAGGGAAATATATACAATTTTTACTGGTATTTTTAGGGAAACTTGTGTAATTTGTCAGGCCCAATGCAAAATGAAAACTTTGACTCTCTGTATAAAAGCAGATGACCTTGTGGATGTGTAACTGATGTGATTCTGCAATCTGTATTTTGGGTAAAAATGGGAGTTCATAACCCACTTGAATAAAATGTTTAAAAGATGATATGTCAAGAGCTTTGTAATGTTTTGAGCAACCAATAAAAATGAATAAAAATAAATGAAAATTAAAAAAAAAATAAAAGCAGGTAACCTCTACAATTGACATCATGCCACAGAAATCTATTTCTTCTGTGATCTCTTCACATGTCATTGTAAATTTTATCTTTCTTTTAATTGTACTTATTACAGAATTTTAAATTTTTATCAAGACTTCTAACATTCATTTTTATGTATGCCATATCAATTCCAAATGCGAACTTATGAGCAAGTCACATTGGAGAGCTTACATATCCATGTTGTGTTCATTAATACCAAAGCAGTGAATGTTACACAGAACCAGTGCAATTGTTTTTACTACCTTGATATCTGTGAACAATTTCTTCAGCTGGTTTGTTAACGAGTTTGAAAGAACTGGAAGAAAAATGACTGTGGATCACCCCACTTTGCCTTTTCCTTCATATTCTCATTGGGAGAGGTGGGTTAACACAGTGAAGTACCTTGAATGACAAAGCTGTCTTCTTTCTGTATTTGAATCTAATTCTGGTTGAACATTAAGGTGTGGCCTCCCCGGGTTTCATCTTGCTCCCTTTTTTTTTTTTTTTACTTACTGGTGAATAAGACATGGTCACAATGTACTCAACTCTCTCTAGCTACCATATTTCCTTGCCTTCTGGAATTTGTGATAATGGGAATGAAAACTCAGTGTTCATGAGGTGGTCAAATGCAGTATACCTGCAGGTTACATTATGTTCTGTGTTTATACCTGTGGTCCACTGCCTTCTTGGAATTTACTTATAAAAAATCAGTAGTAAGGTAAAATCAATAAAAATAATGATAGCAACTGCAGAATATTCAATCAAGGACAGGTCCACCTTGAGCAGTAATACTGAATGTGTAGGAAGAGCATCATGGGGCTAAACCTCCTTTCCCTGCCTTCTGCCTCCTCCTCTCTCTCCATTATCCTTCCCTCCCTCAGTCCCTTGTATCTTCCTTTCTTCCCTTGCACAATAGTAAGAACACTAAGTAGGATACATGTATGATGAAAACATACAAGTGAACATTATACTATTGTAAAGTGTAAGTACAGAAATTTGTTGCAAATGTCTAGAAGTTATTTATTTTATGCAATTAAAATTTTATATCCATTGAAGAGCAGCATCCCATTTTACCCTAACCACATTTTCAAACAACATGCTTCTCTCTCTCTCTCTCTCTCTCTCTCTCTCTCTCTCTCTCTCTCTCACTTTATATAAATATATATATATATATATGTGTGTGTGTATAATTATATATATATATATGTGTGTGTGTATAATTATATATATATATATATATATATATATATATATATATATATATATATATAGAGAGAGAGAGAGAGAGAGAGAGAGAGAGAGAGACATGGTCTTATTCAGTTGTTTAGGACCTGGCTAACTTGATGAGGCTGGTTTTTAACTTGTGTTCCTCCCACCTCAGCTTCTCAAATCACTGGTATTCAAGGTATATCCCACTGTACCCAGCTCACTTAATGGGTTTTCATAGAGATTATTTTGTGTTTCAGATTTTATACTCTTATCAACTGATGTATAAGTAATTTCTCTCATTCCAACAGTTAAATCTTTTCCCTTTTCATGCTTTACTGTGCTGTGCAAAAGCTTTTGGTTTAATGGAATTATACTTGTCTGTTTATGGTTCTCTTCCCTGTTCTTTTACTGTCATAACCAAAGGACCATTTCCTAAAGCAATGTTGTAAAGTGTTTCATCTGTGTTTTCTTTGAATATTTTGCTCACAAGCTTATGCTCTTCTTTCTTTTTTTTTTCTATTTCAGATTGAAAAAAATAGCAACTTCTTCTGCTTGTGTTGTATAGCAGGATATTTCATCTTTCTACATACGGATTTCCAGTTTTTCCAGTACCAATTGTTGAAGAGACTATCTTTCCTCCAATTTATGTTTTGGTCACCTTTGTCTAGTGTGGATTGGTCTATATGTCTTTTGATATGGGGTTTCCTTTTTCTTTCTTTTTAAATTATTTCTCTGTAGTATAGTTTAAGGTCTATTATTGTGATGTCTATTGATTCAATCATTTTTTTGAGAATTGCTTGTTGAGAATGACTATTGTGGCTCTCCTATTTTTTAATTGAATTTCACGATTGCTTTTTCTAGTTTTATGAAGAATGTCTTTGGGCTTTTAAAAGGAATTGCACTGAATCTGTATAAGTATTTTGTTAATACTGCCATTTTGACTATGATCATTATTCCTACCAAGAGCATGGGAGATCTTCAATTTCTATATTTAGTGTTCTGTGGTTTTTAATGTAGAGGTATTTTTACCTCTTTTTTAGATTGCTTACCAAGTATTTTATTTTTTCTTTTTTGAGGCCATTGTTAATGGGGTGGTTTCCCTAATTATATTTTATTTTATTTTTGCTTTATTTTATTTTATTTTTTTTCAAACATTTGCATCATTTTTATGGTTGGTTGTTCAAAACATTACATAGTCCTTGATATATCATATTTCACACTTTGATTCAAGTGGGATATGAACTCCCATTTTTACCCCGTATACAGATTGCAGAATCACATCAGTTGCACATCCATTGATTTACATATTGCCATACTAGTGTCTGTTGTATTCTGCTGCCTTTCCTATCCTCTACTATCTCCCCTCCGCCCCTCCCCTCCCCTCTTCTCTCTCTACCCCCCTCTACGGTAATTCATTTCTCCCCATTATATTATTCCTCCTTTCCCCTCACTTCCTCTTGTATGTAATTTTGTATACCCCTGAGGGTCTCCTTTCATTTACATGCAATTTTCCTTCTCTCTCCCTTTCCCTCCCACCTCTCATCCATGTTTAATGTTAATTTCTTCTCATGCTCTTCGTCCCTACTCTGTTCTTACTTACTCTCCTTGTATCAAAGAAGACATTTGGCATTTGTTTTTAAGGGATTGACTAGCTTCACTTACCATAATCTGCTCTAATGCCATCCATTTACCTCCAAATTCTATGATTTTGTCATTTTTTAATGTAGAGTAATACTCCATTGTGTATAAATGCCACATTTTTTTTTTATCGATTCATCTATTGAAGGGCATCTAGGTTGGTTCCACAGTCTTGCTATTGTGAATTGTGCTGCTATGAACATGGATGTAGCAGTGTCCCTATAGTGTGCTCTTTTTAGGTTTTTAGGGAATAGACTGAGTAGGGGACTAGCTGGGTCAAATGATAATTCCATTCCGCGATTTCTAAGAAACCTCCATACTGCTTTCCAAATTGGCCGCACCAATTTGCAGTCCCACCAGCAATGTACAAGTGAACCCTTTTCCCCACATCCTCGCCAGCACTTGTTGTTGTTTGACTTCCTAATGGCTTCCAATCTTACTGGAGTGAGATGGTATCTTAGGGTGGTTTTGATTTGCATTTCTCTGACTGCTAGAGATGTGAGCATTTTTTCATGTACTTGTTGATCGATTATATGTCCTCCTCTGAGAAATGTCTGTTCAGGTCCTTGGCCCATTTGTTGATTGGGTTATTTGTTATCTTATTTTCTATTTTTTTTTAGTTCTTTGTATATTCTGGATATTAGGGCTCTGTCTGAAGTGTGAGGAGTAAAGATTTGTTCCCAGGGTGTAGGCTCCCTATTTACCTCTCTTATTGTTTCTTTTGCTGAGAAAAAAACTTTTTAGTTTGAGTAAGTCCCATTTGTTATTTCTAGTTATTAACTCCTGTGCTATGGGTGTCCTATTGAGGAATTTGGAGCCCAACCCCACAGTATGTAGATCATAGTCAACTTTTTCTTCTATCAGACGCCATGTCTCTGATTTGATATCAAGTTCCTTGATCCACTTTGAGTTAACTTTTGTGCATGGCGAGAGAAAGGAATTCAGTTTCATTTTGTTGCATATGGATTTCCAGTTTTCCCAACACCATTTGTTGATGATGCTATCTTTTCTCCATTGCATGCTTTTAGCCCCTTTATCAAATATAAGATAGTTGTAATTTTGTGGATTGGTTTCTGTGTCTTCTAATCTGTACCATTTGTCCACCCGCCTGTTTTGGTACCAGTACCATGCTGTTTTTGTTACTATTGCTCTGTAGTATAGTTTGAAGTCTTGTATAGCTATACCGCCAGATTCACACATCCTGCTTAGCATTGTTTTTGCTATTCTGGGTCTTTTATTTTTCCAAATGAATTTCATGATTCCTTTCTGTATTTTTACAAGAAACGCTGTTGGGATTTCGATTGGCATTGAATTAAACCTATAGAGAACTTTTGGTAATATCGCCATTTTGATAATGTTAGTTCTACCTATCCATGAACAGGGTATATTTTTCCATCTTCTAAGATCTTCTATTTCTCTCTTTAGGGTTCTGTAGTTTTCATTGTATAAGTCTTTCACCTCTTTTGTTAGGTTGATTACCAAGTATTTTTTTTTTTTTTGAGAATATTGTGAATGGAGTGGTTGTCCTCATTTCCATTTCAGAGGATTTGTTGCTGATGTACAGGAATGCCTTTGATTTGTGCATGTTGATTTTATATCCTGCCACTTTGCTGAATTCACTTATTACCTCTAATAATTTCTTTGTAGACCCCTTTGGGTCTGCTAAATACAGAATCATGTCTTCTGCAAATAGTGATAATTTGAGTTCTTCTTTTCCTATTTTTATGCCTTTAATTCCTTTCGTCTGTCTAATTGCTCTGGCCAGTGATTTGAGAATTATGTTGAACAGAAGTGGTGAGAGAGGGCATCCCTGTCTTGTTCCAGATTTTAGAGGGAAAGCCTTCAGTTTTTCTCCATTCAGAATGATGCTAGCCTGGGGCTTAGCATAGATTGCTTTTACAATATTGAGGTATGTTCCTGTTATCCCTAGTTTTTCTAGAGTTCTGAACATAAAGGGATGCTGTACTTTGTCGAATGCTTTTTCCGCATCTGTCGAGATGATCATATGGTTCTTATTTTAAAGCCTATTTATGTGGTGAATAAGATTTATTGATTTCCGTATATTGAACCAACCTTGCATCCCAGGGATAAATCCTACCTGATCATGGTGCACAATTTTTTTGATATGTTTTTGTATCCGGTTTGCCAGAATTTTATTGAGGATTTTTGCATCTTGGTTCATTAGAGATATTGGTCTGTAGTTTTCTTTCTTTGAAGTGTCTTCGTCTGGTTCAGGAATCAGGGTGATGTTGGCCTCGTAGAACGAATTTGGAAGTTCTCCCTCTTATTCTATTTCCTGAATTAGCTTTTCTTAGTTGGTAGTCTTTTGATGGTTTCTTCTATTTCCTCAATTGATATTGGTCTGTTTAGGTTGTCAATATCCTCCTGACTCAATCTAGGCATATCATATGACTTAAGAAATTTATGGATGCCTTCACTATCTTCTATTTCATTGGAGTATAAGGATTCAAAATAATTTCTTATAATCTTCTGTATTTCTGAAGTGTCTGTTGTGATATTGCCTTTTTCATCCCGTATGCTAGTAATTTGAGTTCTCTCTCTTCTTCTCTTCATTAGCGTGGCGAAGGGTCTGTCAATTTTATTTATTTTTTCAAAGAACCAACTTTTAGTTTTGCCGATTTTTTCAATTGTTTCTTTTGTTTCGATTTCATTAATTTCAGCTCTGATTTTTATTATTTCTTGCCTTCTACTTCTTTTGCCGTTGTTTTGCTCTTCTTTTTCTAGGATTTGAGATGAAGTATTAGATCATTTATTTGTTGTTTTTTTCTTTTTTTAGGAATGAACTCCAAGTAATAAATTTTCCTCTTAGAACTGCTTTCAATGTGTCCCATAGATTCCGATATGTTGTGTCTGTTTTTTCATTTATCAATAAGAATTTTTTTTATTTCCTCCTTGATGTCTTCTATAACCCATTGATTATTCAGTAACCTATTGTTCATTCTCCAAGTGATGCATGATTTTACCTTACTTCTTTAATCATTGATTTTCTATTTCATTCCATTATGATCAGATAAGATGCATGGTATTATCTCTACTCCTTTATATTGTCTAAGAGTTGCCCTGTGACATAGTAAATGATCTATTTTTGAGAATGATCTATGTGCTGCTGAGAAAAAGAAGTGTAACTGCTCAATCTTGGGTGGTATATTCTATATATGTCAATTAAGTCTAGGTTATTAATTATGTTATTGAGTTCTATAGTTTCCTTATTCAACTTTTGTTTGGAAGATTTGTCCAGTGGTGAGAGAGGTGTGTTGAAGTCTCCCATGATTATTGTATGGTGGTCTATTAGACTCTTGAACTTGAGTAGAGTTTGTTTGATGAACATAGCTGCACCATTGTTTGGGGCATATATATTTATGATTGTTATGTCTTCTTGGTGTATGTTTCCCTTGAGCAGTATGTAGTGTCCGTCTTTATCCCTTTTGATTAACTTTGGCTTGAAATCTATTTTATTTGATATGAGTATGGACACTCCTGCTTGTTTTCGAAGTTCATATGAGTGATTTGAGTTTTCCCAACCTTTCACCTTCAGTCTATGTATGTCTTTTCTTATCAAATGCATCTCCTGAAGGCAGCATATTGTTGGGTCTTGTTTTGTGATCCATTCTACTTGCCTGTGTCTCTTAATTGGTGAGTTTAAGCCATTAACATATAGGGTTATTATTGAGATATGGGTTGTTTCTCCATCCATATTTTTTTTATGTTACTAAACATGGTTTTTTTCCTCTTTGATTATCCCCCCCTTACTGTACTACCTTTCGCTGTTGATTTTCATTGATATTTTCCATTTCCTCTTCCTGTAATATTTTGCCGAGGATGTTTTGAAGAGATGGTTTTCTAGCTGCAAATTCTTTTAACTTTTGTTTATCATGGAAGGTTTTAATTTCTTCTTCCATCCTGAAGCTTAATTTCCCTGGATACACAATTCTTGGTTGGAACCCATTTTCTTTCAGTGTTTGAAATATGTTATTCCAGGATCTTCTAGCTTTCAGAGTCTGTGTTGAAAGATCAGCTGTTATCCTGATTGGTTTACCCCTAAATGTAATCTGCTTCCTTTCTCTTGTAGCTTTTAAAATTCTCTCCTTATTCTGTATGTTGGGCATCTTCATTATTATGTGTCTAGGTGTGGATCTCTTATGATTTTGCATATTCAGCGTCCTCTAGGCTTCTAGGATTTGGTATTCTGTCTCATTCTTCAAGTCTGGGAAGTTTTCTCGTATTATTTCAATGAATAGATTGCTCATTCCTTTGGATTGGACCTCGAAAGCTTTCTGTATCCCAATGACTTAAGTTTGGTCTCCTTACTCCAAAAAAAAGGAGAAGAAGGAGAAGAAAAAGAATATATCCCTTGTATTTACCATAGATAGCTTTTGTAGGGTTAAGATATTTTTCTATTATATATAGTTTTCTAGTGTTTTGACCATTTATTTAGTCAAATGCTTTTTTTGCATTTGTTGAGATATTTTATTTTGATTCTTGTCTTTACATCTATTTACTTAAAAAATGTATATTGATTTTCATGTGTTGAACTAACCCTGCATCCCTGGGACAAAGCCCACTGATCATGTTTTACAATCTTTTTAATATGATTTTGTATGCTGTTTGCCATAATTTTATTGAGAATTATTACATCTCTGTTCATCAGGAATACTGGTCTGAAATGTTGTTTTTCCTTGATGTGTCTATGTCTGGTTTTTGCATCAGGTTGATATTAGTTTCATAGAATGAGGTTGGAAGGTTTTGCTATTTTATATTTTATAAAATAATTTTAGACGAATTGGTGTTCATTCTTTTTTCATTTTCTGATAATCAGTTTTTCTTAGTTGTTAGGCTTGTGATAAACCCTTCCTTGGAAGAATTAATGTAGTACACTCAAGACTTCATGCTTTAGAGGAGAAATGCCTACCTTAACATTAGCCTGCTTTGTAAATGTTAGTCCTCAATAACAATATTTTTTTAAACCTTTTTTCTCCAGGAGAGAACTGACACCTCCAAGATTCCTTTTTCTAAACACACGTGTGTGTGTGAGTGTGTGTGTGTGTGTGTGTGTGTGTGTGTCCAGTGTTTTGTGGTCACCTATTAAAACTTCATTAAATAACCTAGCCATGACTTAAATTTGGGTATTTTACTCAAAATTTTTAGCCCACATCTTAAGTTTTTGATCCATACAACACATAAAGTAGCTATAATTTCGATCAGAGTTACTACATGGAAGTATGAAATGATGGGATAAAATATTTTAACACTCTAACTTTCGAATAATATCAAATTTATTGCTAACGGTGTGTAATGTCATTCATACTCTTGACATAATTCTCCTGAAATAAATGTGAAAACCTTTGAAATAAGTGAAACATAAGAGGATCAGTCAAGGGAAGTGACAGAGCCCCCATGAGAGCAGGATGAACGTTATGAAATACTTCTGAATTAAAAACTTTGTTCCATGAAAGGTGGAATCAACAGTATTCATGAGTGTGTGTGTGTGTGTGTGTGTGTGTGTGTGTGTGTGTGTCTATTGGGATAATAACTACACTAAGATATTTAGGTTTTTGTAAAGTAGGACAATATAAGATACTATTACAGTGTTAAGAAATAGGGAAATAAAAGGAGCTCTATCATAAACATCATGCTGAATTTAGCTGGAAACCCAAATGTGAAGCCTAGAGATGTTTTGTAGAAAGAAACAAAGTTAAGCAAATAGATCATCAGTTCTCTTGCTGCTGAGGACAGAGTAGAACATAATAGTTTACACACAAATTTTTAATAAATTCAATAAAATGCTTCATTTCAAGGGAAACTGATAAACCAGGGTGTGGTAGAAAAAAAAACTGTCAAGTTCAAATTGTTAACCTGTTTTTGACACATCTATGACCAAGAAGAAACAGTTTTCCCATGAATAAACTCAGTAATAACAGAAAGTCTTTTCAGATAAATGGCTACACTTTGAATAATGCTGGAATATTCATTAACTTTGCTGCCTCTTCCAGAATAGTTCCTCAGTGTCTGAAAGACACATGAATACAAAGAAATAGGTACCCAGGGCTTTGAGTCTTCTTCAAGAAAAATTTCATTTTTTCCCCAGATTTGGCCATCCTGACATCAATGTGTGGATTCAGATATTTGGAGCAAAGCTGTACTCTGATGATCCAATTACCTTTTTCTTTTAAAATTACAAAATTTTCTATAGAAAATGCTTACTTTACCTGAACACCCAAAGTCTGTTGTTATTCATTGAATGAATTTAAATTGTCTTTAAAAAGCATTTTTTCTTTAAAGTTTTCAGTGAAAAAAATCATCCTTTGATATTTGGGTGAAAAAATCAGTAAAAACTCTTTGAAAATTTGAATACTTCTCAGGAAAAGATAAAATAACTTTCTCTAAATTATTATAAACTGCTCTTATTACAGAAAAGTCTGTAATGTAATAGAAAATAATTTGGATTATATTACTGTTGTCACTTTTGTTTGTTTGTTTGTTTTTGGTTCTATTCATAGCAAAACAATGTAAGGCTTCTCACTATACCCTGGACATGTATGACTTGTTGTATAAGAAAATGAATTAAACAAAAAAAATACTAATGTTTTGTGTGAGTGTGTATACTCTTAAAACATATTTTTCAAGTTTTTCAACTAAAAAAAAATTCAGAGTAACGATACCTAATATAAATGTATTTGGCTCCCATGGAGCTTTATTTTTCAAATGACTAGTTTGTGAGAAGTAAAAATGAAGAGTAAATTGAGACAACTTCTCTTAGAAAGAAATCAAAGAAGGGATGAAGAGTGAGAGATAAGAATGAAATAACCATTAAAATGAGAAAGGAAGAAAGTAGGAACACATTTGACTAATGGTTTTTCTCATTTGGGAATGAAGACAGGTTAAAGCACCTTCTTCCTGAGGGAGCCAGTTTTTCCTCCAATTACCCCTTTCCATTGTAGTCTATCTTCTGATTCTCTCGACCTCATCAAATTGAATATTTAGAAGATATACATTGCATTATGAACCAATCTGTGCTTGAAGATAATTTCTTCAACTACTGTACAGTTCAGCTTAGCCATGACCAGGTAGTTTAAGAAGTGTGAAAAAAATTAACTGTAGATGCCAATCATGCAGGATTTTCTCTTTCCCAGTCTAGGAACTAAAATGAGAACCTCTTTTCTGTTAACCTTGACTGAGAAATGTAAAAAAAATGTCCTGAGTGGCCCTGGTCATGTACAACTCTACTAAATATTCTTGTGAGCATATGGAACTTAATCTGGACAGAAATGACTCATGGACCCTGTTATCTGTTACTGGTAGAATAATGGTAGTAACTACCATAGCTCAGAAATGAAAGATCTACCTGGGAAGGATTAAGTTATAAAGAAAATATGGAGAAAGAATATGGAATTTTCAGCTTCAGCAAATGCCAAGCATTAATCTAATCAATAGGACTATGTTTCTAAGTAATATCACCCACAATTTTTCTGCTCCTTAATCAGCACACCTCTTTACTTGGACTATCTTCATTTGTTTCAACCAGAGATTTGTTGGGTAAGAACAAAAAAAGTAATCTCATATTATAGGTACCATATTGGAAGTGAGGTGGACTTAAAAAAATTCTCAGATAATTTTCTCATCATTATTTGTAGTAAAATAAGTTTAGAACGTATTTTCTTAGTATTCAAAGAATTACTACGTATAGAGCAGAGTGATAAATAATCATTTTTATTGAGTTATATGCATGTTTTTAATAATGTACTACTTTATTCACTAAGGGCTTATGTTCACTATCGTCTAAAAAGTTCATGAAAATTGTAGAAATAGATTTTCTTGCCTTTTTTGTAGGAAAACTCCAGCAACAATTCACACAAAAATACACAAAAAAAGAAAGAAAGAAAGATAAAGAAAGAAAGAAAAACAAAAGAAAAACAAGGTTGTTGGAAATGATTAATTTTCAGTGCAAATTTTATTGTTGAGGGTCAGTCCTAGGCCAGGCATGTTTGAGGCTAGAAAAACGACAAAGCCTTCTTTGATTGTTTTAATTATTTTAAGGAGACTTGTAGATTTACAGAAAAACAAAGCACATAGTACCATGTTCCCATATGCTTTCCCTTATTCAGAATTTCTACAATTTTTTTCTTTGTGTATTTCTGAGAAATATTTCATATAAGCAAAAAATCAAAATGTTATTTCCAATAGTGATGTTGTTAAATAATTATTAAAAGCAATAAATATTTATTTATTAAAACACTAATTTTACAAGTTTTTAAGCATTGACAATGAATAATGTCAATTTTCACCATAATGGCATCTTACAGAGTGGATTCACCATGCCAGAAACCCCTGTTCTTCACCTCTTTAAACATCTTTACTCCCCTTGATTTTTGGCAATGTTTAAAATTTTTAATGTTTTGACTTTTCCAGAATGTCTTACATTTGGAATTATACAAATATGATATTTCAGATAATTTATTATTTCTGGCAGTATATATTTATGATGTCTCCATGTTTGATAGTAAATTTTATTTTCTTCAAAAATTTTAAATAACCCTCCAGTGTATAGATTAATTACAATGTTTACATTAATAACAGGTAAATAGAGACTGAAGTCTCTCTTAGCTGCTTCTTGTTTTTGGCAATCATGAATGAAGAAGCTGTGGATATTTGTATGTGGGTTTTGTGTGGACATATCTTTCAATTCCATTGAATTAACACTGAGAAATACAATTAGTTGGCCATATTAAGTGTACACCGAACTGTCTTCCAGAGTGGCTGTTCATTTTTGTTTTTCAAACAGCAATGTATGAGATTTCTTCTTATTCCCTATCTTTCCCAGCTCTTGATATTGTCAAGTTTGAAATTTTGTAAACTTTTATAGGTATGTTTAATTTGTAATTACTTAATAACATATAATACTCAGCATATTTTTCTGTGCTTTCTTAATATATACTTGGTTTGTGGTGGAATAGATTTATTTCTTTCATTCAAAGTTAAAACAAATTTATTAGGATAATACTAAAATACAATAAACTATACATACGTAAGTCATAATTTGTCATGTTGGATATACCTTTTTACGGTGTAACAATAACCACAATCAAGTTTTTAATATTGATAGTTTATGCAGATGGTTTTTGGTGCCCTGTTGTAATTTCTACCTCTTGCTTTCTCCTCCCACCAGGAAAAACAAATACAAAAACAAAAGCAAAACAAAACAAAACAACAACACTGACTGACTCTGTATTGTGATACATGACACAGTAATTGAAAATCAAACAAATTAATTTTCAGAGCCTTAGACTGTATAGATGGTGACCCTGGAACAATCAGTCATCCCTCAAACATGCTGTACACACCTGTTAGTTAAGAGATCTTCTAATCAGGACCCAAGATAGTGTAAAGATAAGAACAAAGTAAATAATGAATCAAAAATACTGCCTGACACAGAGAAGGCTCTTGATTTCTGGTATTCAGTGTTACCATCCATGCTTTTGTTTTGTGATGCAGAGTACATGTTGGAGACTATAACTCCATAGTTTCTTTCTTTTTATTTCATTTTATTTGATTTTTTTGATATGCATGATAATAGGCGAAATTTAGGCATATTATAAATACATGGAGTATAACTCATTATATTTACGGTTCCATTTTTGTTGTTCTACATAACGCAGTCACTATGGTTATGTGTTCAAATACAAAGATAAGGAAGTTATGTCCAATTTATAGTTCATTTCTGTAACTTCTACCTATAATTGCATAGACTTCAGTGTTTTCAAGTTTTTTTTTTTCTTATTGGTTTTATTGAGGTTGCATTCTCATAAAAGTGCCTATCAAACATAATTTAAGTAGTGACATTTACAATGTTGTGGTATAATTACCACAATAACCTTGTTTTAAGCATTTTAATCACTGAAAATAAACCAAGTAATCTTTTAATCTACCACTCACTTACATACCTTCCAATCCCTGGCAACCAACTCTTTCCTTTCTAACTCTATGATTTCCAAGTTTTGGAAATTTAATATAAATGTAGTAATAGCACAGGTGAAATTTCTGTTTGATTTTGTTTACTTTTCTTAATATTTTTGAGATTTGTCTACATGGTCACCTGTATCAGTACTTCATTTTTATGGCAGAGTAATATTGAAATCTCTCTCTCTCTCTCTCTCTCTCTCTCTCTCTCTCTCTTTATATATATATATATATATATATATATATATATATATATATATATATATATATATTTATTTATATCAATATATCTATATGTATATGTGCTTACTCAGACATGGATACATATAAATACATAGACTCATTTGTTTATCATTCTTGATGAAAATTTGGATTTTTATATACTTCCTAGTGGATATAGTGATGCCACTGATATTCATGTTCAAGTGTTTGAACATCTGTTTTCAGTTCATTTGGAAATATAGTAGAAATAAAATTGGTAAGTCATTTGGTAATTCTGTTTAAAATTTTAGCAATCATCAATTTTATTCCTATACCTACTATACCATTTTATATATATAACAGAAGTGTGGGTAGCTTCCAATTGTTTCACATGGTGCCCAACATTTTTATTTTTAAATAATGAAAGCATTTTCTTGTTCATAAAGTACTCTTTCATGTTATTTGTTGGATTTCTGTGTTTCAGGTTGTTGTAGTAGTTTTGGTACAGGGAAGAGAACCTTAATGTGGTCCACCAATGAGATACATTTCCTACCTCTTTTGTTAAGAAAGTCTCACTAAGTTACCCAAGGTTCCCACAGACTTGCAATACTCCTGCAGACTCCTGAGTAGTTTTGATATGAGCATGCACATATTAATAGACAAAAAAAGAAAAGCATCAATATTTTTCTAATAGAATTTCATTGAAAGAAATATCAGGAACTGTGATGCAGGAAGAGAAAAAAAAACATCCACATTTTATCGGAGGCTGTACTTTTGTCCAACAATGAAAATCTGTAGCCTTTGTTTACTCCATGTTGTCTCCTTCTCAGAAATGTCATATTAATTAAAATAAAGAAATACCCTTTGCATCTTATTCTAATGAAATCCCCTTTTACACAGAAAATCTTAATTAAGCTTCTCTACAAATATCCACCATAGTTCTTTTATGACTATAAGCAAAAGAAAATACAAAAGAGTTCAATGTAGTTAAGCTTCCTATTTCCTGTTGCTCTATCTTACGTTACCATGAGCCTGAAAGAGATAAATCTATCAGATGCTGAACACCTCTTTACTAGTTTTTCACAAGATTTTTGAGCAACCTATTATTGCAATGACATAATATACTTTGTAAAATTTTTTCAAGTGGGAACTGTATTTGAAAACTGTGTTTTAATTGTAACAAAGTCTTTGTCTTTGGGCCAGAGATATTCACAGGGATATTTATATTTCAAAGACTAATTGGACTCCATTGTAATGGTTCAAAAGGTTACGGAGAAAAAGAGGGGTAAAAGAAGCTTTTCTTTCTCAGGTAATAACTCTTGGAAAAAAAACTGTTTTTGAGGTGTTAATTTACCTAGAACAGTGAAAAAAAATTTCTGTTATGATGGGAACTTCTGTAGATTTTGAACCTCTGAGTACCTCTCCCTTTACACTGGGCTTGAAGTCTAAAACATCCTGAAAATGGTCTTTAGGCCAATTGATTTGAGTAGAGTAAAAAGTATTTGGCTGCAGCCAAATAAATCTCCTTTCTGTTACTTTTCTGGTGTCTGACCTTGTCTCATTCTACTACACTGGCTTCTTTTACTTAGGAAAATTTATTTAAATTTTATTTTGGTTGTTGAGTTAATTAATAGGCTATTCTTTTTTTGAATGGATTTTTTTGAAAATACATATACTTCTCCATTAATTTGCTAAAGATTTTTTAGCAAATTTGCTATATTTCCATATATTATATATATTAATGTTACATTATCATTAATTTGCTATATACCCTCCAATTTGAATTGTTTTTGAATAGATCTGCTGTGAATATTTGCATATGTAAAAGTGGCTTGCCACATGCTTGGAATATTACCCTAGTCACTCTACCACTGAGGCTTTTAAAAAAAGAAAGGAGAAATAGGACATTTCTCTCTCTCTTTCTCCTGTTTCATAACTAGGAACTAGATTGCCTTTTCCTATCCATGAGTCAGACAGCTTTGAAAACACATCCACCAGAGGAACCAAATAATTCAGACTTCAAAGATGGCCCCAGGAAATCTAAGGAATAGATATCTTCCAAATTAACAAGTGAACAGTTACTCTTCTTTACAGGGAGTACCTGGCAGGCAGTCTTTGAATAGCTTATTTTGAAAATATTCTTTGTTCTGCCAGGAATGGTGATGCATGCCTATAACACCAGTTGCTCAGGAAGATGAGGCAAGAGGATTGAGTTCAAAGCCAGCCTCAGCAAAAGCAAGGTGCTAAGCAATACAGTAAGACTCTGTATCTTAAAAAAAAATTTAAAATAGAACTGGGAATGTTGTTCAGTGATTTAATGCCTCTGAGTTCAATCCCCCTTCGCGTGCACACACACACACACACACACACACACATACACACACACACACACACCAAAAAAAAAAAAATTCTATTCCCTCGGATGAGCAGAATCAAAGCATCTACAACTGGAGTCCTCTGTGCTTCTTTTTTACTAGCAAAGGAATAATTTGCCTGTTTTGCCTTTTTTTTCAAAACCATGTCCACCTTATTAAATTGGCATCAGTAAGAAGGATCAAGGTTTGGTAGCATACACACCATTTCTGTAGGCATCAGTTTACAGATAATGGGAATAAAATGTGGAAGTGTGATCACTGCATCACATATTAGCTTTATTAAGGGTAAAAATACAGTGCTTCTTTCCCAGAAGACTGTGTTGGCATCCAAGCAACAATCAAAAAGAATTCCTCTGCTCCACAACCAATCAGTGTTTGTTACTATTGGGTTTTGTGTGAGTGTGTGCCATTTATTAGTGGCTTGAGGAATCTAGCGATAATTTTAATTATATTTCTCATTTGACAGGACCTGTTTAACATCTTTACTGATGTTTTCATGATCTTTCTAGAGATTATTTTGTGAAGGGTCTTTTCATGTTCTCTTCTCTTCTATACTTGTCATTCACTGTAACTCTTGTGGGAAAGCATCCCACCATTTCAACAGATTGGACATGATCATTAATTGAGGAATTATTATTGTGTATTTTGATTATTTCTTTATTTAGAAGATAAACTTGTACAACTTTTCTACAAGTTACCTGAACCAGTTCTCAGTTTTCAGATGCTTATTACATCATACTTTTAAATCCAAAATTACCACACAAAAGGAACAATATTATGAGACAGTAATATATAAGATACATATAATATTTCAACATTTCCCGCAGTACATTTTTTGATATTTCAGTGACAAAAATACAGACATCTCTTTAGAAATGCAACTTTAATATTTTTTTCTTATTAAAATAATACTACAAATTCATAATTTTTATGGCATGAATTATTAAGGCCAGACATTTTTCATATATTTCTCTATCATATGAGTTTTACATTTTGATCTCTTGTGAAACATAAACCCAGAAAATGAAGAAACTGTTGCTAAATAAGGCAATATACCCTTGAAAGTGTGAGCAGCATAGACTGAGGTTTAATTGAATGCATAGCAAGAAGTCCTCCTCCTTCTTTGAATACATTACAATGTGGCACATACCTGTAATCTCAGCTACTTGGAGATTGAGGCAGGAGAATCAAAAGTTTAAGCCCATTTACTAACAACCTAGGAAGAACCTAAGCAACTTACTGAGACCCTGTTTCAATAAATCAATCAATTAATTAATTAATTAATAAAGGATTGAGGATGTTGCTAAATGGTTAATCATCACTGCGTATCATTTGTGGGCAAAAAAGAAAAGAAAAGAAAAAGAAAAGAAAAAAAAGATTTGAACCCGATCTACTAAAATGCTTTAAAATTTTCAGAAAGTATACAAATTATATGCTGACATCTTTAGAATCATGACAGATGAAATTCTATTTATTTTAGAGAAGTTTTTCACAGCTGTTAATAAAATTACTGTAAACTCTAATATATATTTTATATATTCATTTTATGGATACATTATGATAATTCAGTACATATATAGGAGTGGTAGTAATTATAGTAATAAGTATTTTCATCTCTTTAAATGTTGATTATCTTTATGTATTGCAAATTTATTTATTTATTTATTTATTTATTTATTTATTTATTTATTTATTGGTTCTGGGATTAGGAATCAGTTGTACTTAGCCAGTGAGTCACAACTCCATCCCTCTTTGTTATTTTACTTAAAGTCAGGGTTACTGAGGCTAATTTTGAACTGAAGATCTTCCTGCTTCAGTGTGAAGTCAGGGGGATTAGAGGCATGTGCCACCTGCCAGGTGCAAATTATATTTTGAAACACATTTTATGTTATTTTCAACAGTAGTTACCCAACTGTGCCATATAAGTATCAGGAGTGATTCCTCCATTTTGGTCTTTGTGCTCCTCAATGAAATCTTTCAATCTCCTCTTGGTCTCTTGTGATCACTATTCCATCCTGTTCTAGTATATTTACTTATTGCTTTCTACAAATAAATGCAACTTTTGGTGTTTTGTCCTTCTGCTCTGGGCATATTACACTTAACATATAAAAAAGTTTAAGGTGTACTTCTTGTTATGATAAGGTGCACAAAATAGAAAATATACCATTTTGATCATTTTCTTTGTTTCTTTCTTATTTTAAATATCAACATCATTTATTTACTTGTGTGTGTGAGTGTGTGTGTGTGTGTGTGTGTGTGTGTGTTATATTTATATAATTTTGAAACATTATACATAAATTACTTGCCACCCGCTAAAGTTTTGGTGTTATTTTTTGGTTGAACCTTTAGATGCTTTCTAAGAATGCAGATAAGAAGCAGAAAGCACATTTTTACTATTGTGAAATATTCATCATCCATTCCATTGATTTTTCCTCTTTTCATAATATCACTGACACCTTTTCTCAGCTCCTGGTAAATGTCATTCTACTTTCTGTCTGTATGAGTTTCTAACCTCAATTTCACCTTCTACATTAAAGTCTTACAACATTGTATAATTCATGACCTACAGGTCACTTGCATTAATGTTTGAAAGGTTCGTGAATTACTCCTGAAACTTTTTTTGTTATCGTTCTAATCTGAATAATATTCCATGGTATGTCAATGCCATGTTTTTTTTTTTTTTTTTTTTTTTGTAATTTCATGTGTTTGGGGACATTGAGGTTTTTTCATCAGAGGTTATTTTTAAAAATGCTACTATGAGAACAGGTGTATATATAAAATCTTGAGTCCCTACATTCAATTCTTTTTTAAAATTTAATTTAACTTATTTTTTAAATACATGACAGTGAAATGCATTACAATTCTTATTACACACATAAGCATAATTTTTCATCTCTCTCTCTCTCTCTCTCTCTCTCTCTATATATATATATATATATATATATATATATATATATATATATATATATATATATATATAAGTATGTTCGCACCAATTCATGTCTTTATACATGCACTTTGGATAATAATGTCATTCAAATTCCACCATCGTTTATAACCACCTGCTCCCTCTTTTGCCTTCCATCCCTCTGCCCTATGCAGAGTTCATTTATTTCACCCATACTTCCTGTAAACACCCAAGAATAGGTTTTGTCTTTTTGGAATTGGATGACTTTACTTAGAATTATCTTCTCCAACTACATTCATTTACCTGAAAATGTAATAATTTTATTTTCTTTTATTGCTCAGTAATATTCCATTGGGTATATATGCCACTTTTCTATCCCTTGATCTACTGAAAGGCATGTAGGATGTCTCCACAGTTTAGCTATTGTGAATTGTGCTGCTATAAACACTGGTGTGGCTTTCTCCCTGTAATATGTTTTTTGTAAGTCTTTTGGATATAGACCAAGAAGAGTGATAGCTGGGTCAAATGATGGTTTCATTCTCAGTTTTCCAAGTAATCTCCACACTGCTTTTCATACCAGCTGCACTAATGTGTAGTCCCACCAGCTATGTATGAGTGTACCTTTGTCCCCACATCCTCACCAAACTTATTGTTGTTTGTCTTCATAATAGTTGCCATTCTGATTGGAGTGAGATGACATGTTTGAGTAGTTTTTATTTGCATTTCTCTAATTTCTAGAGATAATGAATATTTTTATTCATATATTTGTTTGTTTTGTTTTTGGTGCTTATCTTTATGAGTTCTTTATATATCTTAGAGATTAGTGCTCTATATGATATATGAGGGGTAAAAATTTGCTCCCAAGATGTAGGCTCTGTATTTACCACACAGATTGTTTCTTTTCCTGAGGAGAAACTTTTTAGTTTGAGTTTTTCTTGATTTTAATTTTTGTGCCACAGGAGTCTTATTAAAGAAATTGGAGTCTAATAACACATGAAGAAGATTAGGGCCTACTTTTTCGTTTATTAAATGAAGAGTCTTTGGTTTAATTCCTATGTCCTTGATCCATTTTGGTTTAATTCCTCTGCCCTTGATCCACATTGGATGTGTGTTGAGAGATAGGGGTTTAATTTTATCATGCTGCATATAGATTTCCAGTTTTCCCAGAACCATTTGTTGAAGAGGCTGTCTTTTCTCAGGTTTATTTTTTTGTCACCTTTGTCTAAGAAACATTCTGGAATAGAAAAATATGCAAATACAGGTTCTCTTTATTTATCAGAAAACATTATTATATTTCTCATCACTAACAACATAAAATATGTTAATTTTAAAACAAAACCCATATAAAATTATTTCTTCTTTTTATTTTTTTTTTAATTTTTTTAAATTAATTTTTATTGTAGGTTGTTCAAAACATTACATAGTTCTTGATATATCATATTTCACACTTTGATTCAAGTGGGATATGAGCTCCCATTTTTACCCCATATACAGATTGCAGAATCATATCAGCTGCACAACCATTGATTTACATATTGCCATTCTAGTGTCTGTTGTATTCTGCTGCCTTTCCTATCCTCTACTATCCCCCTCCCCCCTCCCCTCCCCTCTTCTCTCTCTACCCCCTCTACTATAATTCATTTCTCCCCCTTATATTTTTCCTCCTTTCCCCTCACTTTCTCTTGTATGTAATTTTGTATACCCCTGAGGGTCTCCTTCCATTTACATGCAATTTCCCTTCTCTCTCCCTTTCCCTCCCACCTCTTATCCCTGTTTAATGTTAATCTTCTTCTCATGCTCCTCGTCCCTACTCTGTTCTTAGTTGCTCTCCTTATATCAGAGAAGACATTTGGCATTTGTTTTTAAGGGATTGGCTAGCTTCACTTAGCATAATCTGCTCTAATGCCATCCATTTCCCTCCAAATTCTATGATTTTGTCATTTCTTAATGCAGAGTAATACTCCATTGTGTATAAATGCCACATTTTTTTAATCCATTCATCTATTGAAGGGCATCTAGGATGGTTCCACAGTCTTGCTATTGTAAATTGTGCTGCTATGAACATGGATGTAGCAGTGTCCCCATAGTGTGCTCTTTTTAGGTTTTTAGGGAATAGACCGAGTAGGGGAATAACTGGATCAAATGGTGGTTCCATTCCGAGCTTTCCAAGAAATCTCCATACTGCTTTCCAAATTGGCCGCACCAATTTGCAGTCCCACCAGCAATGTACAAGAGTACCCTTTTCCCCACATCCTCGCCAGCATTGTTGTTGTTTGACTTCCTAATGGCTGACAATCTTACTCGAGTGAGATGGTATCTTAGGGTGGTTTTGATTTGCATTTCTCTGACTGCTAGATATGGTGAGCATTTTTTCATATACTTGTTGATTGATTGTATGTCCTCCTCTGAGAAATGTCTGTTCAGGTCCTTGGCCCATTTGTTGATTGGGTTATTTGTTATCCCATTGTCTAACTTTTTTTAGTTCTTTGTATATTCTGGATATTAGGGCTCTGTCTGAAGTGTGAGGAGTAAAGATTTGTTCCCAGGACTTAGGCTCCCTATTTACCTCTCTAACTGTTTCTTTTGCTGAGAAAAAACTTTTTAGTTTGAGTAAGACCAATTTGTTGATTCTAGTTATTAGCTCTTGTGCTATGGGTGTCCTATTGTGGAATTTGGAGCCCGACCCCACAGTATGTATATCATAGCCAACTCTTTCTTCTATCAGACGCCATGTCTCTGATTTGATATCAAGTTCCTTGATCCACTTTGAGTTAACTTTTGTGCATGGCGAGAGAAAGGAATTCAGTTTCATTTTGTTGCATATGGATTTCCAGTTTTCCCAACACCATTTGTTGAAGATGCTATCCTTCTTCCATTGCATGCTTTTAGCCCCTTTATCGAATATAAGATAGTTGTAGTTTTGTGGATTGGTTTCTGTGTCCTCTATTCTGTACCATTGGTCCACCCACCTGTTTTGGTACCAGTACCATGCTGTTTTTGTTACTATTGCTCTGTAGTATAGTTTGAAGTCTGGTATAGCTATACCGCCTGATTCACACTTCCTGCTTAGCATTGTTTTTGCTATTCTGGGTCTTTTATTTTTCCATTTGAATTTCATGATTGCTTTCTCTATTTCTACAAGAAATGCTGTTGGGATTTTGATTGGCATTGCATTGAACCTAGTGAAAACTTTTGGAATATCACCATTTTGATAATGTTAGTTCTACCTATCCATGAACAGGGAATATTTTTCCATCTTCTAAGATCTTCTTCTATTTCTCTCTTTAGGGTTCTGTAGTTTTCATTGTATAAGTCTTTCACCTCTTTTGTTAGGTTGATTACCAAGTATTTTATTTTTTTTTGAGGATATTGTGAATGGGGTGGATGTCCTCATTTCCATTTCAGAGGATTTGTTGCTGATATACAGGAATGCCTTTGATTTATGCGTGTTGATTTTATATCCTGCCACTTTGCTGAATTCATTTATTAGCTCTAATAATTTCTTTGTAGACCCTTTTGTCTGCTAGGTATAGAATCATGTCATCTGCAAATAGTGATAATTTGAGTTCTTCTTTTCCTATTTTTATGCTTTTAATTTCTTTTGTCTGTCTAATTGCTCTGGCCAGTGATTCGAGAACTATGTTGAACAGAAGTGGTAAGAGAGGGCATCCCTGTCTTGTTCCAGATTTTAGAGGGAATGTATTCAGTTTTTCTCCATTCAGAATGATGCTAGCCTGAGGCTTAGCATAGATTGCGCTTACAATATTGAGGTATGCTCCTGTTATCGCTAGTTTTTCTAGAGTTTTGAACATAAAGGGATGCTGTACTTTGTCGAATGCTTTTCCGCATCTATTGAGATGATCATATGGTTCTTATTTTTAAGCCTATTTATGTGGTGAATAACATTTATTGATTTCCGTATATTGAACCAACCTTGCATCCCAGGGATAAATCCTACCTGATCATGGTGCACAATTTTTTTGATATGTTTTTGTATCCGGTTCGCCAGAAGTTTATTGAGGATTTTTGCATCTAGGTTCATTAGAGATATTGATCTGTAGTTTTCTTTCTTTGAAGTGTCTTTGTCTGGTTTAGGAATCAGGGTGATGTTGGCCTCATAGAATGAATTTGGAAGTTCTCCCTCTTTTTCTATTTCCTGAAATAACTTGAAAAGTATTGGTATTAGTTCCTCTTTAAAGGTTTTGTAAAACTCTGCTCTATACCCATCCGGTCCTGGGCTTTTCTTAGTTGGTAGTCTTTTGATGGTTTCTTCTATTTCCTCAATTGATATTGGTCTGTATAGGTTGTCAATATCCTCCTGACTCAATCTGGGCAAATCATATGACTTAAGAAATTTATTGATGCCTTCACTATCTTCTATTTTATTGGAGTATAAGGATTTAAAATAATTTCTGATAATCTTCTGTATTTCTGAAGTGTCTGTTGTGATATTGCCTTTTTCATCCCGTATGCTAGTAATTTGAGTTCTCTCTCTTCTTCTCTTCCTAAGTGTGGCTAAGGGTCTGTCGATTTTATTTATTTTTTCAAAGAACCAACTTTTAGTTCTGTCAATTTTTTCAATTGTTTCTTTTGTTTCGATTTCATTAATTACAGCTCTAATTTTAATTATTTCTTGTCTTCTACTTCTTTTGCTGTTGTTTTGCTCTTCTTTTTCTAGGATTTTGAGCTGAAGAATTAGATCATTTATTTGTTGGTTTTTTATTTTTTTTAAGAAATGAATTCCAAGCAATGAATTTTCCACTTAGAACTGCTTTCAATGTGTCCCATATATTCCGATATGTTGTGTCTGTGTTTTCATTTATCTCTAAGAATTTTTAAATGCCCTCCTTGATGTCTTCTATATCCCATTGATCATTCAGTAGCGAATTGTTCATTCTCCAAGTGATGCATGATTTTTCCTTACTTCTTTTATCGTTGATTTTCAATTTCATTCTATTATGATCAGATAAGATGCATGTTATTATCTCTACTCCTTTATATTGTCTAAGAGTTGCCCTGTGACATAATATATAATCTATTTTTGAGAAGGATCCATGTGCTGCTGAGAAAAAAGTGTAACTGCTTGATTTTGGGTGGTATATTCTATATATGTCAATTAAGTCTAGGTTATTAATTATGTTATTGAGTTCTATAGTTTCCTTATTCAACTTTTGTTTGGAAGATGTGTTCAGTGGTGAGAGAGGTGTGTTGAAGTCTCCCGTGATTATTGTATGGTGGTCTATTAGACTCTTGAACTTGAGAAGAGTTTGTTTGATGAACATAGCTGCACCATTGTTTGGGGCATATATATTTATGATTGTTATGTCTTGTTGGTGTATGGTTCCCTTGAGCAGTATGTAGTGTCCGTCTTTATCCCTTTTGATTAACTTTGGCTTGAAATCTATTTTATTTGATATGAGTATGGACACTCCTGCTTGTTTCTGAAGTCCATATGAGTGATATGATTTTTTCCAACCTTTCACCTTCAGTCTATGTATGTCTTTTCCTATCAAATGCGTCTCCTGAAGCCAGCATATTGTTGGGTCTTGTTTTGTGATCCATTCTACTAGCCTGTGTCTCTTAATTCGTGAGTTTAAGACATTAACATTTAGGGTTATTATTGAGATATGTGTTGTTCTTCCAGCCATATTTGTTTATTTATGTTACTAAACATGTTTTTTTTTCCTCTTTGATTATTCCCCCGCCTCCATAACTGTACTACCTACTGCTGTTGGTTTTCATTGATATTTTCCATTTCCTCTTCCTGTAATATTTTTCCAAGGATGTTTTGAAGAGATGTTTTCTAGCTACAAATTCTTTTAACTTTTGTTTATCGTGGAAGGTTTTAATTTCATCTTCCATCCTGAAGCTTAATTTCACTGGATACATAATTCTTGGTTGGAACCCATTTTCTTTCAGTGTTTGAAATATGTTATTCCAGGATCTTCTAGCTTTCAGAGTCTGTGTTGAAAGATTAGCTGTTATCCTGATTGGTTTACCCTAAATGTAATCTGGTTTCTTTCTTTTGTAGCTTTTAAAATTCTCTCCTTATTCTGTATGTTGGGCATCTTCATTATAATGTGTCTAGGTGTGGATCTCTTATGATTTTGCACATTCGGCGTCCTGTAGGCTTCTAGGATTTGTGTTTCTGTCTCATTCTTTAAGTCTGGGAAGTTTTCTCCTATTATTTCATTGAATAGATTGCTCATTCCTTTGGTTTGGACCTCCAAAACTTCCTTTATCCCAATGACTCTTAAGTTTGGTCTCTTTATGTTATCCCATATTTCTTGGATTTTCTGCTCATGGTTTCTTCACAGTCTTGCTGAGCTGTCTATGTTTTTTTAAAGTTGAAATACTTTGTCTTCATTGTCTGATGTTCTATCTTCTAAGTGTTCTACTCTGCTGGTAGTATTCTCAATTGAGTTTTTAAGTTGGTTTATTGCTTCCTGCATTTCTAGGATTTCTGTTTGTTGGTTTTTTATAACCTCTATCTCCCTGTATAATTGATCTTTTGCTTCTTGGATTTGTTTATGTAATTCATTGTCGAAGTGGTCAAAGTGGTCTTTCATTGTCTGATTTTGCTGTCTAATGTCTTCCTTGAGACTCCAGATCATCTGAATCATGTATATCCTGAATTCTTTATCTGACATTCCATCTGGTGCAGATATTACCTCTTCTAAAGTTGAGTTGACCTGCATTGCTTGTGGTCCTTTCTTTCCTTGTCTTTTCATACTGTTTGCGTTTCTTTCTGCTTGGTGAAACTGTTGTGTTATTAACTTTTTTCCACTATATATTTATATTGTTCTTGTACAGTTGCAAATTCTCCCTCGCATGTGCGGGGGGTGGCCCTGCCCATCCTCCAATTTGGGAAATGTGCCTACCACGCCGGCAGGCCGCTGGGCCTGTTCTTTTGGTGTTCGCAGTTCCACCAACCTTGCAGGAGCAGTCCGCAGCTCTGCCCCTCTGCAGGATGGTGGGCCTGTTCTGCCTGTGGGTTGCAGGTCTGCCTACTTTGTGGACGCGGGCAGCGGCTCTGCCCCTCCGCGGAGCGCCTGGCTTCTTTTGTCGTCTGTCAGTTGCATGTCTGTCTACCTAGCAGGTGCTGGTGGCAGCTCTGCCCCTTCCCCAACTGGGCCGATGACGGGCCACTGGGCCTGTTCTCCTGGTGGGTCGCAGGTCCGCCTACCTTGAAGGCGTGGGGGGCGGCTCTGCCCCTCCGTGGGATGCTGGGCCAGTTCTTCTGTTGGGTCGCAGGTCCACCTACTTTGCAGGCACGTGGGGCAGCTCTGCCCCTCCGCGGTTTGCTGGGCCTGACCTGCTGGTGGGTCTCAGGTCCGCCTACCTTGCTGGCGCATGGGGCGGCTCTGCCCCTCCGCAGTTTCTGGGCCTGTTCTGTTGGTGGGTTGCAGTTCCGCCTAACTTGTAGGCGCAGGGGGCAGCTCTACCCCTTTGCGGGCCACTGGGCCTGTTCTGCCGGTGGGTCCAAGGTCTGCCAGTCTTGCAGGCACGGGGGGCCGCTCTGCCACCCTCAGGTTTCTGGGCCTGTTCTGCTGGTGGGTCACAGGTCTGCCTACCTTGCAGGCTCGCGGTGGCTCTGCCCCTCCCCCAACCGGGGCGATGTGTCTGGTGGGCCGCTGGGCCTGTTCTGTCGGTGGTCACAGTTCCACCTACCTTGCTGGAGCATGGGGCAGCTATGCCCCTCCACGGGTTTTTGGGCCTGACCTGCCGGTGGGACGCAGGTCCGTCTACTTTGCATGTATATGGGGTGGCTCTGCCCCTCCGCGGGTTGCTGGGCCTGTTCTGCTGGTGGGTCGCAGGTCCTACTACCTTGCAGGGGCGTGGCGGCTCTGCCCTTCCCCCAACCGGGGCGATGTGTCTGGTGGGCTGCTGGGCCTGTTCTGTCAGTGGTCATGGTTCTGCCTACCTTGCAGGCGCACGGATGCTCTGCCCCTCCCCCAACTGGTGCGATGGCGGGCCACTCAGCCTGTTCTGCCGTTGGGTGGCAGATCCGCCTACTTTGCAGGCATTGGGGTGGTTCTCCATAACACTGTTTTTAATGACATAAGTTCTAATGAGATTTATAAGAGCTAGTTTTCACATAGGGGATTGACATCAATCATTCAACATGATACTTTTAATGTGGTACTGGGAATTGAAGTCAAGGACTTTTGCATGTAAGGCAAGCCCTTTACAACTGAGCTGTATCTGCAGCCCCAATAATTAGTTATCAGCAGTAAAATTGGTGAATAAATTTGCTTTATTAAAGCCCAGAGAGCAGCACATGTGAAGCAAAATGCTGAGAATAAAAGCAGGTAAAGGAGAAAAATTCCTACATAATTCTATTGTGTAAATAAGAGTTGCAATAAATTATTTAATATTCAAAGAAGCACATACAAACCAAAAATATACTTGAGATATGCATAGCAAAATTATAAGTAATAACAAGTCTCATAGTATAGTGGTAACCATTAGGTGTAGAAGACACATGTGATCCATGAGACACATTCAGAACTTCTAACAGCCCACATGATTATTTGAATGACAGTCTCTAGAACTTTCTGTATTATTGTTTAAACACACCTTAAAACAAGTACTTTATTTAATTTTTCTCACTCCTTCAGACCACAATGTTACAAGTCATTTTTAAATAAATGAAATAAAAATTTTAAATATTAGATTTAAAAAAACCACTTAGGTATTTTCACACATTTAAATTACATGGCACAGAGTTATAACAAAAGAAACACTACAAAAGCAACTTAAGTGAATAGACTATTAATCCCACATTTCATAAAACAACAGGCACATCAGGTTAAACTGTGCAACTGTATCCCCACATGGCTCAATTTAAAGTAATGAGTGAAAGAATACTAATAAATTGAGGAAAATATTCTGCAAGATTCTTGCACTTTAAATGCCTTTCTAAGGGTTTAAAAATAGTCTCTATTCCAACGTCTCAATTTTCACCAATGAACAAACACATGCCTAGAGTTAGTTTAATGTTCTGATCTGTGATGTCCGTTTTCCACAACCACTTTTTTTTTAATTAGTGATTTAACCCAGCTGCAGTACACCACTGAGTTGCATTTCCAGAACTTTTGATTGTTTTAAAACATTGTTTTTAGTCAGGGACTCAACAAGTTGCTTAGTTCATATCAAAATTACTGAGACTGTACTAAAATTGGCCATTCTTCTTTTTCATTCTTTCAAATTACTGCAATTAATTACAGCTGTGTGCCATCACACTGGACACTGCAACCTCTTTTGATACCAAATGTGCAAATTTTCACATCAACCAACGTTTTAACAACTAGTTGTCCAATAATTCATTTCGGTTGACCCTTAATACATAAGCCTAATGATTAGGGCTCATTTATATAGAATTTCACTGACTTGAGGAGCACGTTGCAAGCCCCAGAATAATGTCTGTATTTGTGATCCATTTCCTATAAATTGGGAGTCTCTACAATTACACACTGAAATTACTCAATCTGATAGAACAACTCATGGAACAAAAGAGCACATTATGTATACCAGGTTCTTATAAAATATATAAACCAGAAAGATGACAATAAAAAAAAAAACATGTGTAGAGCATGAAAAAAAATGTCAGAGAAAGATGGGGCACTATATAGGCCATTTTAGGAAACAGCATGTTTAAGATATTAAATCCTTCTGCTACAACAGTGAAGAGTCCTCTTTCTATTATGATTTAGAAGATCCTCCCTATTTTAAATATGATGATTCAGATACTCATTCTGCATATTACTTTTTTTCATTAAAAAATTATTTGAACACTTTTACATTCAGTAGTCAGAACAAAATATTGTGACAAAATGTAACTTAAGGCTGTCCTTTGTGTACAACCCGTAGAACATTGAGCCATCTCATGTCAGCCCAAACATACAAAGCATTTAAAAAAAAACTAAGTAATGGATGGATTAAGGGTAATTAAATTTTCATTTAGAATTTTGATTTATTTTTTTAATACCTGGACATTCTACAAGTGAGGTACATTCATAACCCTTTTTATTTATTTTCTTTTGAGGCAGGGTCTCACTAAGTTGCTCAACTAACCTTGAATTTGTGACCTTTCTGCATTAACCTCCAAGTAGTTATAATTACTAGCATGTTCTAATATGTTCAGCATGATATTAATGATCTACCCTTCTTATACTTTTTAAATTTTCTCTTCCCTCTAAAATCAAGCCATTGGCAGCCTAATATTTGACATGTATCCATATCTTATATTTAATGATTTCCCAGTATTACAATATATATTTAGGGAAAAAAGCCACTGTTTACACATATCTGAATTTGTCTAATCTGACAGTCTTGAAGTAGATCAACAAAAAATAAAAAAAAATTATAACCATGAATAAAATTAAGAACTAACTAAACCATCAGTGATGTTCTTTCACAGGCTTAAAAATTGACCATAGTGTGAATATAATATTATCCTGAAATTTGCCTGTATCTTTCCCCTTTGGAAACATTTTTCATCTTTCAAAAATTAGTAATACATTACATTTCATAGATAATGAGAATGTTAGACTTTCTCATAGCTAATGAGAATATCTCCATCCACTATCTTATTTGCTTAAATATTTACTGTAAACCCCAACTTTGAGGCACTGCATTCTGCTAGGGTCCTAGAGCAGTTCCCAGGGAACCTCAGGCGAGGTGGTTGGGATGCTGCTGGGGTCCTAGAGCAGCTCCCAGGGAACCTCAGAAAAGGTAGTTGGGGTGCTGCTGGGGTCCTAGAGCAGTTTCTAAGGAACCTCAGGGGGGGGAGAGTAGGGTGCTTATGGGGTCCTAGAGCCATTCCAAGGGACCTCAGGGGAGGTGGTTGGGATGCCGCTGGGGTACTAGAGCAGTTCCCGTTTAACCTCAGGGGAGGTCGTTGGGGTGTGGCTGAGGTCCTAGAGCCATTCCCAGGGAACTCAGGGAAAGTGGTTGGGATTCTGCTGGGGTCCTAGAGCAACTTCAAGGGACCTCAGGGGACATGGTTGGGTGCTGACTGGGGTTTTAGAGCAGTTCCTAGGGACCTCACCATGTGGGATCGAGTGCTGAGTTTGTCCTCTCTGGGGAGTATCTGGTGGCTCATGTTCAGAAAGTAACAGTGATTAAAATGGATCAGTTTTTAATACTCTGTGTGGGGCATGTGTGGGGCATGTGTGGGGCTCATTTAGCATTCACCATGGCAAGGAGGGTGAGTGTCATCACCCACTATTCATGTACAGAGATTCCAAGTCGAAGCAGCTCAGGAATACTGACCTGGTCTCACTGGGAGTCAGCTGAACCCCAACCTGCTCCAGGTGCCTGTGTGATCCTCTCAGGCCCAGCTGCCTTCTTCATCCTGTGTGACTCCTGCTCTTCTGGGGACCTGTGGATGGCATGCTTAGGGTTTCTTAAGCCTGCACAGGAAACTCAGCTTGGGTTGCCCAAGCTCACAGGAACCCTCCAGACATGGCTGCATTTTCCTCACAGCACTCTCCATTACAGTCTTAGCTGCTGGCAGAGCCAGGGACTGAGCCTGGCCCCTGGGTGGCCAGCCATGCTCTGCCTCCCAGGGGCAGTGTCTGGGCTCTGGCCTGCCCTGCAGTGGGTACACCTTCTGATCATGTTGCTTGGCTCCCCAGGTTGCTCATCTGGGAGGCCAGATAATGTGATCTGGTGCTGTGCTGGAGGGGTCAGCATGGTGAAGGCAAGGCCTGAGGCAGTCTGTGCATAGCTCGGTGGTGTGGCCATGGCCCCTGTGGATTTTCGTCCTGGAAGATACACAGTCCCATTAGAGCCCTGTGGGCCCTCAACTGCTGTTGTCCTGTTCACACCTGACACGGTATTCTCGGGTGTGGCCTGGGTTGGTTGTGGTGCCTTTGCATTTGGACCATGAGTGTTTTCCCAGGGGTCATGGGGCCATGAGCTGGTGGACGCACTGACCTCACTCTCCTGCATGTTGGGTATCAGTAGAGATGATGGAATCTGCTCTCCTAATATGGGCCATCTTTACTTCCACTGGGTGAAGTGGACAGTTTCCCTCCTTGGCCACCCACATAAGAGCCTGTCCAGTGACACCTCAGCAGGGTCCTCAAATGGAAAATGGGAGCAGAGAGCATGCCTTCCACCCAGTGGTACAAGGGTGCCATGGATCTATGAGAGGCTTCAGGCTGAGTCACCTGAAGCAGGAGGCCAGAGGCATCTTGGAGTTAGTTACTAAGTCATTTTCCTACTGTTAAATGAGTCCTGGAAAAGTGTGGCCATGTTTTGGCCTGTGGCCCATGCCATATGAGACTCACAGTCTATCCTGAGCTGTGTGCCTCCTTATTTCCTTGGGCTTAGTGCACAGCACTTGATCCCAAGCAGTTCTTAAGTGTCAGGGGATGTTGAAAACAGTGAGTGAGAGACGGTGCTTGGCAGCCTTGAGGTTCTCTGAGTCCTGGTCACAGGTTTCCTTAGCAGTCCCTACCCATGGCACACAGAGACCACTGTACTCACCCACTGGGAAGTTTGGAGATCTTGCCACCTGTGCACACTATAAGAAAATCCAACAGGATCCAGACAGAGGGACAGAAAAGTCAGGGAGAGACTTGTGTCTCCAGTGGATGCCATCTCTCCTGGCTAAGGTTTCTAAGGAAATGCAAGGAACAAGAGATGGCAACCAAGCAGCTGGGAGTCTGAGGAAAGACTTTTCAGAGAGAGAGGGGGCTGCAGAAGAGGTGGCAGCAGGAGGAGGTGGCAGAAAAGGAGGGCAGCTTGGGAGGGATCCATGTCAAGAAGGGGAGAGCAACAGGAGTGTAGGGTAGCAGGACAGGGGGCAGCAGGAGGGGACAACACCGAATTTCCTTTTCTTTTAGTTACAGAGACATGCCTGAGTCTCAAGTCCCACTGCAGGATTCCCTGGGCAAGCAGCAGCAGAAGCTTCATGCCACCCCCATGTCCCATCCTTCAATGCCTCAAATTCTGCTAAAAGAACATTACTCGCTTGGGCCATACTAGGGTTATAATTTTGAGAAATTCTTTTAGAAATTTTTTAAAGTTTCAGCCACATGAAATCATGATGACTCATTTACCTTTCCTCACCCCACATTTTTTTTCTTTTTTAGAAGATTGAGTTAGAATTCATGTAATACAAAATTAACAATTAGAAAGCCATCAATTCAGTGGCACTTAGCACATCACCCCAAAATGAAATTTGGTACCCACTAGTTAAGAAGTTCCTCCCCATTCCCCTGCTGTTTCTAGACCCTTGAGACAACTGATCTGCATTTCTGTTTCTATGGTTCATCTTCTGTATGAATTATACCACTCAATATGTTCACTTTCCCACACTTCATAGAATAGTATTTTGATGGGCACTGTTGGAGAACGCATCATTCTTCAGCCATTTATACAGCTCAGTAACACTTCAAGGTCATGAATAGACCATGCTTTAGTTTTTCCTCAACAGTCAATGGACATTTGAGTTCTTGCAACCTGTACATATTATAAACAGCACTGGTCAGGTGGTGATACACAGCTTTAATCGGAGTCTTGGGAGGCTGGGGAGGAGGATTGCAAGTTCAAAGTCAGCCTTAGCAACCTAGCAAGTCCCCAAGCAATTTAACAACCCCTGTCTCTAAACAAAATTTAAGAAGGGCTGTGGATGTGGCTCAATGACTAAGTGACCCTACATTCAATCACTGGTACCAAAACAAAACAAATCAAAAACACCAAACAAACAAACAGTGCTGTTGTTCACATGTTTGTATGTGTATTTTACTGAGTTTCTTTTTTCAATTCTTTGGAGTCTAAGCCTAGGATTGGGATTGCTGGGTCTTGTAGTCATTTTATAAGTATTCATTGTTATGTATATTAGGGGATCTCTTGCATCCATAAGTACACAAACACAATTTGGTCAACTTCACTCCCCAGTGCCTGCTCTTACACTCCCTCCTCCCTGCTTCTACTCCCTCCTCTTCTGGTTTTTCATCTATTTTCATGAGACCCTCCCCAGATTTTTTTTCCTTTTTTGCTTTCTAGTTTCCTCACAAGGGAAATTGTATGTGGGTCCTACAGTAGTTCTAGGTTAACATTTTGAGAAATTGGCAAACCATTTCCAGAGCAGCTGTGCCTTTTACATCCCCACCAGCAACATGTGAGGATCTGATCTCTCCAGGACCTCACCACCTCCTTTATGTCATATTTTAACCAATGAGTGAGTGTGGAGTGGTGGCTCACTGTGGTCTTGATTTGCATTTCCCAGTGACTGATGATGCTGAGCATCTTCTCATGCACCTGTTGGCCCTCTGTATGTCTTCTTTGGAGAATTGTGTAGTCAAGACCTTTGCCTATTTTTTAATTGTATGATTTGTCTTTTTGTTATTGATTTGAAAGAATTCTTTGCATATTCTGAATATTAGACCTTATCAGACAGATATCTGTAGATTATTCCTCACATGTCACTGTCTACAGTATCTTCACTTTTGCTCATCTTGTTTTAACCAACAGCACCTTGGACCATGTGTGGTCTGATGATTAATCTTGAGGGGATCTTGGCTCCCCAGGTCTCAGCAGTGCCTGTCTTTGCTCTTTGACTACTGCACATGGGCCTCGTCTGCCTTTGGCATTTCTTTTGTGTGTTCATGGCAAAGACTGGGAGAGCCTTGCTGAGCATTCCCGGTCATTGAGTGCTCAGTGCAGTGGCCTCTTGGGTCCCTGACATGGCAGCGCCTGGCCATCCTCATCCCATGGTGACTCTTCCCCACTTGCAGGTAAGGGGCAGAATCCATCTACTTCCCCACATACCCATCACACCCCATGAATCCCAGTGGTAGGAAGTGACCTGTCCAAACTCAGAATAAACTGAAAATAAATAAAAATAGCCAACGCTTTGGGCTCCGATTGTCAGGCACTTGTAAAAATAACAGGACACTTTGTTTTCAGAGGAAAGCCACTCATGGTGTTCTTTCTGTCTCCTGGAGGAAGGATACAATGCCCACACTGCGCACTATGTGGTCGCGTTGGCCTGCAGAGTCAACCTGGGATGTTTTCTTGTAAATATTATTTCTTACCTCACAGAATTAAGGTGGCAGCAGGTGTGAATATCACAGCCTTGAGAACCAGCAATGGAGACCAGTGGGCAGTGGACCACAGCAGCACCCAGATGATGGCCATCCTGGCCTGCATGGGCCACCAGACACCCAGGGCAGGTGAATGCTGAGAGGCCCAAGGCAGTCGAGGGACTGGGGACAGTGTGGGAAGCCAGGGCTGGATGTGGCATCTAGACCAATGCAGCTCAACTGAGGAGACATGTTCTTTCCATATCAGTAGCCCAGCTTCTGAAGGGCTGTGAAGCAGAACACATAGGGCAGAGCTTGGTCCTTCTGTTCTTCATGCACAAAGGCCTAATGAGGTCGACAGTGTCCAGAGCCGCTGAGTTCACATTTATCACGGTGCATGGTTTAATATCTAGTTTTAGATCATCTTTATTATTGTTGTTACTATTGTTTTTAACTAAGGGTTGATGAAGGTAGTGGGAAAAGCAGAACTGACATAAGAGGTGAGAGAAAAGTGGACATTTTATGGCAGACAGAGGGAAGCTCTGGCTTTTGGTCATTGTTCTTTACCACCTAAATAGTCATTGCTCTGATGTAACACCTGGGGACTGGTGCATGTCTTTGGGCTTAAACTAGATCCCTGGTGCTGCTGGCTGGCACCCTCTCTTCTCCAGCTGGGGCTCGAGCCTCAGGTATGTGAGCTGTGCTCAGCTGTGCCACAGAGAGAGGTCCTCAATGATAATGTTTCATTGGGATAAATGGTGGGTTACAGGATCCCTTGCCTGAAGCCTCGTCCCCTGCCCCGTCCCATGTATGGAGAAAGAATCTTCATCTTGTGGAGCAAGGTTATTCAGGTTAATGACTACGGCAGCTGTGCAGAAACTGTCGCAGCTCAGGCCTCACCCTGGGTGAGGCACAAGCTCCTCATCTGGGCACACGAGCCCCTCGGGCAATTGCTCTGTCACCCTGCATTGTCATAGTCTTTTCTCTTTCCTTTCTTCTCTATTAGACTCTTTGAGGACCAAAGGCACAGGAGCTTTGGTGGGAGTGTGTGTGGTGGGGGCAACCTGTTCCATGGAGTGGCATGGTGTGGCTGCCTCTTCCTTGTGACCCTGGCAGCATCAGCTGCAGTTTCACTCTGCCTGCAATTTCAGAGGCAAGAGGGGCTCAGATGAGTGCTGGTTAGAAGCCTGTTAGGAACCACTGTCTGGGTGATCTGAACACCTCTCCCTTCAAACTCATTCCAATAGCCTCAGGTGACCACGATGTCCCTGGAAATCTATGTCTATCTGCTGAGCACCCTCAAATGCTGGGCACCCCAAGTCCAGAGCATCGCCAAACCTTGAACATACCCAAATTCTGAGCACCCCAAGACTTTAGCACACCAAATTCCTGAATTTTTAATATTATCTCAGGGGATTCAGCTGCAAGTAATAGATCATCTGCCCACAGATAGCTGCTACAAAAGAATTTGGTCATGTCACATCACAAGCAATTCATAGCTGGTTGGTCCTGTTATTGGTGACACACTGGTACCACATGCCTGCTATGTGTTTCTGTCCTTCTACTCAATTCCAGCCAGAGAACTGACCACCATCTTCTACCTTATCTCCTCATGGTCACAAGATGGCTGCAGCTCTTCCAGGCATTGAAAAATTTCCCAGAAATATTCAGGGGTTGAAAAGGAGAGGGACTTGTCCTAAGTGTCTTCTTCTACAGTCTCCAGGGGAACCTTCACTTCAGAGCTCATCAGTAAACTGTGGGATCTCTGCCTTTGCCCAAGAAGCAGGTACTCTTGGGAAGTACCTGTTGGGTAATATTTTGGGCTTTGTAGTGGGAGATGGTCTCTGCCATCAGGAAATGAAGAGTGGAGAGTAGCCGATAGTACTCTTCAGAGTTGGTGTCTGTCAAGGGCTGTGACTTTATTCTGTTTTGCACAGTGTGTGATGCAGCTTTTCATTACTGTGACCAGGACACCTGACCCCTACAGCTCTGAGGAAAGAAGGTTTACTTTGTCTGACCACTTCAGAGGGTTCAGTTCATGGCTGGCCAAGTAGATGGCTTTGTTCTTGAGGTGAGGCAGAACATCATAGCTGGAGGGTGTGGTGAGGAGAGCTGCTCAGTCCCAGGCCTTGGGAGTGGAGAAGGCAGGAGCTGGGGATGAGATGAATGTTCTCAGGCCACATGCCTTGTGATAAACTTCCTCCAACGGGGTCCCACTCCCAATAATCCATTCCCATATTCAATCCATCTGCTGCATTATTCCACTGAGGAGGTAAGGAACTGGGGATGGAGTCATTTCCTTTGAGCCCCGCCTCTGGATATTGCTGCACTGGGGACTAAGCCTTTAGGTGCATGAGACTTTGGGAGACTTTCCAGACCCAAACCATAACACATACCACTGCTTTTCATATTCCTGGTGGAAAAGTTCCTCTAAGGTGCTTGGTTTATCAGGTGGTTTTGTCCATTTGGTCCTATAACAATGAAGGTCTTCATGCAGGTTGAGTTCATGGTGGACAGGCACCAGGAGTATTGGATTTGGGCTCCAATCTTCTCCTCTAAGCCTGTCCCCATCTTCCCATGGTTGTATTTCTTTCAGGTGCTCTCCATCCTGGAGGAGGATGGTGGAAACTGACTACATCTGTATCCATCTGCTGATGTGGTCACTCTGATAGAAGCTTTTCTTCCCAGACAGGCACAGCACAAATCCTGGTCATCCCTGACCCTGGGGATATAACTATGACATGTGATCCCCTGAGCAACTGCCATAGCCATCCCTGAAGTCAGGGGTATCCATTAACCTCAGCTGAAGCCCTGTGATGGAAGGTGGGAGGGTATCTGGTGGGCCATGGACTCTGATGGGGACTTGAGTGAGAGTGATCCAGACAGTCACCACAGTGTCATGGGTCCTGATACCCCCAGAGCATGCGGTGGGTGCCATCTCTTCCTGCATCCTGGGACCCTGGGTAGGTGATGGTGTCCAGGTTCCATTCAGAGGGAATTTTGTTGAAATATTTGGTCAAACGGTAATGTTTCAAATGCAGAGAACCACACAAGTTCGTGGAGGTGGTTGTCACTGTTGTTTTCTAAGAGCAGAGTCTGCAGTTCTTAGAAGTGACTGAGAAAGAGTTGTGTGATTGACAGCTCCTGACCTCACCCTCCTCCCCAGGGCTGAAGAAGGGCAGGGATTGTGGCTGTGGTGTGATAATTTATGCTTATCTAGTATCCCCCTAGAATCCATTCCATAATGCAAATAAATAACTGCTTCTTTTTATGCCTTCTGTTGCATTTTTATATCCAATGACATGTGAAACACAAGCCTGTGCAGGAAACTTGCTGCTAACAGGAATGTGTAAATGTATCTCAGCACATCATCTGGCCGGAAGCTGTGAGCCCTTGTAACAACCTTGAGTGGAACTGAGTTTTTAATAGAATATAATTTACAAACTGCCTGAAATCCTGTGATAAGAATTACACTTGTTGTGTGGGGAGCCCTGATGCACACAGCTACAAGGGCAGTGCAGGTCTTAATTTAAAATTTTGTAATGAATACTAATCCTGATGGAATGTGAATAATAAAGATGAAAGCAGAAGACAAAAGGGTTGTGTTGCCAAAAGAGAAAAGATTAGAAAAAGAAACAAATTGGAAAGGTTCAGAACAGATAAGCTGAAGCCAAGGGAACAAGACAGAGGACATGGCTCTCTGCATGGAAGCCATGTGCCTTTGGCCAGTGGGGGCAAGTGTTTCCCTGCCTTGTCTGGCTGTTGGTCCTAGACTGTAGGAAGTGAGCTACCAGGACTCATAGTTCAAAGCCCTCCTCTTCTGAGCACTGCAGTTGGGGCAGAGGGAGACTCTGTTGTCCACAGGGAAGAGGGGAAGCAAAGCCCAGGCTTTTTGAAGAGGACAGTTTCTCCCCATGCTGTTGCCCTGGTTCAACGTGCGCTGAGAAATGTGGCCATGTTTGGAAATTTGGAATCCATCCCCAGCTCCCTTCTGGGAATTTTCTTTGCTGCTGTAGTCCAGACAACATGGTGACAGTTTGCTGGCTTCCATTACTGGAGCGAACACTTGAGACATCGACTTGCAGAGAGAAGGGGTTTGTTGGCATATAGTTTTTGAGGATTTTGACTGTGGTAAGGTTTGGGGGCTTCTTCTGAGTTAGCACCCTGTGGCAGGGAGCATGGGGTAGAGAAAATGTTCACTCACTCTTTCCTTGAACAAAGAAGAGGAGGTAGCTGGCTTCCTGCAGCCTCCCTCAAAGCCCATGATCTAGTGCCTTCTGCAAAGTCCCCAAAGGCTCCCCACCTCATTAACACCAGACTAGGAATACCATCAACACCTGGCCTTTGGGGACAACCCAGATCCAAATGGAAGCAATCACTAATGAAAAAGGGGAGGACCACCCTGTCAATCAATTTGACGAACCCAGTTGCTTTTTGTTAATATTTAACCATTGGCCATGGAACAAAAACACAATGCTTATAAAGACAGACAGAACATCATGGTTCATGGGGCATGAATCAGACTGTGATTCCCAGTGGGGTTACAGTTCACACCTGAGCTGAAAAGAAGGAGGCAGCTGCCCACCGGTCCTTACCAGGCCATGCAGCACCCCTGCAACTAGCCAGTGCAGGTGACCCTCCTCACCGCCATTTGGTGTTAGTTTCTTCTCTCCTTCTATTATAGGGTTAACTGAAAAGTGAAAGAACACAGGGAAGGGCTAGTCTGTCTCTCAGGAACATCTTGTGTGATTCGGTCATCTATACCTTATTTTATGAAAAGATTTTGTTAAAATCACAAACACACAAACACATATATAGACAGACTTATATAAAATCATACACACACACACACACACACACACACACACACACACACACACACACATATATATATATATCAGGAGCCAGGAATCATTTTTAAAGTCTTTCAGGAGAACAACATTTCAAAAATTAGAAACCTGAGTCCTTGAAGTGGATACCTGTAATTATTTCCACTTGACAGCTGTTTGAGTGGAGGCCCAATTCAGCAACTCTCATGGTTCCACAGCCAGTTTGTGGTCAAAGCCATTGACTCCAAAGCCTATGCTTCGACCACTGCCTGAGGCTCTGAAGATGCTTGTCAATGGGTCCCTACATGAGTCCCCATCCTGCAGCTCTCTGTCCCACTGGATGGAATGCTCAGTAGCAGTAGCTCCTACAGTGCCAGTGGCCATCTAGCACATGGACCTAGGCAACAGAGGTCCCTCTAAAGACAGGCCCACATTCTCATCTCCAGAACTTGTTTGGCTGATCTTTGGTCAATGGGCCTTTGCAGAGGTGGTTGATGTGGGCTATAAGGTGGCCTTCACTGAGAAACTGGCACCCCCCTCCTTGGCTGGACAGGGGAGGGAACTGGCACCATGTTCTGTGAAGGAATCCATTGCAGCTTCTCATTCAGTGAGGAGCAGTCTTCTGTCCACAGAGGATCCTGAAAGCTCATCCTGATATGGTGCCACAGACAGGAAGCTGTGGGCCAGGTTCTGTGAACACTGCCATGTGTGAGTCAAAGGTGACAATCGTTTCCTTTGTTGACAAAGGGGAATGGGCCATTTACTGTGTTCTTGACATTATGCTGAGTTATGTGCTTCAAATTGAACTTTAATATGTGTTTGTTTTCCAGAGTAAATTGCTCAGTCTATGAGATCCTACAAGTGGACTTTGGCATCAACAACAGCAATGATCTGGCTGGGACCCAGCAAATCAGGTGTCAAGTGGCGTACCCAATCAAGGACTTCATGAGTGAGCTGGTCATTTCTGAGATCTTTATCAGCCAGATGACCTTTGGGGGCATCGTCTCTCTCGCAATGGTGTGCAATTGTGGCTTTAGGAGAAGAGGTACAGAGAAGTTTTCTTTGAATACTTTGATTACTCCAATGTCATAAAGCAGAATGTCATCTGTTCTCTCCCATGCACTTGGTACATGTTGTTTAAACAAGAAAAATATTATTAAATTACATTTCAAGCAGAACTAGTATGACACTGTGTAAAAACGTGGATGTGTAACTGATGTGATTCTGCAAACTGTATACTGGGTAAAAATGGGAGTTCATAACCCACTTGAATCAAATATATGAAATACGATATGTCAAGAGCTTTGTAATGTTTTGAACAACTAACAAAAAAAATTGCATTTTATTTACCTGCTTTCCATAGTGCGTCCTGGAAACTATGTAGGCCTACTGTGTAAATCCCTTTTCATTTTTGTAGACTGTGGAATGGTTTCCTGGGGAGCCCTCATCCTTTGTTGTCTCCATCTTTCTGCATGTCAGGACCAAGTGTTGTGCTGAGGGAAGATAGTTTTATTGAAATGTATGGTAGGGTGTGTGTTGAGACAGAGTACTGTGTGCCCAGTTACCAGACCTTCATCAATTGGCTTTGCTTTGAGACACCCCAGGTGGCCTGGGATTGGCAAACTTTGAAGTGCAGTTGGGCCAAAAGAATCTTGTTGGCAACTGCCGAGAATAACTTATACAGGATCCCAGAGACCACTAAACTGCCTGTGGTTTTGCTTCATGGGTCAGAAGGCGATTAGGTTACTTTCCCTGTGTTTGGCTGAAACTCTGTCCACAACTAAGGCCCAGGGACCACACTTGAGGATGGAGTCATGGATAATATTTCAGTTCATGAAAAGGAGGGTGCTGTGGGTCTATGGGAGGGCCATGCAGTCCATGATCTTCTGTGCTTGAAATGATCAGATACATTCTGCACTGAGTTGAACTTCCTGCTGGGACCTCACACACAGATGTTCTGGGGAAATCTGTGGCTGCCTTGGATCATTTGTCACTCAAGATGGATACCAGAGTTGAGCCAATTACAGATGAAAACCCTATTCATTAATTTATCTACCTTTACTCCACCCATCTTGAGTACCTAATATGTTCCCTTTGCCTGGAACACATGTTCCCTGACTCTCCATGGGGTGGTTCCTCTCCTGTGTCTTGGCTGTTAGAGAGGCACCTTCCCTGACCACAATGGTTTGTGCAGCCCTCAGCCCCTCTCTGCTCTTCTGTTTCTGTCCATGTCTTTCTGCTTCATGATACTCACAGATGTCACCACTGGCCATTGCTGGAGTCATCTACTGACTCTCTCCCCAAAAGATGAGATCCTGGTCAGTTTCATCAATCCCTTTCTCCGTGGCACCCATAGCAAGGCCTGGCACAGTTGATGGTTGTTGAATGAATGAATGGACCTTGTGCTTGAATCCAAGTTCCAGGGCATTTAGGTTTTGAAAATTATGTGATGCTTTCAGCAGTGATCCCCATTTTGGTGTGGTGGAGTCACACCTTGGTAGGAAAGCAGCTGCTAAGGAACAGAGGTGGCCGGTGTGTATTTCAGGGAGAGATGAGGCATCCTTGCAGTCCCTCTCCCTGGGAGCTCTCCTGCAGATTCTCCAGATCAAAAAAGTTTGAGCAAAAGTTGGGAAATATCTTCACTCAAGTCCTTGCTCTTTGTTCCATGCTTCATCTCTGGCTCTCAATTCCCTATTGATGCTAAAGCCTCCTGACACTTACGAGGGTGGAATTCAGCAGAGAGCTCCGTGCTCTCTTTTTTGGAAGGCACTAGTTTCAAGAGTTTCAGGGAAGCAAGATGTGTTTACCTATCAGGGTCTGGGACCAGAACAAGAGTGGAGAACAGGGCTGGTCAAGTGCAGAGCACAGGCTGAATCCAGCCTGGTGCCTGGTTTGTACATAAAGTTGTTTGAAAATCCAGCTATGATCATTTTCAGAGTCTATGGCTTCTTGGATGGTGATGCTGGTGGATTTGAGTATTTGCAACAGAGTGTGTCTTTGGCTCAACTTTAATTTTACCACCTTGTAATAATGTGTGAGGAGGTGGGTGAGGAGAGGACTGCTGTCCTGTTGCTGTTAGGGAGCATTGTTCTTGACTCTCAGCATTTCTCATCAGGAAATGAGACTTTGCCAAAAGCACTCCAGCCCTTTTTGACCAGTAGTGACATTGTTTTTCACTGGGTCACAAGACTCAGGTGCTGGGCTAATTGAGATCTCACTCACAGGGTCAGGTCCCAGCGTGGGGGCAGAGCAGAATTGGGGGAAAGAGCTGCCAACAACTTCATGGCTGTGAATGAAGGGGTGGGTTACAGAATGTGGCCTTTTGTCAAGATGCAGGTCAGCTGGACAGTCTTTTACAAGCATTGCCACTGTCCTCAGGGAGCTATCAGTTTCTTGGTGACTGGAGCACAGGCAAGTGGATAGAGCTGGGTGCTGCCCCCATGGGTGGCTGCCTGCAGCTTAGGTGAGGTGCACTCTCTGTCACCAACCTTATTGTCCTGTTTTCTCCATGCTGGTGCAGGCTGAGCATCTTGACACCACACAAGGCCAGGATCCTGCTGTGTGCTGTGCACATTGTGGTGATGAGCACTCCCACCTAGCTAATCTTCACTCAGCGGCACTCATGGTGTAGCCATCTGCAGTTGGAAAGTGCTGTGGAGGGAGGGCACTTGTATCAGGTGTGATCACACTCAGGACCCCAGTAATTTAGTGGAGTTTCCTGAGGATTGAGACATTACAGGCAGTCTTTGTACACTGGCCTGCATATTGCATGCAGTTAATAATAATTAGATTTTATTATTTTCATCTAATATTGTCATCACACTCACACTCACTCACAGGTAAAATGATCCATTTCAAACTGACAAGGACAATGTGTGTTCAGTAAGCTCAATTTGCACATGACCAGAAATAACCACTCTTGTTGGTAGAGCCAAAAGCTTGTGCAGCTGGTGTTCACACTTGCAGCAGAGTGGGTGCCACATGGGTGCCATATAGGTACCACACTGGTGCCCAGCTGAGCATCTTTCTAGCACGTGGCTGTAGTGGATCATAAATATTACTGTGCACAAATGTGAGGATGCCTCATGGCTGTGTCAGTAGCAGTAATATTTATAACCCATCCACAAAATGGCCATCGTGTGGCACATTCATCAAGGGCTTCTACTCTGGGAGCATTCAGTTTTCTGGGTGATGAGACCTGAGTTACAACTTTAGGAGCGATTATGTGAGGGAATCCTGGTTCTATTTGACACCACCTTTAAGGTGGTGAATCATCAGGAGAGCCAGTCTGGAGACAGTGCTTTTCTTAAAATCCAAAAGACCCATTTGACTTTTGGCAGGTGAACTAGGCTGTTTATCTCAGCATGGAGCAGTGGCTGTGGGAGCTGTCCATGGGCACTGTGGCTTCCAGAAGCCTTCCATAAGCCTTTTATTTCTGTTTGGAAATGTCAAAGAGTTCTTGCCAACAAATGGCCTTGCCAGTCTCTGCACTGGCCCTTGGGGGAGAGCCCTTCCAAACAGCTGGGGACCAGGGAGATGTCTGTGCTCACACTAAGACAAGCTGATCAGTTCCTGTCTGACTCACTCTCTGCTGAAACTGCCCCTTCACCAGGTCTGCATGGGTTGTCCCATCTGCAAAAGCATCACATGGACTCTGCAGTGTTGTGTTACCAGTTATTGTGAAGGCAAGACACAGGAAAACACCTACACGAATGCCACATAATGCACATATGGGAAATGCTATTGCTATGTTTCCTTTTTATTTTTGCTTAAAGAGGAAATACACAAGAATAGTGTTGGCATTCAGAATGATTCCTGATGGGCGGCACAGGCTCAGACCAGGTATAATAGGTTTGACTTGTAAATAATCACAATGGCTCTACCCTTTCCTGGGCCCACCAGCTGCACGCCAGCTTCAAAGCACACAGCAAGTGCCCTCATGCCCCATGCTTGCCTCCCTCACTGCAGAGCCCAGAGAACTCATTTCTAAATTCCAGTGGTCAAGGTGTCATTTTTTTAAATCTGTTTTTAGTTTTTCTTTTCCCAGAAGGGAATCATGGGTGACTATCTCTAATATACCCACTAGATGGCTCTGACATGCCTGGTTGTGGCCACAGATGTGCCCTTCTTCCCTCCCCTAAAGGGCTCCAGAACACCTGAGGCCAACTGGCTTTGCCTAGTCTGCTCTGAGAGTAAGCAGAGAGGCTCGCGTCTCTCTCCCACCTGGTCCAGCAATCACCTGGCACCTAGCAGGCTGGAAAGGTACAGCCTCCCTTCTCCACACTACTGCAGGATCCACAGCTAGTGGACTTTTCCCCTGAAAAGTTTTTAATATTTTTATTTCTAAGGATTGGTGCTCATTATAAAAATTTTTAGCTACATATGGAGAAATCCAAATCCCAGCACCCTAAGTATGACTCCCATTCTAAATGGCTTATCTAAGCCAATGCTGTGCAGAGACAGCTGAGTGGACAGAGAATTGGGGGTGATCATCTCACCCTGTAGCTGTGAGCTCCCGCTCTGCATGCTCTGATTCCAAGAGATTTCAAGTCCCCCATTCCCTTCTACTTAAGAAGAACCAAGGAATCTAATGTGAGATCCTTGCACTTCAAAAAGCATCAACCATCAAAAGGTACTGATTTTTGATAGAATAAAAACAATCTATAATTTGCCTAGAAGAATCTCAATTCACCACCAAAAGAAACACATAGGACAAAAGAGATGAATAAGAGAAAGTTATCTCAAGCAAAGGGAAACAAAAATTAAATGAAAGTAGCTATTCTTATATCACAAAAATTACACCTTAATACCAAGTGATTCTCTTGCCTTAGCCACCTGAAGTGCTGTGATTACAGGTGTGCACCACCACAATCAGCTGACTTTAGTTTTCAGTGCAGTTGAAATTCAATCAAATTATTAAAAAATTATTTTAACTGTTCAATCATATCCAGTTACCCCAATCACCAAAACGGTCATTTCTTCTTATTTTAATGTTATTGTTTTGATATATAAAGCTTTAAAATCAGATTTTTCTTATTTAAACTGATTTATACATTAGTGTTCTGATCCCTAAACAACCACTGTTATTTACTTATAACATATTTTTAAATAAATGCATATTTCTTTAAAGCATAGTATTAAGATGTATAAAGATTAATAAAATGATAATAATAACAATATAATAATAATAATAATAATAATAATAATAATAATATGCAAAGAAAAAAGCAAACATAAAAAAGTAAATAGTATTTGTCAGGAGGATAGACATTGTCACAGGTAAAAAACCTAAGCCTCTTCAGACCTTGTAATTATTTGATCTGCACATGCTATATCAATTAGATTTACATATTCATATAATTTTCAACTCTCAAAGAGTTGTGGTACAAATCTATGTATTACAAGATAACAAAAATAGAAGACTGTAAAAGAGGAAGCAGAGTCACACAGCACAAGTAGTAAACAATAACCAAAATGGCACTAGTAAATATTCACCTGTCAAGAACCACCTTAATGGGTAAATTCTCCAGTAAAAAGACATAAAGTTCTATAATACATAGAACAAAAAAAGACATCTATATTTTGCCTAGAAGAAACTCATTTCACCTCTAAAAAAACACATAGGATAAAAGTGAAGAATAATAGAGAAATATCTCAAGAAAATGGAAAAAAAAATTGAAGTAGCTTTTCTTAATTCACAAAAAATAGACCTTAATACCAAAAGTAAAAATAGACTAAAGTCGTTATATAACGACAAATGGTTTCAATTAAGCAAGAAAATATCATAAGTATAAATATAAAATCACATAATACTACAACACATAGACATAAGACAGACACTACTTCATCTAAAGGGAGAGAGAGATTTCAATGTATATTAATAGAGAACTTCTAATAACAGAGTTTGAAAAATGGATGGATCTTTCATCCAAAAACATCAAAAAAAAAAAAAAGACACAAAGGATTGTAAGTGTTTTGACCATAGAAATATAAGGACAACATTCCTCTGGTGAGCAAACTCCCAGGAGGTAACCGGCACCCTGTTTTCTATGTTTGGAATACTCTGAAGTTTCTTTCAGAAACCAGCAAGATAACTAATACATGTGCAATACCTAGCTGTTGTGGCAATGCCTTGCATGAGGAAGCTCTTTTCTAGAATCTTATCAGCCTTGACCTTGACCTTAGACACTTAGCTCGGGGAGGGGGGGACCTCTCTTTTTAGACAACCACAGTGTTTTGCCAAGCTCTGCTGCACCTGAAGCTGTCCACATAATAGTAATTTTAAACAATGGACTCACTTGAGAGGCACACGAATCTCCTAACATTGCACATTGCAACCTTAGTAGGTAAGTATCGAAGAAGCTGCATAATGTTGCTAAATCTGAAACCTAATGGCACAATGAACAATAGTGTACTACTGATGCCAGTGCCATAATGTAACCTACTACTATAAGTAAAGCTGGCAGCTTGGACAAGGAGACTTTCTACCATCCTGTAATTCTGCCTCTGCACCTTGCTTCTGTCTTCTTTCTTTACACAGAATTTAAAGTACACTGCAGAGCAGATGGACTTAACAGAACTTTCCAACAAAAAACAAAAGAAGACAAATTCTTCACAATGGTACCAACAACATTCTCCAGAATAGACAATAGATTAAGTCATAAAACAAACCTTAACAAATTTTAGAAGCTAAAAATCATTTCAAATAACTTTTTTTCTGAACACAATGTAATATAAAACTGGAAACCTACAACAGAAGGAACTTCAGAAACATGCAACATGTCTGCAAATGTAACAACAAGCTCTAAATAGCCAAGAGTTAATGAATATATATAGAATAAAATTTTTAAAAAATTCTTGAGAAATATGATGATAGAAACACAAAATAAAAAACCCTATAGCATAGAGCAGAGGCAATTTTAAGAAGATTTGATCAGTACATACCTACACTTCAAGGAGGTAGAAAATCAAGAACATGCCAGACCCAAAACTAGTAGAAGAAAAAATACTAAACATCAGAGAAAAGGTAAATAAAATAAAGACTAAAATATTATTTTAAAAATATCAACAACAGAAAGAATTTATTTATTTACTTACTTACTTACTTACTTATTTATCGCTAGGATTGAACTCAGAAGTAACCACTCACTGAAAGATGTCTCCAGCCCTAGTTTGTTTTTTATGGAGAGACAGGGTCCCATAGAGTGTCTCAGTGCCTTACTTTTGCTGAGGCTGTCTTTGAACTTGCCTTCCTCTTGCCTCTCCTTGGGAATCTATACTGTTCATGTCAATGATTAAGAGAACAGCTTTGCCATTGAACTCACTTAAGCAGTGGGAAGATCATGATGCTGTATAATATAAGCATTCCCAGACGCGACACCTATGGAAAACTTTGCATTGACTTTGTCCACAGAAAGCATGAGACTCACCTTTCAGGACTCTGCTTGGTGTATGGTTTCGCTTCTTTTTTTGGGGGAAGGTTGTCTGTTAGAGACTAAACCCAGAACATCATGCATGCTAGGCAAGTGCTTCTCCATGGAGCTGTGCCCTGAGCCCACCTTGGCCTTCCTTGGTGATCATGTCTGTGGGACTCCATTTTTAATGACTTACTGGGAAACTTCATGTCCTCTTATTCTACCCCTTCTGCAGATACAGTTGAAGGAGAAGGTGCTTTGGAGAACCATTCCCCTTTTCATCTTCTTAGTCTGCTGTCAGGTCAATTGGGTCTCCTATGCTGTTGTTGGGGCAAGGGGGAAAGGGGGGGCACATGCGCAACTCCTTTGGTTTCTACTTGTTTCCTTTGTTTGGTATTATGGCCTCAGATCCTGTGGACCCTTTCTACTGAATGTGAGAGAGTCTGGCCTCCAACAGAGGGAGGCTCAGACTCACTCTGCATCTTCTCTGCTGTACCAGCACCATTTAGTTTAATGACAGCCTTTCTGTGGAGCTCAGAGAATGGACAGCTCCGTGGCCTTGAAAGTCTGCATGTGCCACATCAAATAGCCTGATCAAAGGTGCATTCAGCCTGGGAAACACCATCTTCTTTGTAGTTGGGTTTGAATGCAATACAAAACCTGGAAGAGCAAGATAAATCTCTGCTTGAGAATTTCTGAAAACTTGAAAAAAATAGAGTGTTTGAAATCCCTGAAATGAGATGATGAGTCAACCTAGAACATTTTCCAGAACTTTCTATTGGTTTCTCAGCTGCATCTTTTTCATATCTACAAGTGAAATATATGGATCAAAACCATGAGTGACAGTGGAGGGTCAACTCTAACCAGTCACCTGTGTATGTTGATGGTGCATTTGATGGACACAGTTTAAAAATGGGGTTTCAAAGAGGTTCCAGTTCAGAATCAGAGCTCATCTAAACATGATGGAAAGGGAAGGTTGATTCCCAACTAGATCCAATTTGCCAGCCCCATCTGCAGACTCAGGGAATTATTTGAATGTTCTCTAGTTTTATGAACTGATGAAAGATGGGCCGCTCTGACCTTTGTCCAGCAAGAATGGATCTTTCCATGGGGATGGGAATGCAGCAGGCTCTTGAGTGGTACGTAACTTTCCAAACAGAATGACATCGGGTCTGGCGGACTTGACAGAGGGACTCAGTTGTGTTCTTATCTTTGGTTTTGGGGGGTTATTCTATAATTGCTGCCAGAAACCTGAAGTCCATCCAATGTGGATAAGGGGTCACATGCAATTCTGTAGGTTCATTTTATTTTATGATGTCTTGCTTTCTTGAGCTCACAGGGGCTTTGTGGGTGCCCATTTCCTTAGGCACACTCATGGAGCTGGGTATCTCTGCAATGGTCACCTTGGGCCTCATCATGCAGCTCTTGGCTGCAGCCAAGATGATTGAAGTGAGTGACACCTCAAAAGACCAAGTCCTTTTCAACAGAAGCCCAGAAGTTTAAGAAAGATCATGGGTACAGTTCTGGTGTCTAGTTGAGAATTTGAATTGGCTCTAAAATGGGGGCATTAAAACAGCACAGTTTGGCCTGTGTGCTTGGCCTGCCGACCCTGTAGCTGCTCCATGGCCTGTTAGTGAGAGAGCACTTCTGGGAGGTGCTGGGTATGGGGAAAGGCTAGGCAGGGCAGGGGAGGGCAGGAATGCCCCAGAGGATGGACTTGAAGAATCAGGGCATGGAGGTCACCCCTTCACCAGCCATGATTTTCGTACCTCACGAAGGAGGTGACATCTACTTCAGAGATGTCATAAGAATTCAATCAAAGCCAGATGCTGTGGAGTATGCCTGTAATTACAGAAGCTCTGGAGGCAGAGGCATGAGGATCGTCATTTGGAGGCCAACCTCAGGAACTTAGTGAAGCCCTAAGCAACTGAATGAGACCCTGCTTCTAAATAAAATAAAAAATGGCTGGGGATGGAACTCAGGGGTGAAACACCTCTGCTCAGTCCTCAGTACCAAAAAAAAGAGGATTAAATTAAATAATCACTCTCACAGTGCCTAGTACATGGTAGTTATTTAGCAAGTGCTATTTTTCTTCTGTATTTAAAAGGATTTAATGAGCAAAAAGGTTATCCTCTCAGGCCAGCTCTGCTGTTGATTAGTTTTTTGGAGAGGAAGAAATTCAGATATTAGTTCTGGAGACTTAATTTCTATATTCTATTAAACTAGGTTAGGAGTATTGCCTGTATCAAATGACAGGCAGCCCCAATAATGGGGACCAGCCTCAGAGTAAGTGAAGCCTAGCCTCTATTAACTGGAATGTGTTATTTAGAAAACAATATTTACAATTTCCTACTCTGCCATCTTGCATACAGCATGTCTTAGAGATCTTAAGTTAGTAGGTTAAATAATTCAGTGAGAAATCCATCTAACTTAAATTGTGAGTTTCAGACACAAATCAAGATTGTAGAATATATTTATGTATTAATGCATTAATCATTAATGAATTAAGTAATGCATTATTAAATATTAAGTAATGTATTTATTATTCAATGCCTTAAATTAATGCATTATCCTCCTAAAGCACTAATAAGTGGTTTTCTTTTTTAAAATTTTTATTTTGTACATTTTAAAATATACTTGGCTTAGGGCAGTGGTGCACGCCTCTAATTCCAGCAGTTCAGGAGGCTGAGCATGGAGGATTGTGAGTTCAAAGCCAGCCTCAGCAACAGCAAGGCCCTAAGCAGCTCAGTGAGACCTGTCTTTAAATAAAACCAAAATAAGGCTGGGGATGGGTCTTAGTGATTGAGTGCCCCTGAATTCAATCCCTGGTACCAAAATCAAAACAAACAAACAAAAAAAAATTGCATTATTTTTCTAAAGACCAAATTGAGTGTTTTTCTCTTTCTTTGTTTTTAATATTAATTTTTTACAGACCTAAAAATGGAACTCAGTGCCTCTATCACTGAGCTACAGTGCCAGAAGTTTTCTCCTTACCCTTGTCAATTTTTAAAAATGTTTTTTCATCTTAAGAATTCAATAACTTTTTTTTTAAAAAAAAGAATTTAGGATGACTGGACTGAAGTTTAGAAGAGCACTTGCCTACCATCCTTAAGACCCTAGGTTCAATACTTAAAGCCACAAAAAAGATGAAAGGTGCTTTCACTAGAAAGCCTCTGAGTTCTTATGTGTTTTGACATGTGACAGTTGGACACTTCTCACCAAGGTTCCCTGGGGCAGTGTCAGTATTTGTCATCTGTGTTCCTTCCATACTCTGCTCAGGGTGTTCTTGGGATGCTAGTGCTTGGCATGATTATCACCATCAGCCAGTCCATTGTGGATGTGATGAGAGGCATGGACAGGGACCCCTCAGAGATGGGCACTGGGATCTGCCTTCTGATCACCACTCAGGTGAACCCCCACTCTCACCCCGCTTCCTGAGTGACCCCATCGTCTCTTTTCTTCTTCAGCAGTACTCAGCCAGAGCTGGGGCCAGGCCAGTCTCAGGGCTGGGATCAAGGCTAAACACTGACCTGAGCAGGGTAAGGCCCCAGGCTTGAAGCTGGTCACTTCCCCCAAAGAAATCAATCAAATAAAGACACTGTGCCCATATACAAAGAAAATTATTGAAATCAATAAAGGCATGCTGTCCACCTGAAAACCCCAAAACATTTAAGAAACAAAAAAAAATATTGTGGCTGGGGCTCAGTGGTAGAGTCTCACCTGGCACATGCAAGGCCTTTGACTCTATCCTCATCACCCCATTAAAATAAAATAAAAATGGTGTGTCCACCTCCAAGTAAAAAATAGATTTAAAAAAATAATAGAGAAATGAAAGACCCTGGCTTTGGCTTCTAAATTCCCATGAGGCAGATTGAGAAGTGTCTCTTATTTGGCCTTCATAGCAGAGAGCCCTGTCATTGAAGATGGAAGGAACCAGGGCCCTGGGGCCAGTAATGCAGAGTCCACTTGTATTTATTAATTTATTTTAATTCTGAAGTTTATTGTGGCAGGCTTGATTGTCCTCCTTTTGGATGAGCTTCATTATAAAGGTAACAGCCTGGGCTCTGGCTTCTCCCTCTCCATCTCAAACAACATCTGTGAAACCATCCTGGTGAAGGCCTTCAACCTCACCACCATAAAAACCGATCAAGGTAAGGGCCCTGCCTCCCATTGGGCACCTCTGCAGGAAGTTTTCATGCATGCAGAGTATTCCTCTGGGGGAAAATGTCTGTTTCAGAAACATTTCTTCTGAATTTTCATTGTGCAAAAGTTTAAAAATATAGCTGAGTGCAGAGGCTCAAGCCTATCATCCCAGCAGCTCAGGAGGCCGAGGGAGGAGGATCACAAGTTGGATATCAGCCTCAGCAACTTAGTGAGGCCCTAAGCAACTCAGTGAGACCCTGTCTCTAAATAAAATATAAAAAGGGGCTGGGGACAGGGCTGAGAGGTTAAGTGGTCCTGAGTTAAATCTCTAGTACCAAATAATAATAATAAAAACAACAACAGTAACAATACTTACATTCAAAATGATATCTAAACTTTCACATCTTATAAGAATATTTTAAGGACAGTTAGCATGCCACAGAGTAATCCTGCCTCACATTTCTTAGCAGGAACCTGCACTGCAAGGATAAAGAAGTGTTGATTTTAGCCAATTGTCTTCTAGTGGACATTTCAGTCTTTTCTCAGTCACAGTTAGCATTGAAGTGAATATCCGTGGGAAATCATCTGCACATATTTTAGCGGTTCTTCTTAGTGAATAAGATTCTAAAAATGAAATTGCTACACCAAACCACTTGTTCAGCCAAGGAGCAGTTAGTTCGATGATTTCAAGTTCAAGGTCAGCCTTGGCAAATAAGTGAGACCCTGTCTCAAAAAAGGGCTGGGGTAGAATGACTGTTTCTGGGTTCAATCCGCAGTATTGCCAATTTGGGGTGGAAGGCACTGGGGATTGAACTCAGGGACAGTTAACCCCTGCGCCCCGTCTCAAACCCTTTTTTGTATTTTGTTCAGAGACAGGGTCTCGCTGAATTCCTTAGAGCCCCAATTTAGCTGAGGTTAGCCTCCAATTTACAATTCTCCTATCTTAGCCTCCAGAGCCACTGGGATTCCAGGCATGCAGCATGACACCTGGCTTACAAATCTTAATAAAATAAAAATTGCAAAACATGTAAGACTTCTTAGGAGAGGAAAATTGACTTTTCTTTTCTTTTCTTTTTCTTTTGGCCTCTGATCCCTGAATCTGTTATTTGCTGGGAAGTCTCTCATGGGAAATATTTGTGTGCATTTTCATGTATTCTTGGAATTGAGTGTGGAGCTGGTTCTCAGCCTCCAGTGCCACATCATCAAATTTAGGAGACTGCAGATGAGTCCCTGCAGGATGCCTGAGAGATCCCATGGGAAAGACTAGACCTCAGGATGGAGAGTCAGGGACACTTACAGAAGAGTAGGCAATGTGACACCAGACTCTTCCTAGAATTTCAGAAAATCTAAGGTGAATTGAGGATCTGGGGGTACAAAGCAGCTGTGCCCCAGCCATGGATTTGGGGGTGAAAGCTGGGTAGCACTAGAGGAGTCTACCAAGACCTCCTTTTTTTGGGGGGGTTGCCTTCAAAAGGAGTGGGAGAAGTGGTGGCTATAGGAGGCCAATCAGCTAAGGCTTGGGCCACGGCAGCCAGCCAGAGGATCATTTTGCTCTGGAGCAGGATGGTGAGTGAGGGGACAGTTTTGGAAGGAATGATTTGCTGTCCCTGGGAGACAGGCTGAGAAAATTGCTGACAAGGTGGCACATCTATCCAGCCAGAGCCAGCCAGTGTGACATCAGAGTGGGGGCCTTAGGACTTAGCGAGAGATGAAGGCAACAACCGAGACGTGGAGGTGGCTGCTCTTGGCCACCTCTGGAACCTGGTTGGGGCATAGGGGCTACCTGGGGGGCTTTGAGTGGTGCTGTAAGGAGCCAAAATGGTGAAACAACGGGGAAACCCCCAGGATGGGCAAGAAGCAGGCAAAGGTAGCTTGCAGCTGGAAGGGTGTCCTGTTACCAGGAGTGCCACCACGGCTTAGCTTGCGACCTGGAAAGTGTGGTGTGGAAGGGGCCCTAGGGTGTAGAACGCAGTTGGTCATTCTTCCCTGAGGTGGGGGTCAGCCCAGGCTTGGAGGGAGGTGGACAGCACAGACATCACATGGCTCTCGCACCCCGGGTGACACTAGCGCATAAAACAACCTAGTTCCCAGAGATAAGGGGGTAGTGTTTTGCAAGAAATGGCCACGTTAAACATTCAGAAAGCTTGTAAGGCCCTCACCCTGCCATTGCTGTCACATACCTTTCATTCCACACACTTGTCAGGCAGGTGCTGTTAAGCACCAGGCACTTCTGTGGATGCTAAGAATACAAAGGGATATAACATAATATGTGTGAGCGTCAGTGTCATCCCAGGGCCCCGGGTTAGAGTAGAGCAGAGAAGGAAGACAGGGCCACTGAAGAAGAGTCTTACGGGTCCATCTAGAGAACCTGGCAGGTTCAAAAGCCCTGGGGCAGAGATGAGCTGGTGTGTTGAGGGTTGGCACGTGGCTCAGCGGAGCAAGCAAGGGGAGTTAAGAGAGGTCACTGGTGGCAAGACGAGCCAGGACAAGTCCCTTCTTTCTCCCCCTGAGATTGCTGAACTTCCTCCTTTACAAAATGCTCAAGCTTTCATGACTCCAGATTCTCGACCACAGGGACATCAGCTGTTGACCCACACAGCGAGGCACCCGGGAGACCGGCTGTCACAAGACCATCACGGGGATCCCAGGGGGCCAGAGAAAGCTAGGACAGCGTTTCTGTCACAGATATCCTGCCCATGTTGTCTACAGGACAGATGGCCCATTTGAGTGGCCGTCTAGAAGGTTAAGCAATTCCTGCTGTCCCAAGTCTGGGGTGACAGGAAAATGCTGTCCCATGTAGAGAATGGGATGTCCCCAGCCATTAGCCACTCTGCCCACAAATGCCATGTCTAGGGAAGCACCGACCTGGCAGCAGGGGCCATGGTGACAGTGTTTCTCACTGTGCTTTTGTCCTAAAGTTAGTCTCATACCATTTCTGAAGTGCTCAGACCTGGGCGCCCTGTGCTGCAGTGTTCCTGGCTGGTCTCTTGCCAGGCCCCTTTCTGCCTGTTGCTGAGACTGAGGCAGGAGCATATCAACTTGGAGGCCAGCCTTAGCTACAGCAAGGCCTCAGCAACTCAGCAAGATGCTGTCTGTGAATGAAATACAAATAGGCTGCGGGTAGGGGTTCATTGGCCGATAGCCCCTGGGTTCCATCCCTGGTGCCAAAAAAATCCAGACTGTGACTCCATGACTGTGGGTGCCGTGAGTCTCCTGGCTAAGTCTCCTGGCTGATTCTTTTCTCCTGCCTCTGCTTTGGCCAGGCGGAGGCCTAAGATCCAGTGGAGTCCAGCCCCTTGTTCTTCCCTTCACGTTTGTGTTCTCCTTTGTCAACGGGCAGGGAATTGGAGGGTGCCATCATTGCACTGTTCCATCTCTGGGCCACGCACACAAACAAAGCCTGAGCCCTTAGAGAGGCTTTCTCCCGCGAGAATCTCCCCAACCGCATGAACCTCATCGCCGCCATCTTTGTCTTTGCTGTGGTCATCCATTTCCAGGTGAGTCCAGTGTGAGCACAGGAAGTCTGCATTTCTTTTTCTTTATTTTTTGGTACCAGGAATGGAACCCAGGGCCACTTAAGCCCTGATCCCCATCCCCAGCCCTTTTTATATTTTATTTAGAGACATAGTCTCACTAAGTTGCTGAGGCTGGCCTCCAATTTGCAGTCATCCTGCCTCAGCCACCAGAGCTGCTGGTGATGACAGGCCTGCGCCACTGTCTCTGGCTTCAGAATAATTGCTTTTTCTGTTTTTTTTTTTTCCATTTAAATATGAATGACCATAGAGTGGACGTCAGTACATTTGAAACCAGTTTTTCTGCGTTTTTTTCTGTGTGTGCCCCAAGCACAGTAGGAGTGAGGGGAGGGGCAGGTGCTCTCCAGACTGTCAGAAGTTGGGTGCCAGAGCTGATGCCACTATGCCTCTGGACCATAGGGGGCAGCGAGGCAGTAAAGGGTGCCCTGTTCTTTGTCCTCAGGGCTTCCGGGTTGACCTGGCCATCAAGACAGTGCACTACCATGGCCAGTACCACACCTACCCAATCGAGCTCGTCTTCATCTCCAACATTCCGATCGTCCTGCAGTCTGCCCTGGTCCCCACCTCTACATCATCTCCCAGATGCTGTTGGGCCACTTCAGCGGGCACCTGCTCGTCAGCCTGTTGGGCACTTGGTCTGTCAGTCAGATGTTCTTAGGGAGCCTCCCTGGCCACAGAGTGGTGGTGCTGCTCAGCATCTGTGCGTCTTGCTCCTGACCAAGTGTCTCACCCACAGATCTCCTCCCCTGTGACCTTTCCCAAATTCTGTGCAGGACGTTTTTCATAACAGGGACTGAACCCAGGGGACCTTGACCCCTGAGCCCTTTTCCAACCCTAATTAGAACCAGGGTCTCACTAAGCTGCTTAGGGCCTTTCTAAGTGGCAAGCCTGGCCTCCAACTTGCAATCCTCCTGCCTCAGCCTCCTCAGCATGGGGTGACAGGTGTGTTTCACTGTACCCGGCTGCAATCACAGTTATGGTCTTCTCTGGGTTTATTTCAAAGCTCAGGTTAAGTAGACGCAGCATCCCAGACCTTATGTTTCTTCTTACCAGGACATGTCTTTTGGAGGCCTCACCCGCACCTACCCAGTTGGTGACCTGTCTCTGCCGGTGTCCTTTGGCTCCATGTTGGAGGACCCTGTCCATGCAGTAGTTTATCTCATGTTCATGCTGGGCTTCTGTACCTTGTTCCCTGAGACCTGGGTCAAGGTCTCGGGCTCCTCTGCCAAGGACGTAAGTATGAACAGAGGTTCTTAATGTGTCGCTCGGCTTGTTTCTTTGTCCCAGTAGTGGTGTATGACATTCAGGTGGGCCACCCACCTTGGTGAGACAGTTCAGAGCATTAAGGAAGACAGACAAAGCTCAGCTATCAGCAGCAGGTCTGAGAACCTGAAGCAGAGTCGAAAAACACACCTTGTCTGGTCTTTTCCTTATGGCACCTTGTTTGTCCAGGGACACTTAACCCCTGAGCCACCTCCCAGCACTTGTTATATTTTATATGGAGACAGGGTCTCACTGATCTGCTTAGGCTCTTGTTAAGTAGCTGAGGCTGGCCTCCAACTTGCAATCCTCCTGCCTAAGCCTCCCAAGCTGCTGGAATGACAGAAGTGCACCCCCAGCCCTTAGGAAATTTTTAAAGTCCGTGTTAAGATGTAGAGTTTCAGAAAGAGCCCTTTAAGTGTCCAGCAGCTCGAAACCTTTTTCTCTGAACCCACCTCTGAGCCCATTCTCTGCTCTGAGCATTATGCAGGTGGCCAAACAGCTGAAGGAGCAGCAGAGGGTGATGTGGGGCCACTGGGAGACATCCCTAGTGCATGAGCTCAACCAGTGAGTGCAGTACCCGCCCCCAGTCAGCAGGTACAGCTCCCAGGCCTCGAGCACTGGTGGGCCTTTGACTTGTGGTCTCCAGTGTCCATGGTCTTATTATCAGATCACAGGGCAGGCAAGGTCCCTGTGTCATTGGATATTCATTAACCTGCTAAGTGCTGGATGCTGGGGACATGGAAAAAGATGCCTTTTGCCCTCTGCAGGGAGCAAAAATAATGCAGCCTGGCAACCCAGCATGGGGCTCTGTAGGGACTGTGCTGGCAGCAGGGGACCCTCACCTCTGCTCATGGTGGTGGGATGCTGCACTAGGCATCTAGGAGCAGGTGCTCAGGCTCTGAGCACAGAGTGGGGCTCCAGATGGACCTGAGCTGAAGCGCCGAGCTCTGTGGGGTACATTTTAAAACCAAGGAAGGAGGATGGCAAGGTGGAGGCCAACGTCTGAAACTTAGTGAGGCCCTAAGCAAATCAATGAGACCCTGTCTCTAAATAAAATACAAAAAAAGGACTGGGGACGGAGCTCAGGGTTTGAGCACCCCTGGGTTCAATCCTCAAGACCAAAAAAAAGACCGATGGTGGATCTGGCTGAGAGGCGAGCAGATCCTCAGAGTTTGAAGTGGTGATTGATGCGGGGAGGTCAGTTCCAGCAGACAAAGCCATGGCAAAGAGAAGTCCAGAGACCAGCTGGGCCATGGCCAGGTTACCCGTGTGGCCATCTTTGTCAAGGAGCTGAGCGAGGTGGGCAGCATGGGCACCCTGCTCTTCTGAGAGTCATGCCTACCTGAAGACCAGGGAGGGAGGAGACCGGGCAGTGCCTCGGAAGGCAGTGGTGGCCAGGGGCCGCGGTGCTGTGGCGTGTGGGGACATCGTCATCTGGCTGACGTCTGCCCCTCCTCTCCAATGTGGGGCAGCCACCCTCGGCGGGGCTTCTCTCCTCTTTCTGGCTTTGGTAGCTGCAGCTGTGACAGGTATGGGGAGCGCTGTTCCCATTTTCTGACTGACTTTGTTTTTTTTCTCCCCTCCCACCCTGAGTGATGTGTGCAGCCACCATGGCATCCCTGGTACCCACAAAGGTGCCTTTTTGACTCTGCTTAGAAGCACAAAATCTCTGTGTGTGGCCTTAGGGTGGTCGGGCGTCAGGTCGCACCTCCTCAGGAGACAAGGACAGCATCACCAGCATGTCCCCATCATCACCAGCGGTGGCACTATCTGGGTGCAGACTGTTTCCATGGGGGACGTTGGGTCCTCTGGGCTCAGGATGACATACCTCCCTACCCAGCCATGGGTGGCTGATCTCCCACCAAGTGTCCAGATGGGCCTCATGCTGGGGCAGAGCCAGGACTGCCATCCCTGCCACCTCATGGCCACTTGTGGCCAGGCAACTTTGTCCTTGTCTGGGGGAGGCTTGGGTTTGCCACCTCCACCCTCGCCTGATCGAGCTCGTTTCCCTCAGGGGATCACCCTGCCACGTCCACTTGTCCAGACTGTGGTGTGTCCTCACTGTGCACCTGCCCCCGCGCCCCTGAAAAGGGACATCTTCTCTCTCCCTCTGTTTCTAGAATATTCTGACTGCACTTAGGGCCCAAATGCAAGTAAGGGGACAGCAAGACACCACCAGCTCTCTCGGCCTCCACCATATTCTTCCTCCACCACATAAAGAGGCCAAGAGGGGAAGTTCAGGCTCAGGACCTGAGCTCAGGGTCAGGGGCTCGGGTCCCTGGGAAGATGCTTTGGTGTCTAAGACAGAAAGACAATGATGTCTGTGGTGACAGGTGACATAGACCATGAAGCTGGGGACCTTTCCGGAATTCTCAGCTGCCCCTCTCAGACTCAGCTGCAGGCTCCCTTGGCAGGGTGCCCCAATTCTCCATGGGCCCTCTCATGGCTCAGTAGAGGTGGCATACTGTGCCCAGAGACCTGGAATAAGAATCAGAGGGGCCTCTGCCTAGCCCAGGGCCCAGCACATTCTCCCATCTGGCCTTGTCTAGACCCAGTCCCCAGCAGGGCAGCCCCACCACCAGCCACCTCCCAACCCAAGGGGGCCTCTGCAGTACCTCTCCTGCTCTTGTTAGAGGGCAGGGCCTCTCAGGCCACGGCTGAGGATTCCATGGCCTCTGGCAGGTAGGCCCAGTCCCTGGCTCCCAGGCTGTGACTGGAGAGTGTCAGAATTCAGAGGAGCTCTCGGTTCTGTTGTCTCTATGTGGCCTGGGCTTCCAGGCCATGGGCAGTGATCACAATAGGTGGGTGGGCAGGGGCTGACCCAGCTTCCAGGGGACTGTCACTGTGGACGCCAAAATGGCATAACTGAGATATGATGGATAAATGATAAATAAAGGCAACTTTTTACAAACTGCTGGTTCACTGTGTTGTTTCTGCTAAGGCTCATCCCCAGAGACATGCTGGCCTGCAGCCTGACATTCCTCCTGCTGGGAGCATCCCCTTGTGAACATGCCTGCGTCCGAATGACTCAAGAGGCTGAGGCAGGAGGATCATGAGTTGGAGGCTAACCTCAACAATTTATTGAGGCCCTCAGCAACTCACGAGACCCTGTGTCTAAATATAAAAAGTGCCAGGGTGGGCCTCCATCGTCCAGCAGCCATGTGGTTCAGTCCCAAATACAAAGAAAACAAAGACTCCAAGTCAGGAACCTCCTGCCCCAGGAAGTCCTGGGCCTTTTCTCTCTACCCTGGGAATTTGGGGCTGTGCCTCGGGCCACCTTCAACCAGCCTCAGAGCAGAGCAGATGGACCCAGGGTCAGATAGCAAGTGGGTGTGTGTGTGTGGGGGGATGGACTGGGGCTCAGGACCCAGCTTCTCCTGCCCCCCCTGTGTCTGCCACCGATTTCAGTGGCCAGGTGGCTCTTTCCGCTTGGGGCAGACTCTGCTCACCACTTCCTCCATGAGGTCCCTGTTCAACCATGGAGGCCTCGAGGAAGCAGCTGGTCCCCAGGAGGCAGCTGAGAGGCCAAGCTCCAGGCTCTGCCTACCCCAGGCCCCTGCCTGCAGGGACCTTCTTGAAGCCAGAAATTAGCGGTCCTGGTGGTGTCAGCAGCCACCACTGGCTCCCATCCCCAAGGTTTTCTTCCCATCGCTTCCTCCACTGCTGACCCCCACCTGCATTCTGGCCTGGCATGGTCCTCAGTAGCATAATACCCATGAGCCTCCCATCCTAGCCTCTGGGTGCGTGGCCAAGGGAAGGGCAAAGCTTCCTGATGAGGACCGGTGCCTGAGCATGTAGCACCATCCAAGGGCCGTCCTCCAAGGACCATCAAACACTGACCCGAGCTTCAGCACCCACCAAAACCAATGATGTGTCTCCTTGGAGGCTCCTAGGGGTGCTCTAATTATGCCAGAACCCACCTCACTCCTTGCCCAAAATCTTCTGGGGCCACATCACCCATCTGTCCATTCTAGAAGCATTAAAGCCTGGATGAAAAGCAAATAGACCGGAATCAGGAAAGGTCTAGCAGTTTCCATGAGGCCAGAACACGTGCATGCCTGTAGGGCATGACTTGCTGCCCTGCCCGCTTCCCGTCCTGAGGCTGCACACATGTCAGGGATGGTGCCTGGCAATCCGCCAGGAGGCAGTGCTGTGGGTAGTGACAGAAAAAAAACAGACCACCTCCAGGAAGTTCCAAGACTCTTTCAATCTCATGGACATCTGGTGCCTTCTCTTACAGACCATGGGATGGGTGGACTTGTGAACTCGCTCCACCCCTCTGACATTTATCCTGATTGGCTCCTGTGCAGTATATTAGCTGTGTGTACTTACTCATTAAATGAGATCCTGCTTTGACTGGTCTTCTTTGCGCATCTGATTGTCCTCCAGTGATGGAGTGCTGGGTGTGGGCAGCCAGTTGACCTTTGCCTCTCTTGGCTGGTCAAGTTCAAGGCCAGGCTCAGCAACTTAGAAAAACCTGGCCTCAAAAAATAGTTCTGGGATGTGGCTCTGTGATCGGCCATTCCTGGAAAAATCTCCAATCCCTACAAATTAAAAAGAATATGCTGAACACTGGGTGATGCATGTATCCTGAAGTCTTCAGGGACTAAGGTATTGCATGTACAGTTCCAAAATGCAGGACATTGGAAGTGGCATGGACAGTGCAGAAGTTGATGACAGGGAGCGCCTTATGGTGGGTCTTGGGCTCAATAGCAATTCTTCAGCCTTGCACTTGATGAGTCTCAAAGTCAATGTCAGAGAGACACCTTGATCTGGTTTGGGGGTCTCCAGAGAGGAGGCCTGGGGAGCTTGTGGCCAGGGACCAGAGGCGGAGGGTGGTACCCAGGGCAATTTCCACTGAGAACCCCTTCTGTGCCTTCCTGGGTTGTGGTCCCAGGGACTGAACCCAGAGGTGCCACCCCCCCCAAGCATCCCAGCCCTTTTAAGACAGGACCTTACTGAATTGCTGAGGCTGGCCTCCACCTGGCAAGTCTCCTGCCTCAGCCTCCTGACGCACTGGGATGACAGACACACCCCACCGCACCAGGCTCCTTCGGACTTTCCAAGCAGTCCCCCTACGCTATGCCAGCGAACACCTACTGCAGCATAGCCTTCCCAGATGTCTCCCACTTGGGCGCCTCCCCACGCTCTGCTCTTCTCCTTATGGGGAGCAGGCGGCAAAAAAACTTGGGCGAGCGTGGCCACTCCCCAGGTGCTGGGAGTGGGCTACACCAAGAGTGTGGGCCGGAAGTGGTCCCAACACAGGGTCTGGGAATGGGTGGCGCAGGAACGGGGGCGTGGCTATGCTCCAGGGGGGGTGGGTGGGGCGTGGCAAGAGCAGGGGCGGGGGAGCGTGGCAACGCTCCTGGGGGTGGCATGGGCCGGGCGTGTGCGGAACCAGGACTGCACTGTACATGTGCGTCCAGCGGGTATGCTGCAGCCTCCTGGTTGCTGGCCATGCTTTGCTTTGCGGCGACAGCAGAGCCCCCGGGACCGCTAGGAGGCGACAATACATCTCCACTTCGGGTCTTGTTAGAGCCAGAAATCCCCGCCAACGTCCACACCCAGCTCGCAGCTGGGCTCCTCTAGGGAGGGCGCGGCTGTCCCTCACCCGGTGGCTGGAGCTGCCTGTTGCAGGACGCCCTCGACCTCCGTGGCCCCTGGCCGGTCCCGCTGGGCTCTGGGCCACTGGAGCCGCTGGTTTTCAGGGACACTGCCCAGGGGACAGGTCACTTCATGGGTCTCCCCGGTCACTGGAGGAATGTGTTGGAGTCGGCTGGGGTGCGGGAGCCCCGGGACCCTGGCAGATTTTTGCCACCGCCACTACGTCCTGAGTGCGACAAGTTCTTAGGTTGAAGAGTGCAGGTGGCCAGCAGCCAGAGCTGTCCCTAGGCTGCCAAGTGCAGGTGCCTTGGGTTTGGGATTCGCCCCTTGTGTTGGGACTGAACTGAACCCAGGGGCGCTTGCCAGTGCTGCATGAGCCAGCCCATTTTGACTTTTAATACAGGGTCTTGCTAAGTTCAGAGGCTGGCCTCAAGTTTGCCATCCTCCGGCTTCAGCCTTCAGCCTGGGATGACAGGCGCCCGGTTCGGATCTGGGCTTCTCCAATGGCTGGAACAGTTGGAAAGGGGTCCGCAAGGGACAATGATGGTGGCCCTAGACGCTGTCTGTTGCAGGCAGGGGTGATGTCTGGAAGCCTGCCTGGTTGTCACTGCGCTCCCGCCCCCACCCCTGCTTAGGTCCCTCTGGTCCTTAGGTGAGCCTGGTGTAGGATCCGAGCCCTAGGGGTCCCCCTGCGTCCCCAGGCCCACATCCACCCTGCGTCCCCTGTGTTCTGCACAACATAGCACCCCACGGCTGCCGGTGTGCCAATTAATCACGCGAGGCTGACGGTGCAGACCTGCTTGCCGGCAGCTGATGGTGATGGCGACAGGAGGTGACAGAGCGGAGAATCGGTGGGTGCCTATTGGCCCATCTTTTCGCACAGCCTATTGATCATGGCCTACCACGGTGAAGAGGACGACAGAGGCCCCCAACACCTGGGTGCCCAGCCACCGTTCTCCAAATGGGAGGTGGCAGTTTGGTGAATCGCCCTTGGAAGGGGACAAGGAACAGTGCTTACTGATGGGTGAGCAGGGAGAGGGGTGGCCACTGCCCTCCATCCCTGGCTCTGCTTTTCTGAGGCCTGGGACCAAGGGAGCCCACTGCTCTCTCCCCTCAGTGCAACCCTGGGACTGCAGCCCAGGGTCTTTCTCCCAGTGGGGATACTGGGTGGAGCTAGTGACTTCGCCTGGTCTGATCCTCTCAGCTCTGAGGCCATCCCCAGACCTTGGGTTCTTATCCTCCAAATGGATATTTTTCTTCTAAGACCAGCGTATGTGTTCCCACCTATGACAAGGGACAATGTGCGATGTCATTCAGTGTCCTCATTAAAGATGGAGTTGCCTCTGCTGGCCTCTGGGAGCCATTGTGAGGGAGCTGACACTCAGGTCACCAGAGCAGCCCCATGTCCTCAGGCCTTTGCACCCCATAGGAATGTCGAGCCTCAGAGACCCGCGGAGACTCTGTCCATCAGGGACAGCGCGCTGTGGCCTTCAGTCCCCCTGCTGACTCCTCACAGGGGCAACATGCACTCCCTTTGTCCCATCCTGACTTGTGATGTCATGGGTGGGGACAGACAAAGGGAGCAGAGACAGCCAGCAGCACCTACCTGATAACACGGTTTCCTGGGTTGGAGGCAAATTCTTGATGGGGGCAACGGAAGATTCCAGAACTTGGTGCAAGGAAGTGAAGCCCTCGATGTACAGCATGTGCACCTCATTAATGAATAGCACGCTGGGGACAAGCTCTGACATGCCCTGATTGATGTACTTGTTAACCACCTTGTTGATCTCACCTTGGAAGGGTCCCAAACAGTGGGGGAAATGTTAACTGCTCTCTTCTCCACACCTCAATTCCCTCCAGACTCAACCCTGCAGCCTGGTTCTCCTACTGGCTCTCAGACCCAGTACTGGACCATTCCAGGTTTTGTGTCATCATTTGAAAACAAGAATCATGCCAGGTGTGGTGGCACATGCATATAACCCCAGCAGCCAGGGAGATTGAGGCAGGAGAATCGCAAATTAGAGGTCATCCTCAGCAACTTAGTAAGGCCCTGAGCAACTCAGTTGAGAACATGTCTCTGAATACAATACAGAATAGGGCTGGGGATGGGGCTCAGGCATCAAGAGTCCCTGAGCTGAATCCCTGTACCCTCATCTGAAAAAAAAGAAAACAAGCATCATTTCACCCAAATGCCACAAAAAAACCTTCCAAGGATCTGTGTGGGGTGAATTGTCCAGGAGCTGCCCCATCTAGCCCGAAGCCTGATGCCAAGACACCTCACTTGGGAGCCCCAGGGAGATGTGTTTTCATATGCAAATTCTCCTCTGCTGCACTTAGTCAAGAAGCCCTTTTGGGGGTCCTGTGTGACAATGCTCAGGTCCATTAACTTTCCATCAAGTGCAGTTGGAATTCTCTCCCCAGGAAACTTGAGGAAGGAGGGTCAGAGCAGGCCCAGTCTCAGCCCCAGAACCTTCAGTCCCTGCAGAACGGCGGACCCACCTCAGGTCCCAGCCCTCACCTTCCAAACCAGTGCCCCCTGTCATCAGGATGGAGGTGTTCCCAAAGAACCGACATTTGAAGCCTGTCCTCACCCAGAGCCAAGACACAGGGCTGTCAAAACCGAGTTCAGAGACAGATCTGCTCTTGGAAAAATTACTAAACAAAATCAACAACAACAACAACAAAAAACCCCACAATAAATCTGGAATAACACCTCTTGGTAGAGAAATGACAGAATTTTCAGTTTTGCAAGATGAAAGATGTGGAGATCTACTTCCAAAAATGTGAACACTACCAAACTGGACACCCATAAATAGTTATGATGGTGAATTTTGTGTGTGTGTTTTACAATAATAAAACATTTTTTCCTCCATGTCAAAAAGTAAAATATCTTAGGGCAGATGACTGAAACTGAAGGAAAACTCAGCCAGGCCTTTGGCTCAGTGGTAGAGTACTTACTAGCATGTGTGAGACATTGGATTTTACTCTCAGCACCACATAAAAAATAATTAAAACAAAAGTATTGTGCCCAACTACACTGAAAAAAATTTAAAAAAGGAAATTAAAGGAAAACACATGAGTTCCCATTATTATTGCCTTCACTTATTACTTGAACAGAAATTGTAAAACTACTGGATGCATCAGTGGTGAATTCACATACATGAACTATGATTGAAATCTTAGAAGGCAGGCATGAGTGGCCACTACAAGTTTGGCCTTCTGGTTGGTAGTTTCTGAAGGCAGAGCTTTGGCCTCTATAATCTCAGTGGCCAAAAATATGGCGTATCCATAGTAATGAGTGCCATTCTGCCTAAAGGAACTGCCGTCAGTGAAGCAGATAAAGTCAGGCTTGGTGAGTGGTCCCTCCGAAATGGAAGAATGACAGGGGAGAAAATCATCCAAGGTTTCCAAGCAATTTTAAACTGGTGTGTCAGGTGTAGGGGTTGTTGGCAGCAGTGAGGCAGGGTTCAGTGCAGGGCAGTGGAGGAATGAACCATTAGGGTTTTCCAGAAAGGAAGTGAGGAGCGACAAGACTCAAGATGGAGGAAGGGTTTGAAGGCCCTTATAAGCTAAAAGATCCCTCAAATGATGTGGGGAGTGGATAGTTAAAGGGGCCCTGATAGTCAACTTAGAGGCTTCTTTGTGTAAAATTTGTCAAGCAGCCAGAGCTCTTAAACAAGCCCCCCCCCCACGGATAGTAGGGTCTAGTTGCTTGGACAAATATGCCACAGTTGCAAATGTAGGCCCATAGTTTTGACCCAAGACCCCAAGTGCTTGCCCCCCTTTTTTCATGGACATATAGATGAAATGGTTTTGAAAGATCGTGAAGGTAAAGGCCAGGTGCCTTTAAGAAAAGTTGCTGAAGTCTGCAAAAGTGGTAGTGGGGGAAGAAGGCAAGAAATTCACCAGGGGGTCCCTTTGCTAGGTCATACAGGGGTTTGGCAAGAAGAGAGTAATTTGGGATCCATGCCCTAAAAATAACCTGATAGTCCTAGAAATGATAGTATTTCAGCTTTCGTTTGAGGCACCGGAAGATTAGAGAAGAGTTGCCTCCTATCCAGTGTTATTGTTTTTTCCCCAGTGCAAGGTGAAAACCAAGGTAGGTGACAGTAGACTGGGAAACCTGGGCCTTGTGGGGAGATACCCTATATCCCTTATCTGCTAGGAAATTAAGAAGCTGGGTGGTGTGGGATTGAGAGTGTTCCCAAGAGGGACTACATAGAAGAAGGTCATGGACATATTGGAGGGGAGTAGAGTCAGGACAGGTGGGGTGAAAGGAGGTGAGGTCCTGGGCAAGAACTTGGCCAAAGAAATGGAGACTATCCCTGAATCACTGTGGGAGGACGCTCCAGGTAAGGTGACGAGAATGGCGGGTGCGAGGATCAGTCCACGTAAAAGCAAAGATTTTCTGAGATTCTGAGGACAAGAGAATAAAAAAGAAGGCATCTTTTAAATCTAGGACTGAGATGTGGGTAGTAGTAGCAGGGATCTGAGGGAGGACCGTGTAGGGGTTGGGCACTAGCAGGTGGATGGGGTCCACAGAGGAGTTGATGAGGTGAAGGTCTTGAACCAGCCTGTAAGACCCGTTAAGTTTCTTAAATGCCAGAATGGTGGTGTTGAAAGGAGAGTGTGTATGCCTAAGATACCCCTTTTATACTAAATCCTGGATGATGGGTTCAAATCCGAGGAGGACTGTGGTTGTTAGTGGATATTGTGGTTGACTAATATATCTTGAAGGGTCCCATAAGACAATATGAATAGGACTGCATTTAGCCATAGAGGGTGTAGCTGTTTCCCAAATCTCAGGATTAACTGGTTTAGATAGTCGTGGGAAGGTGCATGATGGAGGTGCATCTGTCCCTAGGATCATCATGAGGAAATGAGAGGCAAGGGAGGTGTGGGGTGATATGTGAATAGTGACCTTCAATAGTGAGAGTATGTCCCTTCCCAGAAGGGGAATGGGGCAATGGCTCATAATGAGAAAGGAGTGTGTGAAGGACAAAAGGGATCCCTGCATATTGCATGATAAGCGGGGGGGGGGCATTCGAGGGAAAATCTGTTTACCTCCTACCCCGACAATAGGAGTTTTTGAGGGTGTGGTAGGACCCCAAAACTCCCTCAAGACCAAAAAAGCAGCACCACTTTCCAAGAGGAAAGTAATGTAGTGTCCATCCACCAGGAAGTGACCCTAGGCTCTTGCTTCTTGATGGTAGTAGTCAGGAGGGAAGGCCCAGGGCTCCATCAATCCTCCTCTGCCAAGCCCAGGAGAGGCTGGAGTTGTAAGGTGGCTGACCAACCTCCCCTCCGGGTTTTTGGGCCGTCTGACCCCCAGTGCCCCCTTTGGTGGCATTTTGGGCAGGGGGTGGAGGGTGCCCTTGGCAAAGGACAAGCCTTGGCCCAATGTCCCTCCTTACCACATTTGAAGCAAGTTCCAGGGGGTATCTTATTAGGACCGTGTGATGATGATCTTCTCTGAATGACCTTGGCCAACATTTGGAATTTGGCGTTTTCATCCCTCTGCCTATGGCATTCGCTTTTGTCCTCTCTAACATGGAAAACCTTGAAATCGACTGCAAGGATTTCGGTCTGAGGAATAGCAGGGCCCTGTTCAAGCTTCTTAAGCTTAGCTTTAATTTCAAGGTAGCTTTGGGCCAGGAAATATGTCATTAAGACATGACGGCCATCAAAGATTTCTGGGTCGAAGTTTGTGTACTGTTGGAGGGCCTTGGTTAGTGTATCCAGGGATTCTGAATGTGTTTCTTCCTTCTTTTGAATGACCTTCTGCACCTTTTGAAAATTAATGGCCTTTTGGGTGGCCTTCTTCAGGACCGCCAAGAGGCAGGATGCAAAAAGATCACATGACTGTATGCCTCCAGGGTTGTTGTAATCCCATAGAGTATCCTGCTCTCAGACAGCAGGAGGGACCATGGGGTGGTTGGGATTGGTCCTATGATTTTCATCAGCATGGGCCTGGGCTAGTTCCCAGACACGTTTCCTTTCCTCAGGGAGAAGTGTATTGACTAGGAGCATGTAAGTGTCGTGATGAGTGAGGCTATATGCTTGCAGGACCCATTGAAACTCCCGAATGTAAGTGGTGGGGTCAGTGGTGAATGAGCCTAACTTCCTCTCTAGCTGAGTAATGTCTGACATGGAGAAGGGCACATGTACTCTGATAACACCCTCGGGACCAGCTACCTCATGAAGGGGTGAGATTGTCATGGGGATGGGAAGGAGTCCCTTAGACCTGGTAACAGGAGAACTGAAAGAGGCAGTCGGCGGTGGACAGTAATAAGAGGGAGGGAAAGGGGATGTCTCTGCCGAGGAGGAGGTGGAGCGGGCCGAAGAGGGCGGAGGGGAGGGAGATGAAATGGAAGCCTGAGGATCCGTGGAATCAGGCGGAAGAAGAGGAGAGTATAGCGGGAGAGAAGGGGCAGATGGGGTTGGGCATAATGTGGGGGTTCATCTGCCAGGTCAAATGAGGAAGAATCTGTGAAGTCAGGAGTAGAAGCAGGGGAAGGGATGGGTTTGCAAGCAAGGAGGACTTGAGAGGGAGAACAGTAAAAGCAGAGAGCAGAAGGCTAAAACCTTCAATGCAGGGAATCTCCCTCCACTTTTTCAGGCACTGGCAATAGTCAAAAAGGTCTCAGAGGAGATTTGAATCTAACGAGCCTTCTGGAGGCCAATGATTGCCATTATCCAGTGGATATGTAGGCCAATCTTGGTTACAGAATTTGATCAGAATTTTGGGCTTGATGTCTGGTGTGAGGGAGAATGTGGCCATATTTCTTAATAGACATTTGAGAGATGAGGCTTCAGGTACAGACAAAGAGGCACCCATAGTCACAGGGAGAGATGGAAGAGAGAGAGAGAGAGAGAGAGAGAGAGACAAAGGGATAACCTGGGCTGTAATGGCTTCCTGGAAGCTTAGATCGAATGGGGGGTCAAGTGGGCATCCAAAAAATGACCGGCCATCACGAGGAAATATAGAGGGCACTACTCAGATTATTTATTATATTTATTATTTGTTGTCTACTTCTACCCACAAGGCAGGTGATTATTTTTCTTATTTATTGATGTATCATAAGACACTGTGAAGCAGTGGTTGGAAAATACTGGGCACAGTATAAATGCTTGTGTGAGTGAATGCAAAACTATCTACAACTCTAAAATGTGTATCTAATGAATAAAGATAAGGAATTTTGCTAGGTTACCTGCAAGTAAGAGTGATTGTGTAAAAAAAAAGCATCATGAGGCATATATATACACTAAGGAGGCTCCAGAAATATTTTTGGGTTACTCCTTCATTCACTCATGCAAACTTAACTTTTATTGAGTGCATACAATACGTTTTATGGAGCTGGGAAAACAAGGACAGGAGATTTTCTACCCCAAAGGCAAGGTGTGGATTCCCATCTGGCTACTCTTTTTTTTTGGCTCTGAGTGTAGATTTAAATGAGGAAATACATGGAAAATGAAATCCCTTTTTTTTAAACAAATGAGATAACTAGGACTCAGGGGTTTCTTAAAGTAGAAACTATTTTGCTTTCCCTCTTTTCCCAAAGCAGCAGATTTCTGGGCTCACCAATCAATTAACAGTGTGAGTTGGAGGAGGAGGCAACTGCCTTTGTCACTAGGATCAATTTCCTCTCTCTCTCAGGGCTGGTGGCTACAGACTCCCCAGGCCACACCTTGTAGCAACTGAAGCTGTAGGCAGCCTTGCTTCCAATAGCACCTTCCCAGTGGATGATCTGTTGACACAGGGGACCCAAGGACTCTCCTGGGATCTAGACTGAGAGTGCCCCTGGGCCTGGTGAATGCTGCCAGTGCCTGCATTACCTGATGGACCCTGGCCAGGCACCCGCAGTCAGTGGGAGAACAGAAACAAAGTTATAGGCACCTGCCAGGAACAAGAATGCAAGCCATGGGAACTGCAACTCTGTCATCCACCTGCATATTGCTGTTTCACCCCAGGGGTGACCAATACCAACCTAAGGTGAAAGAGTTTGTTATTGTCTGGTTGTGCAACAAAAGAAGAAGAGGCATAGGTTTGATTTTGTGTCTCCTATTTTTCTATTTTTTAAAAATTCTCTTATGATATTGGGGATGGAATCCAGGGCCTCCCACATGCATTGCAAGTGCTGTTCCCCTGAGCCCCACCCCAGTGCCATCCTCTTTTTCTTTGTGCTCCATTGAGTTGTCAGCAGCTGTGCTGGTTCTTACTTCCAGTGAATCCAAAGTATGGCCTACACTCCATGCCTCCATTGCTCTGGCCTCCCTGTTCAAGCTGTGGTCTCTCTAAGCTGATGACCCCAGGTGAACTCCTGGCTTCTCCCACCTGTAGACTCCTAACTGTATGAAAAGACCAGTGGAGCATATATTTTCCATCCTTTTCTTTTTAAATTAATCACTACCTATACTAGAGTTTGAATCTGGAATGACCCCTACAGGCCGAGGTGCAAAAGCTTTCATCTCAGCCACAGGTGCTATTGGGAGCAGGTGGGAGTTTTAAAGGGGGGGGGGTGAGTGAGGAGTTTCTTTTTAGGCGCCTGATTTCAGGGGACTGAGGAACTCGGGTCTCTTTATTTTTCACTCTTTTTCCCAGCCATCATTAAGGGAGTACCTTTCGACCATCCACTCCCAGAATGTTATGTGTTTTCACACCAGGCTCAAAAGCAACAGGGCAAACAACCATGGACTGAAGCCTGCAAACCATAAGCCAGAATATACTTTTGTCTTTCTAAGTTGTTTACCTCAGATTTTTGTCACAGTAATTGAAAGCAACACAAGAACAAAGCAGTGGAGGGGACTACATTATAAAAGTTGTAACTTAGTGAAAAATTGGGTGAAACACCCTAGAACCAAGTCAGGAACAGCACCTTGCCATCATCCCATATTACTGCATTCTTGCCCTAGTCCCTGCTCCCTCCAGATGTATCCCGTGCCCCTGCCCACATGCTCAAAGACTAAGACACCCCAAACACCACATGGCATATCTGGGTGCAGGTATTCGTTTGCAGGTTCCCCTCCATGTGTGTCTTTTTTTTTTGTACTCTTTCAGTTTCAGTGGAAGGCCTTGTGACTCATGAAGGTTCTTACATCTGGATTCTGTTAATTCATATTTAGAATATAGTCCACAACTTCATTTCTTTTTCCTCCATATATCATGCAGAATGGCAGCTGGATGTAGAGATCTGTTCAGAATGATCTCTGATTCTGAAAAAAGTTCTGAATTTTAAATTATGTATTGGGACCTGAGGGAAATAACATTAGAAACAAGATCACAATGCTGATGTCCACCAATTTAAGCTCACCAGGGTGTCAACTGTGGTCAGAGTCAGTTTACTAAATTTTCTGGTGTCTTCACAGCCATGCAGAAGCATCTCAGAAAGAAGCATTGAGCAGTGCCCCCTAGAGGATTCTGGCTTCTACTCAATAACTACAAGATGTGAGTCAGGAAAGGGTAAAGAAGTGAGACAGCTTGGTGATTGGGCATCTTAATTACTTTGTCTCAGGTGTGGGAAGATTACTGGAGAGTGACAGTCCATTTTGGTAAAAAGGCAGCTGTCACTCATGTTAAAAGAAATGAGAGACTCAGAGATTTTTTCTGGCCTTAGAATCAGTCTCCACCTAGTTTTCAATAAGACCACCATGTGGTCCTGCCTGAGGTTTTCATTCTATTAGCAGTGAATGTTTTGACATGAGGAGATCATGGATGAGCCACCAATTGCCAGGAAAGTCATTTTACTTTCTCAGTTCCTCTCAGGGTGTAGATGAAAACAGCACTTATTTTATTTTGTCAATTGCCATATTTCCAATGGCCTCGAGTTTTAGTAAGAGGAGGTTTATACTTAGTAAGTTATATGATATTTAGATAGGAAGTGTCTCCCAAAAATCATGTGTGAGAAAATATGTAATTGTTCAGAGGTGAAATGATTATATCATGAGAGTTGTAACATAATCAGTGGATTAATTAATTTGGTCTGTTAATAAATTTAAGGGGTTAATTGGTGATAATTATAGGTGAGTAGGATGTAAGCAGATCATTGGGGGTGTATCTTTTTGTTTATATTTTGTCCCTGGCCAGTGATGCTCCCTCAATCCCTCTCTCTCTTGGTAGCCATGAGCTGAGAAGCATTCCTACACCTTCCACTGTGATATTCTGCCTCACCTCAGGCCCAGACTGATGGAGTCAACCAGGCATGGACTGCAGCACTGAAACCATGAGTTGAAATTAGCTTTTCCTCCTCTAGGGAGTTTGTTGGGTATTTTGATGGCAGTTATGGAAAGCCAACTAACAGAGTGAATAAGAGAGCTACCAGGACACTTGGGTGGTGGAGTGCTCAACTCATCATCATGCTTGAGGGATCAGCATCTGTAATTCTTTGGGGATAAAGATTATCTGAGGCAGATCTAGGAAGAGGCAGTTCCAGAGGTGTACTTGAGGGGAGGAAAGGACGAAGCTGCAGGCCAGGCAGGAAGCTGGCAGAGAAGGGAGCAAATGGGGAAGCTGAGGCCTGCCTCTGGACCATGCCCACTTCTCTGCCTGCTGCATGGTTTCTCTAGGAAAAATGAAAAGGAATGGTGAGCTGTTTAAACCAGTCCTGACTCTCTCAGTAACTTGGTGACATGTCTCAAGACTTCCTTTTGTGAGGGCTGCCCATGACCTCACTCTGGCCAATGGAGTCCTGGGAATGGTCTTAAATGTTATCAAACTAAGAGTATAAAGAGACTGCCCCCTCAATGGCCATTTTCCTTTTGTTCTCGGCAAACCTGGGGTAGGTAATGCCTGGTGTCATTTTTGCAGGTTTTGTTCTAAATTTTTCAGATTTTCAGAACTTACTTAGTTGGAAATGTAGTTCTTTGTAGCCCAAAGCATCCCCATCACAGTGACAGAGACACCTGGACTTTCTGAGGCAGCAACACACCTGGCCATGAAGCCTGAAGAGGATGGGAAGCTGGGGGAGGAGTTATACTGGGGTTGGTAAAGAAAATGAAAACTTTGTTAGAATCCTCCAGGGGGTATGTTGACACTGTGTGTCAAGATCTGCATCTTGGGACAGAGGCTACAGCCTGTAAAAAAGCAGGCAGACCCCAGGCCCAAGGCTGTGGGTTATGTCACAGATGAGGAATCCTGCAAGTGATCAGGGATTCTTGGTAAATGCGGACTAATTGTTCTCCACATTTTCAGATATTTCTGTTAGGATTTGATGAGTTTATCACCTGGCTGGGTTTCTGCACTTCCAATCCCTGCAAGGAAAATTAACCACATCCCTTGTAACTATACAGCTACCATCCTTCTACACAGGAGATTTTCTCTCTCCTCTTCTTTGACATTGTTTTCTCCTTTTTTTTCCTTTGGATTTTTCAATGTTCCAAATGCAGCTTTTGCCAAACTCTCTAAGAACTTGTGCTTCAGCAGAGTGGCATGCAGGAGAGATAGAGCCTGTTCAAGCAGGAGGAGGAGAGCATGGAGTTGTGGAGTGCAGGGACACTATTGTGGATCAGAAAGCACAGGCCTCATGGTGAGTCAGAGTTAAAAGGACCCCTGGTTTGCTTACTCCTTTTTCTTTTAAAATATCCACCTCTAGTGACTTTGAAGGAGGAACAGATGCAGGGAAAGTGAGACACAGAGTTGCGTATTTTTGTAGAACCAGGGATCAGTTTGGCATTGGGGCCAGATCTTCTTCTCTGTCTTGCTGTTTTCACTTCTTGTCACTGAAAATAAGATTAATAATCAACAGAGAGCTTACAGCCAAGGACTCATATGGCCTGCTCCAAGCTGTGGGACATCATTCAGAGTGCTATTTTGAGCAGAAGAGGCCGGGAGTTGTTACAGGTCTGAAGGGCAAGAGGTAAGAGGATGAGAGAGATGGGCTGAGAACAAGTTGGCATAGTTGAGGAAAGCTTGGTGCAGGCTTGGTATGTTCCAGATATAGGGTTGATTTTCCAGATGGACTGCTGAAAGTGACATGACAAAGGTGACTCCCAGCTTATTTCCTGAAAACTGGAACCATGATCTTTTTATTGACTGAGATGATCCAGGAGCAACAGTTTTAGAGGGAGGTTGTCTCCATCTGTGCAGGCTGCTAGAACCAATTACCATATACCAAGTAGCTAATACAAGACATAAAGTCATTCCTCACCATCCTGGAGGCTTGGAAAATCCGAGTTAAAGGTGCCATCAGATTTCATGTCTTGCCCTTTCTGGCTCTTGAAGAGGCATTCTGTATGCATCCCTTCAGGTGAATGAGCTCCTAGGCCTCTTTGATAAGGATGCTAAGCTAATTTCACTCATAAAGACATATCCACGTGACCTAATCCCCTTTGAGAGGCACCTCCTGGTACTTTTGGGGTCAGGATCCAGCTTTTGGTGTGGAACAACCAGCATTAAGGCTACAGTGAAGGCATGAAGATTTTTACTTGTAAAGGTTGCATTTTGATTTATCTGGCCAGTTGAGGGATGAGTCAGAGTTCATATGAGCTTCAGGCCAGAGATATAAATGTGGGGGCACCTGGGAGGTGTTTAAATCCTATACCTTCAGTGAATCTCCTGAGAAAGGACGCTAACATTCTTAAATGTGGGGGCCCTTGTGCCATCCTGAGAAAGCCATGCCACTGCTTGAGCCTTTTTCTTGACTGTAAAGATGTGAATTAAAGCAGTTTTTCTCCAAATTCTTGTCCTGCTCTGAAATTCTGCAGTGGAATGTCTTCAAAACTGATTGGTCAAGACTGACCAAATGAGGGCTGTCCATCCATCAGTGCTGATCTTCTCTAGGTGAAGATCTGGGTTACCTGAGTTATCATGGGACTTACACTCTGGGTGCTCCTGGAGGGAGATCTGGTATGGCTCCCAGGTTTTCAAGCTTTTCAGCAGGAGTTGTTATCTCCAGGAAGTCAGTAACACTCAAAAAACCAGTTGAACGGGACCAGTTTCACCTCTGAAGCCATATCCTCCAAAAGTTTTGCAATCTGTTCTCCAACCAGCCATTAAGCCGAGCACTACACAAAAAACACGAGCCTTCCTGTCTAACATCCTGTCCCACCACAGGGCACTGACATTCCTATTGCAATCATTGAAGGATGCGGACATTACAAGATGACCATGCTCTGTGGAATCACAGGCTGATGCATTAATAGTAGGGTCCTGGAAAATGGGAGGTCAGTCATTGCAGGTAGGGTGGGTTGTTCTGAGAAACAGAGAATAACATGGCCACTAAAATATAGTGAAGTGGTTTGTGGGATGGACTGCAAACTGCCAGCGGTCACAAGTTTAAGATCAGCAAACAGGATGTGCTGAGACCTACAGGAGCACCTAAACTTGCAGCCCTCCATAAAGCAATAGGTGGGGTGGCTAGGAGCCAGAACTCTGGAAATATTGCTGCAATTTGAGGCCAGAGATCTGACCTTGGGGTCCCAGAAAATGAGGCCCAGCCACTCATTTCAAAATCATATAGTAAAGTAATGGAGAAAACAAGGAAGGAGCTTTCCTCACCATGGCCATATCAGGAAAGCAAAATGAGTAGCAGGGTCTCGGTCCTGTCCATGAAATGCTTTCATGAGCTTCCAGTTAAATAGAGAAAGCATTGAGTCAGAGCCAGAGGTCTGAACAGGATGCAGCCATGGGAAAACTGATTAGGTCATTGTCATCTCCTTGGTGCTCCTAGGAGGGCTTCTTTTCTATTGGGATGTAGGTCCAGAAATGGGCAATTTGGTTCAGACTGGACACATGCACCTGCTTGGTGGGGCCAGTATTGTCACCAGGTGATATCAGCTGCAAAGTTCTGCTGTTCTTGAGAGGGGCATGGCAATGACTGGAGAATTTAAGGGCACTCCAGGGCTGTGGAACATGATGATGTGAAGGCTGACACTGAATGTCCCTGAAAACATTAGAAAGCCCTTAGGTATTCTCACCTCATCTTCTTGTCCCTCTTCAAGACAGGGCTAATAAAACTTGTGCTACCAGGTTTTAGAAGAGGACTCTTTAAAGGAGAACAAACTTTAATGCAGAGCTGAATAGGATTCTGAAGACAAATAAAAAAGGAAGACATAGATGCCAGGCTTCCTCCTCCTTTGTACCAACATAATAAGCAGCTTGTAATTCTGTGATGGGGACCTGCACACTCCCTCAGCTGGAATCCTGATTCTGTCATTTTCTATTTAATTCATATTGGTTGAGTGACTTCACTGTGTTTAGAAGCTTGGTATGAAAAAATAGATGCTAAACTGTGCCATTACATCAGATCATGCTGAAGACCCAAGGAACATTATGCCTCGTAACAACACTCGGAGCACTGTGAGTGTACTTAAGACTTGTTCTTCCCCAGGACCAATAGATTCTGTAGCCAATTCCAGATTCTACCTACTTGGAAAGATAGCCAGGAGCACAACTGGATTCACAAGTGTCTCGGTACCCCAGAGGAATACCTCACCTGCTGGTTCTTCCCCTTCCATGAACTCCCTCATCAGATGACATCAGAGTGATTCACTATAGTGTGGGCAACTCAGAACCTTTAGATGGATATGCGAAGGTAAGACACAAACATATCACTGATACACAGAAATAGGTACAAAGTGACATTCACGGTTGTAATTGGGACGTGTAAAAGGGAAGTACACAAAAATATTGTTGGATGCTTGGTGGGACTGAAAGGATAGGGATGTGGACCGAGAATCAGCAGATCATTACTGTACACAGAAAGTCCCAGAGAATCGGCTGCAAGTGTCAGAGGTTATAATTGTGTGCAGAAGTGCACAGGTATGCTGGGGCTCAGTCTGTCAGTAAAACAGCCATATGAATAGGATGACAGTAAATGAATGCTAGGAGTTTAAGAAAAGGTAGAACGTTTAGGAAGAGCTCTCTCCAAAACACTTGGTGTTGATTCAATAATGAATAAAAAGATGAAAGGTATCTTGTATTTTCAGAATAGTGTTCTTGAGCCTGTTGTCCTGTCACATGGAGGCTGAGGCAGAAGTTCAAAGTCAGCTTCATGTATGCAGATTTTGAAGATAATGCTGAAGTCAGTTGGAGTGCTGGTGTCTGATAGAGAAGTAGATCTAAAGAGACAAACTTGAAGTTTTGTACAAAGTGGCCCAGAGTCCGTTAGGCATAGAGGGGGTTCTTATGTATAATTGGAGGGAAATTATAAATCCCACTGGGAAAGCTAGGGCACTGATACTCTTGTTGGTGGAACCCTTAATATTCTGAATTTCATTAAAATTGTGCAACAGAGCACACATTCAGAAAGAGCACATGCCTTTATGATTATTAACAGGCAGTTAAAGTGAATACTCAGGTGCCACATTAGGTTGCAGGCACTCCCAGAAGTCTTCTGTCCTCTTGCTCAACCACAGCCTCTAATGTCATCACTTTTTGACTCAGGTAGTGACCTCCTGGGTTCCTCTGTTTCTACACTGCCCAGTGCTGCTCACTAGTGTCACAACTGAGTTTTACCTGACTCAGACTTCATGTACATTCTTCCATGTTTTATTTTACTGGATGTTGCTTCAACCTGTCAGTCATGGTGGATAGTGTGCCTTCAGATGAGCATGCCCAGGTGCTTATCTGTGTGGTGCAAGAGGCTGCTTGGGTTATAACCAGGCCCAGGACTCTTCCCCATGTCATGGTACTTTGGTGGAGACCTTGAACAAGTGCCCCATGACATTTATACTGCAGATACACCAAGAGTGCATTGCTGGGATCTGGAATATCCATAACTTAAATTCCATTAGAAAAAATGCTCTTCACAGGCCTGACACCACCCACAAGTTCCATAGACTTGGTGGTTTCGCGTCACTTCATGTCCTCACCAATGCTTTTCAGGAGCTTCTGTGCTCACTCAGGTCTCTGCAATTTGCCACCAGCTTCCATGTATCCATGAAGTCCAGGACTAGGATGAGTGTCTTCAGGCAGCAGTGGGAACAGTGTGTCTTGTCTACACAGCAGGCTAGTCCTCAGAATTACTTAGAAAAGCATCCCTGGAACTCAAATCTTGGCTGATCCTCTTACTAACTTTCTAGTCATTGGAGATTTAATTAACTTCCCTGTGCCTCTATGTCCTTGAGTGTGGAGCAGGGGTGAGAATTTGTGCCTCCCTGGGTCATCTTGATGATTAACAAGTGAAGGCTGCATAGCATTTGGAAGGAGGCAAGGATGCTGTAGGGGATCCATATCTGTGAGCCAGAACTGGAGCCTTCCTAGGGCAGAGTGATGACTATGTTCTACAGAAGCTCTGTGGAATCACAGGCTGATGCATTAAGAGTAGAGTTCTGGAAAATGGGAGGTCAGTCATTGCAGTCATGGGGATTGTTACATATCACTGGTAGAGCTTGGTGTGTCTAAGTGTATCATCTCTCAAAGAGGAATAGGCATCATCCTTTCCAAGCTGAGTCCAGATGAAGGAGTTGGCTGTTTTCAAGGACCTGTGTTCATCTGATATTCAACACAGTGACAAAAATGCCCCAAAATAACAATTTACAGGAGGAAAAGTTTATTTAAGCTAATGCATTCTCAGGTCTTAGTACTTGGTTTCCCCAGCTCTATTGCTCTGGGCCTAAGAGTGAGGCAGAACATCATGTAGCAAGGTATAGCAGAGGAGAGCTGTTCAGTTTATGGTAACTGGGAAGCAGAGAGAGAGGGAGGAGCTTTGAAGGCAAAATTATAATCCCCAAGGGCACGTTCCCTTTCATCTAATTTCTTCAGCCAAGCCTCACATCCAGTACAGTAGTCTTCAAATCCATCAAATGAATTAATCCATTAATCATGGTCATGGTTCTTGTATTGTAATCATTTCAGCTCTGAATACTGCTACCTTGCCTAACATGAGCTTTTAGGAAGACATCTAACATACAATCCACAGTAGGATGGGTAATGTTGTAGGAAAATAATTTCTCTTTCAAGAGCAAGAGTGCTTCCTCTCTATGAGATGTTCAGAGGGCAGTATCACAGTGGACAGTCACTGGCTGGGAAATGTCCTCATAGGCTTCTGGTCCACTCTTACTTGGCCTTCTGACTAGCTGATGGCAATGGTGGCAAGGGCTGGTCCTTCCCTTTGGCAGAATGCACAGAGGAAATGGCTTCAGGGTTTCAGGTGGCTGAGGATGTGCTGGTACTCAAGATGAGTTGAGGGTTTCAGGACCCAGCAATGGGCAAGGCCACAGCCCATCCAGCAGTTGTTTTGTTCAAATTCATTTTAAATCTTCTGGTCACATCAGGAGGAAGTTTCAGGTTAGTACTGGTAATCCTGAGCCACTAACATGTGTGTATCTTTTGGGGCGGGGGAGGAGAAACTGGCCCTGCCCAGAGGCATGAGAGCCCTTGTGTGCACTGAATGTTTCATCAGTGTTTTTCTTCATTGGCTAGGATTGTCTTCTTAATGGCCAGCATCTGAGAGCTGTGGCTGGGTGTCATCCATGGGGCATGAGTCTCTGCAACTACTCTAAGGTGAAATCCAATGGAATCACATCAGCCTTTGAAAACCTGTAATGAGCCTGGAGAGCAAGGTCTTCCTACCTAACCTTGGGCAAGTGAACTAGGGATGGTCAGTATAAGAAAAAACACTTGTGTGTAAACTCAGGTAATGATACATTATTAGACACTTGCTTGCTTTCAATTTAGCCCACACACCATTTAATGCACCTCTTTAAAGCAATTATCTCTCCCACCTCAGTGTATGCATCCTGTGCACAGCTGCAGATATCTTAGCCATCACCCCCATCTAGTTTGAATAAAGAGTCACTGATTTTCAAACTGTGTGCTGTGAACTCTGGTCAGGAGAGGTACTTTGTAATTTGGGGATCTGGAAGAGGATCTGAGTTTTATCCCACTACCTGCTGTTACTCTACTCTGCCTCTTCAGTTGATTTAGATTTGCTTTTATACATTGGGGTTCCTTGTAAATTTTAGGTTTAAAAATCCGTGTTTTTAAATTTTTTGGAGAAAGTTTAGAAAGTTTTGGCTTAGGTAATTTGATTGTTTTTGAGGTTGCTTCTACTTTTAACATTCCCTCATTATATGTACTAATTTTCTTACCTGCATGATAACATACATTCTGCTTAAATAACCCCTCATACCATCTCTGAAGTATGATGTAATCCCACAATCCCAGGCCCATGGCTGGGCAAATCAGAGGGTTTCATGAAAGTCCGTCAAATCAGTGAGTGAGCTCTGGGCTAACTGCTGCCAGTGTGCAAGAAATGTAGGGGACAGAGAAAGATTTTTAGTATGTTGTAATATGTCATCAGTGACATTTCACTAAACATGTTGTATCCTACACTGGGCATTGCATCTTAGCAAACTTTCTTTTTCTTAATATCAAAAAGTAAACAAGTAATCAAGGGTACCCTCATTGCTGGTGGTCATGTCAATGAGAGACAAAAATGTCTTTTATGCCTCAGGGTTGTGAGCAAGGCCAACTGGCTCCATTAGCTCCTCCTCTGTTTTCCAAAGTTCCATCCTCTTCATGTCTGTTTAGGCTTTTTATCACTGAACCCTGCTCTTGCAATCTTACTTTTTCAGGACTATGCCTCAGAAACTCACCCTCCACTGTTTGCACTCTGTGAAATACAGGGCAAGAAGGTTCTTGTTCTGTGCAGTGACTCAGTTCTTTTCACCTGTTGAAGTTAAAATGCTATCTCACCACTGTTCTGAAAAGATGACCATCATCTCTGGAAACTTTTGGTTAGACAGTCATCTTCAAGGATGCAAAGTATTCTGCAAATACTGTCATATAGAGTGGGCTATTGATAAAAAGCTTCTAACAGCTAGTGGAGGACAGTTGGTGAGGAGCAGAAAGACCCATATATATTAAATCTCTCATTTTCTACTGGTATGTTACTCTTTACTAGAGAGATGCACACATAGGCATGGTTGATTATTCTCATCAACTGGATCAATCACATGCACAATGACTGCATTTCATCATGCTGAGCAGGCTTGCCCATTCTCCACAGTCTTGAAATTATGGAAGAGACACCACACTGGAGGTCAAGAGACTGGGGTAGAATCCATGTGTTATCTGGTATCTGTCATCTTTTGTAGCACTTATGTTTATCCTGCAGAGATGGCAGAAGGCAAAATTTGAGTCTCATTTAATCTATCTGGCCTCTTCATGTTGTGTAGGTTGGTCTGATTGAAATGGCACTTTGAAATGTCTGGATTTGAAAGGGCCCCTTATCTCTGAGGCCCTACCTGTGTTTCACAGATCAGGACATATACAATCTACTTCTCTTTCTATGCAAATTAAACAACTAGCCTGGCTCTAGCAAGTGGCTTCTGTTTCCATAACAATAAATCAGTTCTTTTACAACCAAGAAAATGCATGCAGTAATGTTGATTTCTGTTAGAGTCTGTAAACAAGTCTGGATGGCGCCTGGCCAAATGTCAGAGGGAGTGGTTTGTGAAGTAACAAAAGCAAGCCATTAAGTGTGGAGATTCCTGACTGGTTGACTGCTGAATCTAGTTTATGCTAATTAAGTTAAGCTGTGCAAAATGTATAAATACCTCTGTTATCCTACAATAAACGGCTTCCATTCCTGCTGCACCAACATATACAAGTAATTCGTCACCCCCCAGGATATTCTGCTGCAGCCGGGCAGTGGCAGATTTCTCTCTCTCTCTCTCTCTCTCTCTCTCTCTCTCTCTCTCTCTCTCTCTCTCTCTCTCGTTATCTTTTTTTCACAATTAAAAATTGCCAGAATCTATATACCGTATTATTAAATTAATAAATTTCTTTATGGATTGAAGTTGATGAAACATAACAGAACCAAATATTTTCTATTAACTGTAACTTTTGATTTTAAGATACACCATATTTAGAAGTTTAAATATGAAAAACTTTGACTTGCAAAGATGGACATACTTCTTTTGAGTAGCTTGTCTTTTTTCTGCATTCTCTTAGGAGGTAAAAATGCATTGCTCTAAAATACACATAATTGAGCTTTGGAATACGAGTTTAGAAAAAACTAAATTTACATTGGTAATATGAGAACTTCTGAGGGAATTTGTTGTTTCAGTAGCTAAATAATAGCACATTACAATTTAAAACTTAAGATTTCTTTTTAATTCTCAGTGTACTGACCCCTTTTTTCAACACACATTTGAGGAAAAATAATACATACTAAGTTTAATTTTATCAAAACCAGAAACCATTTATATTAAAATAAAATTACTATGAAAGAATTCAAGGTATACATTCCAAGGTCAAAGTACCTTATGAATTGCTCTCTTTAATTAATCCATTTAACAGTTAGTTGAATCTTCTGCAATGCTAAAAAATAGTACAATATAAGAGTTAGAAAGGTGGACCATGCCTGTAATCCTCCAAGCTAGGGAGGCTGGGGCAGGAGGATCCTGAGTTCAAGCCAGCCTCAGTAGCAGTGAGGCACTAAGCAACTCAGTGAGACTTTGTCTTCAAATAAAATACAAAATAGGGCTAGGATATGTCTCTGCATTTGAGTACCCCTGAGTTAAATCCCCAGTAGAAAAGAAAAAATATTTTTTACTAACTTGTGTTTTTAAACATTAAGACTTCAGTTGAAGGAAAGGAGTTCTGATTTGTTTTTAGGAAGTTTCTGAATGCAGCATGAATGTGTGCTTGCGAAGTAGGAAAAACACTTCCTTAAATTTCTCTTTTCCAGATTAAAAGTAACAGTCAGCAAAAGTGCAGTGAAAATCTTATCTAAAATGTGTACATTATAGAATTCTTATTCATATACTTTTTAAAAAAGGAAAATATTTAAATATTTGACCAAAATCACACTTAGAATACATCTTCTTTTGGTTTGCAATCCTGTGATTTTCTGGAATATCTGAACAATCCTCCAAATGAGTTATCCCATTATACAAATACTTCTTAAGTATTTAAGCATGTATCAATGAGACAGGGCACCTATAGTCTGATTTTGGGCTTTAAGTTCCTGAGGATCCAGGAGCAATCTAACCCAGTTGTAACCAACTCTTCATAAGTTGTGTGGTTGAGTGTAATGGTAGTGTACAGGTTGTTATGGCATCAAAGTGTAGACCACTGACCCAGCCTGTGTGGAATTCAGGTGGAGAAGAAAGTAGATGCAGATGTGGAGAATGTTTTCCAGAGAGATAGTGCTTCAGTCCAGCAGTACTCTTTGAGAGTCTTCAACTGGGTGAAGAGGGACTATATGTAGCCTGTGTAATGGGGATAATCTGTAGATTTCAATAGTTCCAAGCTCTCTTAGGATGTTATATACAGTATCTGTAAGATCATAGTGAGGAATGAGTTTCAGATGTATGTAGAGAGAGGATCATAGTCTAATGTAAATTGTTTTCATTTTATTCTGAAAACCTTTAAAAGTTTTTGAAGAACTTCAAGTAAAAAAATATGGTTTTTGTGATCATGGTTTGAGATGGGTCATTGGGGGAAGGGAAGGCAAGTAGCAATGTTGGTGTCAAGAAAGTTACTAATATTTTATATATTTGTTATTGTTTGTTTGTTTGTTTTGTTTTAGTTGTAGTAGGACACAATACCTTTATTTAATTTTTATGTGGTGCTTAGGATTGAACCCACCACCCTGTATGTGCTAGGTGAGTGCTCTACCACTGAACCATAACCCCAGCCCCTTACTTATATAGTATTAATGAAATAATCTACGTGAGTAATGACAGTTGGCAATGCAAGAAAAAAAGAAGAAACTGTGTTTACAAGCTTAGTGTTGCACACCTAAAGATAGTTGATCATGATTTGTCTCATTAGCACTTCCAGTCTCAAAAAGGCAGAATTATTATTTTATTGAATAACCACTTCATTACCAGCATTCTAATTTTTTTTCTGATGAAATCTAATTTAATTCCTTATTTCCAATTCAGACTGAACCATTATTATTTAATATCTGAAATTATTGTTAGGATTTCCTGACTTGTCCTCCTGCCTCTAGATTTTCTCAGGAAGCTCTATAACTTAACACTCATTCTCACCATTCTTCCAGCAGTGTTGCTTCTTCTTTTTGTTTTTAATATTTAATTTTTTAGTTGTGGATGGTTATAATACCTTTATTTTATGTATTTATTTTTATTTGCTGTTGAGGATCGAACCCAGGTCCTCGCATATGCTAGGTGAGTGCCCTACAACAGAGCCCTGCATTTTACCTTTTGTACACCATCAATAGAGTTATGGATTATGGGTTCTACCATTTTGATTATTATGAACATTCCATTTGATCATAACTATTGAAAAAAAAGCTTTCAATGCCATTATACATTATTCCACTGGGCAGAAAACATCCATCATGTACCATCATTTAAGTGTCAAAATCAGGGGCAGGGGATGTGGCTCAAGCAGTAGTGTGCTCGCCAGGCATGCGTGTGGCCTGGGTTCGAACCTTAGCACCACATACAAACAAAGATGTTGTGTCCGCCAAAAAGTAAAAAATCTCTCTCTCTCTAAAAAAATGTCAAAATTATTTGAAAACCAAAAGCAAATATGCAAGGGTTCATAAAACTGAGTGTGTGGCGTTTTTGTTCCTGTTCTGCAACATTGTGTTGGAAGAGGGGAATAATGCAGGTGACATACTACAGTTACCTTTTGGAGCCCTTTTATCCAATTAATATGAAATCCTGTATTAGAGAGAAGTTTATAATGCAGAGTGAAAGTGAACAATGGAACAATAATCCTAGGATTTCTCTCTGTATATGCATATGTATTGAGAGATAATTTTAAAATTAAATAAATCTTTTTTAGGGTAGAGTGTCTTAGGGGTCATGAATTTAAACTTTTATCCTATTTTAAAACCCCTTCTGTAGTACTCTACTAGATATCAACTGACTTTTCCTTCTCAATCTTCATTCATGGTCATACACTTGGTTCTTCATTATATTAATTATTATTCAGATTCTATGATATTAGTATAAAATGTTCTAAAGTTTTCATGTTTCATGCTAATTGATTCTTGTCTTTGTCTTCATCATATTATTATTATTATTATATTTATTGTTCAGAAAAAAAACCTGTTTCCATTGCCAAGAGTTCAACATTTTGTATTAAAAGTCACAGGCCAGAACAGCAGATCATGCTATTTGACACCATCTTCATCACTGGCTGTTCATTTTCTACATTTTTTTTCTTTTTCAAAGTCAAAACAATAAACTAAAATAAGAAATAAAAAAAACAATATTTATGTACCCAACATGCTCAATTCCTATGTAGAACTTTGTATACCAAGAAGACCATGCTCATCAATTTTTATTACATTGTTATTTATCTATCGTTAATTGATTGAAGTTGGTGGTGGTCAGGAGATTTGTTGAGGTTAGTGAATTATTCCATTATTAAACTCTTATTATTTAAGCCACTTTAAGAATAATTTTAAAATGGTCCTTGTGAGGACTATGAGTCATCCTGTGTAGAGTTTTCACATTTGGTTTTTGCTTTTCCAATGAAAATACTATATTACTAAAGCATTTGTTTCTACCATTATGATTTTAAAATTTGAAAGGTAGTTCTTTATAAATAGGGAGAAAGAATAGATAGATTTTCATATTTTCAGCTTTTGTGTATATGGGCATCTACTCAACAAATATTTACTGATACTTCCTTAGGTCTTGCCCTCAGAGTAGAGTACCTGTTGAGTAGTAAGTGAAAGGTAATTTAGGTTATCATTGTAATTTTGTATTTCTTTTGTTTATGATAATTATATATGCCTTAATTGCAGACTGAAATGACTGCACAACATGAAAGAGAAATAATCAGCTTCATCATTTACATGTTTTCTTTTTTTAAAAAAGAAACATGAAAATATCTGTCTTTATAGGTAATCTCATGTGAAAATAGCTGAGAGTTCAGTGCACAGAGAAGGTTGAAACAGGTAGAAATATTGTCAAAAATAGATATTTCTACTTGTTTAGAAGGAAATAATCATCTTTCTTTGTTGAGAATGTCTGCAAAGGAAAACAAATAACGTGTAAACATGAACAAAATTAAAGTAGAAAACATAAAAATTTACATAGCATTTACAATAGTAAATTATCCAGGTGTTAATTTGATTAGTTCTTGCAATATAATTTAGTGTGTGAACAGAATATATCAAGTCACTTACTGCTGATATATTGCTGGTACTTTTCTTAGTTCAAATATTATTTACATGAATATTTTTCCATCTAAAGGAATAAGAATATTTTATAGCCCTCATTATAGCGCTAGTATTAAATATAAATTTTGGTTTTGAAACTTAGAATCTGACTAGCTTATTAGTGACCTTAATATATATATATACTATAAACACACGTAACAAATTTAATTGAGCTTTTAAAAAGCAAAGCAGTTTTACATAAGTGAGAGATTCTTATTTTTCTCTATCAAATAATTTCTGTGTTAGAAGCACATATAATATGATAGTTTAAAAAAATCTTACATTTGTACATATACAGCTCCATATTGCTAAGTATTTTTATTAGTTGCCATTCAAAGGAAGTAGTTAGATAAATACACCCCCAGTAGAGTTTCTGTGATAATGTATTATCAAAATTTGGATTATCATAATGAATCCTGAAAAGTGCAAGTATAATTTTAAACAGTCCACCATTTGCTTCAGGCAGGAGAGTAAGGTAGGAGTTTTCAATTAAGAAGAGGTTACAAAACACAAAGTTAATAAATGATTTAATACTTTTCCTTTTTTACCCAATTTAGAAAAGAAGTTGCATTACATAAACCAGAAGTTATTGTGAAAATAAAAAAAAAAATTGACAACAGAAATGACTTCAGCATATAGTGAGTTGTGAAGGCACTACATTTATTCTCTTATGGAGCCAAGAGCAGACATAAGCTTCTTGAGCTTCTGCCAAACTCTTAGGTAGAAAACTAACAGAATTGCTACTGATAGTTCTGTTCATGATTTAAGATAATGGTTGCTATGGAAGACTAAATATTTTAAATTTATTAAGCTCATTTCTAGTTGTTGTTGTTGTTTGTGGTTTCAAACATTTTAGAAGACTGTAAAATCCTTTAGATGATATATGTAATATTAAGAATAATAGCATTAAAATATATTATAAACCAATTGGAATTTTACCACATAAAATGGATGTTCCTGGTGTTGCTGTAGTTGGGTTGGGGTTATACTTTATATGCTTTATTAAGGGAGAGTAGGCATTTTTCTGAAGATAGTGAAATGATGTTCCTCAGAAATATGACCAAAAGGCATTGTCCAGGTTTTAGTAGTTGTTTTTATTTCCCTGCACATATATTTGCAGCTGCTGTCTGTCTGGTAGATATCATTTTTGGTGCCTCAAGAATGGGAAACAGACGTGGATGAGAAGTGCAACAATAAAAATTGCATAAGGAAGTGTGGGAGTAAAATAAAAGTTTTTTTTCTGTGCAGGAATTGTAGAACATTGACTGGCATACATTTAGTTCTCTTGAATAAAGCAATTGGCCTTAGTTTTTCAGCTTTTAAGAATTTCTTTATAGTGACTGGTTAATTATTTTGAATTGGGGTCACATCAAACTAGGGTTGAAGTAGTGGTCTGAGGGCATATAGTACACAACATGCAACACTGCATAAGCTACATTTTTATTTTCTTGGGGGAGTGCTCCTTTGGCTGTACACGCGGCATGACCTGCTAGGATAGAAAATATGTTGGCACATGTTTTTGTATATGTGTACTGGAGATTGAAATCAGGGCTTTGTGATGCAAGGCAAGCACTCTACCAACTGAGCTATATCCCCGGACCCTGGCTCATGTTCTTAACCAAATGCGTCAAGCAAAAGAAGAGTGAACCTTTGTTTTTTATGTTATTCTAAAATAGCTGACATCTTTTTAAAAACAAAATTTTACTACTTGGCCATGACTGTGTCATCATCTGATAAACTTTCCTGAGATTTGTGAGGGTTTAGTAGCAGAAAACAAAGATTTTGGATCTATAATAGCTAGTTTGATTCCCTTAATACTCTGTTTTGGTAATTCAAGTGCCCCTGGCTGGTTGAGAGGCAAGACCAAATTTCACGTGATAAGATACTAAGGTCAGTTCTTTACAAAATTTGAGATGAAGTCCTCACTGTCCTATTTGATTCTGTGTTATTAAAAACTCAATGTGATTTTTGCCGTATTTGTTGGTACTGCAAAGAAATGACCTTGGAATTCATGAAGTAATGATGATTCCATAGTCCTTAATATATGTAGAAAATAGGCTTAGGCAGACAATATCAGAAAAGATTGCTAAGAGTGTCTGTTGATAAGTTCAATCTATGATTTTCACATTTTTCATATCTTTATTGGTGCATTATAATTATACATATATAATGATGGTATTCATTACTACATATTTCTACATATACACCCATTATAACAATATAATTTGGGCAATATCATTCCCCAGTATGCTTCTTATTTAAAACATAAATTAGAAGCCTACTCAGTTATTTTCCATTTTTTCAAATGTAAAAATTTTGAACTGCCTTGTTTCATAGGTTTAAAGTATGAACTAAAGGGAAGAACATTGTTACCACGATAACTTTTATCTGCGAAATATGAAAAAGTGAGGGTTATTGATTTTCATTCTGTTAAGCTTCCCTTATGCAGATAATAATGCAAAATTATTGAGAATTAGAACCTGTAGTACAGATAGTAGCATGTACAAATGATGTTGGCATTAACAATATAAAGAAACATTATTGATCCCTTGAGGATCTGTAATTGTTATAAACCAAAAAACCCACTCCTTGGTGTTCAGAAATCATAAGTGGACCTATTTGGAATCCCGAGGAAAGAAGTTCTGTGCTAACAGATATGTGCTTATATTGAGTGGTACAGTTACCAAATGAACGAGGGAGCAGGATGTGCCTACACTGCCTTAACCAAGAAGAAAGGAAGCACTTGGAGAAAGAATCTTGCTTGTTTTCTTTATTTTCATATTGCCACTAGATTGCAAATCCCCTGAGAGGTCTGTGCTGTGTAAGGATGGTTGAAGTCCTTCCCTCATACATGTTGTGTATCGATCAGAATGATATTGTGCATTCAGAAGCATCTAGCTATCTAGCCAGGAAGCTGCTTCTGTCTTGCTATTGGTGCATTTGCTTCATGTAGCAGACATGTGTGCATGGGACTCACATGTGCATCACATTTTTCTTTCTAATTCTACTCAACATTAAAGAGTATTGCCATTCAAGTTGAGGGCAAGACCATTGTGATGTAGAAAATGTGAAAAAGTAAAGTTCTCAAACATTTTCTCTTACTTATTTTTAGTGACTGTGATTCACCATATTTTTATCTTTATTTAATTTTAATATCCAGTGCAAGAAGACACAGAATAAAGTTCACAATCAGGAAGAAAATCTATATCCACAGCCAGTGATCAGCCTTTGCACTCTCTGGAGAGACAAATGAATGGGAACCAAGAGAAAGGGGACAATAACTGAAAAAGAGAAAGGAAAAAATATAAAATGAACCCCAAGAAGAGAATGCTGAAAGGTTTGGGAGGCACGTTCAGGTCTTTACCACTATATACCAGAGCATTCTTAATTATACAGTCATGCACTTAACAACAGGGATACCTCTGAGAAATGCATCTTAGGTGGTTTCATCATTGTGCACACATCTTGGAACCTACATGATATAGCCTACTATGTGCTTGGCTATTTAGTACATGCATTATATAAGTGATCTGTGGTTTACCAAAATGTTAGGTGGCACATGACTCTATATTACTGTGAGATTTAAATAAAAAACACAAGAATCACCGATTTGAAAACAGTATCTTTGGAGACAATAAAAATTCTTTTATTATTTTCAGTCTTAGCTACTGCACTTGTACTTTTATCAGAATTTTGCTTTAGTTACTTCAACATCCTTCAAACTGATATCTTGCCAAACATGTAGCTAACCCTAGGGAGGAAAGAGGGAGTCTTGTGTATCCTTACTCTATATAACAGGACGAGGTCCATGGAAATATTAAAGTACATGGACTATTAAAGTACTGTTTGTTTTTTCTTTTTTTGTGTTGCAACAGTGGATCTTTATCTATATTTAACCCAGAGTTCAAGTTGTGGTAGCATTTAAAAGTCCATTAATAACAAGTCTAATAAAAAATATGTTACACTAGAGCTTCAATTAAGCTGTGTTGATTAATTTAATATTTATTACTTTAATCTGCAAAGATTGATTAAATGTTATCTCTGTGAATTTCTTGACAGTTTTCTTTGCGTCCCTAAATTATACCCTAGGATTACTTAGCACATCATTTTTTACAAATCATTGCTGGTACAATATAAGTGACAAGTTGTTTAGAAGTTTCACTGAAATAAAATGTTCCCCTAAGTTGATTTATAATATTCAGGTATTTAAAGTTAAATATAAAAATTGCCTGATTGTTCCATAAATTAAAGCTCTAAACATATCAAGATGATGATGGTTTAAAATTCAAATCATAAAAAAAATAAAAAAATCAAATCATATAGAACAGTCTCTTGACTTTTCAAAAAGTAGTTACTCTATGTTATGAATCCCTTCATTTTAACTTGTTTTTAATTGCAGAATGTGAAGAAGAGTTTTATTTTCGTGGACTTAGGATCCTCATGTTGACCTCAATAACTCGGGGTGTTACAAGTATGTCATATCTGACAAGTATGTAAAAAATAATCCCTTCCTAATTAATTTTACCATACTATAATCCCAGGTTCTGAGATCATCTATACTGTTTAAATTTTGAATTAATATAAACATTTAGAATTAATATACAGATTTACATAATATTGACTGCTAGAATTTGTAATGAGATGGCAACAAATCTGTAGATAATTTTGGGTAGAACTAACATTTTATAATATTCAATATTCTTTCTTGAGACTGGGTCTCATTCCAGCAGATGAAGCACCATATCTGGCACGATGGAAATGAGAGGAAAGTGGTAGCCAGGAGAAGGGGGTTCTGGAAATAGAAGATTCAAAGTTCCAAAGGAATATAGAGAGGGGACATCCAACAGGAAAGTTAATGAAGGTCCAGTTGTCACTGGGCTGCTTGTTTGTGGGGTCACAATGAAGGCAACAGTAATCACATAAATCTGATAAGAGGCAATGAAGTAAGCCCAGACATTTCTCTGATTCTTTTGGAAGCTGAGGGTTGCTGGAGCTGATGAGGTCAGGCGGGCTGATCTCCATGGAGTGGCAGTTCTGGGATGTATGAGAGGACGTGTTTGCCATGGTGAAGGAAGTGAAGAAGTGCTGCTTTTTGGTGTTCTTCTTGGTGTTGAAGTGGTTTGGGGCAGTGCTGCTCTGGAATGCTGCTGAGGTATATTCTTTAGTATCAACTCCTGGCATGGAAGGCTTACCCCATTTTGTCAGCTGCTTAGCAGCAAAGTTAAACTCAATGTAGGAAATCAGAAATATTTCAGTTTTGTCTGCCAACATTCCTCCAGCACACCTTTCATTCACTCTTTGTATCACGGTCAGAACAAATAATAACGGTGGTTATTATTTGTTGCTTTTTTTGTCTTGCACTTCAAAGCCATAAAGTGATTTTCACTGAGGTAGGGGCTGAGACAATGGTTTAATAATTTGAACCAAATTGGTTCAGAAAAAAAGCCATGGATCCCATTGACATATCCTGTGGAGCCAGTTTTTAACAATGTGTCGCCAAAAAATGATGATGCCACATTTGCTGAATTTAAGTCTCCAGGCTCTTGTTTTCATAGTTATGAAATGCTTTAAGAAATGGTAACAGGTATACCCCCTCACTGGGGCCTCCAGGATTGCACCCAAGGCTGCCATCTACACTGGGAGCTCTACAGATTTTTGCATTACAGTTAGTGAAAGTGCTGCCCTAACCATTAATACATTTGTGCAATTAGTCCTACTGCACCCACTGGCTAGGTTTCCAAAGTGTCTGCTTAATGCCATTCAGAAGCCTGACCAGCAGAATGTTTCTTGGAAGCTCATCTTGGGAGTCAACAGTTATGCTCCACTCGGGACAACTGAGGGAACTTATCACAGCAAACATGCTTTGCAAAACCTGTGGTGGCAAGGCAAGACTTTTACAGAAGCATCCAGGACACTCCAAAATACCCAATCAGGCAAATTCATTCATTTTTATATACTTTAATGAGAAAAGGCCTCAGAAATGTTCATAGTTGTGTGCAGCTCTTAAAATGATTCATGTGACATCCATTTCAGACTTTGCTCTTGCACCTTGCCTTCTCCACCTTGTTCTTGGTCCCTGCAATTGTGGCCATGGCCAAAGCAGATTCCACCCAGACTTCCCTGCTGCTCCCTATTTCTCTAAAGCAGGCCAGGTGGCCCCTGGCAACTCCTCTCTGCTCCTCCCCCTCTCTGCATAGACACATTACACAGGTGTCATTGCTTCCCACTTAAGCAGCCTTAAATGTTATTTTTTTAAATCAACAGAATTCTTGGTGGGATAGAAACCAATGCGTGAGAGATGGAATAGTCCAAATTTCTATCCTATCTAGAATATTTTGTGACTGTTACTTTGAAAAAGTTACCTAACTTCTCTGCTTTCTTTTTTTTCTGGTAGTAGTAATAGTCCCTGTTGTAGGGAACCACAGGAACTACAGACAAAGCTCCAATGCAGTGTGTGCCAAGATACACACTCCAGGTGCGGCATCACTTGTTACCCTGAGTTTAAAAATGGATAAAAAAAGAGCAGTAATGACAGTGTCATGTGGTCATGGGCAACTGAGAGTGCAGAGGTAGCAAGGACCTTCACTCTTTATCTGAAGCAGATGAAGGATAGAAACCAAGGTAGATGGGGCTTGAAACTAGTGACATATTTACACCTCTCGCTCTTTCATTGCAGAATGTCCTCCAGGACCTGTACATCAACACCTTTGGACTGGAGCAATTCCTCTTGTTGCATACCCTGCAGGAAATCCTGACTAACATGATGGAGAAGTTGGAAGGGGCAAGTACACTTTAGCCTGGAGTATTTTACTGTGCTCAGCTGCTATGAGGTGGTGGCTCTTATAAGTATTGGAAATCATGTTTTTGGATAAATCAATGACTTTCACTTGTGACTCCCTTGGCATTGACCTTCTGCTTTACCTAACATCCCATCATATCTTGAACTTGACAAAACAAATCCAAGCACAATGTGATCTGTGTGGCTGCCTGTTGGGCTCATGGAAACAGCATTTCTTGGGCATCTGTGTGACTCCCTGTGTCTTCAGAGCTCTGACTTGTCCTATTTTGACCAGTTGTTTTGTGTCTGGCTCTTTGTTATTGACCATTATTTATTGTCAAATACCTTTAACTGTGGGGCTGTGTTCTAAGCTGTTGTTTAGCGAGTAAAATTTGATGTCACTGTTACGTACTTTAGGTAATGAAATCACAGTTATATGGATTTAGTGAATTGTAAATTTGCATATAGCTAATCATTTTCTTTTCAGAATTAAGACTTTTATTTCTGTCTTCAAATGCAGATATTTTCCTTCAAAAATATATATGGTGATTTTAATTAATTTCCTTGTGACAAGCTCTTACTGGCTGCATAGTACCCATTTGTAACCAATTCATAAAAATTAAAGTTAAGCAGAAAGATAAATGGTCACAATTTAGGGTATTCTCTATAATTTTAGGGGCATTCGAAGTGCTTCATTGTTGTGTAGTTTAATAAACCCAAGTATTTCCAAAAATAGAACCAAGATTTTTCTTTGTCATTAATGAATTATTTAGACCTTTTATGTTTGAATCATTATTATTGTTGGGATGAGTAAAGAGATTAATAATACATGGTCCCAAAGAAATGAGTGTTTGTATGGTAACATATAGTTTTGCACCATCCACCAGCAAATCTTGTATCTCTATAGTTTAAAAAATTGTAGTATCATAGCTTAGAACTATATTCAGGCTATGTATGTATTCTACATTAAATTTTAACATACATAATTTGATGAAACTTACTATAGGAAAGAGATGCATTTCATGGAGCTGGATCTTACTTTCAGCTGTGGTATTTTTAGGTAGAAAACTCTGTCAAATAGCTCAAGGGAAGAGTGCTTAAAATTTTTTTGGGGGGGGGAGTTTCTTATTTAAGAAGCAGTTTTTACAATGCCCAGGATTGATATTCAAAATATTGTACAACTGGTTTGGCATAAGTACCGGTGAATCAGAGTGGCTTTCAGCCACAGAGCTGGAGGTTGGAGTGATCTGAATGATTTTGGGGGGGTCTTGGAGGACCCCTAGGGTGATCCAGTAATGTTACCAAGAGGAATAGTTTTTTTTCCACTGTAACAATCATTTTAATTATGAGAACATTTACTGGTTATATTTGATCCATGGATGCTTTTGGGACTCATAGAAATCATATTTCAGACTCCCGGGATGGCCATAGCATCTCTTCTTGAGTCTTCTTATGTCTCCTTTAAACTCCTTATGGTATTATGATGGTGAATCCTTTTGTTAAGCAAATTGACATCTCCGTTTTTCAAGCAAATTGACATCTCTGTTATATATCTCTACTGTGTATAGTAAGTAATACACAGTAGATTCTCTGGAATAAAGATTCTCATTTCCTAGGGTAATGTGTCAGAAAGGAAACACTAGTCTTTTTATTTGGTTGTAGTGGAGGGTACCAGGGATTGAACTCAATTCCACTTAACCGCTGAGCCTCATCCTTAGTCCTTGTTTGTATTTTATTAAGAGACAAGGTCTCACTGAGTTGCTCAGCACCTCGCTTTTTGCTGAAGCTGTCTTTGAACTCATGATCCTCCTCTCTCAGCCTCCTGAGCCACTGGGATTACATGGCATGCACAACCACACCCTGTTCTGCAGTTTCTAATTATAGGGTACTACTGATTTTCTACAACACATTGCTTGCATCTTACAAAGAAATTTTTTTTGTGTACTAGAATTTAGTAGGAAATTATATTACAAGTTATAGAAATGGCATGGATAGCTTTTTCCTGAAATCTGGAAATGTTCAAGAAACATGTGGGGGTACTGCAACTGTCATCATCATCTCTGGTGATCTGAGGAATGATGATGTGAATGGTGCAAAACTTTCTCACATTTAAAATAAGGGGTAAGACCAGGTGCCCATGTCTCAGAGTGAAAAGTCTCATAGGTAATTTCCCCAGACTTCATCTATAGCTGGTGTGGTTCTGTATCTAATTACTATTTGATATGTTATCATAGTTTCTTTACCATTTGAAAATCATATAAGCCTTCAAAAATGATTTTTAAGAATTCTCACTTTTTTTCTTTGTTCTAAGAAATGGGAAAAGGGCGAGAATGGGAAAGAATGGAACAGAACAGCATTTGATGTCGGTTCTCTTTGTCCCTTTAAGGATGGGAATAACTCTCTTATAGTGATTATTATTATTATTATTATTGTTGTTGTTGTTGTTGTTGTTGTTGTTATAAAAGTGTTATTGACCTGCATGTTTAGATGAGGAAAATGCTCAGGAAGTTCACTTGAGATTAGGTACATGTATACAGATGCTGTAGATACAAGCAAGCTACTCTCATTTTGTGACTTTCACATCCAAATAAAAAAAGCTCTGGCAAGTAAAGAGGAATCTGCAGCCTTGTTTTTGTGTGTATTACTTGATGGCTAGCTGTTTCTATTTTGTTTGGAACTGAATACAACTGGTTTGAGTTCCAGAAGTTTTGCTTTTTATTAGTGTGCCTTAACCAGTAATCTCTCTGAAACTTAGAATGATTTCTGTTGCATGTTTGTTGGTGCTTTAGGGTACCAGGGATTGAACTCAATGTCACCTTTAATATTGAACTCAATATCACCCTTGGTAAATTGCTACACCTCTCCCCTGACTTGTGACTTCTCGTATGTCCATTAAGTATGAAGGAAAAACATGACTTTCCTAATTAATGCAACTACTTCTAAAGAATAGATCTGTTTGCTCTAAATGCAATGATTCAGCTGTGGAGTGTAAATTTTTAATGTTTAATGAAATACTCCCTGTATTCTTGTCAAGGATACAGGGAGTAAGAAGAATTAATGTTAAGAAGAGATTAATTCTTCTTACTCCCTGTATCCTTGACAAGAAGAAGAAGAATTAATGTTAAGAAGACAGATTAGTACTTTGTACTGGACGACTTGTTCTTCTTCCTGTCCACAATAGATTGTGTTCTTACTCTTGTTTGATTAAAATTAATAGCCTCTTTTTTTCAAGTTAACCATTTGCCATAACCATGGCACTGGTTCTAGTCAGTAAGTCCAGAAAGAATAGTCAAGGTATAGGCCAATAGTCTGGGACATTTCTAACTTTTATTAAAAGTTAACTAAACAGAAACAGCTCAAAGCAAAATATGAACTGAGAGGAAAAAGGCTTGCTTTTCCATAAGCCAAGATACATTCTTCTATTCTAATTGTAGCTATGTAAGACTTAGTTTCTTTGAATAATGATTCCTGTTTTATAACCACAAAGTATTGTGAGACTGCCAAAATGAAAAGAATATATGATTAACTTCACAAGTAAAGATTGGGATTCAGCACCTTCACTTCGGTGTCTGTGTTGTTTCTCCACACCCTTTCACCAACTCCTTACCATCCCTTCGTCTTCTGAGACCCCCTTTTGGAACTGAACTCTGACATCTGGTGCACCCCAAAAAGGAATGATTGGTAATCTGTAAGTCTGATGCATTTATTTCATTGAAAAGTTTTCAGGTAAGGATAGGATTCTTACCTGGAGTGCTGCAGACCCCTTAATTTACTAAGTAAGTAAAGGGTAAGTAATCAGAGAACTTATTTTGAGAAGTTATGGGCCATAATGAGTCTAAAGAAAGAGGACTCTTTATTGATATAGCTAAGCATATGCTCCATGAACAGTGCATTTCAGTTTCTTCTAAGCAGTTAGGACATTTTTTTTTTTTTCATTTTAATCACGAGTTCTCTCCTTGGTTCCCTGAGGAAGGAACCTTAAATTTAGAAACATGGAAAAAATAGGTAAAAAGACAAAGATCTACTATGATGATCATGGGCCAGAAAAGATTCCAGTTAATGCTTTTGCATTATGGAATGTTTTTAAAGATGCTTTGGTCAACCCCTGAGACAGTTTGTTTGGCACGTGAAGTAACCGAGTCAGAACAAACCCCCTTAATTGGGGCTGCTGCTACGTCTAGAGATTATAAAACTATATCCCCTCAACATTCTCATTATGATGATGAACAAGGGGATGAAGAGGAGGATGAACAACTTTCTCCTCAAGATCAGGAGGATTTAGAGGATATGTGGAAGTAACGTTATACTTAATGAAAGATTTTAATTGATTTAAAGCCTTACTTGGAATTGATTATAATAAAAATCAGCTCATTTTTTCATAAATTAGAATAACCAGAGCATATTAAGTGTAAACAAAAAAACATGACTCTCATGTAAACAGGAAATTTCAAATATAAGAAATGTTCAGTTCTCAGGATAACTTTTAGGAATTATGAACCACCACTTAAGTTCACTTGATCCCCATTGTCCCTTATGTCCTTTATTTTAAGCCCATTTTCATAAACATAAGAATTGTATTCTACTGTGGGTTATGTCCCCTTTTTATATTTTTTATAAACGTGGCATGTCATTAGGGTACAATGTGTTCATTCAAGCCAGGAGTGTTTGGTAGGAGTATGAGTAATTCTATGGGTTAAAATTATATCCCAATAATTAGCAAATTGTGCAAAATAACAGAATATATTTTCAGGAATGTTATCTGTTTTTAAATTAGTATGCTTGCCCATAGTGGCAAAGCAGAGAAATAAATGAGAATTCTTTTTAAACAGGTGAATCTTTAGATAAATTTGCAGTAACCCAAATAAACCCAGAATGAAATCAGTAGAAATATGAAGAAAGGAATAAGGATGAAAAAGAGGAAAATGTATTTATATCCTAAGAGTAAATAAATTTAATCTTAGGATATAAATGCATGTTTATACATGTAAACATTCTAATACACTTAGGCAAAGTGTATTAGATTGTAGTCCTTGTGTTTTTACAGTTTCCCACATAGGGACCCAGTAGGGTATACAGTGAGAACAGTTATTGAAACTGGCCTGAGCTTTTGGAAAGAAATGGAAAACATCTTCATTCATGAGAAGAAAGTCCATAAGTTTTTTGATGAGAAAATTCATGAGTTTTATAGCATCTGACAATAAAAGATTTGGGACCTCACAGCTGCATCTGTGTTGGCGTTATTCTCTGTCAGAGGTCCAGGAATCTTGGTGTGACTGTGCATATGAGCAAGGAAGATGGGAGACTTTTGATGCTGTGAAAGAGTCTGAAGGGTTAAAAAAAAAGAGATAGTAAATTGAAATTCAAATGAGGGGATAACACAGCTACAGAAATATGAGGAACAAGTTTAGCTATATATTTAGAATCTCTGGTAATATTTAAAGTCATAGAAAATAATCTCAGTGCCATGATAATGGAGGTTGATTCAGCTTGCTGTGGAGACATTTGAGGAAGGATACTGTTGTTTTTTTTAACAACTGAACAAAAAGGGAGAAAGTAGTTGTGTGTCAGTTGTAATTTCTTATTTCTTCATTTAAGAAATCATAGATTACTCTCAATTATGTTATATTTAGTTTACTTATTTTAATTATAAAATAACAATATCAGAGAAATGTGATTAATAGTATTAATAATCTCTTTTCTGTGAAGAAAAATCATAGAAGCAGTAGACATTATGTTACATTATAAACATTTTCAGAAATAAAGTCTTCATTTTCTGGCCATCTAGAGTTTTTAAAAATTTATTTAGATGCAGAAGTTTCTTAGTCATTGGTGAAATACAAATTAAAACAAAATATGTCACTATTGCCCACCCAGATAAATTGCTAAGATAACAAAAGAGACTGTAATAAATGTAAGTGAGGATATCGATAGATTAGAGTGTCCCCATGTTACTAGTGGGTTGAATCCATACAGTTGCTTTGGAAAGCATTTGGTAATATATACGAAATTTCAAATATGTATAACTGATGATCCAGAAATTTTCTCTTAGGATATAAACACCAAAAATACTTAAATGCAATTTACCCAAACACATATACCACAGCAATTATAGGAGAATACTTCTTCATAACTCAAAAGAGGAAGCCACCCAAATGCCCAGAGGTGGTGAAACTCTTCAAGGCACCACATACTCATAGAAAAAAAAATATAGGCGGATATCAAAAGGAGATGAAGAGACTAGGGCTTTAGGCAGTGGAAATGTGATTCTTACAAACAATATTGAAGTTAAGAAGTTACTTCTTTCACTATATAATTCCTTATACATAAAATATAAAATGGACACAAAGAAATGCATTCCTATATTTCTAATAGGGTCTTTATTGGAAGGTTATAATAGGAAGAGAAATTGGAATTAGAGGCTGCAGGCTCTGTTTTGTTCTTTTATGTTGTGTCAGATATAGATGAAAGTAGAAAGCATTTATGCAGTTTGATATATAATACATAGATGGGATATAATTTCTCATTTTTCTGAGTGTACATGTTGCAGAATCATATTCGTCATGCAGTCACATATATACATACAGTAAAATGTCTGTTTCATTCTATTATCCTTTCTATCCCCACATCCCCTACTCTCTCCTCTCATCGCTTCCCTCTACCTAATCTAAGGTAACACTATTTTTCCCTAATGCCCCTGCCCTGCCCTATTGTGAATTAGTATCTGCCTATTAGTAAAAAAAATAGACATTTGGTTTTTGTGGGATTGGCTTACTTTGCTTAGCATGTATTCTCCAACTACAACCATTTACTGGCAAATTCCATAAATTTACTCTTCTTTAAAGCTGAGTAATGTTCCATTGAATATATATATATATATATATATATATATATATATATATATATATATATATATATATTCCACATTTCTTTATCCAGCCTTCCCAGTGTGGTGCAGGAGCACATCTCTAGTGCAGGTGGTTGACTAGTGGAGTACATGGCATTCCCCATGACCGACATAGCAGAAGCTAGGTTGTCAAATGAAGCTGGTGGTGGATACTAGAAAGGTGATAAGGTCATGGAGCCAGCCCAGCTTCTCCCTGTGCTTTCTGGTAACTGTGCCTCAAAACCCCCAGAGGCTCTCAAAGAAGACACCACCTTGGTGAGCACAAGAGCTGGGACCCATAGCCCTCTGATTCACTGCATGCTCAGCACTTACTGTGCTCTTGGCTGCTCCTGCTGGTTAGAAAACTCTGGGCCTTTTGCTGACTATGGCCTCCTGGGGTGGCTCCTCAGTCTGGCTTTAAGGAGAAGCTGCACTGTTTTGTTTCATACCTAAAGGCTCTGTGAACCTTTTAATTTAATTTTCTTCTTTGCTCTGGCTATAGGAACCCAATCGACTAATATTTGATGGTTAGAGGGTTTGTAGCTACTTTTCATTATCATTAATTTTATTATTTTCCATTTGTCTGAATTTCTGTCTTTATAATTTTATGTTACTGAATTATATATTTTTATGAAATGCCATGAATTCTCTTTTAGAATTAGGTTGAATAAAATTAAGAGGTAAGTCAGATAATTTTTGTCACTCAAAGAAAAATCACTCTCTTTTCTTATGAATGCTGGCTGTTTGTTAAAGCTTCTATTGTACTGAGGAGTAATGGGAATACCTTTGAAGGAAACACAGGACGTGAGACACGGTGAGTGACCCTCCAGGCCCAGAGAGCCCTGGTGCTGTGTGGACAAGACTGTGGGACTACTGGGCTGGTGGGTGGGGCGGGAGGGACCTCTCCTCCACTTGTCTCCATCAAGATCATCTGTTTTATCACAATGAATAAGTGAAATGAGTAACTAAGATTGAATTTGGGACTGGAGTCCATTTTTAGCAATTTAGATGTGTAAGTAGTTTTACAAGTGTTCCTCTCCAGGCTCTGTGTCAGGCCCTGTGTTCCATGGACATTTTTGCCTGCCATCTTAAGTGGGACTGGGGTGAGGAGGCAGAAAGAGGGCCTGAGAGGGTGCTCTTGAGGGTGTTTGAGCAGCTCCTGAAAAATATTCACCCCATGCTTGCCCTCCTGCTGCAGAGACTTCTGGGACACACTGTCATTCAAATGCACTTGAAATGCCTGCACCTGGCCTAATGCTCAATTTTCTATTTACTTAGGTAGTTTTTAGCTTATCAAAGTCTGGGAGTAACTTCAAATGACAGAAAAGAAAACCCAATTCTTTGGAGTTGTGGCAGGTCAAGGGCATAGCTCTTCAAAGGTGAACTATGCCCTTCACCCTGCTGCAATGGCAGGTGGAGCCTGAAGAGCATTCTCCTTGAGTGAGATCACTGCCAGTTGCCTGGTTACTAGAGTGAGAACTATGAAGGGACAGGGTTCTGTGTGGCCATGAAGGAGGGGCATTTTACTGTCACCATGATGCAGGAGGAGTGGAGCCACCAGCCAAGTTGCTGACACATGAAAGCTTTTGTTACTTCCAGTGAAGAACACCTCTTGCCTCTTTATGGCCCACATGGACAGGACAGTGGAGAAGAGTGATGATGGATTAATATATAAACTTTATGAGCCTATGCTGAAGATCAAGCAGCACTTAGGTTTTGACCTGTAAAACTTCATAAGAGTCTACTGAAATACAAATGTTTATTGTCCCCATTCTCCAGATGAGAAGACTGAGGAGGATAAAGCATTGCCCAGAACATCCTGGAAAGCATGTATTGAGTGTTCCTGCATCCTCAGTTCTCCTGGCTGTATGAAGCTTATTACAGGACCTCCAGTGGAGTAAAAACTGCATCAGTGGACTGACCCTGGAAAGGCTGACCTATGCAACAGTACAGCAGGGCCTGGTGAACCTGGGATCCAGGCCTCACATGCTCAACTTCATTGAGGGGTCCACGTAGCCCAAGGGACTGTGAGACCTCTGTGCTCTCCTATGCTCATTCCACACGGGAGGCAGGTAGCTGCACAGGGGCCTGGTGGAAAGAGAGCATTTAATGGAGTTCAAGCAGCCACTTTGGGCCCAGGCTCAGCGAGGGAGTCCCAGGTTACCTTGGAACTGGTGGTTTCTATTCCTCATCATCAAAGTGGGAGACTTGAATGGTAATTTCTAGGGTTCCTCTAGGTCTAAAAATCACCCTTCCATCGCAGGGAATGTGGACATTGGAAGTTCCATTGTAATCCAGCACCAAGATGGCAGGCCTTGAAAGGAGCTTGCAGAGTTTGAATCTTGGCACTTTTGCCTCCTGTGTAAATCTCATAAAGTTAATCTCCGTAAGCCTCTGATATCATGTTTGTAAAAATACAATGCTCCAATTCCTTCTGAGGGCTCTTTGGAGGATTAAGGAAACAGAGTGGGCAGGACACACAGTTCCAGTCACACAGCCTTCCTCATGTGGCCATGCAGGCTGTTCACAGGTGAGATGCTTACATAGGAGGACTCTAACACATGGGTGGGCTAGACTATCTGATGGATTAATAGTTTGAAAGAACTACTGGGTGGTAACTTAGGTGGGTGTGGCTGGAAGAAATAGGTCACTATGCATGTGGCTTAGATAATATATGTCCCTGACCAACACTCTCTCTCTTTCTCTGTCTCTGTCTCTCTGTCTCTTTCTCTTTCTCTCTCTCTCTCTCTCTCTCTCTCTCTCTCTCTCTCTCTCTCTCTCTCTCTCTCTCTCTCTCTCTCTCTCTGTAGTGCTAGGGATTCAACCTAGGGCCTTCTGCACAGGAGGCAGCACTTTACTAACTGAGCTTTATTTTCAAGCCCCCCCCCAATCTCTCTGCTTCCTGGATGCCAGGAGCCCAGCAATTTTCCTCCATGACACCCTTCTGCCATGATGTTCTGCCCCATCACAGACCTGGAGCAGTGGACTGGGCCAAACATGGACAGAATCTCAGAAACCATGTGCTCAATATAAACTGTTCCTCCTGTATGTGGATCCAGTGAGGTATTTTCATCATGGTGATGACATCTGACTAACACAGTGATTGTTATGGGCAAGGTGGGGTAAGTGTTTTCTAGAGGTCACTATGAAGGACATATCTAAGACATCTCTGTGATAAAATAATGATGGATTCATTTTACAATGGGCCAGAGCTGTCCATAGAGGCCTACCTAGCTGTTTGTGGAGTAAAGATTTCTGTCCAATATGTGTAGGCAAAAGGGGAGAGTAGTCTATTGGGCAGAGTGTGGCAAGAGAGCTAAGTTTGTGGGACAGAAATTGAGTATAGAATGACTGAACTCTAATTAAACACCATGAGAGTGAGAGAACCACGAGATTTGGGGGTGGTGAAGGAGGAGATCCAAGACCAGACAAACCTGGAAGGCCAACCTTCCCCAATGCTAAAGGATGTGCCTCACAGGAGACATGGAAGGAATCACCTGGGTGGCCTTTTGGAGCTCATGGGAGTATTCATAGAGGATGGGGACACCTGTGTAATCAGGGGGCCAGGGGCCCAGTGTCCTGTAAGTACTGCTGCACTGACATGGGTTGTGGTGTCTTATGAGGTCCTGGTTTCTCTTTCTGTGGATAAAAGCCTGGAAGTGGGCTTGCCGGGTCATCTGGTAGTTGTATTTTATTTTATTTTTTGTGACTCTTATGCCATTTGCCCTGATCCCCAGCTGCTACAGAGGCAGGGTTGCCTTCTCTTCACCCTCTGATGGAAGCCATTCTAACAGGCAGGAGGTGTTCTCTCTCATAGGGTGATTTGCAAGTCTTTAATGGTTAATGACTGGGTCGACTTTTCTGATGCCATTTTTATGTTGTCTCCAGTTCCAATTCCTTCTTTCTAGATCTTCCTTCCCTACAGATCCACTTCCTCCTTCTTTACCTGAGTGGGCCTCACTCCATTTTGAACCTTATAACTGATCCTTTTTCCCACCACTTCTCTGTGTTCCTTTACTTCTTTCTTTTGTTTTGAGAAATGCAATATTCCAAGGGTAATGAACCCACTAATGGCTTCCCATTTGCTTTATGTGTAGTTCAATTTAAAAACCAAAGCCTTCTAAATAGATACATGCATCCATAAATAGCATGCGAATAACACAGAGTATTTGCATTTTTATGGTTCATGCTATAAACACTATTCCATGATTTACTTTTTCCCTCAGTGTCTGATTTTGTAACCCCTCCATTCTGTGCTGTGCTATTCTGTGCTGTGCTGTGCTGTGCTGTACATGTGATGGGTAGTTCTGGCTCCAGCTGTCCCTGTGGCACAGTCTGGAGTCCTCAATGCAGTCATCCTCCTCTATCTTGGCTAACTTTTTCTACCCTGTTTTGTTACTGCCTCATCATAAGTATTATAATACAACATCATGTAATTATGTTTCAGCTTGAGTACTGCTTGCGCTCTGGCTGAGAGTGCCAGATGTTTTAGCACCCTGAATGGTGGTCTGAGCATCTCACTCCTTTTTGGCCTTTTTGAAAGGTTCTAGGACTTGTGCTCTGTGTCTGTCTGTTTTCTGGCTTCCTCTTTGATTCAGCAGATCACAGGAGCCACTGCTCAAAGGCCAGCTATTTTCTTGTTGCTTTGCTGCCCAGCTTCTTCAAGGTTCCTTCTTTGTTGGAAGTTAAAACCCACTTCCTTAGACTTGGGTGCATCTAGTCAGTCAGTGCCTTCCTCACCCTTATGGGGTCCTGCTCCTCTGTGCCCTTGCCATTGGGGCACAGCATATGCTTGGCTTCCCCACAGGGTGCTCTTGCTGGTTTCACTTCCCATCCACAATGCCTCCATCATCCTTTTTTGCCCTACCCAGGTGGCCATGTTTCTTGGATCTCCTTTCTCCCAGAGCTCTGACCCCAGTGCTCAGGCAAGCACTGCCTCTATGTGGAGAAGGACCAGCCTCCTCACTTTCCCCACACCTGTTTCTGCCCGAGTTTTTGTCTGGCTGTCTTGCAGAGTGCTTATGTCAATTAGTTTGCTTTCTATACTTCAAAACCCATGAAGAAAGTGGTGGTGTCATGAGCATCTGTGTCCCCACAGCAGCACCAAATCAAGCATGGCAGAAGTTTAAGATTTGTTAAAAGAAGTAAGGAAGTTAACAGCCACTCCTCAGCATCAGGTTACGGGTTCTTTTAAATCAGGGTCCTTTCCAAATGAAAAGAACCCCTAGAAACTCACAACGTGGCAGTTTCCCAGCGAAGTCCTTATTGTATGAAACTGTGGAATTTATCTCTTCTACACAAAATTGCAGGTCTCTGTGTAACAAGGTCATTTAAATATTTGCCAAGTGAGGATGACCACTGCGGACACCATAGCCCCCACTCATTATTCCTGCAAGCTAACACATGGAAACATGGGCTGTTTCTCCTGTTTTTGGTGAAACACAGAATCAGCTCCTGCTTCACTTATCATGTATGCACCACTTTGTTAAACTTGTAGCCCAGGGGAGAATTTAAGGTGATATTTACCTTGTTTACTTCACTTTGAATTTGCTTCAGGTTTAGGTGCAGTGTTGACATTTCTAAGAAAACAACCTGCTTTTTTCCCAATTTGGGGCAGTGAGGTGGGAGGTGGGGACAGATTGCTGGTTAGAAGAACTCTCAGAAATGTCTTTACCAGACATCCTTATGACGTGACCCTGCACGAGGTGCCACAGGGCTTATTAAGGAAGATGCACTGACACCCACCACAACAAAAGAGATGATTTGAAAAGCCATCACTGTGTACAGGGAATGCTGTTGATTTCTGGATTAAGCTACAAAAGCAACTGTTGAGTGCTGCTCTTTGACCAAAAATTTTAATGGAACAGAAGCTAAGAAGGGTCTGAATTGATTATAAATGGAAATCTTAAAATCCAGCTGTTTCTGGTTTCTATAGTGAAAAATTATATTAGCATATTATCAAGCTTGTGGGTGAGACTCCACAGTGGGACCCTTGTCAGAGCAGCAAGGAATCAGCCAGCAGGGGTTCGGAGCTCTTGGGGCAGCTAATGTTATTATTCATGGTGAGATTTTCTTCCTCTGGTTGTCAATTCTGTTTTCAAATCAAGAGAGAATGGGTGCTGCAGCTTGACAGTGGCAGTGGCATTCTCCTGGGGGTTTATACTTTAATTTATCATAAGACAAAGAGAAGGAATTGAATTTCAGCAGGACAATAAAGAGAATAGCATCCTTGCAGAAATGGGCAAATGGAAAGGAGCCAAGATCAGAGAGGGCTGGCCCCATCCTCTCTGTGGCCTCACAGCAATCCTTGTCACCAAGCTGTTTTTTCTGACGATGTAGTCCTGCAACTTTTTGTTTTTCTTATGGAAACTTTTTATTTTATAATTGTTTTTTGGATCTGCACACAGTACAGAGAGTTCCCATATCTCCAACACCAAACTCGCATCATACATGAGTGGGTACATTTTTCACAAGCTGAACCCTTGTTGAAGCATTAGTATCCAGGTAGGTGCTTGATTAATCCCAGCGTCCTTGCTTACCTGAGGTCCTTCTGTGTCCCAAGACCCCTTCCAGGATCCACCATGCCCCCTTATGCTCCTTGGGACACTGGCAGTCTCTCAGTTTTTGTGTTTTGTTAGTTTTGTTTGGTTTGGTCCTGGGAATTTATCCTTGGGGAGCTCTAGCTTCAAGCTACATCCCAACCCCTTTCTGGTTTTTATTTTGAGACAAGATCTCACTAAGTTTCTGAGGTTGGCCATGAACTTGTGATCCTCCCTCCTGATCCCCAGCTGGGATAATAGGCCAGCTCCACTGTGCCTTGGACTTTATCTTTTTTTTTTTTTTGATGACCTGAATGGTTTTGAATAATGATGATCAGACATGTCATAGAGTGTCCCTTTACCTGAAGGTTTTCTGTTGAACACATTCCCACTGGTGTTTGGGGCAAAAGACTGCAGAGACCCTTTTCATACTCTGGTTTTGAGGCTTCCTGCCATCACCTTGATTACAGTACTGCTGTCAGCCTCCATCACCTGGCTATGGCAGCATGATTCAGATTTCTTCAGGACATGGGTGACACTTGTTAAAAAGGAAAACCCCTGGAAGAGCGATAAGTTAGTTTATTTGAGCAAAACAAATATGATTATAAATCAGGTAGACCCAGGAACAAGAAGAGGTCCACAAGCAGTGTGACCAGACAGGGTGTGTGGAAACTGGAGCAGGTAGTCAGGACACGGTGTCTACTCTGTTAGTGTCTCCTCTGACTGACAACAGCAACAGAGAAGGGATATCTTAAGCAGGTTGTTCATCAGGCCTGGGAGAGGAGCTCAATCCAGTCAGTGCCTTCTGCAGGTCCTTCTTCTCACTTTTCCCTTCCTCAGTGTGAACATTGGAGTAGATGCCATGCAGGGCCCACCCTGGAGGAGCAAGGAGCGTAGATGGAGCTTGCTACTTGAGGGTGGACTGTCTGATGGTCATTCCGAGTACTTCCAAGACAGGGGACCCTCTACATGTCCCCACCTACCTGCTTATGTTTTATGACTCCTGGATACATGTCTTGTTGTGGATATTTGCTGCAGTCCAGCTGCAGTAAATAACTGGGAGGTGACAAGTAACTTGAAGGTTGAAATGGGAACTGCTTTATTATGGAACAAGAGTGGTATATATAACTAACTGATTACACACAGTTTGAATCGATGAACATCATCTAGATACAGCAGTCAGCCAATCAGGAATCCTCATCAACTTAATGACTCACTGGCGTTGCTTCAGAAACCACTCCTCCTGGCAAACTGACAGGCGCCATCATGACTTGATTTGCATCCCCAACATCTTCTGTCTTTTGTTTTATTAAACAACAAGTATGTGGCTTAGGGACCGTGCCTGTTTTAGGTTGTCCAATACGACATATGGTTCTTACCCATCATTGGATGGTCTGACCTCAAATTGTCAGCCTCCAGTCTTAGGTTGGTACCCATGTAATTGGATCTTACCCGTCTTTGACTACTGGCCCAACACACTTAGCCATACTTGTGGATAATGACCATAGTGGTTTTTACACAAACACCATAAACAAACTGCCACAAGCAGAAAGAGGAGGATACAAGATGCCACAATACCAAGCCATTGACTGCTCCAAGTGAAACTCCTGGAAAAACTGTACCACAAATGACACTTTCAGCAAAGATACCCTGGTACTATTACAATATTTTGTATCAGTTCATAATGCATAAAAGTGATACACAGTCCAGGTAAGTTCTGCAAGAAGCTTAAAGCAGCATTCACATTACTTATTGATGCAGCAGTTTGTACAGTTTGCTATGATAGCTATCACAGAAGCTGTAGTAACAGCAGCAGAAACAGCAACAGCTGTGATGATGGTAGCTGTATGCCTCAAGGTTTTCTAAATTTGAAATAGGCCTTAGTGGTGCTCATTATTCATTAGCCTCCAGGTGTGGGAGAACCATTGATGAAGATGTAAGGATAGCTAAACTAGAGTACTGGATGTCAGCTGTTATGGATTTGAGTCAAATCATCTTCTTTTTGGTCTGTAGAAATCACTTTAGTTAGTCTCTCTGGAATCCAAATCGGCTGCTGTTCTCCCTGGGGAAACACACAAACAGACCCTCGACTCCAGACAATCACTGGGTCAGGACCTTTAATGATAATAACTGTAAGCTGATTCAGCTGTGGTGAAAGCTGTAAAATACCAAAGCATAGCATTCTGAACATTTGTATCTACAGGAATAGTGAGGAGTCCCATGGCAGCATCTGCAGCAAATAGGGAAAAACTGACTACTCATTAGTTATTGGCATTGGAAATGGCCAAACTTCAGGGGCGCCGTGTGCATCCTCCGCCAACAGCTGCAGCATTCCCGGGCAGCCCCAGGTGAGGGGTGCGGAAGAGCCACCGTGGCCGCATGCAGGAAAGTCTGTGCTGCACCACAACGGGAAGCGGCAGCGGCCACGCTACACTCACGCACCTTCTGGTAACCAAAAGTGTTTAGTAGCAGCCTTTTCTTGTAACTACTTCCCTGATAGTCCTTTCTACTCTGAACTTTTTTTCTCTTTCTGACTAGAGTTTTTGGGCTTTTATCAAGGTATCCCCTAACTGTTCTTGGTTTTACTGGGGTGCCTCATTCCTTTAGCAATTTACTTAACACCCTTTCAGCTTGATTTCCACCAACCTCTGATCCCATATTTCCATAACAAAGAAAATACAACACGCCAACACAAAATGAAACAAAAACACACTGTATCATTTTTTTCCATTTTCTTGAAATGGCCATTCGTCCTCTCACCCTATCTGCTTCCTCAGGGGTGAGCACCTTTCCTCCCATCCTATCTATTTCTAGAGATGGGCAGCTTACCTTGTCAGTTACCCCTGAGTGTCCCAGAGTTCCACAAATGGGCCACCATTTTGCCGTAGTCTGGCTGCAGCAAATAACTGGGAGGTGAAAAGCAACTTGAAGGTTGAAATGGGAACTGCTTTATTATGGAACAACAGCAGTATGTATACCCAACTGATTAAACACAGCTTGACACAATTAACATCATCTAGATACAGCAGTTAGCCAATAAGTAATCCTCATCATCTTAATAGCTCGCTGGCATTACTTGTTACTTCAGAAACCATTCTTCCTGGCAAACTGCCAGGCGCCATCTTGACTTGATTTGCATCCCCAACAGATATTGACCTGGATATTATTTAGCCATACCTTGTGTCCCCTTTCTCCTTTGCTTCAGTTTTGTCACCATGCAATTTTTTCGATTGTTGCTATGTCCTTTGACACATTCCATCAATTCGCAGGACTCTGTGTTTATGGTTTTCTTTTAGTGCTTCCCGACTTCAGGCTCACCAGAGGCTCTGGGGACACCTTGTTTGTTTCCTGCCTTTGGCCCACAGTCAGCTGTCAAACAAGGGATCCTGATTCTTGTTATTGAAGAGTAAGATTGGAGAATGAGATATGTTGGATCTCCATTTTTTAGGAAGAAATTATTTGTAGGAAATGGAAAAAAGATGACATATTTTAATATGTGCCTTTTAACATACTTGGGCTTCTAGGGGTCATGGAGAGTAGCATGAAGTCCAGCTGGGTTCCCATCCACAGGCAGGCTGGAGATTTGAGCTACTTTTACAAAGTCACTGAAGAGTAGAGCTTATGACTTTATGTCATCAGATACAATAATGCAAAATGTGATTGCCAGCTTTTCACGTAGTTAAGGAAGATCAGATGCTTCCAAAAATGGGCTAGCCTGAGGAGTGAGCCTGTGCTTGTTCCACAACTCACATTCCAGTGAACTAGTTGCCCAAACAAAAAAGGGAAATGTTACATTTATTGGAAAAGCATGTGATGTGTATCTACTAAGCATTGAGGAGGGTCTGATTTATAAACAGACTCATACAAAAGCAAAAATCATAAAAGGGAATAACCATGCCAGCAAGTTTGAATTTGCGTAACCAAGGAAATGAATCCATCCCTAAGATATAAAATAACAGTAAAAGGACCAAGAAATAGAAAATGAGAAGTGTGAGACTTCAGTAGGTAAAAAGAAAAATAAGAGCAGTCTATCAACTTTGTGATGTCCACCTCACAAAGCCTTGGGTGCTTCCCTACCCCAGCACCAGAAAGCTAGGCTTTCACAGTCCTCATTGTGTCAAGGCAGGTGCTGTGGGATAATCCAGTGTTCCACAAAGGGTCAGCAATTGTGCACGCTGCTATTGAGGTGAGTGACTGGGTTCCAGGGGAGAGCAGTTAATAATGGCAAATCCACCATGTTCATGCTCCCCCTTAACCTAGCCGCTCAAATTCCTGGAAGAATGAATGCAGGACTCACATGCATATGACAAGTAAGAATGCTCTACATAACAACAGCAAGAAGCCTTAGGACCCAGTGCCCATCAGGGGATGGATGAATGGACAACAAATAGCAGATGCTTAGGAGGGGAACTAAACACCTTCAAAAAGATTAAATAAAGTCTATCTTTGCATGTCTTTTCTACCTGCATTACAAAATGAATCTCTCTTAAATTCCTTCTGCTGAAAATCAAGGTGTGGAATGAATCAAGTACATCATTAGAATTATTATCGCTCTGTTTGATAAAACATGGAATAATGCAAAGCATTTTCTGTATTTATGTCCATGCAGTTATAAAAGTATTTTTAAGGTGGGTAAAACCACTCAAGATACCAGAATATAATGGTAATATTTGGGGATGTTTGAGGGAGGAAGTTTGGAAATGCAGAATAACATACATTGTGATGATCTAATATGCAATAAGAAGAATAGATTCCTGTATCAATAGTAAAATCTAAAATTAATTTTACTTATTTTTATGTGGTGCTGAGGATCAAACTCAGGGCCTCACACATGCAAGGCAATCAAGCACTCTACTGCTGACCTACAAACCCATCCCTAAAAATTAACTTTGAAAAAAGAAAAAAAAATACAGATATCTCAGAAAAAGGAAAAAAAAACAAACACAAAGTTTAGCTCTTAACAAAGGCAAATTGTTTTAATAATCATATATGCCAAAGTTTCAAGTTCTGCCATTGATTGCTGAGGAGTAAATAGCCTTCACTTTTAGAAGTCAGGTCATTTTTTCCGCTAAATACTCCTTTCATGCCTGTAGCACATGGATCACTGTGGTTTTCATTTCTTGTTCCTTTTCAAATGTCTTTTCTCATTTCTGCTTCCTGATTTATCCTCTTGCCTGCAAATTCACAACTTTTTCAGTATGATTTAAGATGAAAATTCCATTGATTATAAAAGCAATAATCTTCAGATAAAAGGGAATTATTTAAGAGGATTATAAGGAAGAAAACTTAAGCAACTAATTAAAGAAGTATCCTCAGTCCTTTAGCAGAAATGGACTCAGGACATTCCTTTACTTTAGGAGTAACCAAGACTTGAGCCTATTGCCACCAGCTCCTCCTCTCATCCCATGGAGCTTCATTCTCTTGGAAATCACAAATCGTGAACCAAGCTACAGAAATCTTTAAGTGCACCTCTACTGCTGAGAGAGAACTGGAACTGAGACTCTGAGGAATCCAGGAGAAGTGGGGACTGGAATGGTTTCTCCAGCTTCCCAGTTCTCAAAAGCAAACCTCATCAACCTCCTATAGTCACCCCTTTTTCCTGTGTTCCTTGAACTTGAAAAATGGGAAAAACATCTGGTGTTTTCTTAATCAGTAGAGACATAAAGTTTTCACTGCTGGTGCGCAGATGTTCCTTGAACTTGAAAAATGGGAAAAACAAAAAACATCTGGTGTTTTCTTAATCAGTAGAGACATAAAGTTTTCACTGCTGGTGCGCAGAACTTTCTATGTTCCAGGTGAAATACTACTATGGGATGTGTTGACTAAGGATCCCCCACCTGTCTCTCTTTTAAAGCTACAAAACAGAACACCTTCTGCCTGAAGGCACTATTCATCCATCGCTGTCTCAACTATTTGCTCAGCACTTGTCAAACACCATTGAGCAAACCCATTTCCAGTACGTACGGAGCTTGTCCAGAGGTATGGTGCAAATCCTTGACTTTGTGACCCTTGCATCTTTACTACAAGCCCTCAGTCCTTCTGCTGCTGCTTTAAATCAGCCACAGCCTCTGAAGCCACAGATACATATCACTCACATGGCTTAAAAAAGTAAATATTCTAATATTCTAAAAATGTATTTTTATTCATTTTACATTTAAGCATGATTTTGTGGTGTGCTTAAAAGTTAACCAGAATCACAGTGAATGTGATATTTGATCCACTTTCTTAAATAAAATAAGACCTTTGAGCAGGAAGCAGTGGCAGATTCCTTTTCTCCTTTTTCGGAATTTCAGATGTCTTGGGAAGCATCACAGAGGTCCATGTTGGGTGTCAGTGGCAACTCTGTGTGAAGATTCTTATAGGACTTAATTTTTTGGATACCTGCTACAAATTAATTTCAAGTTTAAATTGATTCAAGTGCAAATTAAATTTGTGGCTGTCTCATACTGGCTAGAGGAATGGCCTCACATAGTGTTTCTTCTAACTACATTTTTAAAAAAATTTGCTTATCCCAGACAAAGATAATTTTCTGTCTCTTTTATCAGAACAACAATTTTATAAAACAGAGAGAGAGAGAGAGAGAGAGAGAGAGAGAGAGAGAGAGAGAGAACAAATTTCCTGCCTTCGTGCTGAAGGTATAAGGAGTAGCTCAACCACCTCACTCAGCTCTGCTGAGCCACAATGTCTGACCTGCTCTACGCTGTGCTCCTGGCACAGTTATCACCTGGCAGGGTAGGTACAGGAAGAACTCTGTTACTCTTGGAGACTATTCTTCTCTGCACTGCACAGAAACTGTGGTGCTTTAAAAAATCCCTTTAACCCAGACAAAGGAGCACCAAGGTGCCACTCAAGGACTTGTTCTACAGAAGCCCTGTAGTCTAGGTGAGAGCAGGAGGATAAATTCAATATGATAAAGGGAAAAAACTCACTAGCAAAGAATATTTTGTCCAGAAAAACTGTCCTTCAGAAATGAGGAGAAATTAGGTGATGTCTCTCCCAAAGAAAAGCCACATTCCCCACGACAAGGACTGTCCCTGGAACTCTTGAAAGGAATAAAGTTGAAACAGACAAACAAAATCACTAATTTGAAACATAAAACATATAAAAGCACAGACACCAATACTGTAAGAAATACTGAGTCAATGTTTCTCTCCAGTATATATATAGAGAAAAAATTATTTAAGACAACTATAGATCAAACAGATTGTCAAGATAAATAATATAAAGTGATGGAAATGTTGACATAAAAAACATAAAATTTGTGTTTTAAGTAGCTGGTCAAAGCACAGAGTTTTATATAATTGAGATTAAGATGTTATCTGCATGAAAGAGTCAAAGATTTGTATATAAACTTTTGTAACCACAAAGTGAAAATCTATCTTAAAAACAAAAAACACAAACAGAAGAGAGCCTAAGCACATCAGGTGCTGTGGGTCGAGTATGCCCCCAAGGGTTCACAGTCATTTGCATGGGAGCATCAGTCTAGTGTCTCTGTGTACCCACTGTCTTAGTCCCCAACACCCATGACTCTGAATAGGCAGGAAGGAAAAATGAATGGGCAGTATCACTCAGGGTGCATCCAGGGCTCTGTGGTCTACCTGCCAGGGCTGGACTTCTGGACCCAGCAGTCACTGGTTCTGTGATTACCTTGGGCAAGTCACTTAAGCCCATGAAGTCCCACTCAAGTCCTGAGCAACAACAGGGTGTACTTTTCAGGATTGCCTGGGAGAATTATACAGAAAAACATGGGAAGCACTTGACCTTTACTCAGGATGACTCTGCTCCATCACATTCCCGTGAGTACTGATCCACTACCCATTAAATCCAGCACCAGGCCAAGATCAGGATGCCCCAAATCAGTGGTCAGCTGTGTAATAGTTCTTGTTACCCTTGGAAGTTCTGCTCTGTAAAGTCACTTTGGAACCCAAGCTGGGGCAAGTTGGAGTTCTGATCCTAGGTGCAGCAGGGTCAGTTGCCTGCCAGCCTCTGGTTGCACTTGCTTGTAGTCACCCACCAATACGTCACCTTGTGGTGTGTGTGTTTCAGACAGCTTAATTGATACATGTTACTGGTTGGTTAGCAAGAAACATGGCCAAAAGTACCACATCTAGTGCTAGAAGGGAGATTCTGTAATATGTTTGTTCTCCATGAGGCCATCTTGGCCTTCCTTTTCTCAGGAACTCAAGAACACTTAAGCATGATATGTGGAGGGTGTTTTAAACAGGGCCATGGGCATGTGGAGAAAAAAGACACTTTTTACAGTGTAAGAACAAATAGGAAGGCAGGGGCCTCATTCAGCCTCAGCTTGTGCATAGCTATCATGTGGCTCTGTTCATGTGGGTACTGATTTGGGGGTTACAAGTAAGTTTAATCAAGCAGTAAACTTGCAAATACAGAATGTGAATAATGAAGATTGGCTACACCTAAGGTGGTAACTTCTGGAGAATGTTCACTGTTAGCATTGCTCTCCTCAGAAAGGCACTGAAGGACAAAGACATTGCAAGACCTTCCATACATCTGGCAGTTCTGCAAGATGCCCAGGAGAGCATGGGAAACAGGTTGCTCTGTGCCAACAATTCCCCACATTTCTCCTATACTTTCTCTTTTACTTTCCTTTTTTCCATACTTCTTTCCATTTGAAAGGGTCTGGCATGAAGTAGAACAGTGGCTACAAAGACAAAAAGCAATCTTCTATCTCCCAGGAATCATAGTGCTAGTTGCTGGGAAGATAAGACAGACATGTCACTGCCAGGCTGCAGGAGACAGATGACCTTGTGGACTTATTGCTGAGATCAGTTGGAGATTCCTACATAATCCTGCTGACCTCCCTGTCTGGCTTGGTCAGGAGACTCAGTCATATGAAAAGAAACTTGAGAACTGGCCAGAGTTCAATTCTGTAGACACTCCTCTACCCACATACCACCTTGACAGATCTCCAGGGTTTTCTGGGAATTCTTCAATTTTCAATTAAATTTCCTGAAGCATCTGGGGTCATGTTGAGAATGAGGGTGTAATGCTGAGTGACAGGTGTAGCAGGAGCTGTGTTCCAAGATCAGCAGGAAGAAATGAGGCCTGAACGAATTCACTCCACGCAGGCAGGAAAAGGAGCTGATGGACATGAGAGTTGTTGAGGAAATAGAATGGATCAAACTCAGTGACGAGCTGTGTGGAAATAAAGGGGATAATTTTGTTCCTTCTACTCATTTAGTTACTTACCAAAAATTCACTGGGAACCTTGCACATTGTAACACCCAGTTCAGGGGGTCTCAAATTCCAATGAGGGAGGCAGACCACAGAAGGACATGCTTTTGGGCTTTTGGCCAGGCCCTTTGGTGGTGAGAGCATGTTGGGATAGATACCATGTTTATTAAAGCAATGTTTCAAGAGGGAAATTCATTGCCCAGGAGTAAAATACAAAATGTACCTCGCAGGAAAAAGGAATGGAGATACAGAACCCAGGTAAACTGCAGAGATGGATTGAATATTTGGCCATCAGACATCAGTAGAGCTGTGTGCACTCTGAATATAAGAGTTAATGCCACAAAGAGCAGGGCTGGGCCTTGTGACAATTAGGCAGATGGCCTGGCTGGAGGCTACCTGGCTCAACCTCTACTCTCTTTGCAGCTCCACAATTTGAGGATGGGTTTTGAAAAAGTAGGAAGGTTTCGGTGAGCACAAGGATTAATCTGAGCCTGTGAGTTTTGGAAACTTTCTGAGTGTTGTCAGTCCCACTGACTGTGATCAAGCCAGTGATGGTAGAAACCACTTCTAGTGTCCATTGGCCTTCTCCATCTGCTAAACAGAATGTTTTTTGGAAAAGAGGACCCAGCTGAAAGGGAATGTTCTCTGTTCTGGTACCTATGATTTGTCTGAGAGATGGGGCAAGTGTATCTCCCCTGTCTTTCCTATCATCACGAGACTCCAGAAGGGGAGTTTTTCTTTGAGAAATGAAAATCTTGAGAATGTTTATGCACTGCATGGAGTAACAGGCAAGCAAGAGACTCTACAAATCAGTGGCTACTGGTCAAAATAGGAGGTGGAATTCTTCTTGAAGCTGCAGGAAGTAATGTGAATAGTAATATGAGTTCCTGCAACTGTGTGTACCAAGATGGGAAAGGGCCATTTCCACCAAATCACCTTCATTCGTGGGAAGTGGGAAGATGCTTGCCCAAAGAGATTGGAAAGCTGGAGTTGGGATGGGGAAGCATAGAGAGGAGGTGACTGGAAACCAGCACAGGCAGTGCATCATTGGTGGCTAAAGACACAATTGGATCTGTGATGACTCAGGCATGAGACTTCAGTGGTAATAATGGAAATGTCTACTTTTATAATTAATTCTTCTTGAAAATTTGCTTATAAATGACATTTGACAAATTCGTCCTCTTTCATGAAGAAAGACAAATCAGAAAGTTGTGTGCTCATTAGGCTTGGGGCTGGGCAATAACAATAATTAAGGCAGAGTATCCAGCCTCATGAAAGAGCTCTATCTACTGGGGAGACAGGACATCCATAGACCCAGGCTTTCTGCAAGGAGACACTGGGGAGTCTGGGTTGTAATAGAAAAGTGGAGGGCATGCATAACTGCTTCAGAGTCTCTAGAAATTTGATAATTCTGTTCGTCTACTTTTAGTCATTGTAACAAATATTTGAGCTAATCAGCTTATGAAGAGAAAGTTGTTTTTTTTTGTTTTGTTTTGTTTTTTAATTTGGCCAAACTGTCCTAGAGATGCCAGTCCATGGTGGGTCAGTGCTATTGCTCTGGGATTGTTATGTGGTGGCCTATCATGGCACAAGGGTGTGGCACTGCAGAACTTCTCCAGTCATCAGCCAGTAAGTCAAAGGGGAGGAGGGAATGGCTAGGATCCCACACTCCTTTAAAGGGCACAGCCCAGGGGCCTCGGGAACTCCCACTTGGCCCAACTCTCAAAGGTTTCACTTCCTCCCAGTAGCACCACCCAGTAGACAAGTCCTTAGTAAATGGGCATTGGAGGATCTTTCAATACCCAAACTACACCAAGGAAAGATTCACAAAGGATCCATGAAATGGACAAGCATTGCTGTTTTTCATTCCCATTCCAGTTGTGAGTCTAGTGGCTGTGTGGTCTCTCTGACCAAGCTGACTCAGGGATCCATGCTGTTTAGTCTGGTACTGCAGACACCTGTGGTGCATGCCTATCTGTTCTCCACAGAATAGAGAAACTTAAGGAGTCTGCTCCAGGCCTGAAAGTGAGGAAGATGATCCATTCAATCTACTGTGAAGACTCAATCAAATGCACCCAGACTAACTTCAAAGGGAGCTGTGCCAGGAAGAGATGGCAAGACTCGAGAGCACTCATCCAGATGTCCACCTTCATCCTATCCAGTGTCTCTCAATATCTATATATCCGCCCACCCACCCCCACATACACACACCCAAACACACAGAAATACACATGACTTCAAATTGAATAGTTCACCTACAGCATATTTTATAATAATACCTACAAATACTATGCTAAGGCCATGTCTATTATATAACAAAGTTTCTGTTTGCCAACTGGAAGGTGATTACTTTCTATTGAATTTTTTTTTGTGAAGGCTCAGTTCCTGTTACACGTGCATATCCTGGAACAGTGTAAAAGCATGAAGGCATTCAGTTCTCTATAGATTCATGGGTGGTTGATACACAGGTCACATCAGGATTGATTATTTTTTACAAAAATTAATCAGGAACAGCAGATCAGGCCTACCAACCTGCGGAGCGGCAGAGCCACCCCCCGCACCTGCAAGGTAGGCGGACCTGCGACCTGCGGGCAGGTCAGGGCCAACAACCCGCAGAGGGGCACAGCTGCCCCACATGCCGGCAAGGTAGGCGCAACCGTGACCACCAAAAGAACAGGCCCAGAAGCCCGCCAGACACATCGTCCCGGTTGGGGGAAGGACAGAGTCTCCCGCCTCGCCTGCAAGGTAGGCGGACCTGTGACCCACTGGCAGGTTCAGCCAAGCAACCCGCGGAGGAGCACAGCTGCCCCACGCACCTGCAAGGTAGGCTTAACCATGACCACCAATAGAACAGGTCCAGCGGCCCGCCAGACACATCGCCACGGTTGGTGGAGGGGCAGAGCCACCGCACGCCTGCAAGGTAGGAAGACCTTCGACCGACCAGCAGGTCAGGCCCACCAACCCGTGGAGGGGTAGAGCCGCCCACTGCATCTGGAAGGTAGGTAGACCTGCAACCCACCAGCAGAACAGGCCCAGTGGCCCGCCATCGCCCCGATGGGGGGAGAGGCAGAGCCACTACCAGCGCCTGCTGGGTAGACAGACCTGCAACCAACAAACAGAACAGGCCTAGCGGCCTATGGAGGGGCAGAGCCACTGCTCGCCACTGCAAAATAGGCGGACCTGCAACCCACCGGAAGAACAGGCCCAGCGGCCAGGAGAGTGACAGAGCTGCCGCCCGCGACTGCAAGGTAGGCGGACCTGCGACCACCTAAAGAACAGGCCCACCGAAAGAACAGGCCCAGCAGCCTGCCGGCGTGGTAGGCACATTGCCCCAATTGGAGGAGGTGCAGAACAACAGCCGAAGCCTTCGAGGGAGACTTCGCAACTATTCAAGAGCAATATAAATATATAGGGGGAAAAATCAATAACACAACAGTTTCAACAAGCAGAAAGAAATGCTAACAGTATGAAAAGACAAGGAAATAAAGGACCACAAGCAATGCAGGTCTACTCAACTTTAGAAGAGGTAATATCAGCAGCCGATGGAATGTCAGATAAAGAATTCAGGATATACATGCTTCAGATGATCTGGAGTTTCAAGGAAGACATTAAACAGCATAATCAGACAATGAAAGATCACTTCGACCACTCCGACAATGAATTACATAAACAAATCCAAGAAGCAAAAGATCAATTATACAGGGAGATAGAGGTTATAAAATACCAACAAACAGAAATCCTAGAAATGCAGGAAGCAATAAACCAACTTAAAACTCAATTGAGAATACTACCAGCAGAGTAGAACACTTAGAAGATAGAGCATCAGACAATGAAGACAAAGTATTTCAACTGGAGAAGAACATAGACAGCTCAGCAAAGCTGTTAAGAAACCATGAGCAGAACATTCAAGAAATATGGGATAACATAAAGAGACTAAACTTAAGAGTCATTGGGTTACAGGAAGGTATAGAGGTCCAACCCAAAGGAATGAGCAATCTATTCAACGAAATAATACGAGAAAACTTCCCAGACTTGAAGAATAAGACAGAATCCCAAATCCTAGAAGCCTACAGGACGCCGAATGTGCAAAATCATAAGAGATCCACACCTAGACACATTATAATGAAGATGCCCAACATACAGAATAAGGAGAGAATTTTAAAAGCTATAAGAGAAAGGAAGCAGATTACATTTAGGGGTAAACCAATCAGGATAACAGCTGATCTTTCAAACAGACTCTGAAAGCTAGAAGATCCTGGAATAACATATTTCAAACACTGAAAGAAAATGGGTTCCAACCAAAATTATGTATCCAGCGAAATTAAGCTTCAGGATGGAAGATGAAATTAAAACCTTCCATGATAAACAAAAGTTAAAAGAATTTGCAGCTAGAAAACCATCTCTTCAAGACTTCCTCGGCAAAATATTACAGGAAGAGGAAATGGGAAATATCAATGAAAACCAACAGCGGGAGGTAGTACAGTAAAGGGGGGGATAATCAAAAAGGAAAACAAACCATGTTTAGTAACATAAATAAACAAATATGGCTGGAAGAACAACCCATAACTCAATAATAACCCTAAATGTTAATGGCTTAAACTCACCAATTAAGAGACACATGCTAGTCGAATGGATCACAAAACAAGACCCACCAATATGCTGTCTTCAGGAGATGCATTTGATAGGAAAAGACATACATAGACTGAAGGTGAAAGGTTGGAAAAAATCATATCACTCATATGGACTTCGGAAACAAGCAGGAGTTTCCATACTCATATCAAACAAAATAGATTTCAAGCCAAAGTTAAACAAAAGGGATAAAGAGGGACACTAAATACTGCTCAAGGGAACCATACACCAACAAGACATAACAATCATAAATATATATGCCCCAAACAATGGTGCAGCTATGTTCATCAAACAAACTCTTCTCAAGTTCAACAGTCAAATAGACCACCATGCAATAATCATGGGAGACTTCAACACACCTCTCTCACCACTGGACAGATCTTCCAAACAAAAGTTGAATAAGGAAACTATAGAACTCAATAACATAATTAATAACCTAGACTTAATTGACATATATAGAATATACCACCCAAGATCAAGCAGTTAAACTTTTTTCTCAGCAGCACATGGATCCTTCTGAAAAATAGATCATATATTATGTCACAGGGCAACTCTTAGACAATATAAAGGAGTAGAGATAATACCATGCATCTTATCTGATCATAATGGAATGAAATTGAAAATCAACAATAAAAGAAGTAAGGAAAAATCATGCATCACTTGGAGAATGAACAATAGGTTACTGAATAATCAATAGGTTATAGAAGACATCAAGGAGGAAATAAAAAAATTCTTAGAGATAAATAATAAAACAGACACAACATATTTGAATCTATGGGACACATTGAAAGTAGTTCTAAGAGGAAAATTTATTGCTTGGAGCTCATTCCTTAAAAAAAGAAAAAAAACAACAAATAAATGATCTAATACTTTATCTCAAAATCCTAGAAAAAGAAGAGCAAAAAAACAGCAAAAGAAGTAGAAGACAAGAAATAATTAAAATCAGAGCTGAAATTAATGAAATCGAAACAAAAGAAACAATTGAAAAAATTGACAAAACTAAAAGTTGGTTCTTGAAAAAATAAATAAAATCGACAGACCCTTAGCCACGCTAACAAAGAGAAGAGGAGAGAGAACTGAAATTTCTAGCATATGGGATGAAAAAGGCAATATCACAACAGACACTTCAGAAATACAGAAGATTATCAGAAATTATTTTGAATCCTTATACTCCAATTAAATAGAAGATAGTGAAGGCATTGATGAATTTCTTAAGTCATATTATCTGCCCAGATTGAGTCAGGAGGATATTGACAACCTAAACAGACCAATATGAATTGAGGAAATAGAAGAAACCATCAAAAGACTACCAACTAAGAAAAGCCCAGGACTGGATGGGTATACAGCAGAGTTTTACAAAACCTTTAATGAGGAACTAATACCAATATTTTAAAGCTATTTCAGGAAATAGAAAAAGAGGGAGAACTTCCAAATTCATTCTATGAGGCTAACATCACCCTGATTCCTAAACCAGACAAAGACACTTCAAAGAAAGAAAACTACAGACCAATATCTCTAGTGAACCTAGATGCAAAAATCCTCAATAAACTTCTGGCGAACTGAATACAAAAACATATCAAAAAAATTGTGCACCATGACCAAGTAAGATTTATCCCTGGTATGCAAGACTGTTTCAATATATGGAAATCAATAAATGTTATTCACCACATCAATAGGCTTAAAAATAAGAACCATATGATCATCTCGACAGATGCAGAAAAAGCATTCGACAATGCACAGCATCCCTTTATGTTCAAAACTCTAGAAAAACTAGGGATAACAGGAACATACCTCAATATTGTAAAAGCAATCTATGCTAAGCCCCAGGCTAGCATCATTCTGATTGGAGAAAAACTAAAGGCATTCCCACTAAAATCTGGAACAAGACAGGGATGCCCTCTCTCACCACTTCTGTTCAACATAGTTCTCGAAACACTGGCCAGAGCAATTAGACAGACGAAAGAAATTAAAGGCATAAAAATAGGAAAAGAAGAACTCAAATTATCACTATTTGCAGATGACATGATTCTATACCTAGCAGACCCAAAATGGTCTACAAAGAAAATATTAGAGCTAATAAATGAATTCAGCAAAGTGGCAGGATATAAAATCAACATGCATAAATCAAAGGCATTCCTGTATATCAGTGACAAATCCTCTGAAATGGAAATGCGGACAACCACTCCATTCACAATATCGTCAAGAAAAATAAAATATGTGGTAATCAACCTAACAAAAGAGGTGAAAGACTTATACAGTGAAAACAACAAAACCCTAAAAAGAGAAATAGAAGAAGATCTTAGAAGATGGAAAAATATACCCTGTTCATGGAGAGGTAGAATTAACATCATCAAAATGGCGATATTACCAAAAGTTCTCTATAGGTTTATTGCAATGCCAATCAAAATCACAACGGCATTTCTTGTAGAAATAGACAAAGCAATCAAGAAATTCATATGGAAAAATAAAAGACCCAGAATAGCAAAAACAATGCTAAGCAGGAAGTGTCAATCAGGCTGTATAAGTTATACCAGACTTCAAACCATACTACAGAGCAATAGTAACAAAAGCAGCATGGTACTGGTACCAAAACAGGCGGGTTGACCAATGGTACAGAATAGAGGACACAGAAACCAATCCACAAAATTACAACTATCTTATATTTCATAAAGGGGCTAAAAGCATGCAATGGAGGAAGGATAGCAGCTTCAACAAATGGTGCTGGGGAAACTGGAAATCCATATGCAAGAAAGTGAAACTGAATCCATTTATCTCGCCATGCACAAAAGTTAACTCAAAGTGGATCAAGGAACTTGATATCAAATCAGAGACATGGCGTCTGATAGAAGAAAATGTTGGCTATGTTCTACATACTGTGGGGTCGGGCTCCAAACTCCTCAATAGGCCACCCATAGCACAAGAGTTAATAACTAGAATCAACAAATGGGACTTACTCAAACTTAAAAGTTTTTTCTCAGCAAAAGAAACAATAAGAGAGGTAAATAGGAAGCCTACACCCAGGGAACAAATCTTTACTCCTCACACTTCAGACAGAGCCCTAATATTCAGAATATTCAAAGAACTCAACAAATTAGACAATAAGATAACAAATAACCCAATCAACAAATTGGACAAGGACCTGAACAAACATTTCTCAGAGGAGGACATACAATCAATCAACAAGTACATGAAAAAGTGCTCACCATCTCTAGCAGTCAGAGAAATGCAAATCAAAACCACCCTAAGATACCATCTCACTCCAGTAAGATTGGCAGCCATTAGGAAGTCAAACAACAACAAATGCTGGCGAGGATGTGGGGAAAAGTGTTCACTTGTACATTGCTGGTGGGACTGCAAATTGGTGCAGCCAATTTGGAAAGCAGTATGGAGATTTCTTGGAAAGCTCGGAATGGAACCACTATTTGACCCAGCTATTCCCCTACTCGTTCTATTCCCTAACGACCTAAAAAGAGCATACTATAGGACACTGCTACATCCATGTTCATAGCAGCACAATTCACAATAACTAAAGTGTGGAACCAACCTAGATGCACTTCCATAGACGAATGGATAAAAAAAAATGTGGCATTCATACACAATGGAGTATTACTCTGCATTAAAAAATGACAAAATCATAGAATTTGCAGGGAAATGGATGGCATTAGAGCAGATTATGCTAAGTGAAACTAGCCAATCCCTTAAAAACAAATGCCAAATATCTTCTTTGATATAAGGAGAGTAACTAAGAACAGAATAGGGATGAAGAGCATGAGAAGAAGATTAACATTAAACAGGGATGAGAGGTGGGAGGGAAAGGGAGAGAGAAGGGAAATTGCATGGAAATGGAAGGAGACCCTCAGGAGTATACAAAATTACATACAAGTGGAAGTGAGGGGAAATGGAAAAATATAAGGGGGAGAAATGAATTACAATAGAGGGGGTAGAGAGAGAATACGGGAGGGGAGCGGGGAAGGGGTGATAGTAGAGGATAGGAAAGGCAGCAGAATACAACAGACACTAGTATGGCAGTATGTAAATCAATGGATGGGTAACTGATGTGATTCTGCAATCTGTATAAGGGGCAAAAATGGGAGTTCATATCCCACTTGAATCAAAGTGTGAAATATGATATATCAAGAACTATGTAATGTTTTGAACAACCAACAATAAAAATTAATTTAAAAAAGTTAATCAGTGTGTGTGTGTGTGTGTGTGTGTGTGTGTGTGTGTCCAGTGTTATTTTAGAGATCTCTCAACTTGCTGTGTAACCCATGTTCTTCTTTACTTGAATCAAGAATTAGATTTAGAGCATGTACCATTAGTAATTTATTTTGCTTGGTCTTTATAGTGGTTTGGATTATGTACTCCCCAATTCATGTTCACCTTGAACTTTAGAATGTGAGGTTCATGGTCTTTGCAGATGTTGTTCATTATAGATCATAAGGTGAATCATCACAATTAAGGGTGTACCCAAAATCAAAGATTAGTAACCTTCTAAGTAAAGGAGAGGTCACAGAGAGACAGAGAAAAAGACCAGGTCAAGACAAAGCAGGAACTGGAATGGACCACACTAGCTGAAGATGGCCAGCCCAATCAGAGACCAGGAGAAATAAAGAATCCACTTTTTACCACAGTCTCCGAGGAGCAGAAGTTTGGCAGCCACCAGGCATCCATATGAGAAGAACCAGGAGAAAAAGAACCACATGGCAGCCAGTCTTTTCCAGGAGAAAAAAAAATCTTTTTTTTGATTCTTTGCTAATTTTAAAACTAATTTTATGCAGTACATGAAATTATATAGATACATAAATAATCCATGGAGAAATATATTTATTCTAATGTAATCAATCACCCTGACAGTAGAAAATGTGTGACTCCCAAACTCTAAAAATGCCAAGCTACATCTTTATAATAAAGTGTTCTAGGATTTAGTGTATAGATTTTTCAACTTTTAAGTATTTATTTATTACTACGTGTTTAATTTTTGTTAGGTATTGTGAAAGGGATTTCCTTGATCTCTTTTTCAGATTATTCATTGATAATCTCTATCCTCTAATCTACTGGTATCTCTTCTATTTTCATGAGATGATAAAGACCACTGATTATTGTATGTTGATTTTCTCTTTAAATTTCCTGAGGGGTGTGTGTGTGTGTGTGTGTGTGTGTGTGTGTGTGTGTGTGTGTGAAGTCTGTAGGATTTTCTATTTATGGGATTAAATCATCTGTAAACAGAAATTTTAGCTCGTTTTCTCTGTGGAGTCTCTATTTCAGTTGCTCAGCTGCTCTCACTGGGACTTCTCATTCTATGTTGAATAGAATTTGCAAGAATGGTCATCATTGTCCTGTTCCTGACCTTCAGAGGAAGTTTGACTTTTATCATGACTGAGTATAATGTCAGCTATGAACTTATTGTATAAAGCTTTTATGATACTGAGGTACATTGCTTCTATACCAAATTTCTTGGACGTTTTTAATTATGTATTGATTTTCAGTTTTGTTGTATGACTTTGAACTTGAAAATGTTCTATTCTACACACACGTATACACACACACACACACACACACACATACACACTCTCATGGATTGCATAACTTTGAGAAATAGTGTTTAGGTTATTATTTCAGTGTTTTAGGCTATAATCTAGCATAAATGTATTACATATTGAAAAACAATAAAAGTGTCTCTGTCTTGTTTGGTTAAAATGTAACAATAGGGTTTCTGTGAAGCAAAAAATAATGAGGTCAAAGAGCTTTGTTTTTGTTCACTACAAGAAATGGGAATGAATAGGGTATGGAAAAAATATAGTGGCCTAAAGCTGCTAGGCTTGGCAACCACCACAATGATTTTTTTTTTCTAAGACAGTAACAACAGGTAAACAAAAATAAATTAATGAGAATATTTAAAACTTATCTTTAAAACATGTACAGAAAAAAAAAAACACTTAAAACTATTCCCAAATTACTATGTCTTCGTAAGTTCACCTTGGGTCTTATAAACATGCGTGTCTTCTAAATCCAACTATCTTCTTGTTTTAACCACAAATGCTAAGAAGAGTTTTTAAAGATCATGTGGAAGAATGATTGGTACTGATCCTATTTTGCTCTAGTGAAAAGAAGTATGAAGACACGGAATGGCACAGTGTTAGAGAAGTGCTGGTCAAAACTCCTGTATCTTCTGTATTCTGTTGACAACCCTCTATTCTAGAACTTGTAGTCATGGTGATCTGTAAGTCCAAGTCTTCAGTAACCTTTAATAAGTATTTTATTGGTGTACTATAATTTCGCATAGTGGTGAGATTCATTGTGATATAATCAAACACATACAGCATTATTTCCATTAATTTTCTCTTATCTCCTCTTTTGCCTACCCTTCTTATTTCCCTTGAGCTATATCCTCTAATCTACTGGTATCTCTTCTATTTTCATGAGATGACCACACCCACACATTTTTTTTCTTCTCTGTAGCCTCCACATATGAGAGAGAGCATATGACCCTTGACTTCTGGCTATATTAGCTTTATTCTGGAATATTTTCTCAAGAATTTTCTATAATAAATAGTCTTGGAAGGGAGAGTGTCTTACTATGAACAAAGAGGTTTATTTATTTATCTCATTTTATTTAGCTGTAAAATTTAACAGCTACAAGTTTTCAAGGGTTTGCTGCACCATTTTCTCCTTTGTAGGGGATTCTCTCTCTCTCTCTCTCTCTCTCTCTCTCTCTCTCTCTCTGTGTGTGTGTGTGTGTGTGTCTCTCTGTCTCTCTCTCTCCCTCCTCCCCCCCCCTTTTGATGTGCAGGGCCATTTAAATCCTCCATGCAATTCTGGGAAACTAAATAAACATTTATGTTCCAAAGTAAGATACACTGAGGATAATAAAGATTCTGTCTCCCTTTATGGCATAGGTTAATTGGGCAGTTTTGCATTTATGTGTTTTGAGTTTCCCAATTTCAAGTTTCCTCAACTATGACACAGACCTCCACATGAACCTGTACCTGTATTGGCTACAGGAGACCTGAGGGACTAGGGAAACTGATGTGAACATGAAGCACATGATACCTGCTTTGCTATAAGTAAAAGTCATTTGTCTTTGACCTGGGAGATTCCTCTCTTCCGCCACCATTTTTGAAACTTTGGAAGACATACTTATTAATTTGTAAATAGGACAGAAACCCAGAGTCGTCACAATTCTCCACATTTCCAAGCCTTCCAATTTTGGCTTTTTTTTTTTTTTGGTACTTTTTATCATTTCTATAACCAGTCAGTTCAGCTTTTCTTTATTTTTACTCCGCATCATTTTATTTCTCATTCTTCTTTTTTACTCAACCTGACTACAACTTCTGTGTATGCATAAAGCACCTAATACAGAACTTAGCATTTAATCTGTATCTGTGGAATGAACAAAGAGTTTTCTATCTGTAAAGATAATTTCTCTCTGAGTTTATCATTGACAGGTTAAATTAGAAGTGCATAATGTTAGTTAATTCAGTGTTGGATTTCAATTGTTAATTTCCTTTTAATTTGAAGGATATAGAATTGATTATAGGAAGTTCATGAGCTACAGTTTTCAAGGGTTTGCTGCATAATTTCCTTCTTTCTAGGGGATATTCTCTCTCTCTCTCTCTCTCTCTCTCTCTCTCTCTCTCTCTCTGTCTCTCTCTCTCTCTCTTCCTTTTGATGTGCAGGACCATTTAAGTCCTCCATGCATTTCTGGAAAATGAAAACTCCAAATCTAAGCCTGTTGAACCTCTTGTCACACAAGTATTTGAAAGAACGATACTTAAGGGAAATAGAAAATGACACTTTTCCACTCATCTTTTGAAGACGAAATTATCCACCCCCCCTCAATTCTACCAAAAGAGATTCCCACCTCATTTTCCTTAGCAAGAGCTTCAAAGTGTAAAAAAACTCATCAAACATCTTTTCCTCTGAGACAATGTCATCTGAGTTCAAAGGATGTACACAGCTCTGCAAAACTGCTGTCTTGTTTCAGTGATAAGGCCTTGGCTTTCATTTTATGTTTGATTCCAGGAAAATCAAACCTGTTTTTATGTACACTATGACTATAACTAAATCAGGAAATTAGGAAAAATAATCTATTTCTGCAGACAGCTGGGGGGATAGTTTCCAGTCTTTTTTTCCCCCAAACTTGTAGTGACTCTTTAGCTAGGTTACATATTCATTCTCTCCCACATATTTGATTATTTAGACTGCACTTCTCCTTACATTCAATAAAAGAAACCTCATCTATGGTTTTAATGGCTTTGGAAAACATTGCTGTCTTCTTTCCATAGTGGACTCTTACTGGTTACCTAAGACTGAGCACCTTCTTTCTTATTTACTCATTTTCCCCCAAAATCTGGTCAAAACACATGTATAATAATGAACAGAATTTTAAAAAATATTTGTAAAAAACCCAGTGTCAGTGATCTGCTAAATCATAATTTTGGGGGGCACAAAACACAGAAAACCTTCATTTAAAAAAACATTTTAAGGCAATTTTATGTCAGCATATTCTAACCTATAGTTGTAAGAATACCCATTATAAAAGGTCTGAGTTACATTTTACTGATTTCTTAAGTAATTTGAAGATTTTAAGAAAGAAACTACACACATCTGAATCAAATTTAAAAGTGAAGAATTACAACACTCTAATTCAATTTCCATCATACATCCATGGAGATTATTTTTATTTCTTCCAAAGTAATGATATATAGTAGTAGTTGTAGCTGCTTTTTAAATATATATTTTGAGGTAATCTAAAAATATTAGGATAATTCAAAAGCTGCAAATAGATGACTAATTTTGTATATTTTAACCTTAAATATCTTATTTTATAAATTAAAAAAAATTTTCTGTGTATATGTGCTGATAAATTATAAGTAGATTCTCTGAGAATGAAGGAGGATGACTACTTGACTTTTCAAAAAGATTCCCCAATCTTTTCAATAAACTTTACTAAAACTTATTTAGTACCTGAAGAACATGACCAGGCACATAGCACAGTGAAGACAATATAAGAAATGGCCTTTGTCACTGCCATCATCTTAGGCTTTTCAATTCCATTTATGAATTCAGGTGAGTTTTGTTAACACTCTAATACATGAAATAAAATTAAAACTCAGGATGTGAGTTTAACCATGAAAAATATTACAAGTTTAATAATCTATCAGAGTTATGAATGAACTCTTCTATTGTTACTCAGTTATTATACGTTGGCTCATAATAAGGAAAGTATTGTCAGTAACATGTTACAGATACTACTTCAAAAATCAAGTATTTTTAATCATATGGTATTTTAATCCTTCCATTTAGTCATTATTATTTGTCATTAATTATGCTGATATGATTATTTCATGATAGTTATAATAACATTTATTTGATTCCAGCAGATATTTCTGAGCATTCATGACATATTAGTTACTTTATACTTTGTTCATTACACTATGTCCATTAGACCTGGTTTTTCATTTCCTCAAATGCGTGAAGCCTTTCCTCCTGAAGGTCTTTATGCTAGCCACCTGCTCCACATCAGAGGCTCTTCACCCACTACTCATGTCCACCTCTCATTTTTTCCAAATTTAACTCCAACACATTTCAGCTTAAAATGCAGTCTCTCTTCACTTTATGTAGCATCCTATGGCCCCAAGCTCTATATTGCTAGTCTATACCTTTTTCATGGTACTAAATTCTTTCATCTAATTTTCCATTATTCATTCACTTTATTGAAAGTGGGTACCTCATTTCGTCAAGTAAGATTTTATACTACTTACAATATGTATCTCCAATGACTAGTTCAGTTTGGTGGATAGTAAAAGCTCAATAAATAGTGACTGAATTAATTGCATTTTTACAATGCTAAAATGAGATAATGTTTGTGAATTCATTTATAGATAAGTAACTATGCAAATATTAGTTCAAATCATTTCAAGAAACCTTTTTTAGGTATCTATTTGGGGCTGAGTTCTAGAACATCAATAGGTTTAAGACATATATAAAGATGATTGATATTTATTCTCTATTTGGGTATCTATTTGGGGCTGAGTTCTAGAACATCTATAGGTTTAAGACATATATAAAGATGAATGATATTTATTCTCTATATGGGTTAAGATTATATTTCATTATATATACAAAAATTCTAAATACCAGTGCCTTAAACACAGAATTGTTTGTTTTCATATTTAATAAAAAATAAAGAAATAAGCAGTTGTTGGTATTGTTTGCATAGCTGAGAATATCAAGTGTCTAGGTAATTAGGACTCTTTTACCCTTGCTCTCATGGCCTTAAGGTAGGTGCCTTAACTCTAATTTACTTGCAGTACAAAAGGAGGATAAGCAAAAAAACACTCACTAAAATGTTTCACTTAACAATTTCGTTATTTTCATTTGGCCACTACTGACCAGGAAAAAAATGTGTTTTTTTTGGTGGGGGGGACATGGCTCATTACTTACAGCCAAAACTAAAATCGAATCAATTACATAGGAAGAAGAAATTGATAACTAGATGTCACTGATTCCAGTGTTCAAAATAAATAAAGAGTTAAAAATCATATTAATTAATGTGTTAATGAAATCATTAATTTAAAACAATTTATAGAATTGTTATTATATTTTTACTTTACAGATCAAAAAATTCTAGCAAGACACTTCTTTTTATTATAGACAAGCAAAACATACAATTAATGAAAAATAGTTCTTTGTTTCTAGAGTTTATATATATGAGCATATGTATATGTATATGTGTGTGTATATATAGATGTATGCGTACACACACACAATTTAAGGAGTCAACAGAAGGTGAAATGCTGTGATTAAGCCAAGTTCCAGTTTGAGCTCATGTAATCATGTGTAGTTTTTTATTTTTAAATCAAATGATGTAAACAAGCATTATTCTGGCATTTTAATTTCAGGTGCTTTCATTATTCCATTTCAAATAGGGAACTACTTCTTGAGATAGTAGGTGATACATTGCAATCCCTCTGAGTAAGAAATGGTGACCAACGTGGGAAAACATAACATAACCCTTCTCCAGGGGGAAAACTGCACACAGACATCCTTTACAGTTGGTAGATGTTTTGCTGCTGAAACTAAACTTGCTATGTATCTTTGACAACTTTTAAAACATACTTATTATATCTTAACTAATTGTTCTCACCATTTCCTCTGCGTGTTTCATTTATTCTTCAAGTACAATCTAAGATAAATTGGATCTAAACAATAATAAGGCTAGGGAAATACTATTGTGAGGTTAAATAATGACATGTACTATTCTGTCCTCTAGCCACTCTAAAGGTCTGAGAGAGCTACCCAAAGAATTCAAATGGGAGTCGGTTTTATCTATGGTTTGGTGCCACCTTGTGGCACTCGTTTGGATCAGTTTAAATATAGATAGGAACCATTCTGGGTTTTGTGGCTGCCTGAGATTTGCCATACATAGCCAGTAATTTCACAAATCTCTCAGTAAAATGGCTTTATAGTTAATTGCAAGCTTGTTTAGTTATACCAGCCAAATATCAAGATATTTAGATAGAAAAAAATAGTGGAATGCAAACTCACTCTTTCTCCTGCGTCTGGGTTTCCTGTGCAGTAAATTAACTCACTTAATGATGGAAAACAGAATATCAGAAGACCAATAACAATCTTTTTACATCTGACTATAATTTACTGAGAGGTTCTATTCTATTTAAAATATATCTCCCAGCCAGGCACAGTGGCACACACCTGTAATCCCATTGGCTAGGGAGGCGGAGGCTGAGACTGAAGGATTGCAAGTTCAAAGCCAGCCTCAGCAAAAGCAAGGCACTAACAACTCAGTGGTGGAATGCCTGTGAGTTCAATCTCCAGTAACTCCCACTGCCAAAAAAAGAATATATATATATATATTCACATATCTCCCTCTTTCTGGTGTACAGCTTGTTGAAGGTTACTTGATTACTTTCAGATAATTTACTTTTCCCATATGCTCCAAAGGCAATGAAAAGACCCTAAAAATATGTATGATAGCCAAAATATAAATACTAGTAAGGCATGGACATTGACTAATTATTAATATGTATTTCCCATACACAGCAGGAATTTCTTTGCACCCATTCAGGCTTGGTGTTGGCTATCTCTGCAGGCTATTCTCCAGGTTTGGACAGAAAAAGAATAGGCCCAAACCTCCCTGATTTTTGTTCTTGAATTAAAATGACCTTCCAGTTAAAGACACTGTGTTTTGAATGGTCCCAGGATTGTAGCAAATACAGTCATGATGAACAGTTAGTACTGAAGCACATACTTATAATCCCAGTGACTCCAGAAACTGAGGCAGAAGGATCATATTTTCGAGTCCAGCCTTGGCAATTTAGCTAGATCCTCTCTGAGATTTAAAAAAAGAAAAAAAGAAAGACTTAGGGATGTAGTTCATTGGTATAGTGCCCTGGGTTCATTCTGAATAACGACAACAACAACAACAAAAGTTAATACTGAGAGATTAAAGGAAGAATTAAAGGAAACTTAAAAGACATATATCTGGGTTTTCTTCCCTTTCATGTTTCTATTTGTAATTTAATTAACTAGGGTTGCAGGATTAGTGTCATGTCTTATTTTCTTCTTAATAGAATTTCAACGATATTGTAAGCTAAATAGGGTTTGCTGACCCATCTAGCAATGGAGTTGCCATCTTTCACCTTCCAAGTTCCAAATAACCACATTACAAGTGAATCTTCAAAATGGAATGTTGGAGACATAATTCACTTCAGAAGTGGGAGAATATTTTATACCCAAAGGATTATTGTCACTGGCCACTGACACATGAATACGAATGACTTCAGATTGCCTTTTTTATAATTAATTAATTTATTTTACCTAGATATATATGACAACATGCATTTTGATTCATTGCACACAATTGCAGTACAACTTTTCATTTCTCCGGTTGTACACAATGTAATGTCAGACCATATGTGCAGTCACACATGTACCCAGTGTAATGATGTCCATCTCATTCTACCATCTTTCCTGCCACATCCCCCATCCCCACCCCTTCCTTCACTTTGCCCAAAGTTCCTCAATTTTTTCCATCCTCCCTGCCATTATGGATCAGCATCCACTTATCAGAGAGAAAATTTGTCCTTTGATTTTTTGGGATGGCTTACTTCATTTAACATGACATTCACAACTCCATCTATTTACCTGAAAATGTCTTAATTTTATTCTCTTATAATGCTAAGTAATATTCCATTGGGAAGATATACCACAATTTCTTTATCCATTAATCTATTGAAGAGCATCTAGGTTGGTTCCACAGATTAGCTAATTGTCAATTGAGCTGCTATAAACACTGATGTAGCTGAATTACTATAGTATGCTGATTTTAAGTTCTTTGAGTATAGACTGAGGAATGAGATAGCTGGGTAAACGGATGGTTCCCTTCCAAGTTTTCTAAGAAACTCCATACTCCTTTCCCAATTGGTTGCACCAATTTGAGTCCCACCAAAATTGACCCTTTTATGTACCCCAGACAAGAGGAGTCCTTGCTTTGAGATGAGTCTCACATTATAGAGGGGTTTGTTCTTGTTCCTGTTATTATTCTCAGAGGAAGGAGCCTACGGGGGCATGAAAATGTGTCCAGATGGAGTCCCCTGTCTTTATTTTTACAGACAACTCCAGGTACAGAGATTTGGGAGTTTCCTACCCAAAGATTTCTGTGGCTTCTTCCAGAATATCTTATAAAATCTCTTTCTCATATTTACCTTTCCAAGGGCAGACTACATTGCCAGATATATCCACCACTAAGTTTCAGGGTTGATGAGAATGAAGGATGTTTTGGTGGTAAGGGTAGGAAAAACCTTGGGCATGCATTCAAATGAGTACCCCTGAGCTGTGGAATATTGCTAAGGATGGGAAGAGAGAAGGATTCAAACTGAGTGCCAAGGTCAAATGCTCAGCCTTCCTGCATCATTATGTTGGGGTAGACTCCAAGGAGCATAAGAATGCTAGTTTTGAATTGAGTACTCCAGTTAGGGCAATGTATTATTTAATCATTTTTAAATGTTTCTTTTGCAACTTATAAATGTTTAGTAGTATTTTATAAGGGTCCCTATTTGTAATCCCATCTTAGGTTCTGCAAATGTTAGGAGTTGTCTTAAGAGGTGAGTGGGGATATGGAACATTATTTTTCCAGGTCTCTAATATCAAATATCATCTGGTGCATTTGGATACAGAAAGCAAACAAATTTTTATATATTTCCAAAGGGTCCTTCACCTCCCTTCTTGCTCATCTCTAAATTCAATCAATCACTTCTAAGTGCATGATCTTTTTTAAAAAAATAAGCTTAAGAAAGAGAAAATGGCAACTAGAATTTTAAATCACAATGAACAGAGACACATAATCTAGAGTTAATAAACTTCATAAAGTTTGACCAAATTAAATTCAAATATAAAATGTACCCAAAAGATCTCTACTCAACTCAAGCAAGAATCTAAACTCTTATAATTGAACAGGCTGAAATGAAACATAAAATATCTTCTGAAAAATAATGAATAGTTAATTAAATATCTATATATGTGAGTTTTGTCATATTATAAAAATTTTCTTAAGTTATAGTTTTCTTTATTTTTTTTCCTGCTGGTTTTGTTTTTGATTCTCAAGATCCAAAAGACCTTGGTAGTTTTCATAATTCTGCAATATAGGGAAAAGTTGACTGGGTGCATAAGTTGAGGGCTTAATTTCACTTTTTCTCTATAAACCAAATGATATAGGGCATCAGTACAGTTAAACAGCATTAAAATATAAACAACAAGGTTTTAATTAAAACAGCAAAGATATCAGCTTTATGTAATGAAATAGCAAATGTAAGATCTGTGTTTTACTTTTAGCCTTTGCATATTGTTTAATTCATTACGTAAAACTGAACCCAAATACAGAACTTTGAAATGCATACCTTAGAGTATTAAGAAATACTCAGCTATTGTAAATGTGAAAGAAAAAAGACAAAGATCTGGTGAACTCTCTATTTGTAAACGACTGAATTGTTGCTGAATAAAATTACAAATGCCACTGAGATAATGTTTGACCCTGAAACAAAAAAATTGCCATGTAATTTACTTGCTGCGTGAATTAGGGCTCAATAGTTATGAAGTATTGTTCTAGAAGTAATTTAGAAATGTGAGACTACCAAGTTACTGTCCAGCTCACTCTTGTATCATAATGTCTTAAGTTAGAAATTGTCCACGAAATAATATGTTCTAGCCATTGCAGTCTCTTTTTCCCCATAGCAAATAATAGCACCATAAGTTTTCGTTTTCCCCAATGTCTTTTCTGCTATAATAATGGCTTGAGGATTTAAATCCTGTGCTGTTATTGTGACTTTAAAGCCTTAAAACTGCAATTGAATGAGGCAGTTCATCTGTCATTATTCAAATATGAAGCAATAATGATGAAATAAAGATAAAATTCCATTGAGAAATACTCCAATAAATTTTCACTTATATTTAACTAGAAACATAAAATGATGCTTAGAAGGGTAAGTTTAGGTAATAAAATTGAAGAATAAAAAAGCATGAATTACTTATCTATAACTGATTCATTTGTGAAGGTTTCAGGGCATGTAAATAAAATGTGTCACAAATATTGAGTGAAAGTTTGTTGTGTGATAAACACAACAAAAGAAAGCCAAAAAGAGGTAGTAGGGGAGACATTTAAAAATCTCTATTGCTTACCTAGTCAAAACAACATTGAAACTTGTTACCCACCTGAAGACTCTTTTAGAATACTCACACTCACCTGGTCAATATAAAATTCAGTGAATCTACATGATTTTTGTGTTTTTTTAGAAAAGATGCAAATGCCATGACAGACACATGCTTCATAAAACAATTGAACTTCTGATTCTGGCTGAGCATTTATATTCCCTCACACCAATGGCACTGTTTTAGGATTCTTTCTCTGTTATCTTTGACTTTAACATTGCCTTTTTCAATCTAAATTTCAGTTTTCCACTTGCTTAAATTAATCAAATTGACCCCAAAGTTTATTCAATAGAACACTAAGCTGTGTTTTAAAAGGAACTAGAAATTTAGAAGTATAACAAGTAGCATTACATCATATAAGAATTTTATAAATATGATTTCTATGAACTATTCCTGCATTCATTTTGTACAATTTTATTAATCTTATTGAGTTCTCATGCCAGTCAAGTTCATATAAACATTGTATTCTACTTTTAGTTAGCATGATTTATTATGTTCTCATATTAAATCATATATAATTTCTAATATATAAAGAAGAATATTGTGTTTCAGCCATCTACAATTTTCTACATTAAATGAGTAATAAATATGATGAATTAGTTTAATATTTCAAGGAAACAAATATTTTATGCATGGGTACAATGTTCCTGATCTCTGTCCAATACTTGGTAGATAGCGACCAATACATGGGCACAAATAAAAACAAAGAAGTACAAAATTGTATAAACACAATAAAATGAAACCTTAATTTTGCCATGAGAATCTTTAGATAACTCATATAACCCTGGTAGAGCAAATAAAGCCCATGCCCATCAATAAGTACCTCATTAGCAAGTTAAGACTTGGCTGAAACTTGAAGAATGAGAAAGAAGAAACTAGGGAACAAGCATGAGAAACATTTAAGCAAAGCGTGGCTATACACAAAGAAAAAGAAAACATGACTCATTCTTGCTGAAGCACAGTTTTTGGAAAAAGGTGGATGGTGAATTATGAAGCTTGAAAAGACGTCAGAGTGAGGTATGTATTTTTTCCACGAATGTCTAGAAATAGTGACATCCTTAAAAAGGGACACAATCAGAATTTACTTGCCTTTTAAAATATAATTTTACCTGCAATGGAGACAAGTCATAAGTTAGTATTATAGTTTAGATGTGAGGTGTCCCCCAAAAACTCATGTGTGAGACAATGCAAGAAGTTTTGAAGGAGAAATGATTAGGTTATAGCCTTATCCTAATCAGTGAGTTAATCCCTGATGGGATTAACTGCAGTGGTAGGGTGTGGCTGCAGGAGGTGGAAATTGGGGCATTGCTTTGTATCTGGAGTGTGGAATTTCTCTCTCTCCTGCTTGATCACCATGATGTGAACTGCTTCCCTCTATCATATACTCTGCCATGTTGTTCAGCCTCACCTTGACCCCTGAGAAATGGAGCTGGCAGCCTATGGACTGAGACCTCTGAATTCATGAGTCCCCAAAAAAGTTTGACTCCTCTAAAATTGTTCTTGTCAGGTCTTTTAGTCACAGCAGTGAGAAAGCTGATGTACAAGACAAAAAAAATTGTAAGAGATTGCTAAGAGACACATTTTATTAATTCAAAATAAATGCATAAAAAATACTGACTAGACATAACAACAGTAATGGGGAAAATGAACAAAATATAAGGATGTTAGCAGGTAGATTCAGTAAAATTTGATGATTAATTTCATGTGAAATCTGGAGGGAAAGAGACAGTTAATAATGCATATGTGGATTGGGAAAATCAATGGGTGGTGCTACATTAAATGAGATACAGAATGAAAGAAAAATAGAAAGAATGTTTATTTGGGCAGTTGGAATGATAGTCCAATTTTAGTTTTCTTGACAATGAGATGTCACTAAATCTCTACAGTAGACCTGTTTGAGAAGGATGAAAAGGTGTTCTTAGGACTCTTGGGTAAAAGGTACTTGGAAGGTAAAGGGTACCCACACAAAGTGAACTGGAAAGACATTAAGATCAGTTTGGAATATTTTACATTTTCCCAAATCACTGTTCCTGTGTGAGGATGTTATACTTAATTCAGAGGAATACAAGGGCTTTATTAAAGGGTTCTATAAGAATACTCAGCATTTGGGCAAGAAATGATTTAAATAATAAGCAGTTCAGTACTCTTTTTACCATCAAGGGAAAGGCTCTTTACTTATACTAGTGAAATCAGACACAGTAGTCTGGCCCTGATACTCTTTTTTCATTGACAGTCCCCTTAACTTCTTTGGTGTCACAACAATAATGATACATAATAGTCATATGGCCTATCTTGCAAGGCTTATTGAAAGAGTTATTGAAAGGCTTAGTTAAAGAAAGTATTTGGGCATGTCTGGTGTAATAACTGACTAATGCCTAGTACTACATAGAACTGGAAAAAAAAATGCCCAGTGCCTAGCAGAAATAAATAAATAAATAAATAATATTAAAGGGTTGCTTTCTTTCCCCCTATAAAACATCTCTGGGATTTTAAGTGTTTCTTTTTGTGTGTGTGTTTATTCGCTTAACAATGACTTTCTTAGAACCTACACTGTGTGTGGAGTGATGTTGTATGTCACCAAGGTGTCCCAAACAATATAAAACATATTCACTGTCTTGGAATAGCTTACAAATACAGTTAGTAATATAGTCCTGCAAAGATGAAAAAGTTAGTAATATAGTCCTGCAAAGATGAAAAAACCACATAGCAATAAATGGCCATTTGTGGATATAAGGAAAAAAAATAAAAAATGATAATGAAAGAAATAGTGTGCTACCTCTATGAGGCTTAGATGCTACAGTTTAGACAGATCACCACTTTCTCGGTTGCCTAGAGCCCTTAGGTATAGGATGCCTTTTTTATTAAGTCATTGCTTATTTAGAACAGAGATTAAAGAGTTTGGCCCTGTAGTTCTATAGATATGACTTTAAATTCTGATTCCACCAGTATTAGTAACCATATACATGTTACTCAAGCTCTCCAAACACTGGTTCTAAAGTAGGGGATAACTATTATGTGTAACATAATATCATTCAGAGATCTAAATGGGTACTGTAAAGCTATTTTTAATTGGGGGTATAACTCAGTGGTAGAGTGCTTCCCTAGTACTTGCTAGGTCTCAAGGACAATCCCCAGTATTAAGAAAAAAAAAGACAATAGTCCCATGGCCTATTGTAGTGTCTGACCTATCATGAAATCAGTAGGTGCTAGTAATTAGAAAAATAAAATAAGCCAAAAACAGCCTAAAGGGAAAGCGAGGAACTAGAGACTGGTAAGGGAGAAATGAAAGAAAGAGATCAGGCAGAGATACACACAAGAGCTTATTTGCCAGCTCTGACTTATAAAGGCCATCTCTCTATAGTGGAGAGAGGCAAAACAGACTTGGGTTCCAGAACTTTTGTGTGATAGGCTCAGAAATCAGAGCTGGGCGGGTCCTAATGCAGGCGGTTAGGTGTGGCATTGGTAAGAGGGAGTGAGTGCTGTGCCTTTCTCAGAAACGCCCCTGGGTGGGAAAGCAAAAATATTTCCTTTAAATGGCAGCTGTCACTTAAGATGGCTATACAGATGTTAAGCAAAGACCTTATACAGCCAACAAACAATTGCAAGTTCATTACAATGAAAGTTAATTACTATTATCTAGTTAAGTGTTCAAAAAAGCTGTGAGTCAGATAATATTCTTACTGGGCAGTGAGAAATATAAGGTTTGATGACACTGTTTCCAGAAAACAGAAGCAGAAACTCCAGAGCTTAGAGAAAAAGCAATGTCCAGAGAATGACTTCAGTAATTATGGATCTATAGTCACACAGATCCAGCAGAGACATATGGAACTGATTGGACATCACTTTCATATCTGTTAAAATTATGTATTACTAGGAGAATTTGAAAATCCTTTAAGCTCATGGGTCTTTAGACCTATGACGAAGAAATTTTTCCGTAGTTAAACCCCAAAATCTAATCAAATGGAATTCTTTGAGGGACTATAGAATCTTGTTTTATTTGAAAATTTGATTTTATAATGAATGACTCAAGCCTAAGAACATGGTCAAACATCTGCCCATTTTGTTAGGAGGCTTTGTTGGTTCTGTGGAAATGAGAACATCCATCAGAATTGCAGGTAAGAAGCCATTGCTTGTTGGTCAGTATATCCTGATCTTCAGAACCAGGAAACTCAAAGGCAACCCCCACAATTTCTTGAGATGATAACCTCCAAAACTGCTGGTGGTCATATTTTTTTATTATGTGTAGCATTGCTTTTAATCCTAGGAAGATTTAAAATTAAGTATCAGATATTGAAGAGAATTAAATTTAACTAATTTATTGTTGTTAAAAATTATACATGCTTATTTTTTTAAATATATACAATGTTTTGGAGAATTTAACATATTAGAATAATAGGTCAGGTTTGTAACTCCAGTTTGAAAATGCAATTTTGTAATTGATTTGAGATCATAACAAAATATCATTTTTTACAAGATTATAACATATATTGATATATATTTATTCTAATTATAAATTTAATCTGGTAAATTTTATATGAATTACATAAGTACCCAGAAAAAATTCTGACAATGTAAATATTTAATAAATTAAGCGAAGTATTTTAAGTTCATATGCGTAGTTTAAAATACATTTCTAAATTGTAACAAATAGTCATGGAATAATTCCCACTTGAAAAGGGAAAATCTAAATGGGTGCACTAATCAAATTTTATTTTCAAATTAATTAAATAGAAGAAACCCTAAATTGGACAATTAAAATATATATAAATAATTTATATATTTATATATATATAAATATATAAATTAAATATTTATATATTTATATATATTTATATATATTACATAATATATATAATACATATATATAATATATATTACATAATATATATAATACATATATAATATATATAATACATATAATATATATAATACATATATATAATATGTATAATACATATATAATATATATAATACATATATATAGTATATATAATACATATATATATAATATTTATAATACATAAAACAATAAATAACAAATATATAAAATAATGGTATCTACATATACCTATATCATTAGATATCTTTATACAAGAAGAAAAAATATTGGCAAATGATCAGTGCATTCTTCAGTATCTATCACTCATCTGAGTGGGATGAATACTGGTTTCCCAGAAGAGGTCTTAACACCATTAAAAGTTTATCTGAAAATTGCTTAAGCTGTTTATCAAGGATGCTAATTTCTTTCCAGAATGGGGTGGTGATTTAAGAGATTTGTCCAAGACCAGGTTAGGAACAATTTTCCCTTTAACCATCTTAATTATGAAATTTATTTAAATCTTCTAGACCTACATATGAAAAATAAAAATTTTTGAGCTGTTTTAAACTCCAGAATTTACCAAAGAACTTGTTTTCATTTCCCTTTCTTGTTTTTTGAACCAAAGCAACTTCATATTTGACTTTCAGTTACCCCAAAACACCTGAAAGGACATCACCCCCAAAAGACCACAAAAGTTTATCAAGCAGAATCAGCTCTTTACATAGATTTCCACATGTATGTGTTTACAAATATATGTATATTTTTGTGTGTGCATATATATAATATAGTATAATATATATAATATACACATTTATATATATATATATATATATATATATATATATATAATTAAATTATATTTTACAACATTTTTATATGACATGTAAACTTGTCATGGCTTGCCATAAAATACATAATGCATGCATATATTCATGGACCAGTCTCATTATACTACAAAGATCAGAAGCCACAGAGAGAAGGGGAAAGTAACAGGATTCATCATTACCCTGTCCCTTTCCTAACAGTTAAGTTTAATATCTCATATAAGCCTGTGCATACAAACATCAGAAAGTGGAACTATTACTATTTTTTTGTTTGTTTTTTTACTTCAAGCTGGGTTTTATTCCTTCTCAGAATTGTAGAATCAATAACAAGACCATGCACTGCTTGAGTAGTGAAGGAGACTTTTATTTTTGGTTAAGATTACAAAAAGTGGAAGATAGACTCACAAACCAGCTTCTCAACCCTTGAGGTCAAGAGGTTATACATATTGGGTAAAATAATTGAAGGAGGTACAGACTAATAAAAGGGAGGAATTTCATGTCTTCACTAGGAATGGGGAGGGCAGATTTTCTGGTAATTCAGGTAAATCTCATTGTTGCTCTTTTTATGGTTTATTCCTGCCATGGTTCTGGCAATTGTCAACTGTCAGGGCACTGAGGGCATCACAGTTAGTATGCAGATGAGATTATCATGCACTTAGAGGTTGACTGAAGGTCTCTCCAGTAACTGACTTAAAACCAACTGGTTTCAGTTAACCCATTTTAAGAAGAACCTCTGGCCTATAGGAATTCTATTTCTAATATAAATAAAATTAGGGTATGTTTGAAATTGATTGAAGTGACCTAGGCATTATCAAATTAGGAATGGGGTAACAAAAGTGTATAGAAAATACTAGACTATTTCAGCTCTAATGGCTCCTAAATATTTCATCTTATTTTCAGTCTCAGACTTTTGCCTTTTTTGACTCTGATGCCTAACCTCACCTTCAAGACTAAAATATCCACTCTTCATAATATTTACTGTTGGGAATCTTGGGAACTGATTCCTATCAATAAATTTCTATGTTAATCTGAACTCAGCCTTCCCAGAAACACACTGCATCAGTAGATGTAGGAGTCCCCATTCAATGGACTTCAGTTGAAAGACATTCTGAAGTGCTACCCCAGTCTGAAGCTCCTGGTGGGGTTGATTGAGAACTTTGTGATGACTGTATTAAATTATTGTTTTCACATCAGCCTCATACTGCTTACTTTTCTTATCCCCCTTCCCCAAAATTGTGTTATTCTTAAGAGCTTTTCCAACAAATCTCCCATATACATGTCTCTATTTGAGTCAACTTTCTGCAACAATATGTTTCAAATAAAACATGAATGGTAAGAAAGCCTGTCTTCTAAAGGAAAATCTAATGTTTTAGTTAGCTTTTTTCATTGTTGTGACTGAAAGGACCGAATGAGAACATCTGTAAAAATGAAAGTTTATTTAGGGGCTAATGCTTTCGAAGGTCTCAGTCCATAAGAGGTTGGCTTCATTCCTTGAGGCTCAAGGTGAGGCAGGACATCATGGTGGAAGAGCGTGGTGGAGGGAAGCAGCTCACATGGTGAGCAAAAAGGAGAGAGAGTGAGAGAAACTTCACTCTCCAGATACAAAATATATACCCCAAAGCTGTGCCTCTAGGAACACATCTTCTCTAGCCACACCCTACCTGCCTTGGGTTACCAATCAGTTTAATCCCTATGGCAGGGTTAATGCACTGATTGGGTTGAGACTCTCACAACCCAATCATTTCTCCTCTGAACTTGCTTGCATTGTCTCATATGTAAGATATTGGGGGTCAAATCACATCCAAACCATAAAATCTAACTTTGTTGGCTGGTGGCAAATAGGAGATGGAGGTGGAAAATTAGAAGAATACCAGGAATTCTGCAAAAGGAAGGGAAAGATCAGAAACCAATTGTGGGTAGCAACATAATGACTATGCCCAAACTTTAGTCCCAGAACCTAAAAGCAGGTTATTTTACATAACAAAGAAGACTTTACTGGAGTAATTAGAATCAAGGACATAGAGATAAGGAAATTATCCTGAATTATCCAAGTCAGTCTAGGCAATTGTATACAATTATGTAACCCCTTAAAACCTGAGAAACTTATCATCTGTGGTTGGGGTCTTTGGACCACGCCCAGACAAATGCAACATTGCTGCCTTTAAAGGTGAAGGAAGAGACCAAGAGCCAAGGGATCTTGGCAGCCTCTTGAAACTGGAAAAGACAAGAAAGGGGATTCTCTATTCAAGCCTCCAAAAACTAATAAAGCCTTGTCAACACTCTGATAGTTTCCCAGACCTGTGTGGGACTTCTAACCTATAGAAGTATAAGATGATAAATGTGTGTTGTATTAAGCTACTAAATTTCTAGTAATTTTTTGTAGCAGCAATAGCAAACTAATAATTCAACCTAGGGAAGAACTTGAAAAAAATTCAAATGTTAATTGGGGTGGTGATGAATTGAAACAATTAAAGTAGATGGCAAATTGGAAGTTGGAGCAAGAATTTGGGGAAAAAACAGATGTCACTTCTCATGTAAATTCTATTCCAGAGGTTTAGGAACAATAGTGGTTGCTAGTAAGTGATTTTTTTTTTTGCCTCTCTGGCTTCCTGATTATTATGGGTTTTAGAATCTTCTATATTTCTGATACTGGCAGGATTTTAAAATATGTGAGAAGGACCTGGTTCTTCAATTAGTGGATAGAGTTATGTCTGGATACAATAAGCAAACATGTAAACCAAAGATACTAAATAATGAGCATGAGTAATGTGAAGCTTTAAAATCTCAGTGAAACCATCCTCTTCTTTCTTGTCAAGGAGAACTAAAGAGATAAAGACTAAGAACTAGATGGCTATTTAAAAAGAATTATTCTCAATTTTGTTAATTGTGAAATCTACCAAGTATACAGCTCTCAAGGAGAAAATAATATCCCACTTTAAGAAGGCAAATTACTTCTGCATGAATGCCAGTTATGGAAAAAGTCATTTTTTTCACTTGAATAGCAATTAAACGTATTGAAAATCTATTGTTTTAGATTGGATGGAAGTTTTATATAGAATGATATTACTTTTTTCCCCCTAATATCCTGTCTATATATTCTTTACAAAGCTCACTGGCTATGTTAGTTAGCTTCTTGTCTTTGATAAAAAATACCTGACAAGAGCAATTTAGAGGAGGAAAGATGTCAGTATCAGAGAATTTAGTTCATTTTCGGCTGCTTTGTATGGCAGACACATCATAGTGGAAGGACATAATGGAGAAAATCCGTTCAGCTAATGGCAGCCAGGAAGCAGAGAGAGAGAGGAGCCAGAAACAGAAAATAGTCCCCAAAGACAAATCCTCATTGCCATACTTCTTGCAGCCACTCACCTGCCTGCAATCACTACCCAATGGTCAAATGGATGAATTCACTGATGAGGTTATAGCTTTTATGATATAATCATTACCTAAAAGCCCCACTTCTAAACTTTTCTGCTTTGGGGACTATGGATTCAACAAGTGAGTTTTGGGGAAAATTCTAGATCCAAACCACAACATTGGGCTATCAAGAAAATGCATGAAATCAAAGGAAGAAAGAACTGTGTGTGCTGTGTGTCCCTAGGCCTGGGGGACTTCTAATTTATTTTATTTTATTTTATTTTTAATTTTTATTATTGGTTGTTCAAAACATTACATAGTTCTTGACATATCATATTTCACACTTTGATTCAAGTGGGTTATGAACTCCCATTTTTATCCCGTATACAGATTGCAGAATCACATGGGTTACACATCCATTGATTTACATATTGCCATACTAGTGTCTGCTGTATTCTGCTGCCTTTCCTATCCTCTACTATCCCCCCTTCCCTCCCCTTCCCTCCCCTCTTCTCTCTCTACCCATCTACTGTAATTCATTTCTACCCCTTGTTTTTTTCCCTTTCCCCTCACTTCCTCTTGTATGTAATTTTGTATAACCCTGAGGGTCTCCTTCCATTTCCATGCAATTTTGCTTCTCTCTCCCTTTCCCTCCCACCTCTCATCCCTGTTTAATGTTAATCTTCTTCTCATGCTCTCCCTCCCTACTCTGTTCTTAGTTACTCTCCTTATATCGAAGAAGACATTTGTCATTTGTTTTTTAGGGATTGCCTACCTTCACTTAGCATAATCTGCTCTAATGCCATCCATTTCCCTGCAAATTCAATGATTTTGTCATTTTTTAATGCAGAGTAATATTCCATTGTGTATAAATGCCACATTATTTTATCCATTCTGGGGACTTCTAATTTAACTGGGGCGTACTAATACTTAGAAAATCTCCCATTCTCCACAGGTTTGGAGAGGTGGTCCATCGTTAGTATTCAGCATCTCAGATGTTAATATTTTATTCTCCTCAAAGTTAGTATAAGAACAATGGAACCTACAAATGCTCACACAGGTGTGTCTCTTCCCTTCCTAAGGTAGCACGTGATCTGGGTTGTTGTTGTATTTCTGCAAATGGTGGATAGAACCCTCTCTCCGTGCTAATTATCCTATATTTTAGTTAAGTATATCATGAATGAAGTCAGAGAATCTTATTGAGTACTATTCTGCTTTCTGCCTGGAGAGGAACAGGTTCATGAAGACACTTCTGAATTACCTGCAACCTAGCCACCCTACTGAGAGGGGTTTTGGAGCAACTGAGAATTGTGGCATCCTTACAGAAACACATTGCAGAGATAGAGGGGGAAATAGCAAATAGAGAGTTAGAACTTAAGGATTCTGGAGCTTGCCTGTTTTGGCCCTTAGTTTCTACATGTAAAAGGTGTGGAAGGATTTTATGGCCCTGGGAGCCTAATTGAATTGCATGTCTTCAACAGTGGTTACAAATTGGAGGCTTATATTCTGTAATAAATCCAGAGTGGGTGGTTTTTTGCTCCATTATTGGAAAATATGATACTTTGGTTGATTTCCAAATACAGCATCTAAATTATATTTTGGGAAAAAAAACGTTCTTGAAAAACCAACCTCATCTTTGAGCACTAGAATACCATGCAGTGTGGGACGTGCTTGTTCCTAAGGAGGAATGTGTGTCAGTTGTCACATTCAACTCGAATACTCAGCTCTCTGAGTAGAAGGGAAGGCTGCATCAGCTACCCACACAATCTAGGCTGTTCATCACTTTTTATCTTTTTTGACTGAGCCCTTTTAGAGTTTTTGGAAGTGAAACTTTCTATAATACAACAATGACAACAATGTCCTTATACTTAGATGGCACGATTTCCTCTCTGACTCACTTATTCCTTCCCTCAAAGAAATCTTGTGAAGTTGAGTCATCTGAGGATTTTTAGAAACTAAAAAGGAGTGGAAGTCTCAATTTATTCCCTCAATTGGGATTAAACCTCTGCTTTTCATGTTCATAAAAGGTGATAGATATATCTTTATTAGCTAATTTTACATTAGATTTAATTATATTGATGCATTTTCAAATTCTTTTACTTTAATAGGAAGTATTTTTCTCCATTTCTATATCTATTCCTAGTATTGCATGCACTGCATTATAAAATGTTAAATAAAATGGGACTTTTAACAATGGAACAAGTAAAACAGCCTCTTATACTTGTGCAATGATGTTGAGCCCCACTTTCTACTTTAATAAAAATATTTGGAAAACTTTGCCTGGATATGATTATATATATATATATATATATATATATATATATATATATATATATATATATATATATATATATATCACCTTATGCAGGCTTTCACAGTGTGACTGTTCAGACTTACCATCAAAATGTGCAGTAGGTCTCAGGGATCTGGGCTAACTCTGTGACTTATTTTAAATAATGTATATATTTGTAAGTAAAGCCATTTTGGGTATTTTGACCCTCGCTGCCATCTCTGTCAAATGCAAACTTATGAAAAATTCCAGATATGACACATAAGCAGATGAAACAAGCAATTTTTCCCCAGCCTCTAAATTTTGGGATAGTCTCTTATGCAGAGACAGACGATTAAAATATATAATTAATCAGGAGAAATGTCTAGGAATGCAATTGTAGTTCAATGAGAACAATATTTCTGTAAAATTCTAAGCAGAGAAAAATTTTTTTTTTTTTTTTAAGTAATGCTTCCCGTAAGTTCTCACAGTAGACTTTAATGGTTTAGGGAGAGAAGATATAGCCTAACAAAATCAATTGTTCAACTCTGTGAAATTAAGCTTTGTTGAGTCTTCACTGAAACTATAGTCTAAAAAATCAGGGACTTTTCCAAGAGGTAAGAAGTTTTTTTATATCTTCCAAAGCTCACCTAAAGATATAAACAGATAAAGCAGCAGTTTTGAGTTGGGTGAAGTGGTACAGGCCTATAATCCAAGCTATGTAGGAGACTGAAGCAGAAGAATTGCAAGTTTGTTTGAGGTCAGCCTGAGAAATTTAGCCAGACATTTTCTCAAACAAAACACACACACACACACACACACACACACACACACACACACACACACACTTGCACAAAAAGTGGCAAAAGATGTTGCTCAGTTATAGAGTGCCCCTGGACTCATTCTAACAGTTCTGGTGGTCCATGTTTATGAATAAAGTCTTTTATAATCTAGTAGATTGTAAACTTTAGCATGCATCAGAATAACTTAGATAATTTATTAAAACACAGATACCTGGACCCCATTTATAGAGTTTCTGAATTAGCCAGTCTAGAATAGAACCCAAGAATTTGTATTTCAACAAGTATGGAGTTATTGCTCTTCCTGTAGGCCTGGAGACCACATTTTGAGAAGCATCGCTCTAAGCCATATAAGAAAATAATGAGAATTCAAAGCATCTACTAAGATTAATCTGAAGACATCATAGAAAACTTTTTGAAAATCTCCTGAGAGTTCAAAGAAAGATTGTACTGAGGACAGAGGGAACCTTGGTCAAAGGAAGGAAGGAATGTTTTTTGCTTTGATCCTTTTTTTAGAACTCTGAGGGGAAACCTGTACAGCATTATGATCCACACTGACCTGGGGTGTCTATGGAAAAGCAGAAATAGTGGTGTGGCATGTTATGTGGAGAAGGAGAGACTATAAAATTTGTCCATTGACACCTCCAAGCTAGTCCTGGTCTCCCCACAGATGGTTGTTTGCATTCATAGGCATGGGTATTAACACCTCTCTCTAGGTGGAAAGCAGAAGGTAGAAGAGAGTAAAAATGCTGCCCAGATTTCCCATACTGGACCTCAGAAATCTTATGCAGCAAGATTTATCCACAGCTAGGGGTATAGGGCATCTTTGCAAAATCCAACAAGGACAAATACATGGTTAAGAAACACTTCTACCTATGTACCATCAGGACATTTAAATTTGTTCTAATGCTCCTTAGCTAAAGATAAGTCTGGGGAAAGGCAATAAATTGTGATGATATTATGGCTTAGATATTAGGTGTCTCCCAAAAGCTCATGTGTGAGACCATGCAAAAAAGTTTAGAGGACAAGTGACTGGGTTATTTACCCAATCAGTGAATTAATGCCCTGATGGGATTAACTGAGTAGTAAACAGAAGGTGGGTAGGTTGTGGTTGCGGGAGGTGGGTCACTGGGGGCTTACCCCCGACCCCCCCCTCTCTCTCTCTCTCTCTCTTTCTTTCTCTCCTTTCTGCTCACCATGTGAGCTGCTTCCCTCCACCACACTTTTCTGCCATGATGTCCTGCCTCACCCCGAGCCCTGAAAAATAGAACTGGCTGTCTATGAACTGACATCTCTGAAACCATGAGCCCCCAAATAAACTTTTCCTTCTCTAAAATTGTTCTTGTCTGGTCTTTTGGTTACCGCAGTGAAAAAACTGTCTAAAAATGATGATAATAATGAATAACTAACTTATTAAGCTTTCACTCTGGGCCAAATATGTTTTTTTTAACTCATCTCTTTGTTTTGCAGTGCTAGGAATCAATTTCAGGACCTTCTATGCATGCTAGCTCAGTACTCAACCACTGAGCCACATCCTCAGTCAAGCCAGATAATTTTTAATGAATATACATGTATACACTTATTCAATATTTACAATAGTCTTATAACAGGAATATGATTGTTATCTCCATTTTAAGGATGGGGAAATTAAGTAACAGAGATATGTAATTGTCCATAGCATTAGTAAGAGGCAGGATTGAAAATTGAACCTGGAAATCTGGCTCCTGAGATAATACACAAAAACATTATATAATATAGATTTTCAAACTTCTATCTGAAACTTTTGAGTCTGCTTGTAACAAAAAATTTTCTAGGTTTACAAAGTAATGTAATACATACATATACTGTTTAATACATAACACAACCAATGGGGCTAGGGCAGCACCACTTGCCACAATATACATGCCACAAAATCTATAAATTCAGTATTTGCATTAAGTTTAATAAATAAAAACAATAAATAGCCTGATGTGAATTCACTTCAAATGAATTTGTTTCAAATCATATTTTGCTATCAAATTAATTTTAAGTTTCTTCATAGTGCTTTGAAACAACAGAGATTTACTGGGAGTGGGGGACAAGTACATAATATTTTTTCATATTTGCATATAATATCTAAATTTTGCTTTTTTGCTTTACCACCAAGTCATAAGTTGAATAGCAATATAAGTTTTTTTCCTACCACTACATGTAGTCCACCAACCTTGGGGACTGTCATAATTTTCATTATCTCTTGATGTTTAACAAATCATCCCCAAATTTAGTGACTAAAATCAACACACCTTGTGAATTTTTGGTCTAGAATTTGAGTAGGACTTGATTTAGAGATTTGACTGCTCTGTGCAATATTGGTCATAGACAGTTTCATTCATCTGGCAAATAGAGTAGTGCCAACATTTCTCTCCTCACATATCTGCTGCTTCAGTAGAGATGGCTATCTGGCCAGTTCTAAGGGTTCTGCTGTGGGAATGCCCCTGAGCACATTAACTAGCACAGGGGTCTTAGAGTCCTGTGGTCCTTTCTTTCCTTGTCTTTTCATACTGTTTCGGTTTCTTTCTGCTTGGTGAAACTGTTGTGTTATAGATTTTCCCCCTATATATTTATATTGCTCTTGTATAGTTGCAAAGTCTCCCTCGCAGGCTTTGGCGGTGGTTCTGCCCCTCCTCCAATTGTGGCAATGTGCCTACCACACCAGCAGGCCCCTCGGCCTGTAATTTCAGTGGGCCTGTTCTTTCTGTGGTCACAGGTCCGCCTACCTTGCAGGCGTGAGCAGCGGCTCTGCCCCTCCGCTGGCCGCTAGGCCTGTTCTGTCTGTCGGTTGCAGGTCTGTCTACCTAACAGGCGCTGGTGGCGGCTCTGCCCCTCCCTGAACCGGGGCGATGTGTCTGGCAGGCCACTGGGCCTGTTTTGTCAGTGGTCGTGGTTCCGCCTACCTTGCAGGCGCGTGGGGCAGCTGTGCCCCTCCGCGGGTTGCTGGGCCTGACCTGCCGGTGTGTCGCAGGTCTGCCTACCTTGCAAGCTCGGGGGGTGGCTCTGCCGCTCTGTGGATTGCTGTGCCTGTTCTGCTGGTGGGTCACGGGTCTGCCTACCTTGCAGGCGCCTGGCGTCTCTGCCCCTCCCCCAACTGAGGTGATGTCTCTTGTGGGCCACTGGGCCTGTTGTGTCGGTGGTCACGGTTCAACCTACCTTGCATGCGTGTGGAGCAGCTGTGTCACTCCGAGAGATGCTGGGCCTGACCTGCCGGTGGGTGGCAGGTGCGCCTACCTTGCAGGCACGGGGGTGGCTCTGCTGCTCCACGGGTCGCTGGGCCTGATCTGGTGGTGAGTCGCAGGTCTGCCTACCTTGCAGGCGCCTGGCAGCTCTGCCCCTCCCCCAACCAAGGCAGGGCGATGTGTCTGGCCGGCCGCTGGGCCTGTTCTGCCGGTGGTCACGGTTCTGCCTACCTAGCAGACACGTTGGGCAGCTGTGCTCCTCCGCAGGTTGTTGGGCCTGACCGGCCGGTGGGTTGCAGTTCTGCCTTCCTTGCAGGCTCGGGGGGTGGCTCTGCCGCTATGCGGATTGCTGTGCCTGTTCTGCTGGTGAGTCACGGGTCCGCCAAACTTGCAGGCGCCCGGCGGCTCTGTCCCTCCCCCAACCAGGGCGAGGAGATGTGTCTGGCTGGCCGCTGGGCCTGTTCTGTCAGTGGTCACGGTTCTGCCTACTTAGCAGTCGCATGGGGCAGCTGTGCCCCTCTGCAGGTTGCTGGGCCTGACCTGCCGGTGGGTCGCAGGTCTGCCTACCTTGCAGGCTCCGGGTGTGGCTCTGCCGCTCTACGGTTTGCTGTGCTTGTTCTGCTTGTGGCACGCGGGTCCGCCTACCTTGCAGACGCCCGGCGGCTCTGCCCCTCCCCCAACCGGGGCGATGTGTCTGGCGGGCCACTGGGCCTGTTTTTTCAGTGGTCACGGTTCCGCCTACCTTGCCGGCGCGTGGGGCAGCTGTGCCCGTCCGCAGTTTGCTGGGCCTGACCTGCCGGTGTGTCGCAGGTCTGCCTATCTTGCAGGCTCGGGGGTGGCTCTGCCGCTTTGTAGATTGCTATGCCTGTTCTGCTGGTGGGTCGCAGGTCCGCCTACCTTGTAGGCGCCCGGTGCCTCTGCCCCTCCCCCAACTGGGGCGATGTGTCTGGCGGGCCACTGGGCCTGTTTTGTCAGTGGTCACGGTTCCGCCTACCTTGCACCCGCGTGGAGCAGTTGTGTCCCTCCGAGAGTTGCTGGGCCTGACCTCCTGGTTGGTGGCAGGTGTACCTACCTTGCAGGCGCGGGGTTGGCTCTGCCAGTCCGTGGGTTGCTGAGCCTGACCTGCTGGTGAGTCGCAGGTCTGCCTACCTTGCAGGTGCCCTGCGTCTCTCCCCCTCCCCCAACAAGGGTGGGGCTATGTGTCTGTCCGGCCGATGTGCCTGTTCTGTTGGTGGTCACGGTTCTGCCTACCTAGCAGGCGCGTGTGGCAACTGTGCCCCTCCGCAGGTTGTTGGGCCTGTCCTGCCGGTGGATCGCAGGTCTGCATACCTTGCAGGCTCGGGCTGTGGCTCAGATGCTCTGTGGATTGCTGTGCCTGTTCTGCTGGTGGGTAGCAGGTCCGCCTACCTTGCAGGCGCCCGGTGGCTCTGCCCCTCTTCCAACCGGGACGATGTGTCTGGCGGGCCACTGGGCCTGTTTTGTCGGTGGTCACGGTTCTGCCTACCCTGCATGCGCGTGGAGCAGCTGTGTCCCTCCGAGAGTTGCTGGGCCTGACCTGCCGGTGGTTGGCAGGTGCGCCTACTTTGCAGGCGCGGGAGTGGCTCTGCCACTCTGTGGGTCGCTGGGCCTGATCTGCTGGTGAGTCGCAGGTCTGCCTACCTTGCAGGCGCCCCGCGGCTCTGCCCCTCACCCAACCGGGGAGGGGCAATGTGTCTGGCCGGCCGCCGGGCCTGTTCTGTTTGTGGTTACGATTCTGCCTACCTAGCAGGCGTGTAGGTCAGCTGTGCCCCTCTACAGGTTGTTGGGCCTGACCTGCCGGTGGGTCGCAGGTCTGCCTACCTTGCAGGCTTGGGGGGGTGGCTCTTCTGCTCTGCGGATTGCTGTGCCTGTTCTGCTGGCGGGTCTCAGGTCCGCCTACCTTGCAGGCGACCGGCGGGTCTGCCCCTCCCCCAACTGGGGCAATGTGTCTGGCGGGCCACTGGGCCTGTTTCGTAGGTGGTCACGGTTCCACCTACCTTGCACGCGCGTTGAGCAGCTGTGTCCCTCCGAGAGTTGCTGGGCCTCACCTGCCGGTGGGTGGCAGGTGCGCCTACCTTGCAGGCTCGGGCTGTGGCTCAGATGCTCTGTGGATTGCTGTGCCTGTTCTGCTGGTGGGTAGCAGGTCCGCCTACCTTGCAGGCGCCCGGTGGCTCTGCCCCTCTTCCAACCGGGACGATGTGTCTGGCGGGCCACTGGGCCTGTTTCGTAGGTGGTCACGGTTCCACCTACCTTGCACGCGCGTTGAGCAGCTGTGTCCCTCCGAGAGTTGCTGGGCCTCACCTGCCGGTGGGTGGCAGGTGCGCCTACCTTGCAGCCGCGGGGGTGGCTCTGCCACTCCGTGGGTTGCGGGGCCTGATCTGAGAGAATTTCTTTAATATTTATTTTTTAGTATTTGTCGGACGCAACATCTATGCATGTGCTGCTGAGGATGGAACCAGGCCGCAAGCATGCCAGGCGAGCGCGCTACCGCTTGAGGCACATCTCCAGCCCAAGTCCCAAATATTTATCCCTATGTATTTCCATAATAATTTATCATTTTACACTTTATATTTATTTCTGTGGTTTTTATTTTACTCACCTTTGTCTAAGGTGTGAGGTTTACATAAAAATTCGTTCTTTTGTGAATGGGTGTCCTGTTGTCCCTATGCCATTTCTTAAAATGGCTGCACTTTGCTTTTTAATTGCTTTTCCACTTTTGACAAAAATCTGTAGGATACTTTAGTGGTGTGAATCTGCAGCTTGATTGTTTATATATTCTATTAATTTATTTTTCTATCCCTACACCATATGTACCATTGGTCTTTATTACCATGCCTATACAGGAAACCTTAATGTTCAAAGAGTGAATTTTACATTGTTTCTGTTTATGAAATCTAGAATACTTTTTGCTTTTGTGAATACCTTGCCATTTCATGTAATTTTAGAATAATCTCATTAATGTCTACAAAAACCAAACTTCAGTTTTGAGAAGAATTGTCCTATTCAGATCAGTTTAGGGAGAACTGTCAGGTTTATTTTATTACGTTGAGTCTTCCAATACATGAACACAAAATGTCTGTCCATTTATTTATATCTTCTTTGATTTCTTTCATTACCATTTGATAGTTTTCTGTATAAAGTTCCTGTGCATGTTTCATACAATATTTAACTCAATATTTTATTTTCTATGAATAACTTGTAAAAGGTACGATGTTTTAAATTTTGGTTTCCACCAAATTTTTATTGCTTTGGTGTCTACAAATTTACATTGTTAGATGAGAACTGCAATTGATTTTTGAGTGCTCATTTTTTATAATTTAAAGCAATCTAGTTTACATTAATAAATGATATCTATTTTTTCTTTCCTGATATTAGTATTTTAAGCTTCATCTCTTTTTTCTTGGCTTACCTAGATAAAGACTAGTCAATTTTATTAATTCCCAAAGAATCAATAATTAGTTTAATAGGTTCACACTGTAGTTTTTGTATTCTTTGTTTCCATTCTAGTCTTTAGTATTTATTTGCTCTTATTTTTTTGATATAATCTTACTCTTTTCTACTAATTTAAGACAGAACATTATGTTATAAATTAAACTTCTTTTTTCTTTCGGAAAAATAGGCTGTTTTAGCTATAAAATTCCCTCTATTTTCTGTATCTCTTAACATTGATGTATTATATTTTGTTTTTGTTCATTTCAAGTATCAGCTAATTTGCTTTTTTATTTTACTTTTCGACTCACTGGTTATTGAGGTGAATTTTTACAATTTTCTTCTCATTGGTTTTTAATGAAATCCCATGTTATTGGAAATGTATTTTGCATGATTTAAACTCTTTGGTTTATTGAAGCTTGTATCATGGAATCACTTGGTTTATCCTCAAGAAGGCTTATTGGCACTTAGGAGGAAATTTTATTGGACACCCTGTGGGGTGGAGTATTCCCTAGGTAACTATGAAGACCATTTTGTCTATAGTGTCATAGCATTATATTTATGTGTTGATCTACCATGTGTTCAAACTCTGATACTAAAATCTCCAAAAAAAGTTATTGAAATTCATATTTATCCCATCAATTCTATTTATGCTCCATGTATTATGTGGCTTTGCTTTTATGTGTACCCGTGCCTACAAGTCTTATGTCTTCTGAATTAGCCCATTAATCATTACCAAATAAATTTCTTCATTCTAGTAGCAACTTTGTCTTAATATATATTTTGTTTGACATTAGAATATTCATTATAGACTTATTTTGGTTACTGCTTTCAAAGTATATTTTTCTTCATTAGTTTAGAGTCAACCTAATTGTGTCTTTGAATACAAAACGTGTTGTATCTAGACAACATAGAAGGGATCATCTTTTTAGATCTTTCCTGCCAGTATTTGCCTATTTATAGGAGTGTTCAGTCTATTTGTATCTAATGTAAACTGATAATAAGGTAGGACTTACAATCTGCCATTTTTACTCATTTCTTTGTCTCATGTCTTCTTATTTTTTTCTATGTATCTTATGTTCTTTCTTTACATATTAATGTGTTCTTTAATATTATACATTTACATCTATAACAACATATTATATAAAATGTATATGCATTTAATATGTGGTAATTATATAAGTTATTAATTATTATTAATTCCCTTGTTCTTTCTTTTACTACTTTTTAAATAGTTTCTTTGTGATTATACTAAGAGAATACAGATAATATCTTAGAGGTAGCAATTTGCCTTAGAAACAGAGTGCTTGCCTAGCTTATGGAAGACCCTGGTGTCAAGCCCAGTACCACCACCACCAACAACAATGATAGCATCTTTACAATCTAGGTTGGATAAACATAGCGTAATTTTAATAGTACATGAAAGAATTGTTTCATTATAGTGCCATTCTCTCCTCCGTTCTTTTCCTATTATTTTCATTAAAATCATACCTTCACACATTATAAATCTATCAACATAATTTTGTAACTACTACTTTATAAAATTGTCTTTTAACTATGATATGAATTAATTCATTTAGGAGGTGCCAATAAAAATAAAGTCACATTCATATATTTTGTTATGTACCAGCTTTTTTGTTCCAAATGACTTGTCTTCTATTCATGAAATCATTCTTAAGAATGCATATTGTCGGCAAATCCGCAGTGTAATTTGAATTGGATACCACTGTCCTACATTTTTTTTTCATTCTAATGCAGTACTTGAGACAGTCTTAAGAATTATTTTTCTTTTAAGAAACAAAGTAGATGAAGTAGAATTAGATGTTCAAAATCCTCAAGGGAAGCAATTTGTCTCCTTTATAATTGTTCAGCCAGTAAAAATATTTTGTTACACAACATGGGCATTCAATACATGGTGACTTTTTTGATAAATAACTGTTATATACAGGATTCTATAATAGAAAAATTTTAAGTAAAATTAACTGAGAGAGAGGGGGCAAGAGAGGGCATTGGAGTGGGGGGTATATGATTAAAGCACAATATGTTCATGTATGTAAATGTCACAGTGAAACACATTAATTTTAATAACTTCTATGCATTAATAATTATAATAAAAATGAATTAAATTTTTTGTTCTGACAAGTTTTTCAAAAAAAAGTATCTCTATACCTTTCCTCTCCTATTAATCCATTATTCCCCTTTCTTTTTTCCTTTTTTTATTTTTTTTTCTCTTTCATTATTCCCTTGTTAAAAAAAGTAAAAAATGATTTTAAAATGCTTTGTAAGGTTTAAGTAACATAAGTAACTAAATGTAAGTTGAATGAATAGAGGACAATACAAATAATTTTTCTTTATCATATAATCTCAGTGTACCTAAAAGTTTTTTTAAATTTATTTTAATTAGTTACACATGACAGTACAATGATCCTGACATATCATACATTTGAATCAGATGGGGTATAATTTCTCAATTTTTCTGAGTGTACAGGTTGCAGAATCACAGTAAAAATGTCTTTGAGTGTTGTAATGGGTCTGGAATTAATGACCTGATTATTCTATTTCTTTTGAAAGACTTTGTTATGGTTTGGATGTGAGGTTTCCTCCAAAGGGCTCCTATGGTAATACAGGAATGTTCAGAGCTAAAGTGATCACAGATCTTGAGAGCTGCAACCTAATCAGTCCATCCCAGTTTAAACTGGGTGGTTACTGTAGGCAGGTGAGGCATAGCTGGAGGAGGTGTGTCACTTGTGGTATAGTCTAGAAGAATTTTTCTTTCTGCAGTCACCGCCCCATCTGTCTCCTTCCTGGCTGTCATGAACTGAGCATGATGTTGAACATTATCAAATAATATCCCTTCTTTGTCTTAAATATTAAAGTGAATAGAAATTTATTATTTCACAACATGACCCTCAATTCTTCACGAATAGCATAAGAATGGTGACACAAAGGCTATTTCTAACTATAGTTTTATGTCTGAGGAAAATCAAATGAGTAAATCAACTTAAATAGAAATTTTGGATGTTTTATTATTTAGTATTTGGAAACATAAAAGATGGTATAATTATCTGGCTCTATTGGATTCCACCAAACATCCATTTAAAATATTGATATGCACTTAAGAATTAAATCAGTAAAATTGGATTTTCTTTTTTTTCCTTTGTTCCATTGCTTGTTGGTCTTTGAAAAGCAGATGGTATACTGGTATCCATTGGAAGTTGAAAACATAAAGTCAAAAATTTATTTATATATCTGAGTATTAATACATCTAAAGTATGGAACATCATAACTTAGTGTCACAGTATACTATATACTATCAGATGCTTACTCTGTGGTCACATGACTGAATAGGAGCTGTGGCTCACTGGTGTGCCCATCATGGCTAGAGAGCACCTTACCACATATATCTAGCCTGGAAGAACAGCAAAATTCAAAATTTGAACATATGGTTTCCACTGAGTGCTTATCATTTTCACACCATGGTGAAGTAAAACTAACATAAATCAAACCATTATATATCATGGCTTATCTATATTTCTTTCTCATCCACAGCTTCAGTTTCTTTATTTCAGTTAACCATGGTCAAACCCAGTTCAAAAATATTAAATGAAAAAATCCAGAAATAAAGAATTTATAGTTTTTTTTAAACTTTTATTAAGTATATTGGTATAATTGTTCTTTTTTTATTATTAGGTATTATTGTTAAACTCTTACTGTGCCAATTTATAAATCAATCTTTTTAATAGTTACATAAGCATAGATTAAAAAACAGCATACATTAGTATTGCCTATTGTTTAAGAAATTCACTGGGTTTCTTGAATAAACGGAGACTTACAATATTAAGCTAGCTATTAGAGTTGTGGCAATGTGACTTGACAAAACTGAAAAAAGCATAGTTGCTTTTTTATTTCTGAACTTCTTGAAGCTCAGTTGTGCAGTAATCAATTTAATTGAAAATAAAAGGACAACTCTCATGGTGAATAAGAAACCCAAAATACTTGAATCTGATGCCTTATTCTTATTTTAACATATGAAGACCTGGCTTAAGATTTAGACAGGCTATATCAATTATTAATTGGCATATCTTAAGGTTTTATGCATATTATACTGACCAGTAATTAAATTGAATATGTGTATGTGTCCCCCAACAATGCTCTTTGTACACTCTATGTTCCACATAGCTACACTTGTCTCTTCAATTACCTTTTGCTTCAACATGGAATGTGTTGTGCTTGAGGACTTGAGGCAAAGAATTGGCCCATGCATGGAAGAGCAGGTTTCTATTTATACAACACCAGTCTTCCTCAACTCACTCAAGCCTGGATTGCAGTATGTTGTCTAGCTTCTCCAGAAATCTTCCTTTTTCATTTGCAATAATAAAAATTCAATTTTTTGGTCCACATGTTTAAAATGTTTTGAAGCTGCCATTCACTAACAGCCTTAGTTTAGTTACACACAAACTGCTTGACACCAGAACTTCTTAAGCTGCCACTTTCTCCCTAATTATGAGCCATACATTATTGTCTATATCATCTGTCGAATAAACAGCTTTTGTGCCTGCCAAAAGAATATCTGGAGGTGTTCTTATTTACATTGTAGGTTGAAAACACAAATAAAAACACAAATATGCCTTACTGCATGTTATAATTAATAAAACCATGGTGATCAAAACATTATCTGATTTCCCTACTTAACAGAATCCCTTGAGTTGATATTTGAAAAAAAAAGTCTTACACTTCTATTGAAGAAAGAATAAAACATTCAATATCAGTTTTACAAAAATTTCAGATTTACTGTACGTGAAAGAATAGAGCTGTATTGACATTTTAAAATTGCAGGATTTTGTTATGTTAAATTGAGATATAGAGGGTATATCTGCTACCATAAGAGCCTATCCAAAGCACATATGGTAGTCATATTCAACAGAACAGAAGAAATATTAGCCTAAGAATTAATTATCCTCCTGACAAACATTGTTAGTTTGAAATCCATTGTTTTGTCTTCTTTCGTTTCAGTGAATGAATTTCTATTTTCAAGAAGCCTATTTTAATTCATATCTTAGGTGACATATTACATACTGATAGTCATACACTGAGAGTGGACACACATTAATTTTTCATGTTAAGCATAATTAATATTTTTATTCTTTTTTAAATATTAGGAAGAAATATACTTTTGTAGTTTAAGACAGTTTATTTCATTATTAAATATTCATCAATTGTCAGCTTTTAAATACAATAATTCTTGTTATTTATTTACTACTTTCAATGTGTTCCATTTAAATTTTTTATAGAAATAATTTGTGTAAATAATTAACCACTAGGTATGACTGCTAATAATAATTATTGTGCCAGGTATTTTTAAATAATTTCAAATAGTAACTCAGTCTGTAAGATGGGCTTATGAGATAGCACTATTATTATCTAGCTTTGTAAACAGAAAGATTAATGCACTGTGCATTTAAGGTACAAAAGCATAACTCATAGGTGGTGAAAACCGTATCTGAAAATTGTATTTGGTTCCAAAAGTCTGAGAAATTAGCTCCTGGAGGGCATTTCTTTGCACAGTTCATCTCTTATGGCACAGACAAGGGACCTTTGACCCATCCACATCTACCTTAATTCCTGCTAATAGGGAGGAAGCAACTTCTTTAAAGTTTATTCTCTACTTCTACTTATATTTAGTGATATTTTTTAAAAATGAATTTGATAGCTATTTGTTTTCATATATGCTATATTGCTGTTTTTCTGACCATGGCTACAAAGACTTAGGTATTCTACATCTCCCTTTCCCACAGTATACATGAGTGCACACACCCATACATGGATTTTCTCTTTCTCCAAATATAGTGAGATCATGATAATATTACATCAAAATCTATTATTTGCATGTATGTGACTACATAAATATTACAATTGTGTACATATGAAAGCATTTGTACATATGTTAAAATTCATTGAAAACAGTATTTTTAATATCAAATATGACATATTTTGTATGCTACATGATTAATTCTGATGTTTCTTTTACTTTACAATCATATTTTTATAATAAATAATTGTCCTCTTTTATATTTGCTCAATATTACTTTCTCAATATTTATTTACATCCTTAAATTAATTCTGGCTGAACCTAAAATTCTTGTCAGAATTAAATTTATCAGGCCTGGAGCTCTGCTCAGTTTGTATGTGTGAGTGGGTAGAGGCTGGATAAGAGAGTGTAGAGATATAGGCAGAGATTCTTCTTCTTCTTCTTCTTCTTCTTCTTCTTCTTCTTCTTCTTCTTCTTCTTCTTCTTCTTCTTCTTCTTTTTTAAATCCTTTTGGGAGCATATAATTTCAGTGTTTTCCCCTTTTTGTCCACATGGTTCAATGGTTCAGGGATTTTATTTTATTTTACCAGTATTGGGGATTTAGCCCAGGGACACTCTACAACTGAGTTATATTCCCAGCAGTTCTTATTTTTTTATTTTGAAACACAGTCTTGCTAAATTGCCCAAGCTGACCTTTAACATTAGGTCCTCCTGCCACAGCTTCCATAATCACTAGGATTACAAGCATGCACCACAACACTTGGTTATCTGTTCCCTTCCCACAGAAATTATATTCCAGCTTTTTCTATCATGCTAAACAATTTCCCTCTGCTTCTAGTTTTGAGCTCACACTATCATGTTCCTTATCATTTGGGAAGAGGGACTTTTGTATGTTAATGCTATTTGTTTCTGTCAGCTTTGTCATTGCTGTGACCAAAATACCTGCAACAACATATTTAAGGAGGAAAAGTTTATTCTGAGGCTCAGGGTTTCGTGGGTGTCATTCCATAAATGGCCCACTCCATTCCTCAGGGTCAAGGGTAGGCAGAACATCATGGCTGAGGGGTGTAGTGGAGGGAAGTGGTTCAAGACATCATACAGGGAAGCAGAGAGAGTGCTCTTCTCAAAAATGACAGGACACACACATACATACCCAACGAAATGCCCCCAATGACCTACATCCTCTAACCACAACCCCATCAGCCTATGGTTACCATCCAGTTAATCCTTAACAGCAGAATAATTCACTAATTAGTTTAAGGCACTTAACCCAATCATTTTACCTTTAAAGCTTCTTCCATTGTCTCAGACATGAGCTTTTTAGCAACACCTAATATTCAAACCATGACACTAGTTTTCTCTACTCACTCCCTTTTCTTGGGAAAGTTATTTTACTAATATTACCTGGAAATACAGATTATTATAGAGAAAAATTTTCCCCACATAAAATAATTGCAAGTTACACAATTTTTCCAGGAAAAGGATTTTAAAACATTTATTTTTCTTGTTGCCTTATTTCATTTAAAATATTTTTGGGGGGTCATGAGTACTGTATACATTGATATTAATGAGTTTGAAACTTTTGATGAATGTGTAATCACACAAGTACTGCATGTTAAACGGGACAGAGTGCCTGAATAGATCACAGTGAACCTGTCAGCTTTGGTTGGACTGAAAACCATTCAAAGGAAAGGTTCCTTTATTTTTAAATTGCTTTCCTTAAATCCCCTAAGTATTGTTGAGACAAAGAAACATGGAAAAATATAACACATATAGCTACAAAAAATATATGTAACAAGTTTTTTATGAAATAAGTTAATATGGCCACCAGCATAACCAAGTAACAGTTATAAAATAGCAATATTATTTAGCATTCAGCAAAAAATGTGACATTTGTAGTCAGTTACCAGTTTCAAGCAGTCTGGTTCTGTTGTTGCCACCTAAAAAAGACTGTCTGTGATTCTCTCTATCTGTTCTTTTTTTCCCTCTTAATTGCCATTTTTTCCCAGACCAGCTGTAGCATCTATGTCCTGACTTAGATCCAACTGCTTACTTTAACCCATAGAAAATGTCTCCTATACACTGTGACTATCACTGCGATGTCTCCATTCTTGACAAGTTTGCTGTTTTAACACAATAGAACGAAGGAGATCTGCGTGAAGTGAAGCTCCCATGTACCGAGAAAGAGAAAAGTTAAGACCTCTCTTGAGTAAATATTGGCACAAAATGCAGTTCTTTTCAACTAAAATAATATCGTCTAAGTATATGAAATTAAAATTTCCATGAGGCCAAGCAATCGAATATTAGCTTGTTTGCCTTTTCTGAGAAGAAGTGAATCAAAATGTTTTTATCAGGTTGATGACCATGAAGCCTTCCCATATTTAGTCTCAGGTAAGGCACTGAAAGACAAAGAAACTGAAATGTGATAGTAAATTTGAATAATCAGTGTGTTTCGATGGCCTTGAATCTAAACATTTTTAAATTATCTCCAAACTGGATAGCAATGAAACTGAATTTGTACATTTGGAAAACTGGTAGTTTTTTATGTTAGGTATTCTATGTAGCATATATTCCTCCCATATTCTGGGGGGAGGGGGGATCAAGTCTGAACCAGATTCAATTGTAAAGGATTTTCTATGAGCTACTTTTTGAGGCAAAGGCCACACTGGGTGCCTCAAAGTAAATATGTACAGCAAATATGAACTGTTAGAGACATACATTTCTTGTTAATGACCCCCTGGTGTGGGGCTGATTATGTGTGCAGCACAGTGGTAAGTTTTGAGAGCAGTTCAAGAAAACCAGTCCATTTACCATATCATTGAGCAGAGTACATTACAGATAGGACAAGCACATGTACATGTACATGTGCTTGTGAAGGCTAACAATTCCCAATGATATTTAATTTGAATAATTGTATGGATCTAGAAGCTAAAAAAAATTCAGGACATTTACATCATTAAATATAGGAGACAAAGTTATAAAAAACATTCACTAAAATAAAGTGTTCATATATATATATGCCATAGACTATTATTCAGGCATAAGGAGAATGAAATACTGTCATTTAAAGAAAAATTAATGTAGCAGGGAGTTATTATGTTAAACAAAAGAAGTTACACAATAAAAAATAAGTATTTCATGTTTTGTTTATGTGAATACTGAAAAAAAAATGTCCTGAAAGTAGCAGAGAAAGAGGGACTATTACAGATCTACAGAAGGGAAAAGGAAATGAGGACTAGACAAAGCAGAGGCAGGAGAGAGCAAGGAAGGATCTACATGATCAAAGCACAACACATCCGTGAATGGAAGTCACAGTGAAATCCACTAATTTATACAATTTGTATGCGTTAATAATTAGTAACAAAACATTTTCAAAGAATTATTCACTAGATTATAAAACTCATAGATTATAAATCTATGAGGGTGGAGACTATGTTCTATTCACAGTTGGATTAACAATTAGATATTTTATAGTAAAAGATGATTGCAGACTTTGAGGAATAAAATATTTTTGAGTTAATGAAAATGTTACCAACAATATTTTATTCAAAAGAAAGTGAAAGGAAAAGACTCAGAATTCCCTGTGCAGTGTTTCAGGAAGGGGCAAAAGTGCCCCTTGAGTCTCCCAGCTTTCCTTTTGGTAAGGGTACAGTAGTAGATGTTATTAAGTGCCTCCTGAGAGGTTCCTAAATGTTATTAGGCATGTGTGCTTTGTCGATTGGTTCTTGGTATTTCAATTGTCCCAGTTGTGGGCATATGTGGGATTCTGCCATCGCTTTCATCGTGATGGAAATTTATGATCTTTCTGAGAAACAGGAATTGTTTTATAACATGTTGGGGCATATTAAATTTCTATTCTCATGCTTTCCCTCTTGTCAACATTTACTGTCCCCTATCCTTTTCTATCTCAAAAATGTGACTAACATTTATTATGAGCTTGCTCACTATTGCTCATCTTGTGAGAAGTGGAGGCAAAACATAATTCCATCTAATTCAGAGCCTACTTTGTCTTTCAAGATATATGTCAGTATCTGAATCCAGCATTTACTAAGATTCTAGTGCTTTTAATGGTGGGCAGGAAAAAGAATGTGATTGGTTGATAAGGCTGGTAGTCAAATTTTATTCACTAAGTTTTTTGGTTTTGAAAAGTAACATCAATTTTTTATGAAATGTTAATATTTCCTAAGGACTATAATATGTTACAGAAATACTAATATTGTAGATTTCAAAATACATTTGAAATCTGAAGCCTCCAACTAGAGTTTTACCTTGATCTAAGCTTCACTTTTGCCTTACCTCTTATTTTCATGCAATTAATATGAAATATTCTTGGAAGATGGGAATACTTATTTGCCTGTATTAAATTCAGAGTCACTTTCTATTAGTCTTCAATATAATGTGTCTGAAATTCATTACTAATGAAATACTCTACTCAAGGGCTTCATGAAATTAACACCATTTATATTATGTCCTTCTGGAAATTGAACGCAACATATGAATGACCTAAAGCATTAGGAATATTATTTAATTTTTTGGTAGATATCAAAAATTTCAAAAGGAATCCTAAGGATTATTATAGATAAATATCAGACATTAAATCCTAAATGCACATTGGATTAAAGAACTTCTTACAAGTGAAATAAGTTATTTATTTTGGCACTATTACTTTTAAAGCTAGCATCTAAAAGTTTATATACATTTGCTTTCTGAAGCAACAGAAATGTATGTTTTCACTTTTCAATGAGTTTCACAACTTCCTCTGTATCTAAGTTGAAGCTAAAAAAAACTACATCATTTAAATATATCAATATGTAAATATCTTTTCTAAAACAATATTATGTATTTTTATCTAGCACCTTTGATGTTAGTTTAATGGCACTTCAGTTCCCATTATCTCAGTCTGCCCACACAGCCTGCAGTCTCACTTTATGCTTTTGATATTAGCCATTATGAGATTTTGCTTAATTTTTCTGATAACTCTGTTTTTTCACTTAAAGGACTACACAGTGACAATTGAATGTGGATAGCATGATTCTTAATGGCTTTGCTACTCTTACTCATTGTTTTGTTTTACATTATTTTTTGATAAATATACTAAGCTTAAGGAACAACTCATCTTTACAGCTTCATGAATTTAAAAGCTACATTTGATTTAATTAATAGGGCGAGTTTGTGGGAAAAGCTTATATCGATGGGCATTGGTTTAAGATATCTTGGCCTTTTGAGAGAGATGCACTATAATAATTGGTCTAAAGATCATGTTACCGAGGGAAGGTCACTTTATATTCTCTCACAACTAATAGAGAAGTCAGGTGAGGTTGCTTCCTGACACAGCTACTATTTCGTTATTTTGTCTGATATTACCGACCCCAAGAAGCTATTTCCAGGATTACTTGGGCACAGCAGAAGTCACTGGCAAGCTCAGTGCCAATACAAAAACCAGATGGTGTATTCATATCAGAACATCTATTTGCCATTAATTTTTCACTCTTGAATACCCAATAAATTGCATTTATCAAATCCATTAAATGTAATCTGCAAACAATATAGCCAATTCTGGGATGCTGATCAGCATTAATTATTATCCTGGGTATAAGTTAAGCTGTATTCTTGCCAGGTTTTAACAGAGTAAAACTTTAGCCAAATAATTTTAACAGTGATTCTCAACTTCTAATGCACATTACCCTCATTGGAAAATCTTAAACAAAATAAAATTTTGATGACTAGGTCCCACTCCAAAATTTGACCATTCTATAATATTTTAGATTATCAAATTTTCTAGCTATAATCTTAATAAATTTGAAAGAGCCTTAGTTTCTCCCTCCCTCCATTTCTTTCCTTCTTCCTTCCTATCCCTTGCAAATACATAGTGGCAAACTGAATCCAAAGATGAAAAAAATAAAAGTAAATATTTTAATTAATTCATAAAATTTTAATAAGGATATGCACTTCCATTTCCTTATGTGATTTTGAAACTATAACTAGCACACACTTTTCCCAAGGCATTTTTTCTCATCTTCTTCTTTAATGAAGTCCATATAGTGGAATTTAAAAACAAGTGGAGTTAAATCCAGTTCTAAATGAGGCATTTTTAGAGCATATCTAACCTTAAACCTTTTGTCTTTTCAGTTATAAACAGACTTCCAACTGAAAATGTACATATATTGTTCAAATTGTTACTCCAAACTAAAAAATAAAGTTTGATTAGTTGATTATTACATGTTATACACATACCTATTATTATTCCATTGAATTTCTGGGTCTTAATATTTAAGTTGCAATTAGGAGAAATTATTCGTCTGCAACCTCTTCTGTTTTCAACACAGTAGAAAAAAATATACCTTTGCTATTTAAAATGTATTGTTACTATGCTAGATAGTTGAGGAGAGGATGGTCTTTGACCCCAGGGATCTTAAAACTGCATAAGAGAAGATTTCACTCTTGTTGCTCTATAAACTGAAATAGATGTCTTTGATTAAACAGGTAATTTTTTTAAGTCACATAAGCAAGAGATCAAATCTAGAAATATTCAGTTCCAAAAAGAGAAAAGATAACAAAGGAACGCTGACATGTAGGCTTCAAGAAGAAGATCTCTGTAACTTAAACCTGTGTGTCTTTGAACCCCTGACCTGTGAACTTATGATGTCATCTTGACCATGTGATGCCTGGTTACACCATTTTTTCCCTCTAGTACCAGATTATGAGAATTTGCATTTGACACACATCTCAACCTGCCCATGGGGGTTGCAAGTTCTTTGAATTCTTACTGAGTTTGAATATAAATCATTAAGGTTGATTGAGGAATACAGAACAAGGATCATATTTTCAAAATTTAAACAAAGAAAATTAACATTGAAAATGAGACATATAGGAATGAATAAATGAAATGAATATAATTATTGTTCTTCTTGTTCTTCACGTGTCAACTATGTTCATTACATCAGTTACTATCAAGCTTTTTTTTTATGGACTGGGGAACACTTTTAAGATTCTTAATCTTATTTTCCTTCTCTCCAAACAACATTCTCTCTTCACAGTGATAGGGACCCACGATATTCGGAGCACTTCAGTCATGGGTCAGCCCCAAAGAATGCATCACTCCTCACTTCCATAGTCTTTAATAGAAAAATCTCATACTCTCACATCTATTTGAATATATACCTATCTTTTGATGCAAATTGATGTTTGCAGGGACTCACAGATTTATTCCTCGACTGCATTTGCTTTCAACACATTATTTTATCATTTCTATTGTATCCTTTTGAACATGTGTTTGCTTTCAGCTTCCTTTTAAATTAGTTTGCTGTACATTTTTTTCTCCTAACATCACTGACTAAAATCTAGAAGATGCTAATCTATTACTGTTTGAAGTCTAGATGTTTCTTTCATCTCAGAATTCAAAAAATATAAATTATCTGTAATTATCTACCTTCTTCCAAATTCTATACTTTATTCTTTGGTTCTATTTCCCTTATACCTTTCACCTATTCAATTCAATTAGCACTTATTAGTTATCTACTAATTAATGACATTTCACAATAAGTTGAAAACATAGGAAAATTAAACCTCAAGAATTTCACAGTCAAGAAGCCAAATGTCAGTATGCCACAAACACCTACCAATTTAATTTGAAATACATTTGGGTTTTGCTGGCTACTTGAACACATAAACACTGATGTTTCCTTTCAGTGAGCTAAATGTGAACAGCTGTAATAAAAGCATTTATCCTGAGGTGAACTAAAGTGTGACCTCTTATCACAGATTTCCTCACTAACATTGCCCACAACCTTCTCACCACCTGACCCTACCTGTATTTGAGAAATATTTTACCATTATTTCTAGTAGATAAGAACTTTAATTTAATTACAGTAAGTCCAAAAATTATAGCTTTTGGGGAAAAAAGTTTCATACTAAATCCAGGTTTATAGAAAATCATAAAATTGGAAAAGTTGGTACTTAGACCCAACTTAGAACTGACTTTTTATGATCAAGTTATTGAGCAGTCTATTTAGAATAAGAGACAAAGCAAACCACTTCACTCATGAAATGCCATCTTTTCTTTTTAAAGCTTGGTAGAGTATTTTTAGATTATTTTAAGCCACTATAAAACTTAGTATAAAATACTTTACATGTATATTTAGCCAAAATAATAAAAAATGTTTTCTAAAAGTAAAACTGTGGCCAGTAGAAATTTTCTTTGTTTTTTATTATATTAAATGTGAATATCACAACCAAGGCTTACTACATTTGTTCCTACTTATGTTATTTAAATTTTATTTTGACTATAGTTTGTTATTTTTGGAGTGTGAATTCTTTCACATTCTAATGATATTAATATTTTGTGGGAAACAAGCAAGTATGCAAAATTTAAGGAATATTTAACAGGATGTGAAATAAAATATTGTAGGATAAATCACTTTTTAGAACAAGTAAGAGAAAATATTGACTTGCTGATCTATGAGTTTATTTTTTATTTTATATATGTGGAGCACAGCCTTTTTGAAAATGAAATCTTTCCTTTGTTCTTCTACAGTTAATGCAATTGCCCTTTCACCTTTATCCCAATCATCAGAGCAAACACTAATTGTGCTAATTTTGAGAAACTTGACATTGTTCTCTGTGTTTACATGTATTATCTCATTTCCTATTCATAACTACATAGAAAGGTAGGTCATACAATTAATATCCTTTCCAAAGATTAGAGCATGGAAGTGTGTAGATTTATAGTTCTTCTTTATCCTTATTTCATAAAAATACTTAGCCATCTTAAAATAGATAAATTTTACTCAAACATTTCTTGAACAAAACAAAAACTTATATAAGATTTGAAATGCAGGAAAAGTGGCTAATGAGATGTGAATACAACTTTTACATCCCTCCTTGCTATTCAAGGTTTCCTCATATTCACAAGTTGAAGAGCTCAGGGTATTAACTCACTGTGAAAATGATCAGACGAGACTCTGTCTGGCATAAAAATTTAAACTAATTAAATACATAAAAATATCTCCAGTAGACCAAAATACCCGTGTACTCATTTGAAATGATAAGTTTAATTTTCCAAGGTAAAATTATATTTGTGGTGACTGATGTAACAATGAAAATTGACTATCTTTCCACCCTCATAGTTCAGTCACCCTTTGAGACTCCTACTAGGCGCTTCACTGCACTTGTATTAAAGATATGCGTTGTTCATAATACCCTCCAAAATGAGCCTGCTTCCCAAATCTATTGGCTTATTCCTTAGAATGTCTCTATGCCATCATCTCAATTAGGTTACCTCCTTAATGCAATATTTATTTTATTTTTTTGTCTTCTGTCTTGCTTATTCCATCAACTGAAGACCTATTTTCTATTTTTCTTTATCTATTGTAATGTTTCTTGCTTTCTACCCCTTATGTTGTCACTATAATACAAATCCCACATATTCTGCTCATAATGCTTTAGTAGTCTCTGAATGGGAGATCCAGTATGTATACATGGCATTTCCATTGACATGTGCAAGCTCTTTGTATTTGACCAAAGATTAATTTACTTAAAATATACCTCAAATATCATTTATCTTCAAAGGCTCCCATTGCCTAATCAATAAATGAACAAATAATATTTTAAAGTCTTAGTTGCATCAATACCATTCAATATTTCACCAGTCTCCTTCAGATGTCACTCATGGGTCCATAAGTTAACTCCCTACATTGGTCATTTACCAGTGGAATTAATTCTCTTGGAACAAATTTTCTCCTCTTCTCTTGCCTACTGAAAATATTTCCCATTCTACATGACCATTGTAAATATCACTTCCTTCATGAAAGCTTTCAGAGCTTCAGTAGATGGCTATCATTTATACATCTTTGAGTACTCAGAAAACAGCATTTACCTTTATCATTATACTGTTGTTGTTGGTTTTTTTTTCCCAAATTTCTGTCATCATGTGTGATTTCAACATTTTAGTGGATCAGAGATTATATATTATTATATCTATATATATATTATATCTATATATAATATATATATAATTAATTAATTTTTGTTTCCAATATTATTTATTTAAAACTTATGTATTTAATAACAGTTTGTCCCATTTAAAATTAAATCAGTTGAAATGGATGACATGGAGTCCTGATTTTTAATTATCTTTAATCTTGATCTTATTAGTGTTTGATACTTTGCCCCAAAATGTTTAAATTTTATTTTTCAGCATATTTGCCTAAAAATCAAAAGTTTCAACTTGTGTCTACAAAGTCTAAGGCAATGGCTCATATTCAGACTGTATCTTATTTTTTTCCAGTATGATCTGAGTGTAAAGAGATTGCCTATGCTTGGTGGATGCTATAAATAAATGCAGTTTAAATGAAAATCAGTCATTCACTTAATTTTGCACAGTTTAATAGAAGTATCAATGGCAATTCATCTCAGTTTCCCCTAAAAACACCTAAAATTTTTCAATGTTCTAAGAGTTTTTAAATTAAATTTAGCAGAGTTACCATTTTACACAGATGTTCTTTGGAACATTTTTGTCAATGGTTTTAGTATAGTGGATGTTCTCTGTTATTTTCCATGTTACTATTTGGGAAGAGAATTCTGTTAAATTGACTCACAATTAAGAATCTCTGCATTAGGTATCAAAGTGCTTAAAAGTGGCACTTAGATACAGGAGAGTTTCACTCTTTACCCCAGTAATGAGAATGAATATTTGATATCTCCCATTCCAGTTTGTTTCAGAGTATGCATTCATTGTTTGGGAAATCTTTGACGTTTTTCTCAAAGTTATGAAATTTCACTGTTTACAAACATTAGCATGTCAGTAAATTTAAAAGGATGTCAAACTAATAAGAGTACCTTATATTACATGTACAGGTAGAAAAACTCTTCTCAAAATCTTATTTCTATTCTCTTAAAATAATGAGAGATTTTTTTTACTAGAATAACCCTAATTATGTGTTGAAAACCCCATAGGATAACTTTAATATGATACCCTTTATTTGATTAAATATGCCTTCACTATGTATGTGCTGACATAAATAAATTTGGTGTTATAATCTTGTATTTTTTTTCACATTTTAGAAAAGTATTTGAGGCAATAAGCCCAAACTCCAATATTATTATTTCACTTAGTTTCCTTTTAGTCTACTTTTGACTTAAACACAGAATTCATAGCAATTAGGTATTAGAAATTAGAACAAAAATTATAAAATAGTGAGGGCCAATATAAGTCAGAAAATGCCATAAACTCAAGGATTTACATTGCACTCTAGACTAGTGAAAAGCCTAATATCTAGAAACTGCCTCCAGTCTGCCTCTGATATAACCAGCTAGATGAACTAAGACATACCATTTCCATCATAGTGAAATGGGTATAAAAAATCAGTGCTTCGGGTTTTTATGAGGCTTTTTTTTGAGATATTAGATGCCAAAATATTTTTTAAAAAGAAACATATATAATTTAAAAATTCAGATGGAATTTGAATAGTTGAGTTATTGAATAGAGGAGAAAAAAATAATGTATTTGAGACACCATAAACAAATAGTATATTTAAAATGTCACATACCTTTAATGCCAGCTACTCAGGAGGCTGAGACAAGAATTTCACAAGTTGAAAGCCAACCTTAGCAAACTAGTGAGGCCCTAAGTGACTAAAGAAGGCCCTATCTGATAATAAAAATTAAAGATTTGGGGACGTAGGTCAGTGGTAAAGCCCCCATGGGTTAAACCCTCACTACTAAAACAGAAAAATAAAAGAATGCCCCCACTAAATAAATATCTTCTCATTCGATTAAAAAAAGCAAAATGATACTTGAAATAGATCTCTCTTATGCCTAATGTTCTTGGAGATTAGTAGCGAGGACCAATTACAAAATGCAGATGATGGTGTATAGGACTATGATACAGGACATGGATGAGGCTACTGTAAGTATTGGAATACCTAATAGGATGATAGGGACAATGTGACCAGAAATATTGAGAAGCTCCTTTCAGTTTTATAAGCACTTTCTAATATTCCTTAAGTTTTATTTTTCTTATAAACTCAAAACCATATAAAACCAGAAAAATGTATTCTTGAAAGATATTAAAGTCATCTTAGCAAATAAACAGCTTATGAAAAAACATACATTGAGTACATTGAGTGGCAAATCCCAACCAACATCTCTCTGTGTTTATACTATGGATTACAAATTGATTCCTTGTGTTTTAAAAATATTTCTAGGGGGTTGGGGATATAGCTCAGTTGGTAGAGTTTGCGTCTCACATGCACAAGGCCCTTCGTTCAATCCCCAGCACCAAAAAAAAAAAAAAAAAAAAAAATTAAAATATTTCTAAAGCAAGAAGTGACTATGTTTGTCACAGCCTGAAGTATTTCTTATGATTCTGTCCTTCCTATCCCAAAATCCAAACATGATTCTATCACTTATGATACTTATGATTACTGTCTGACATCAGTTGCTATTCCACAAATACTTTCAGTTTCTGACTGCAACTAATCAAATGTCAATCTTTTAAATATAAAGACTTTCTGAATCATCAGAGGATAAATTGACACATATTTCTGCTATTAATCACTTTTTCTGTTCTTAATTGTTGCTGTACTAATCCTTTTAAAATAAGGAATACAAGAGATGCAATTGATTGATCTTTTCAAATATGAGCCTGCTGGACAAATTTCCTTGTCTGTAGATGCTGTCTATTGCTCCAAGGGGAGGCATGTTATTAACTTCACTCTTCAGCAGGCAGACAAATACCTTTTAAAATGTATGCTGTCTGCAACATTGTCCTCAATCACTCACAAGTCATTACCATAGCTATCTCCCACTAGCTACTACTTTAGACTGCAGCATCCAGGATGCAAATTAAGCAATCTGCAGGGTAGTGGTTTTTTGCTTTGTTTTGTTTGTGTTTTTCTGCCCCACCCCCAGTGGTTTTCTTATTTCTAGCATATTTGAAGACGGTTGCAAATTGAATAATGATTTGAAGCCTAGCTTATATATAAGATGCATAAGATCTCTGGACACTGACATAGTTTTAAAAGGAAGAGATTTCATAGAAGAAACTAGCACATTCGGATGTAGGATATTGACATATATGTAAAAGCCAAAGTGTGCTGAAAAGAGTAAAGGACACATGCCACAGGGCAAAATGATAGGAGAAATCAAGGAAATCCAGATTCCAGACATTTTTCTCAAGAAATATGTTTATATAATTTTATAAGGTAATACCCCTTAATTGTGATTGACTTACAGAGAGCAATTTTCAAGTATGTACTCTAAGTATTCTCTTAAGTAAAATAGATATCTTTCTCTTGCTTTCTTTAGGCACACTTCTTGGTTTACATGACCAGCTATCATGTGAAGGTGGTATATACAATTTGATTCTAGAAATTCCCATGTGTTTGATCTGGGAGAAGTGGTAACAAAATATTACCATCAGAAGTAGGATATTTTTTTCCTGGTACCGAGGATTGAATTCAGAGGCATCTGACCACTGAGCCACATCTCAGTCCTATTTTGTATTTTATTTAGAGACCAGGTCTCACTGAGTTGCATAGTGCCTCACTTTTGCTGAGGCTGGCTTTGAACTTGCAATCCTCCTGCCTCAGCTTCCAGAACAGCTTGGATTACAGGCATGTGCCACCACGCCCAGCTTTTGTTTGATTCTTATGGTTGTGCTGTAATGATATGTGGAGTTGCAATATCCAAAAGAGTGACATATAGCATTACAATATACAAATGATAATAATAATAATAATAATAATAATAATAATAATAATAATAATATATTATAAAATAATATAACAATAATATGAAATAATAATATAAGGCTCAGAAATACCGTGTGTGTGTGTGTGTGTGTGTGTGTGTGTGTGTGTGTGTGTGTTACTGCAGATGGAACTCAGGGCTGGAGATGCTAGGCAAGTGCTCTACCACTGAGGTACCTCCCCAACCCTATAAATTATCTTTAAAGAAACAATTGCTGAGTTGTGTCTGCTGTGTTGTGCTTTACATCTGCATTTTAAACTGATGCTTCAAATGAATCCTCCAGTCACATTCTTTTCCAAATATTGTAAAGACTGCTTTTCAGTGCATTCCGAGATATTGTGCTGATATTTCAGTTTTAAATTTAGTTTTGAAAGCATGTGTCGACTAATTTACAGAATGTCTAAGGAGGCATTTAATTCCAAGTACTGCACTGGGATATTCAGAGTGAAAATATAATTGTATTTTCTATATTGTCTTTTGCTTTGACATCTAAGGAAAACCCATGTCTCTGATACAATTCACATTCTGCAAGAAAGGAGAGTATGCCCTCACGGTAATTTATCACTTTCTATATGATGGAAAGCCTCATTTTCTAAAAGAAATATCAGAAAAGTGAAGGAAAGCACTTTGTACATTATTTCATCATTTTATCAAGAACAAAAAGAATGGTTTAATACTTCCTATAATTCCACTCTCTCCCTCTGCATACAAAGTAAGTTGCACAAGTTCAAGATTAACAGATCCTAATTGAAATGCTAAAAGACAAATATACAGTGTAATTATCCAGTTTGAAGTTTAACATTTTTGAAGATATTTCTATGTGAAAAAACCTGTTCTGAGACTTAACACATGTCATATTATGGAAAGAAATGAGCACTGATTTTTCTAGATATTTTCAGTGTCTAATGAAATATGGTATTTTATATTGACTTTGTAACCAAGCACCATATTTTTCAACAGATGCCATTTCTCTTCTGATTACTGTATCCCATTATGAATTACCACTTTTGGAAAGAAGGGGAAAAATCTTTTCATAAAAACATATATCTATGCACCTGAAATACACAGTTTTCTGAACACAATAAAAATTATACACATACAATAATCTATCTTTGCCAATTTGAAAAATCATCAAACCTTTAGAGCAGAAATACTGAAGCCTTGGGAGATATCATAAAACCATTAGAGCAGTATATTTACACTTCCAAAGTTGGTATTCTTGTACCCCCAATAAAACCTTTTTCATATATGCAAACAGTCATGACAGCAATGTAAAATGAATTATCTATAAAAATCTTATGTTTTTCTTATAGTATTACTAAAATGATATTTTCGGCTACCATGCAGTTAGAAAGTGCTATCTCATTGCACATACCAAGGCTTCTAATTAGACCTCTCAATCAATGATTGATTACCACCATAAGACGAAAGAGCAATTGCATCCCAGCAATTATATTATCTTAAGGGTACAAAATGTACTGTTCTGCTCTCAGCTGTCAACAAGATTTCACTGAATGAAGGTCTGTTCTATCACCACAGGCTGTTCAAAGGCCCTTCTGAGAACCTAAACAGCATTACACGCTGGAAATATTGCTGATCAAAAGAAAAAAAAAATATAGCCAAGTGAAATTGACTAAATTTTAATTGATAAATGAGAAATCACGTGGCTCTGTAGCTACATATTCTATAATTTTAGGAAAATATGGTGCATGAAATCATGTATTTTCAGTGTTTTCACACATCATGTGCTTTCTTTCTCATCTCCTTTCTCCTTCTCCTGATCCTCTCCCTCTCCCTTAGCTCATCTTTCCACTTGTTACTTTCGCACACATTCAAATCTTCATCTCCATGAGTAGGTGCCAGTATTCCCTATACAGAACTTCCCCTATTGAATTAATTATTAAACATTAAAAATGTTCAGTGGATACTTATATCTCTAAATGCATTATAGCAGCATAATGATTCTTTTACACCTTTTCCTAAGAATCAAATATTTCTAGGTCGTTATTTAATAATGACTCAACAGTAAGTGCCAAATAGCATTTTACATTTCAAAATATATTATATTATAAATGTAAACTGCTTAGTCGAATTATTTTAGATATATATTTCAAATTCCGAAGACAGAATACATTGCTGCATTCTGTATCTGCTACCACATATTTCACACTTACAAAGACTTCTCCAGTCTAGAATTGGAATAATATAGAAGGTTCTGAATGGTTAAAAGGACATAGAGAAGGAAGCCCACAACCTTATGCCATCCACCTGATGTGCAATTACACCCCTGCTCCAGTTTGCAGTATGGCCATATGAGGAACTTTGAAAGACCAGAAAAGTAAAACTCCCAGCTTGACTTATAAATAGGTTAGCTTGGTAGATGGAAGCCAACCAAAGATTAAAAGTAACTATATTACAGTGGCATCCCTAGGTGTCTGTGAAAGACAGTGGAGAGAGAAAATCATGATGGGAAGAAATCTGAGTGATACTTAGTAATCTAGTTTTGAGCATAAAATGGTGATCTGGGGAAAGAATATATACAGATCCCTTGGTAGTGGTCAGTGTTCACATCTTCTTGGGACAAGTTAGCTGCATTGGACTTTTCCCATGCTGAAAAGGTCAATGTTTCACCTACTTTAATATAAAAACCTACGGGCTGGGGATGTGGCTAAAGTGGTAGCGCCCTCGGCTGGCATGCTTGCGGCCCCGGGTTTGATCATCAGCACCACATACAAACAAAGATGTTGTGTCAGCTGAGAACTAAAAAAAAATAAATAAATATTAAAAAATTCTCTCTCTCTCTTTCTCATTCTCTCTCACTCTTTCAAAAAAATATGTAAACCTACTATGAATATGGGTAGCCCTTCCTTCCACAAAATGCTCAGCAAATACCATTTTTCAAATGCTTATGGAATGATTAAAGAAAGAATGTCATATAAGATAACATCTGGCTTGGGCATTGACAGCACTGGTGGGGTTAGAGGGGACCTATTACTATGGGATCTATTGGTTTTATCATAGGCTACACTCTCCAGAAGCAGAGGTACAGTTCTTTACTTTATTTCTTTTCTTTTCTTTCTTTCTTTCTTTTTTTTTAAGAAACAACCTAAAAGCATAACTGAAAAGCTGCTTTAGACAAAATATTGTGAAAGTATGGCAGGTTTGCATCAAAGAACACTAGGAGAACTTAAGCCTTCTTGTGTAGAGAGACCAGCAGTTAAGATGTGGGTTACCAAATTTCTAAGGATTATTGAACCAGATTAGAAGAAGAACATAGAAGCCAGGCCTGGTGGCACACAATTGCAATCCCAGTTGCTCGGGTGGCTGAGGCATGAGTATTGCTAGTTTAAGGCCATCTTGGGCTGCTTAGAGAGGAGACCCTATCTCAAATTTTAAAATCAAAATAAAAAGAGCAGGAGATATAGTTCAGTGGTGGAGTGCTCTGGGTTCAATCTGTAGAACAAGAAGGAGGACAAGCAGTGGAAACTTGTAGTATGTATAGAATCCAGGTGATAAACTCAGGCAATTACAATAAAGCCTGGGCCATCACCTTTAGGAATACTGCCATATTGGAAAATAGAGTTCATCTCTATTACTGATGAGTTGGACATTCAAAAGCAACAATAGCTAATTTAGCTTATTATTCAGCTTGTGCTTTTGAGCTTATATATATCTTCCATCTCTACCTCCATGACCACTCCATCCATGAGCCCATTCTGTGGGAAAGACTGGCTATTATCAACTGGTCACATAATTTTGTATCCCTGGCTGTTTTTGCCTCCTGGAATTCTCTTGTTACATTTTAACTGTTAATGAGCATTGGCAAAAACTCAGATCAGAAAAGGGCATAAATGCCAAGGATTCATCCCCTCAGGAATGAAGGTTTGGGCACCAAGACTAGCAAGGAAAAGTTAAGAGTGAAAGATTGAATGGATATGGAGGAGGAAAAGGAGGACTACTACTTGCAGCTCTACAATAAGAAACAGTGATGGGGATTTTAGTTGACTCCACTAGACCCTCTTTCTAAATTGACCCCTACTAAGAAAGAAGGAGCTGCTCTCTGAACATGTGGGTTAAGTAAATCTGTGCAGTGTAAATTGTGGATTCCAGTGAATAAGAAAATGCATGACCCAGATTTTCTGTTGCAGGGAGTATAATTGGCCAATGATCCCAGCTGCTAACAACCGTCTTTTAATGCAGTCTTGATTTTCATAGAACAATTTTAATCTGAAAAAAAAGATGACTCAACACTGTGCTGTCATTGCATCACTGCTTATCCAACCCTCCTTCCTTCCCTCTCTTCTCCACAGGTATTATGTCTGCATCAGGGTCTTCTAGATCTTCTCCTGTTCTAAGGCTGCATCCTGTTTTTAACTCAGAAGTTTTTCAGGTAAATCTGCTACAGTCTTATTCTATCTAGAGATCTGCTCTGGGAGTGCCCAACAAATACACTGGAAATGAGTTGTTGTCTTTTAAAAACAGCAAGCCCTGACTTTTAAATATTATTTATAAATTCTGCCTGAAAATTAAGTAAGCCCTACTTTGAATCCTTTTTCTCAATACTGATGATGTACAGCTACAAGAAAACAACTGACACTTCAAACTGTTGTCTGGAAATTTCTTAAACCAGATCTGTGGATTCATTAGGTACATTGTTTTCCTTATTACTTCAGGTGACAATTGTGTTTCACTTTCTACACTACTTAACAAGAAAGCTAGTTTTTTTCCTCCTGCAAATAAGAGATTCCCAACTTTCTTGTAAGCACTCCCCAAAGTCTCCTCAAGTCCCATTTGAGCATCCACCTAAGATCCAGTTGCAAATCTAATGACTTGCTTTAGATTTTTGCCATATGGTTTTGATTTTTTTCTCCCAATTTATTTTCTTTTTAATGACTTCATTTCATCTAAACATACAAAATTCTCTTCCTATTACTCTTGCTGCATAAGAACTATCTCAAACTGAGCACATACCTAACATACCTGAGACCATTGTACATGCATTTATATCTCAGGTTTAGACAGTCAAGGGCTTGTTCTAGGTCACAAGGCTTGCTGTTTTTAAAAGACAACAGCTCATTCCCAGTGCATTTGTTTGGGAACTCCCAGAGCAGATCTTTTGATAGAATAAGACTGTAACAGATTTACCTAAAAATGTTCCTGAATCAATCCTGTTTCAAGGGAGAGAGTACTTAGACCTTATAACTCAAGAGAAAAAGTAAAAACAAATCTGAGCCATTAACTAAAACTTCCATAGATGATATTCATTACTTGGTAACCAGTTTTAAAATGTTTAACTAAAGAAAATATATAAAATTAAGATTCTAACAACCTGGGAATTTTCTTTTTCAAAAATCTTTAGAACTGTATTAATTTAAAAGGAACCATTTATCTAGATCTACATGTGTTGGGAAAGAAAGATAAATAAAAATACAATGTGCCAAGAATCCGAATTTCCAGAACAGATAGTTCAAAATTTGCAAGTTTAAGAGTTATCTGAAAGTATTCATATGGATTCATTTTGAATTTTACTGGAATAACTTGGCTTTTAGAAAATTAATTATTTGCTTTGTCTACATCTTTACTACCACAAAGTAATATTTCCCAGATCAGCTGAAGATGTGAAGATGATGTCTCAGAAAACTGATAATATATCTTCCAAATGTTTTTGTGTACCAAACTCTTGCCAACTTCCATTCTTTCATTTAATCCCAGAACAGCCTTATTTTGTGTAAGAGAAACCCACCAAACTTTGAAACAGTTAAGGGTTTGTTCTAGGTCACAAGGTGAAGTCACAAATCTGAGACCTATTTCACTCTAATAGAGCATATTTTATGACTTAGTACTGCCTTCTTATGAACTTTAAGATTTTGTGTAAATTTTGCTTCCACTCACCCTCCCATCCTGTTAAATTTTACTTGTATTTACATGCGCCTCACCAATTGACCTTCAAGAGTTCTGCACAAGTTCAAGTTTAAGCCTTTGGTCTCTGTCATTTCCTGCTTATTAGGCCATGTAAAAATTGTTTGTAGTATCAAAAAATAATTATTTAATATTAGTAAAGACTATTTGCATGCATACCATAAAATAATGTAAATTAACCCTAGGAGTGTTTGTTTATATAAGCTGAAATATACCATAATATCTTCCTATTTAACAGTGAGCAATCTTGTGATACTTTTAGAGAAAACAAAACAAAACAAAACATGGTAACCAAAATACATCACAAGAAGAACTTAGAAGAGGAAAAGTTCATTTTTTGGATCCACAGTTTCATAGGTTCAGTCCATGGTCAGCTGGCTCCAAGGCAGAAACATCATGGTGGAAGGGCATATTGAAGGAAAGCTGTTCTCAACTCATGGAAGCTGGGAAAGGAGAGAGGGAGGGAGGCAGGAGCCAGGGACAAATTCAAGGCCATGACCTCAGTGACCTACTTCCTGCAGCCATGCCATACCTGCCTATTGTTACCACTCTGTAATCCAATCAAATTATCCATTCATCAAATGGACTCATCATTGCACCTCTCAACATTCCAGAAAATTTACTGAAGATACACTTTTAACAATACAAAAGTACTATATATACACTTTTAACAATACAAAAGTACTATATATATATTATATATAATATTGCTGCACTATTTATAATTGTAAAATAATGGAAAAAACTAAATACTCATACCTTGAAGGATGTTAAATAAATTATGAAACCCTTCCCCTCACCCCCCAAAACTCTTTAGATCTGTGAAAGTATTCACTAATCATCTTTACATACAAAATTTACCCCTCTATTACTTACTGATGCTCTTCCAATTCTCTTAAAATTTGGTTGTATTTCACTAAAGATTAGTCCTTATCTGCTAATCGATCCACAAGCATTTCCTAAGAACTATTAGCTCACATCCAAATTTCTCAAACCTTTTTTACTTTTGTCTTCCTTGGACTTTAATTCTTTTTTCTTTTTCTATTTTTTAAATTTATTTTTTATACTAATTTGTTATATATGATAGCAGAATGCATTACAATTCATATTACACATACAGAGCACAATTTTTCATGTCTCTGGCTGTATACAAAGTGTATTCACACAATTAATGTCTTCATACATGTATTTAGCATATTGATATCCATCTCATTCCACCATCTTTTCTATCCTGATGCCCTCTCCCTCACCCTCCCACCTCTTTACCCTATCTAGAGTTCATCTAATCCTTTCATATTCTCCCTCCCAACACCACTACGAATCAGCCTCCTTATATCAGAGAAAATATAGAAAATATTTGTCATTTTTTTTAGGATTGGCTAACTTCACTTACCATTATATTCTCAAACTCCATCCATTTATCTGCAAATGACATGATTTTATTCTCTTTTATTGCTGAGTAATATTTCATTGTGTATATATACCACATTTTCTTTATCCATTCATCTACTGTAGGGCATCTAGATTTGTTCCACATTTTAGCTGTTGTGAATTGTGCTGCTATAAACATTGATGTGCCTGTGTCCTGGTAGTATGCTATTTTTAAGTCCTTTGTGTATAGACCAATGTTGAGGCATATACTTGCCACAGAGTTGTAGATATGTGAGGAAACAGTCTTATGACTCTTGTCTTGTAATATTTCTGTGTACATTCCTGTACAGTTATGAGAATGGGCTTCCGCAAACGTAGCAGGAAATTAGAATAAATTCCTAGCAACAGGGACATGCATATTTCTTATTGGGTACTGCCTCGTCTCTCCTCTACTTCCTGCTTTCCTCAACTATAAAAGTCACTCCCCACAAAATAAATTTGAGTTGCTGCACCATCAAGGCTGACTCAACTCCCGACTTGGTGTGATTATTGGCCAGGTGAGGTGCCAGGGGCCGGGTCTTGAGACTCATCATCTCATTCATCCCTGGAGACACTAGCTGGTCTAGTGCTCTCCCCTAATCTCTGTCAGAGGGTGGCTCCAACAGACCAAGGAGTGGGATAGCTGGGTCAAATGTTGGTTCCATTCCCAGTTTTCCAAGGATTCTGAATACTGCTTTCCGAATTGCAGTTCCACCAACAATGTATGAGTGTGCCTTTTCCCCCCATATTCTTGCCAACACTTATTGTTGTTTGTATTCTTAATAGCTGCCATTCTGACTGAAGTGAGATGAAATCTTAGTTTTGATTTACATTTCTCTAATTGCTAGAGATGATTGTATTTCATTTTCGGAGAAGTGTCTGCTAAGTTCCTTGGCCCATTTATTGACTGGGTTATATTTTTTTTGGTGTTTAGCTTTTTGAGTTCTTTATATACCCTAGAGATTAGTGCTCTATCTGATGTGTGAGTGGTAAAAAATTGCTCTCAAGATGTAGGCTCTCTATTCACCTCACTGATTATTTCTTTTGCTGAGAAGCAGCTTAACTTTTTCTCCCCTGTACCAATCCTCTGTTCCAGAAGCTGTCTTCCCCATATCCTTTACAATGGCTACATCTTTATTTCTTCTTTATTACTGGTAGGGTGAAATATTTCTGTCTCCTCCATCAGTCCAAATTCTACTTTTGCCATAAAAATACTTAAAATTCTAACTTTTCCCAAAGACTGTGCTGATCCATAGTCTCACTGTTCTCTTTCTTTTTTTTTTTTAATTTGTAGAATTTCTGGGTCAAGTGTGATTTTTCTTTTTATGTCCTGCTAGATAAATGAAAATTAGGTCCACATTGTTTGTTTTGTGCTACTTAAAATCTATTTCTGAGTTAGCAAATTTCCTTAGGCACTGTTTGCCTATCAGTGCATTTGACACATAGTTCTCCCATTCACAGTATAGGCTGTGCTAATCTCCCTTGTGGGCCATGACATTGCATTTGGGTCCTTAGTGTACTACTCTTGTGATAAATTTCAACCGAATGCTCGTTTTTCAAACATAGTACAAAGATTAGGCACTTTTGGTATTCCTTTCTTTTTTGGCCCTAGCTATATGTTTATTGATTGGTTTTAATATTTATTTTGTTGTATTTCCCTGGGTTTCGTGTGCCACACAATGATTTTAATGTGTGCTCAGTCTGGCCATTTTGATGGTGAAATTATCTGCTATATAACTTATTTTGTTTACCACATTACTGGCAGGGATCACATTTTCATTTTCTTGGTTTACACTTTAGTTAAAAAGTATCTTAAGTGTAAAAAGAAGTTTAATTAATGTTCAGTGAATGATTTAATTCAATGCCTTGGTGAACAAACTAATAGTTCAATTCTGACATAATCATATGAATCTAATTTTAAAATGAAAGGAAACTACAATATTTTCCCATGGATGTATACAGAAAGAAAATATTCACAAATAGAGGTGGCTTTAAAATTGGTATTCACTTCAGAAAAAGCATAGTTTTAAATTCAGTCTAGTTTCTCTAGAAATTTTATCTCAGACTGTGGTTTATTCTTTTATTAAAAAAAGATTTATTAAGCAACTGTTTGTGGTATTTTTTCATAGTGCTGAACTATATAAATGCATAGGTAAATCTATATGTTTAAATATTTAGAAGTTTTTTTTTTATTCCATCAAGTAATTTGTATGTGTTAAGATAATGATACATAATTCACCTGTGGTTCCAAGAAGGACAATATGGCTGGAATGGAAGTGACAGTGAAAGTAGCAAATGAAGTAAGAGTAGAGGCAATGAAGGTAAGTTGGTGTGGAAAATCATAAGCCATTGTAAAGCTTCTGAATTTTAATCTGAGTCATATGAGGGAACCCTGGAAGATTTGTTTAGGGAGAGAGGTATTATTTCCTTAAATTTTAGAAGTATCAATGTTATAAAAATATTAGCCTTCCATGTATCTATTAGCCTAGCAGGGCAGAAGCGCAGGCTGAGCTTACACATAATTTTCACTATACAAGCAAGAAATGGTGACAACTTGGTCCAGGAGTGATAGTGATAATGTTGGAGAGAAGTGATCAAATTCTGGGCAATAATTCCAAAAGCAAAATATAGAAAAAAGAGATGGGTTTGGGGAAAGATCAGTACCTGGTTTTGAAATCTTCCAGGATCTGTGCTAGTTTGGATAATTAAAAGCATACGTGTATAAAAGAGAGTACTCTAAAATTTACAACCACAAGAGGACTTCTCCTTCCATTTTAGTAGACATTTTAGTCTTCAGGCCACTATTATTATTGGAGTGGGGTTTATTTATAACTAGTGGGACAAGAACTTCCAATGATGTTCTTCCCTACCTGCTTTATGTAGAAGTCATCCCCTTCATATTTTCTCACTACAACATATAGTAATTATTCTCCAACTTTTTGATCTCAGGACAATTTTTACTAGAAATTTTTAATTTTTACTTTTTTTACTTAGAAATTATTAAGAAGTCTGGCTCCATTCAGATGTCAGAAACCACACAATAATATAAATAGGAGATATTCAATTCAAAGGCTTTTTGACAAATTTGGGTGGAGAACTGTTCCAAGTTTGGGTCTTACAATTTTTGAAAAAGTTCTGGTAGCTGCTTACTGGGTGGTAAAGACCTCTACTGAGTTACCTGAGACGAAGCTGGTCCACAGAGAGTAGAACAAACCTCCAGACTGCAGGTGAGTTGGCGCAAGTGGCCAGGCTCTGGGGAGAGGCAGAGCACCACTGTAGACACCACTGAGAGAAAGGGAACATCTCTGTAGGAAGTTAGTATACCATGCTGGACTTTGGACTATTGTGGGCCCTCTGCTCACTTGATGGCAGCTCAGTGTGGCCTCTAATATATGCACAAGTACATGAATCTGAAGAGAAAATGTGGGGAGCAGTGACTTTACCCAGCATATACGTGCTTCAGTGTCAGGGATCCAGCTACAATCATCTGAGTTCAGACCTACAGAAGCCACATTCTCCAGGAGCCGACAATGAAGCCATACAAGAGGCAGGTAGAAAAATTCCCTTCATCACTACACTGTCCTTACAGACAAACATAGTTTGTTCCAGTCTGACAAAAGGGAAACATTAACAGGGCACAGTTAAATTATCACAGAGCAGGGAAATAGACTCAATTTAATGCTGAAAAATCAATGAATTGATAACTGGCACATGGTTTCAAAGGAGTTTTTATTTATGTGAATTAAATCTGTTATAAAACTTCAGAGATTTATATACTAATTTACTAATTTATTTAGATTGGCAATAATAAATTTATTGTATGTTAGCATGTATCCATAACTTTATGAACAATAACTATAATTGAAAATAGAAGAGTGGTATTATTTTATATTTTGCCTATTTCTTTGATGTGAGATTTAAGAGAAGAAAGTTGGATTTTCAGATTATCTGTTTCTTCATTCAATCTGTTGCAATATGTTGTTTTGCTTGCAGTATGTTGAAAAAAAAAATCAAATTCACACTCAAAGATATGTAGTTGGAAAATGGAGGGATACTTTAATAGCCTTTGCATAAGACTATGAATATTCTTCTTTTATATAACACCAAAACTTGACAAGTGGTCATCTCTGAAAGATTTGTGGCATTGTGAAATCTAAAACCTTTAACAACAAACTTCTTATACTCTATTACACTAAAATTTGTTGATTACTCATGCATCCTCAATGGGTATTTTACACATTCATGATTTTATAATGATGTACTGATCATTTGGAAAATATCAGTTCATTGATTTATGCAGCTATCATGAAGTTTGACACATTTCATTATAAAATACAAAATGATTTGTTTCATTTATTATTTATTATAATAAATAACATTTATTAATTATAATAAATAATATTTATTTATTATAATAAATAATATTTAGTATAATAAATAAAACAATATTTATTCAAAGTCTAAATATTGTGAATTGACACTCTTATAGTTGCAGATATAATTTTCCAAAATTTTAGCTTTCCCTTGAAAGCTAAAATTTTATCCTATAATAATCATATTGCATCAGTTGTTTAATTTTTATCTGACAAATATCCAAGTCAAAATATCAATAGTTCCTTAGTTTGTTATTCTTTCAAGTAAAAACTGTGTTCTATGAAAAATGCTGTTAGGTCAACTCATAACCTAATCACACAGGGGTTTTCCTTGAGGCAGTCATACAAGTTGAATTTAGAGATGTACTTTACACATACTTTCCATTCATCATACAGAATATTAATAATGATCAAAGTTTGTATTTTCATAAAATTAATGCCAATTCATTGAAGATATTCATAAATAAAAGTGAGGACATATTACTGCAACAATATAATTGAAAACTATGATGATGATTAGCATATACATTTATTCCAACATAGACACCTATGACTTCATTCATCATTATTTTTGAACTTCCATTTCTCCCTTTGAGGACTCCCTTTGTTCTTCTGATATACTTTCACTGACATACCTTGGTCATTCTTGAAACATGATCATTTCATATGGTTGTCCTTGCCCCATTCCTAAGTTTTCTGAAATCAGTATTTTATTTAATTTCTTTCCACTTTTCTACATTCCTCACCCAACCCAGTGCCTGACTCAGTGAATTCCAAACAGTATAGTCTAGTAAGTATTGTAAATAAATGAACACTTTTTTAATGAACACTTTTTAAAGGATACAATATTTATTATCATCTTTGAGATAATTTTTCACAGTAAGTCCTCTTGTACTCAATTGGTAATATAACTTCAGATTGTAATATATATGTGAATTTTAATGTATATTACTAATACATAAGAATAATCATTCACCTTACAGTAATGTATATGTGTGTGATTTTAATTATTGATATCCTACACTGTATCCCTTATAATAATGGAGCTCCTGTTGTGCTCCTATTTTTCATTTTAAAAGATCAATGTCTAGAAAAGTGTCTTGGGTGTATGAGTCACTTGAAAACATGGTTTCTGGTGAATAAATAAATGGATAAACAAATGATTTGGGAAAAATGCATTCACATACAAAGAACAAGCCTTGCATGCTGTTATTTACTGAATATTATTCATAGCATACAGAATATGAAACATTATTGCAGAAACTTAATTTGTCTTTATGATACACCAATTAAGTGCAAAGCATGGGTATTATTAACTATTTCTTTCACTTCTCATTTTCCCATATTTATGCTAATGTTTAGTCATCCTTTCACTCATGTTAAAACATTAACCTGTGGTCAGTCTTCAACTGTGTGATGTTAATTCAACACTTGGATAATTGATCATATAGTTAAACTTACAACAACAACAACAAAATTAATGTTTATTGGCTATGTACTAAAATATGTGCCAAATGCTCAGTATTAATTGTTTCATTTATTTAATGAACAATCATGGGAAGAAGGTTATGTTAAGTATTTCCATTTCACAGAGAAAAATAACAACACAGAAAAATGAACTAATGGGGTAAAGGAATATATATTAGTGTTAGAGTGTTTGGCTATCATGTGAAAGGTTCTGGTTGCCATCACTAGCATAGCAAAAAAAAAGTAATTTATATAAAGTCACATAATTAGCAATTGGTTTTATGTCCAAGTGGACTAATTCCATCTCACTCATAAATGCTATAACATAAGGTTACACCCTGCAAAGTAATAATAGTAAAATATCATTCAAACATGACAGTTCAACAGACATTGTACATCAGATGCTGCCTAAAATTTTAACAGTTTATAATTTATGATGCTTACTACACAAACAAAGAGGACAATGGGTAACTAGATTTTTTTTTGTTCGTCTTAATAGTTTGCATTACATGAATGTATGAAATTAAAGAACAATAATGATTCTGATTCTACTGTCATATCTCCATTATTTTTCTTGTAGTCTGATAACATAAATAGTTCTCTCCTTAATTATCACTAGTTTCTAGGCTCCCCATAGAATATCAAAAACACTCAGTCACTTCTCAACAATGTTTGCCAGGTGTAATAGTATACTTGGAGACTATTTTATGGAGACAACTTGAAGGATATTTTTGGATGGGATTAATATTTAAATTGGTGAACTTTGTGGAAAGCAGACTGTCCTCTACAATGTAAATGAGCTTCACTGAATCAGTTGAAGGCCTACATAGAACAAAAAGACCAATCGTCCTAAACAAGAGAAAAAATCCTCAGAAGATTGATATTGGATTGGCCCTGAACTGTAAGTTCTCCTTGTCTTGAGCCTGCTGGCCCATGCTGCACTACTGTCAGGTTGGCCCATTACATGACTTTTTCTAGACATTCTCCAGAAAATTTTGTCTACAATAGCATTCTTTTCCATGGGTTGAGTCTTTTCAAATATCCTGCCCGATATGCCTAAATCCCCACAGTGTTTCTAGCAAGCAGGATACATATTCCTTATATTTTTGCTAATTCATTTATGCTATAATTTGAATCTGGAATGCTCCACAAAGGCCTATGTGTGAGGGCTTTGTTTTTAGCTTGGTTCTATCAGAACTAAATAGAACTTTTAAGAGGTGGAAGATGTGGTTATTGCAGATTCAAGACTCCCATGTTTTCTTATTCCTCTCTCTCTCTCTCTCTCTCTCTCTCTCTCTCTCTCTCTTTCTCTCTCTCTCTTCCCAATTGCCTCAAGTTGAGCAAGTTGCTTCATTATGTGCTCTTGCCATGTGCTGTCCCATGCTAGAGGGACAGTAACCAACTGTGATTAACCAACCAACTGTGGACTGAAACCATGAACCAAAATAAAACTTTACTCTTCTTAAGTTATTAATTTCAGGTATTTTGTCAGTATTAGAAAGTAGATTACTATACTTCTGCATTAATATTTTCTGGAAAAATAATCTTCCTACACATTTCTGTTTCTTTTATCCAACCAGATATTAATAAGTACACAATACTAAAATCCCCACTAAGTTTACATATGGACCTAGGGGAATAAAATTTTAACCAAATTTTCTTTGTGCAAGATGAGTCCATTCATGAGTACTAAGGATATATTTTATTATTTGACACATGCTTTGATAAGTGTGGTCTGATCACAAAGTTCATATTTATGGGGCCAATGGAACCAAAGATTTGATATCTGAACTATCAAAATAAATCAAATATAAAATCATTTTAACAATAATTCCATAAAATATGAAATCCAGGATAAAAAGTAAGTATAATAGAACCATATAAACAAAACAAAACTAATTCTACTTAAATTTTTGGAACAGAGATCAAGAGCAGTCAATTCAAATTTAGTGTTTAAGTAAGAGCACAGTGTGTTTTTTTAATTTCTTTTCTATTAGTAAATATTGTATAAAGAGGTGAAATTGCAAGACCTATTTAGGAACCAAGGAGAAAATATATTTAGTACACTAGAGGATTAAAAAAAAATTCTCAAGATGTTAAGACAACTCCATTACTACTTTCACGTTATCTGTCCTGTAACAATAAGCACCCAGTCAATGACTCACCCAGGCCAAATGTACAAAGTGGGCAACAAAACTAGAAGAGATTGAAAATCTTCACTTGCATCTTCTGGTATTAAATACAAAGGCATTTGTACTAAAGAGGTACAAAATAAAAGGCAATGGAAAACTTAGTACAATTGAGGGCAGCAAGAGTTTTCCAAATGGAGTCAACTTGAGGGATCCGTTTTTAACAGGCGCCATGATCATGTCATTTTGGCTATATCTGCTGGCTGGCTGTAAGGATGCTGTTTTAGTCAGTTTTTTAGCTGTTTGACTAAAGAATCTGACCAAAACAACTGTAGAGGAGGAAAAGTTTATTTGAGGGCTTATGGTTTCAGAGATATCAGTGCAGAGAAGGCTGGTTTCATTCCTCAGGGCTCCAGGCAAGGCAGAACATTACAGTGTGTAGCAGAGGGAAGCAGCTCACATCATTGTGGTCAAGAAGCGGAAAGAGAGACTCCAGATCCAGATACAAAATATATACCCCATAGCCATTCCCCCAATTAACCACTTCCTCCAGCCACACCCCACTTGCCTCCAACGGAGATTAATTTACTGATTAGGTTCAGACTTTCACAGCCCAATCATTTCTCCCCTGAACCTTCTTGCATTGTCTCACATGTGAGCTTTTGGGGGACATCTCATATCCAAACCATAACAAATGCCTTCTGGGTGATTTCAGAGGTAAAAATGAGGCAGGTCTGTTTGTGAATCTGTTAAGGTCTGTAAACAAGTCAGGATGGCATCTGGTATTTTGCCAGAGAAATGTTAAAGTCTGTAAACAAGTCTGCATGGTGCCTGGCAAAATGCCAGAGGGAGTGCTTTGTCAAGTAACAAAAGCAAGCCATTAAGTGTGGAGATTCCTTATTGGTTGACTGCTGTATCTATTTTATGCTAATTAGATAAGCTGTGTAAAATGTATAAATACCACTCCTGTCCTACAATAAAGGGCTTCCACTCCTGCTGTATCAACATACACAAGTTGTTCGTCACCCCCCCGGTTATTTTGCCCAGCCAGCCAGGCTGCGGCATGAATCAAGCTGAGCTTCCGCCACATTCATATTGGATGTGTCAGTATCTAATGAACTTTGTGGAGAGAACATTTTCCTGCTACTGAATCCCCAGCTCATTTTTAAATTGTGAAGTGTCTTTGTTGTAATTACTAGGTAAAGACTATTAACTATGGTATTACTTTTGCTTTTAAAGTTGTTCATGATGCTGTGGGCTAAAACATGCTGACCTAAGACTTCTCCTTCAAATTAAAGCAGATAATATTCTTAACAACAACCAAGCCATAGTTTGCTAGTTTTGAACTTCTAGGTGATAGTGCTAATTTTTAATAGAAAAATGGAACACACATTGATAGGATTTAAAGACTAGCATTTTTTGTGACCTGAACTAGAAGTTTCATTTACGATGTAACAGAAATTCTTTATAATCCCAATATTTTAAACAATTCATTCTCTTCTTATCTGACTTAAGGATACTTTCAGTATAGTTGTTATTTGTTGAAAAAGGCTAAACAGGATTATGTTGCCATCTTTTGTTAAGAGCCATGGCCAGGTGAAGATGGTGCCTGGCATTTTGCCAGAAGGAGTGGTTCCTGCTGCCTCAGGTGCCTGCTGTTTTTGAGCTCTCACAGAGTTCCTAGAGAGTTCCCATTGGTTGGTTGAGTTCCAGTTGGGCTCTTGCAGAGTTCCTAGAGAGTTCCCAGGTGGAGTTCCTGGGTTGAGTTCCAGTTGAGTGCTCTGAAGTTCCAGTGGAGCTCTGGGGAGTTCCTGGAGAGTTTGGGTGGGCAGCCTGAGGCGTGAGTTCTAAAAATAAAGTTCGTTCCTGTTTGAATCTTCAAGTGGCTCATGATTTGTGCCCAGCCAGACTGTGGCAATCTTTCATAATAAAAATAAATTGTATGTTTAAATTCTCATCTTATAAAGAATTTTCTCTGAATTTTGCAACAATGCTGATCATTGGAATAAATAAGAAACAAGAAAAGTGATGAATTTTTGCAAATGAGAGATAGTAGCAAAATTCTCCCTCAGGTCTTCAGAACAAACCCTCTTTTCTCATCCCATTGTTCCTCTTTTTAAATTCCTCTTGATATTTTTTCATGGTCCCTTTAAAATAATGCTCTGGTAAGCACTACTGGTTGCCTACCAATAGCCATCCTTTCCCAATTTTCCGTAATTAATGTAAGGACAGACTTACTCAGACATCAGGTGTCCACCATGTAATTACCTAAATGGTAAGTCTTCATTTCTGCATATCATGACATATTTACTTTTTTCCACATTGATTGCTCTAGGAAAGATTTTTGTGTGTGTGCAAATGCATACAAGTTCTGTTTTGAGAATGTCATCCATGGGCTTCTGGAAGTGGTTTCATCCATCTTAGTGGAATACTTACCTTGTTTCCCTTTTGAGATTTAGATGTTTGGTGAAGGAACAATGCTGAGAGTTATTCTGTAACGTTGACCCCAAACAGGGTCACATCTATGGATACTGGCTGACTAACAATGAGCACTGCTACATCAAAGGATTAAAACAATTAAGTATTTGAGATTCTATAAGGCCACTGATGTAATGAGTTCTGGAAACTTCTACCTGACCATCTATTTATACGAGGTCATAGTTCCTTATTCTTTCAGCAATTTTTAGTTGAATCTGATAATACTTGCTGCTGAAAAAGTTTTAAATGATAGAGCCTGTACTGAAGAACCATGTGCATTTGGTATCTTTTTTCAATTTCGGTCTAATATCTTGATAATTTGAGAGGACATGTTGAGTCCCTGCCTGAGAGAGATCAAACATTCTCCAAGATACTCATTGGTGTGGCTGCTAAAGGGCACATTCTGAAAGGATGTGGACATTTTAGGTATTAATTTGAAATTGGATTCTCATTGAACTTTGGCAGCTGTGGAGTTATTTTAAAATGTTAGCCAATGAATACTGTTGAAACCATTTCAATGCCCTTTTAGATAATCTAGAATTCTCTCTCTCGCCATATATGTATACACACACACACACACACACACACACACACACACACACACACAAAGTGTGTATATATGTATATATATATATATATATATATATATATATATATATATATATATATGTATATATTTTTAAGATGTAAAGAGGTACAATTTATTATACCTCACTATTAACACCGTGGATTAATACTGTGATCTGTTCCAATATTATGCGAATGGTGAGTTGTATAAGCTGTAAGTCTCACTATACTTTCAGAAAACAACTTGTAAACTATAAAATTTTCTTGTTAGAACAGATGGATTTTTGATTGATGGAGCAGTGCAAGACCTCTGCTGAATCATTTTAACAAGAAAGTGTTAAAAGTTCTACCAGTTGCCTGGTGAAATTAACATCAGGCACCAGTTAAGATGTAATCCACAACCATTAATCCATTTAGTGACCCAGGAGCAAGAGAAACTATCTGTAAAAGAGTCTTCCTACTAGAGAAAATAATGAATTAAGGTCTTAGATAACTGTATGAAAATAAAGCTTTCTCACTGATTTTGATTTTTAGCCAATGACAATTAAAATATAATACAGTTCTGTCTTGAAATTAGTCTCCAACTACTTTAAACAAATCATTGAAATACCAGAACAATCAAACTCTTAGATTTTAGTGTTCCAAATGTTTCAAGGTAAAATATACCCGCTCAGTATCAGAACTTTACCCATTGCAGTGACTGGAGAGGTGATGATAACAAGACACATATTCATAGTTCATTAGGTTTAATGGTGTGCAAACAGCATACTTACAGCATCATTTCAATTAGTCATACACCCCTCCCTTCAGCAGCCAAAACCGTTCATTCAAATAATTCTAGAAAGAACTTCCAAATTTGAAATGCAGTTACAGATCCATTTATCTTCTCAGAAAAAAAAATTGAAAGCTCTTGCAATTTATCCATTCCATTTCAACATGGCTCCTTTCAAAGACTTTTAGAGAAAGAAAATCTTTAAGAGTAAACCTTCTATGACTACTGCTTCCACAATGTTACCTTATGACAAAATTTTGCTAAAAATAAAATAATTACAAGCTCTTGAGCAGTCAACCCTACTCGATGGGCTAATTAGAAAGTTGTCAGCAAGTTTGAGGTTCTCTTTTCCATAAATTGGAGAGAAGTAAGACCAATGTGTACGTTTGGATTTCTGCAATGCTGCTCATGTGGCCAGTTCACTAGCAGATCTGCTGAATTCAAAACACCACACTACTTCAGAGATTTTGTGCTTATACCATTGTTAACTTCTTTTGATATATAGCTTAATGATAGTGTATTGAAGAGCAAGAGTCCTGGTCTTTTTGCAGTAAGTTAATCACAAATATGTCTTCCTGATTTTGTGCGTGACTTTAGTCTCCCAGTTGTACTTTGATATGCCTTTTGGATGGCTACATGGACACACTATGGGTCAAATGGAATAGTAAATATTCTATTGTGCTGATACTTTAATTAATCAATACAGAATCAGTACAGAGTGGGTTCTGCTACACTAGCAGACAGCCCCCAAATTTCCATGATTTAACAAAACAAAGGTTTATTTCTCCCTTGCATATCATTTGTTATAGCTTTGAGCAAATGTTGGAAAAAGTAGATCCACAGTAATCCAGATTGCTTTGCTTTTAAGAACTCTACCATCTCAGAATAAAACTTTGTCTGCTGATGCCTCAGAGGAAAAGAAAGCTTGAGAGTTGTGATCTGGCTTTTCCTGCTTTGGCTGGGAGTGACATATATCATTTCTGCCTACAGTCATCACAGGAGAACTCATCACCAGGTACCAATAAATAAGAGGGTGCAGGTGAAAGTGCAGATAGAAATGTTGACAAGTGTTACCATCTCAGCTATCATGGATGCCTGGAAAGATACCTGTTACATAGTGCCGCAGTCCGGCTGCAGCAAAATAACCGGGGGGTGACGAATGACTTGTGTACGTTGATACAGCAGGAGTGGAAGCTGTTTATTGTAGGACAGGAGTGGTATTTATATATTTTACACAGCTTATCTAATTAGCATAAAATAGATACAGCAGCCAACCAATAAGGAATCTCCACACTTAATGGCTCACTTTTGTTACTTCACAAACCACTCCCTCTGGCATTTTGCCAGGCACCATGCAGACTTGTTTACAGACTCTAACATTTCTCTGGCAAAATACCAGATGCCATTCTGACTTGTTTACAGACCTTAACAACATAGTACCAATAATAGCAAAAATTTCTGCTACCACACCAGAAAGGAGTTATGAATGGACAGCATGAGACACTAACTCAGATGTAAACAGTGATCCTTTGGCAATAAATTGAACTTACTCAATTTATTGATTTCATAATTGTCCACATAAGGAAACAAATTGAGATTTAGATTGAGGGAGTCAAGAAATGTTAACTAACTAGGGCTCAAATACAAGTTAATACTCTATATTTATTTCTATAGACTTCCTTTTTTTTCTCTTTTCTTTGAGGATAACTTTTTTTGAGTATTTTTTCAGTGTAAAAAATGAACTACCCATTAGTCAATGATTCCCACCTTTATATGAGCATAAGCTAGATACTTTTTGGGAAGAGATCTTGTCAAAGAATTCAAGATTTAGACATGGAATCAAACTAATTAAATTCAAATGAATCCATACTAAGACTTATGGAATCAGAAAAGCAAGCACATCACAGGTTTAGCAAAAGTTTTTGCTCATTAATATAGTAAAAATAGATTTAAAGATTTTTTAATCACTGTCGAAAGAATGCATATATTTTCTTGAACTGGAAATTTCAAGACATACAAAATACCAAATTAAATATGCTCAGTTATGAAAATATGTCCTCATATCAAATTTCTCATCTCCAAACATAATTTTGCATTAACTTACTGAAAAAGTACATTTTTAAAATATTTTTGTTTTTTTATTTATATGTGGTGCTGAGGATCAAACCCAGGGTCTCCCCTATGCTTGGTGAGCCCTCTGCCACTGAGCCACAACCCCAGCTTCTACTTACTGAAAAAGTATATTTTGGGCAACTACATAGAATTATAATTTCTATACAAATTTAAACATAACACCTTGTCCTTTTCTCATCAGAAGATTATAATCTATAATGTATTAACCAATAAAAGGGATATGTATGTATATTAACAATATAAATATGTCTACAATATAAAATATATTGAATATATACTGTTGAAAAATCAGGTTCCTAGGTTTGTTGCTTCTATAGAATACAGTTTCAGATTAAGTGGAATGAGGTAAAATATAGCTACTTATTCATGTAAACTTCAGGATTTTTCAAATGTTTTTGAAACAAGAAAAATTATGAACTAACAGTGAAACATACATGTATATTAAGATTTTTTGTAATATTAAAAAATAAGCCAGAACTATAAAATGAACACATCTTAAATAATATAACTTCATTCATTTAAAAATCTCTTACTAGATGTGGAAATTTTAGCTTTCCTGTACAAATTAATTTAAATTTTTACCATTATATATGTAATTGTATTCTGTGAGCTTTGTATACTTTTTAAATTTATACAAATACTTACTTATATAAATAAATTTTAATGCAGGATGCATTAAAATTCTTATTACACATATAAAGAACAATTTTTTATATCTCTGGTATTTTAGTATGTACGTGTTAATTCATTATATTCTCCTTGAAAAGCTAAAATTGGTCAGTGAGAGTGGGTCTCATCAAGAGTGTCTAGAACTTATCATTGAGTTTTCTGCTTTGGATAATAGCAAATTTAAATAACTAACTTTTCATAAAATTATAAAAAGTCCTCATTTGAAAAATATGCATTTGCTTGTAAACCAAAATTAATCCTTAGGCTAATTTTTTAGTGTTATTCTGTTCTAAAACGCTGCTTTCTTTCCATAACAAGCATAAAGGAAATTTCTTATTAAATGAACAGGGGATTATTTACAGTAGCAAAAATTAAAGGGTGAAAATTTCAATAATGTCAAAGTTCAAATATTCCACCAGTGTTAATTACCCATCCACAAGTGATTACTAGAACTCAAAAAGGGAAATCAAAAATGTAAGTTTTATTCTGTGACATCTAGATACTGTAAATTGTTCAGTAGAATAGTATAAGAGTGCCTCCAAGTGGCACTTGTCAAAATTTCATATAAATTATTTAAATAAAAGTCCAAATTTAAGTAATGATGCTAAACTCTAAATGAAAACTCTCATTCTTTCCTTCTGCTAACTTATATTCTACTCTTCATATAAAACTCATAATAAAGCTCCATTAGTTCTCAGAATTTTAGATAGTTTTAAATATTGCCCTGATATAATACTTAGATGTCTGAAAAGTAAATATGTCATATCTATTAAAATTGTACAATAAAATGTATTTCAGTTAGTTATATTACACCTTTATTTTTAGTATTCTAGTACATCATTTTCCATATTTACCAGCTCTTAGTTGAAAATAACAAAGCACTTTTCTCTAACCCACAGAATTCCAGAGTTCTGGTATAATCTAATTCCTCCACTCCAATTTTAAAATGAATACTACATGTTTAATAAATTTTCTCAGAGTCACACTGGTTAGTGACTAAACTAATGGTATCTGAATCCACAGAGATGCATTTCTTTCAAATACTTGCACTATAATACCCCAAATAGAGTTCGTTTCCATGCCTTAAACAAATGCACTTTTGATAAACATCCTTCTTATAAAGCTGAACCAAAGTCTAGACACCAAATAAAATTTCAAAATTACTTAATGCAAAAAGTATGCAGGAACTCACAAACTGATAAGTTCTCAATAAACCATGCTTCAGTGAAGGAAAGTGTAAAGTTTGGGATTTATTCCAGATTTATGTCACAGAAATGTTTAACTCAGAAGAACAAAAGGGTTTTAGGACTATAATAAATGGGGCAACTGAATTTATAACATGGAGACTAAATGTGCATTTTCTGCTAAAATAATCTTGTAGTGAATGTTCTTTTCAAACATGTTTCATTTGTAACTATTACTATTTGTATTATTTGATCACAATTTTCATGATATTTATTCTAAACTTCATGTTTTATTATTTATTTTCTCTTCTTTCGCTTCATGCACGTGATTCCAGTAAGACTTTTTTTTATATTTTCCCAAAGGTGTCTACCAGTGCTATTCTTTTCCATTTCTTATTCCTGTTTCACTTCATTATTGCTTTTTATAGCTCATTTTCTTTCTCATCTGCTGCTTCATCTACAAGTTTCTTGGAACAAGTTAGACAAAATTAATAAAAAAGTTTACATTCTCTGAAGGACTGTAATCTATATATATCTAGAGTATTAAATTTAAAAAGTGCATGTGGAGATTCAAATAAATATGTAATATATTCAAATATATACATATATATTTGAACTAATAAATTTTTCTACCTTTGAATGTAATGCTGGGATATCTCTGAAAATATTTTGCTACAGAATGAGTACAGACTATTCCTGCTTAATATTTACTCGTAGCTATTTCCAAACTGCTTTTTAAAGATTGAGCTCATGCAAGTATTTTTCATTAATTTCTTTGGTTATATCCCATGTTAGTAACCAACTCTTTTAGCTTTGTGCCAAGATTCTACCCATTTAAGATAGTCTCAAGAAGTGACCTCTTTTAGTGGAATTCTCACTACCTGCCAATCTGAACTAATGTCAGAAATTCATTAGTACAGTATTTACTCCATGTCTCAGATTATTAATGAGTTTTCAAAAAAGATTGGGCTGACATTCATTGCTATGGACTCAGGGAACATGGCATTTGCTGCAGTCTCTGGCTGGACACAAATCACGAGCCACTCACAGCTTTGTAGATTCAAACAGCAATTCTTTATTTCCAACCTCACACTGACCTTCTACAAACACGTTCTGGGGAAATCCACATTCTCTGCCCAAATCCACCACTCCACTGGGCTTCTGTCTCCCAAAATATACTGTCTGACCCTAAGAACTCAAGAGGAACTCAGGCAGCAGGATACACCCTATTCTAAATGGGGAACACCCTAATCTCCTATTATGCTAAACCGGGAACACCCTAAACACTGATCCGCCCTGGTCCTTGAGCAAGGTCACCTTTCAGGAATCCTTCCACTAGACAGCATGGGAGTATGCTGGCAAGGAAATTGTCATACCTACTTGGCTGATGGCTCCCAGCATCTCCCCCCTTCTGATTAATTAAACAACAAGTAATGTGGCTTAAGGACCGTGCCTGGTAGGTTGTCCAATTCAACATATGGTTTTTACACGTCATCGGAAAACTAACCTATAGGCGTCAGCCTCCTGTCTTAGGTTGATACCACTGCAACTGGATCATACCCGTCACTGACAACTGGTCCAGCATACAGCCATACTTGTGGATAGGTCTATGCACCAGTGGAGGGGTGAGGTTCTTTGCCTCACCTCTGTTAGCCCCCAAATTTGGCCTTGGTGCCAGTGGGGGAGTGAGGTTAATGTGGCTTAAGGACCGTGCCTGGTAGGTTGTCCAATTCAACATATGGTTCTTACCTGTCATCGGAAAACTGACCTTTAGGCGTCAGTCTCCTGTCTTTGGTTGATACCACTGCAACTGGATCATACCCGTCACTGACTACCAGTCCAGCATAGAGCCATACTTGTTGATAGGTCTATGCACCAGTGGGGGGGTGAGGTTCTTTGCCTCACCTCTGTATCCCCATATGGGCCACCAGATGCCGCAGTCTCTGGCTGGGCACAAATCACGAGCCACTCACAGCTTTGTGGATTCAAACAGCAATTCTTTATTTCCAACCTCACACCGGCCTTCTACAAACATGTTCTGGGGAAATCTACGTTCTCTGCCCAAATCCACAATTCCACTGGACTTCTGTCTCCCAAAATATACTGTCTGACCCTAAGAACTCAAGAGGAACTCAGGCAGCAGGATACGACCTATTCTAAATGGGGAACACCCTAATCTCCTATTATGCTAAACCAGAAACATGCTAAACACTGATCCTCCCTGGTCCTTTAGCAAGGTCACCTTTCAGGAGTCCTTCCACTAGACAGCATGGGAGTATGCTGGCAAAGAAATTGTCATACCTACTTGGCTGATGGCTCCCAGCAGGCACTATTTACCATCACTCTGATTTAAGCCCATGGTCCAGCTTTTAAACATTATGACAATGCTCATTGCAGAGTCTATTTAACTTCTCTGAATACAAATTGTGACTGAACTTCAATGAGACACATTTAAAGTTGGCTAAAATTAATACAATAAGATCATCTGCATACATAGATTTAATACTACTTGATTCTCCCATAATTAACTATTCATATGTTTATCTTTCCCATAGTGAGTTCTTTAGACATTTTCCTTGATATCAGCATTCATTTTCGTAGTTATAAAAGACACATACCAACCTTCAAAAATACTTCAGTGCCTTTTAGGCTAATAAAGAGCACTTAATCTTTTGTATTGCCCATCAAATAAATCCAGATGGTGTGAATTTATCAGAACTAAGTGCATATGATTTTATATTCAATTTATTTTTTCTATTTTGATGACTTTCAGAATTAGAAAAAGCAATAAACTGAAAATGAGTAAATCATATATTTTCTTAAATTTATAGTAACAGTACAACAATAGGTTGAGCCATTTTGGAAGCCACCAAAAAGAAAACCCTCCCAAACCTACAAATAAAATTAGGTTACAAGATATTTTATAAAGTCTAATAATATTTATTTGAATTAATATAGTAACTACTTTTCAATTACTTGACAATATTGTATGCAATTGATAAGGAAAGCTATAAAATTACTTAACATTCTGTATTTATCCATCGAGCATGGTTAAAAAATGTTGAAAGAAAAATAGAAAAAGAATGTAAGCATTTGAAATGTTTGTTAGAAACTATTGAATTCTTATTAATTAATGATTGGTTCATAAATATCCTAGCATATATGTGTACATTCTATCCCTCTAATTAGATTTGAAAGACACTCAAAGGCAGAAATATATATGCGCTTAAAACCAATAAAGTGTTACCCACAAAATAAATATTAATTGTAAGTTAATGGTTTAAATTATCTACATTCCCATAGTGAAGGCCTTCTGGTAATCTGCTTCAGAATTACCAGATTTTGTTAATTACTGATTAAGAACCTCTGAGATGGGGCTGGTAAACTCTCCAGATAAGTTATGCAATCAACAGTTTGAGAACCAGTGTCTTATAAACAACAGAATCAACTAATGAATAAATGAGTGAATGAATAAAGGAGTGAATGAAGGAAAAGTATTTAGATGGTGCCCAAGGCACCTGGTGAAAAAACAGCAAGGGTATCTATTGAGTTAAGGAAAGATTATTTCAAAGGAAGTTTTAAGTTGGTAATCAGCATTAATAAAATTTGATGGCCAGACAATTGCTCAATTTATCTATGTTCTCTGTGACTATGAATATGATATGTTTTACAGCTTTTTAATGACATAATCAAAGTGTCAGACTTTAAACAATAAGCCACAATTTAAAATGACAGTAACAACAACTAAAAGTGATCAAAGAAAATTTGTGCTTATCTCTGAAGGTTTAGATCTATCTACATTATTAAAATTGATGTCAACTATTGATCTAGAAATCGAAGTCAAAATATATTCCACACACACAAAAAAATGTATTCCGTATGAATCTTTTGGCTAACTGCCTTTATATTTCAAAATTAACATTCCAAAATGGAGATCGCCATTATTCTCTGTTACATAGAACAGATGTAATGACAAAATGCCACAGATTGAAGAACACTTTTCATTATGCTTTATGTTTAAGAGGATTTGTGGAACAAAATAGTTTAGTGAAGAGTGTGTGTTTTAAGAAGGACAATTTTATGTTTCTATTTTCATTATAGAACTTGTTAGTGGGGATTTTACTAAAGCCAAGTTATTTTAACTTGTCTTCTCTAAAATGGAATCCTAAAACCTACCTGGAGAGGAAACTTCTCCCATAAAGGATGATTAAATGTGATAATAACATAATTTCTAAAGCATAGTGAAGCCTTTGAGAATAGTTGCTATTTTAAAATTATATTTACTGAAATAAAATTTTGTGATTTGTTATTTTGTTCCAGCAGAAATATGACACTGAGGAAGATGCAGAATGTCAGGGAAATCTGTGTTCATCCTGTGAATTACAACCTCTGGAGTGACTACTTGAACAGACAGAAAGGAGCTTTGATTAGAGAACCACAGGGAAAAGCCACTTTTTGCATGGATGCAGATAGCCCATTTATTGTTTTAATTATTAGATGACTCAAAATCTGCTGTTGAGCTACTTAGAGCTAACTAAGAAAATTAAAAGTAAATACACATAACTATGGTATTATTCCTAAACATTATTGACATATAGATTGAATCAAAATAACTGATATTTTGAGACTGAAAATTATTTTTGCTCATGATGCTCCAATAATGATTCACAGTAGTCAAATTAATGAGACAATATACAAACTATTTGATCCTTTAATCAATGTGTTGAATAGCTACATTATATAACCAAAAGATTAGAGACATTTCAAATAGTGAAGATACTAAAAACAATACCATAACCATATTCTCAAGGTTTATACAACTTTTTTTTTGTATTTTTATTGGTGCATTATAGATGTACATAATGGTGAAATTTATTGTTACATGTTGGTGTATATGCACATAATATTACAATATAATTGGCCAAAAGGATTCCCCAGTATTTCCATTTTCCTTCCCCTCCTTCCTCACCCTGATCCCTTTCCTTGGATCTATTGGTCAAGGATTATATAATTTTATGCAAGTTTACTTTGATTCTTACAAAATAATTAGAAGACAAAAAATATACATTGTACATATAGGAACAGCACAAAAATTTATATATTTGTGGAGTGCAATTCAGAAAGGTTCATGAGATGAAATGTTTAATTATCTGTAGAACTTATAGGAAAATGAGGACCAGGTAAACATTTTTAAATTAGTTTTATTTTCTGATTTTGTACTTACATTTGCATTTCTATGAACCTTAAAAATACACAATTATTAGTGTCATTTCACTGAAAGAGTGTCTTGAATCAATAAAGACAGTGGAAAGAACCTGACATAACTTTTCTATGTATATATATGAATACATCACAGTGAATCCCACCATCATGTGCATTCATATGAATGGGGTCCTAATTAGAATAAGATATATTCCATGATTGTAATTATATCAAAATGGAATCTACTATCCTGTATAACTAAAAAGAACCAGCAAAAAGAATTGTAAAGTGTGAGTCAACAGATTTATTAAAGAAGATATAATTATTTAACATAAGCCAAAAAAGCAAGGAAAAAATTAAGTCAAGAGAGTTAAAAAAAACCACATTATCATAGAAGAAAAGTTTATAATTCCCTTAAATGACAAGGCATGATATTTTTTAAGATTTTTTTAAAGAGAGAGAGAGAGAGAACTTTTTAATGTTTATTTTATTTTATGTGGTGCTGAGGATTGAACCCAGCACTCCATGCATGCCAGGCAAGTGCCCTAGCGCTTGAGCCACATCCCAAGCCCCAAAGTCATGATATTTTAAGAACAAGCTCCAAGTACAGAAAAGTAAACTCTAAGTATATATAAAAGTAAGGACAAATAAAACTTTAAGAAAAGAAATTTAAAATATTAATAAAATTATCTGGATGTGGTGGCATACTCCTGTAATTCCTGCTTCTTGGAAGGTGAAGGCAAAAGAATTACAAATTCAATGGTCACCCTGGGTTACTTCATGAGCCTCTGTCTCAAAATTTAAAAAAATAATAGGGCTGCGGTATAACTCAGGAGGAGAGTACCCCTGGGTTCAAATTAGTTTTAGTACTGGAAACAAAATATACAAAAGATTTAAAAGACAAATTCAAAGACATTTTTGTTATGAAGAGATTAAAATATATAGTAATAAAATATTTAATAATATAGTATAAAAAGAGTACCTCACTATTGTTAGTGAAACTATTTAATGTGTTCAGAGTATGTATGTAAAAAAGATCAAGCTATTCTAACAAAAACTGTATAACTTTTCTCTTTTTTATTAATTTTAAGAGATTGATATTACAGGTATCTTTAAAAAGGAGTTTATTCATATTTGGTCAAAATACGTTCATGATATAATCAAATATTTAGTCATCGAAAATACTCCTGATAGCCAAATAGTGGCACATACCTGTAATCTACCAGCTCAGAAGCTGAGGCAGGATGATCACACGTTCAAAGCTTGCCTCAGCACCAGCAAGGTGCTAAGCAACTCAGTGATACCCTGTGTCTAAATGAATACAAAATAGGGCTGAGGATGTGGCTTAGTGGTTGAGTGCCCTTGGGTTCAATCACTGGTGTCCCCTTCCCTAAATACCCCAGTTGACCAAATCATAGATTTAGAACCATGTCCCAATACCCTTAGTATTGTTTTTAAGCTGTCATAATTTTATCTCCACTAAACTCTCAAAAAAGAGACTGTGGGTATGACTCAGTGGTAGAGCACTTGCCTAGCATGTATGGGGTTCTGAGTTATATTCTCCAACAAAGCAAAATAATAAATAAATGTCCATGGTATACACAGAATAACTAATATTTAATATCACATGGAATTACAAGTAGGTAAATATATTTAAAGTTACCTAATGTGATGATAGGATTTAAAAAAAAAGAGAGATTTTAGTATATATTTATTTAGTCATTTAGCAGTCTGTGTAATAATATATATTGAGGTCATAATTAGAATAAGATATATTCCATACTTGTATGAATATATTTGATGTACAATCATATGTATATATATATATATATATATATATATATATATATATATATATATATATATATATATATATAAAGAATACTTCACTATTGTTAATGAAACTATTCAATGTATTCAGAGTAATTATGTAATAAGATAAAACTATTTGATATAATCATATAAACATGAAATATAATCATACAAGCATGGACTATATCTTATTACATGCCTTTGTTATATAAATTAAAATAGTTAATTACATGATTTTGTTATATAAATAAAAATTGCTCCAAAGTTCTGTGCAAGAAAGATGTAAAATCTTGCAGAGCAGAAGCCGTTTTCAAGTGTTGCAAGACATGAGAATATCACAGTTCAAGTGCTCATCTCATTTTCATGACTAGAGAAAACATTAATTCATAAATTATTTTACAGCAAGTAATATAATCCATTTCCATAAATGAAACAGAGATGAGTTTATGAACAGGCCAGTTAATTTATCTTTTTATAAATTAGTGATTGTGGAATTGTTTTTCCTCCTCATGATATCTATTTCTATATATTTTTCTGCCTCATTTCCCAAGTGATCTTATGGTACCTCTTTGTAAATTGATCATTTACCAAGCATAGTAATATCAGATTAAAGCATATAAATAGCTGTAAAAATTTTAGTTTGAATCCAAACAACAACAACAACAAGAACAAAAAAACACTCTTTTTTTGGGAAATACATTATTGCAAAGAATTGTGTTGGATAATGTGAGAAACTTAAAAATTAACAAGGAAATATCTATAATTTCAAGAATACAGAAAACAACAGATATATAAGCAGTTAAGTATAATTTTAGAGTTAATTATAAAATGTTTTAGCTTTGTGTAATTCAGAACTAGCAATGGCATCTTAGAAATAAACTGTTTTCAATCAATTGGTGAAAATGCTTTAATTATGGCATGTGTGGCATTTGAGATGACACTTAATAGATGTGTAGGTTTTATTTTGTTGACAGACAATTTATTTAGGAAATAAGAATGAAGAAAGGAATTTTTGAAAATATTTTTTAAAGACATGGAGGCAGTAGGTGGAATTTGTCTTTTCTGGTATAAAAGAGCATTCTGAATATATTTTAGAACTAGGAGCATATTGTTCTCCATGTAGGATTATAAAACTCTGTTATTCTACCTCTCATTTCAAAACATAGCTGCAAGTCCTGTACTGTGTTCATAATTTCATATATAAACTTTACTTTTCCTACTCATTCAAGAACGGATTATCAAATTTTGTGAATTCACTCAAGTTCCTGTCCTTAAAATGGTTTTTATTTTAGTTCAAGTTCAGAATTTGCTTTGATTAGAGTTGAGTAAAGAGAAGCATGCAAACCTAGAAAAAATTTTCCTTTTAGTTGAGTTTCACATTAAGTCCACTGTTCTCTTCCCAAGAGAATCTTGTTTTTCATTCTTTCAGCAAACAGCTTTTAGATTTATATAAGCTATCTCTACTAAATCTTTTGTTTAATCAAAAAAAGACAATGAAACTCTCATTCACAAATTAGAGAAGCTTTACATTCTATAATTTGGTATTTGCCATATCTTAAAACGTTCCTTTATAGGGTTATAATGAAATTATCTAAGAAACAAATAAACAATAACAACCACAAAACCCCCACAGCAAGCCATTTGTTAATTTCTAATGATTTAACACAAAATTTCAAGTATTCTTTATAAAATCCATAATCAATTATTCTTAAGTATGCAGATGTTTTAGCTATATAGGATTCAGGGCAATAATCTCTCATGCTTGGAATAAATGAAATAAATGAATGAACTTGAGGTCACCCTAGAAGTATAGGAATCACATCAAAATTAACCCTTGTTTGGACTTTGTATTTGCCTCTGAAGAAATTATGAGGAAGTTAAAAACGAACTATATTGTTACCATATGACTCACTTATTTTCATACAAATACTCTTTTCCAAAACCAAAAAATAAATAAATAAACATATATTCTTATAAATACTTACAACAACTCTTTTAGACAAAATACTAATTAAAAAATATTTGATGTTATTTTCAAAACTGTGGTATCACCCCCTCTGTTTCTTATTTGGAAGAATTTTGCTGGCATCATACACTTTATATGCGACTGTGCTACAAACCAAATATATTTGCCTCAACAATATCTAGAGAGAGACTTAACCATTTTTGTTTAATTTTATAAAACATTAGAATTCACTTCTTATATTTCCTCTTCTATGATGAGACAATAGAAATGAAGATAATTTTAAGAATGTATTTTTATTCTGAAATAACCATAGATTTGCAGATCTTTTTCAAATAAGTGATTTCAACAGTTACATTTAATTTCCTGAAATTTAAAAGCAACTCAAAATAAAAAATTAAGTGAATTTTGACATTTTAAAACTATCTCATAAATATCACATATAGTTTCTACATTTTTTTTCTTAGTAGAAGAAATAATAACTAAGATAATAGGATCCCAGGAGCCTGTCCTTTCTAGACTAAACAGAAGAGACAAAAGTAGCTGTCTAGGTGACAAACCATCATCTCTCATTTTCTCTCTTGATCATGAAAGTACAATGGAAAGAAAAAAAAATAAAAAAAATAACAACAATAAAAACTCAAAAAGAATACCCCACTTCAAGAAAACATAACTGCTGAGATTTTTCTAGTTTCAGTGAAAGAGTAAAGCTCAACTTTTTCAGAGGCCTTCTGCTCTTTGCTCTGCTCCCCACTAAAAACAATGGAACATTTTAGAATATGATAACTCTTTGATTAAAAACAATTATTTTAAATAAAATTTACTAATCTACAGTCATAAAGGCAATATTATCTGTAGGGATAATCAAGAAAAAATGCTTTCGGCTAGGGTTGTGGCTCAGCGGTAGAGCGCTCTCCTTGCACATGTGAGACCCTGAGTTTGGTCCTCAGCATCACATAAAAAGTAAATGAATACAGTAAAGGTATTGTGTCCAACTACAACTAAAAAATAAATATTCTTAAAAAAAGAAACAATGATTTAAGATATGAAGTTGAATTTCACTGAAACAATAAATATTAAAGAAGAAAATTTAACAATTCTTGTATACTTGCAAATTTCTTGGATAAAACAATAAATAATCGTTATTATAATATAGGAAGAATGAAATTAAAACCTGCATAAATTACATATCTTACTTACTGTTACATTGCAAATAAGTGGAAGAACCATATGTATTCCCAGATCTGTGTTGAGGGTCAGGTCATATTTCTTCTTTATCTAGAAATTTCATTAAACTTTATGATGTCACAAAAATTTTAATCCCTTCAAACTACAATTTATTCCCTTATTAAATGGTGCTGTTTTAGTAAGAACTTGAAATTTGTGCTGTGATTCTATGACATCATAGATTCTGACTGATGATACACATCCATAAGATAATTGGTCAGGAATACAGGCTGTAGCACCATCTCTGAAGCTTATCACCAACAGTATTCACTGAAAACTGTTCTGTTGGCTTCTTGAAAGAATTAATGTACCTGAATTTCTTGTCTCATATTGGACAGTAAGTGAAGCATTAGGAAGATGGAGATCAATGACATCCCTACATCCCAACATGCACAGCAATTATAGAATAATTAATTAAAATATAAAATCAGGAAATTCAAAAATTGAACAGCTCCCCAGTATACATTTCCATCACCAATCATTGTAGTACATTAATGTACAGGATATACTTGTGATTGACGATAGCAGCCTTGACAACTTAATGAAGAAAAGATAGAACACACTAATCCTATAGAGAGCAAACCTCCTGGTCCCCTATTTATCAACAAATTCATTAGGAATCTTCCATCATTAAATTATACATCAATAATGGTGTGAAATGAGAAGAAACACCTGCCAAATAAATTCCCTGGTGCAACAAAGGTTTTAAAAAACTAAACTCTCATACTCGTAAAAGAAATCCTACTCATGTATGGCCTAATTGTATGGTGATATTGATAGAAATGGTTCCATAGTAATTAATCAAGCAAAAATCGCTTGAAACAGAAAAAAAAAAAAAAGATTTGATTGAGCAAAACCTACAACATAAGTACCAAAACACGCTGCACAAATATTATAAAATGCTTTTTTAACTTATAGGGATATATAAAATGAAGCAATGGTACTGTAACTACAGTTTTGCAACATAGAAAACACAATAGCCTCACAAACAGTAAACAATCAAAACTAACATAAAAGAGTGTTATATATTCAAAATATATTTTCTTTAGTCATACTTTTGGAACAAGAGGGATTTTGGATTAAATTTTAATAACTATAAAGTAATTTTCAAAGAATATTTTATAAATAATTCTAGCAAGAAACATGGGGAGACTTTCCCTTCATCTTCTCTGTACTGTTATCTTTACATAAAACCCTTTTTTTGTAATATAATTTTACTTTGTCCTATAAATATTCAATATTATGTACAAAATAGCATTCATGACAATTGTCCATGTGCATAAGTATGTGGTAAATATATGTAAATGAATGATGGTGGTATAGATGAGAAGGTCCCTAGCTCATGGTGATTCAACTGATTACTTTTTAACTGTATGATGATGGGAGAGTAATAAGTTTCCAGAAAAAGTTACACTTTACATTTTGAGTTTTAATTTTTCCCAGGTTATTGATATAAAATATGATATTTTCTGGGTTAGGATGGGTAGATGCAGAGAGAAGTAGCTCCTAGTGAACCCAGCCATCACTGGGAAAAGCAACTGATGTACAGTATGACTCATTGTATTTCTTGGTAGGTTAAGAGTACTAAATGAATTTTTGACTTAAGGTATTTTCAATTTATTATGGAATTCTAACAGCATAGTCCTATCTTAAGCTAAAGAGCATCTTCTATTAACTATAGAAAATGCAAGATTTTTCTTTCTTTTTTGAAAGATGAAGTTATTAAACCTTAATAATAAAATGAACTCTTTTCTCAAGGTAATTGTTCTGATGAATTTTGCAGTAATTTTATGAATACCACAAAAATGTTCAAAAAGATTTTGAACTTCTTTATACAGTTATAGTTCAGAACCCTAGGAGAAAAGTCTGTTTTCTTCATTCAAATTTTAAGAACTTAATCACCATCCTCATACATTTCATTCTCAAAACTTGGACCTGATTAACTGCAGAACTTTAGACAGACTGTGTTTAATTTCAATAAAGATGCAATAGAGAGAGCAGCAGAGCATAGTCAAAATATCTTTCTCTTTCCCTTCCTGGCTGGGCAATGTTGGGCAACTTAAGCTCTCAGGAACACTATTCTCTATCTTCAAAATGGGAATGAAATAACTACTGATCTCGATGAGTTTTGAAGTTTGTAGAACCCATGTAAAAGCAACATTATAAGATCAGTAGATTGTATATGTAATCTACAATATATAATATACATATATGTATATATTTGTTATATATAATATTCATATTTGTTTTAAGGAAAACAGTTTTGCTGATATTAATCCTTCTTCAATTCACAAAAATTTTTCTTGGTAACACTGCTCATAAAGCACAAATTCATAGCCAGGTACAGTGGCTCATGCCTGTAACCCCAGAAGCTCAGGAGGCTGAGGTAGTATGATCGTGAGGTCAAAGCCAGCCTCAGCAAAAGTAAGGTGGAAAGAAACTCAGTGAGACCCTGTCTCTACATCAAATATAAAATAGGTCTGGTAGGCTAGGTGTAGTAGTGGTCAGTGGTCAAGTGCACCTGAGATCAATTCCCAGTGTCCACTCCTACCAATAATTAAAGCAGCAGAAATTCCAGACTCTTTCTGCTAGTTCATTCTCTTCGGCAAAGAAAAAAAAATTAATAAATTCAGGAAAACTAACTAGGCAAAGAATACAAGTTCATCCTAATCCTCTGTGCTGGCAGCTTTGAGAAGAATCTTCATGATAAGCATTGTCATGACCTATCATCGACTATGGTTATTCATTATGTTCCACACCCAAAGAAATGCAATGTCTCCAGGATGGTAGTGCACATCCATAACCTAGCAGCTCGGTAAACTAAAGCAGAAGATTCCCAAATTCAAAGTCAGCCTCAGCAACTTAGCGAGGCCCTAAGCAATTTAGCAAGCCCTGTCTGAAAATAAAATATAAAAAGGGATATGGATGTGGCTCAGTAGTTAAGCACCCCTGGGTTCAATATCTGTTACCAAAAAAAAAAAAAAAAAAGTAGAAGAAAGATAAAAGAAATGCAATGTCAGAAATAAATCTGGCTACACATATAATTTAAAATTTCTTAGTATCCACATTAAAAAGGTAGAATGAAAAATTAAAATTAATTTCAAAACTATATTTAATACAATACATTCAAAATATTATTTTGCAATTGTTTTAGTTAGCTTTTTCACTGCTGCAACTAAAACATCTGACCAGAACAATTTTAGGGGAGGAACACTTTATTAGAAGGCTCATGGTTTCAGAGGCCTTAGTCCAAAGATTGGCTCCATTTCTTGGTGCTCAAGGTGAGGAAGAACATCAAGGCAAAAGAGTGTATTTGAGGAAAGTGGCTCACAAAATGATCAGAAAGCAAGGAGAGATTCCACTCACCAGAAATTAATATATATCCCATAGTCACGCCCCCAATGCCCTACCTCCTCCAGCCACACCCCACCTGCCTTCTGTCACCACTCAATTAGTCCCAATCATTTCTTCTCTAAAACTTCTTGCATTGTCTCACACAGTGATCTTTTGGGGAACACCTCACATCCAAACCATAACACCAATCAACATAAAATTAGGATGGGAGTTGTTACATTCTTATTTTTCATAACTAAATTTTCTAAATTTGGAATACATTAAATAATTACAACACATCTTAATTTGGTCCAGACTCATTATAAATGTTCATTGCCCATATGTGGCTAGTGGATACTGTATTTAACAGTTCAGAGATAGACCTTTAACAGGATTCCTTGTCAAAAACATTAGAAAAACACACGTAGACACATAAACACACATATTCATGTATATAAAAACAAAACCATCATTAATCAAAATGAATGAGCACTGAAATATTCCAATTAACTGACTCTTTTCAATTTACCTATTGTTTATTTTCCTAACATATATGGATCACCATCCTTTTCTTGAGTAAATGTCATTTAGTAAAAATTATGTTTAAAATTAAATTATTGACTATTTTCTTATACTCTCTTATTAAAAATCCTTTCCAAAAGGCTAGGAGGGCAGAAAAAAAATGCCTGAAAATTGTTCCCTAGTTGACCTAGACCCACTCTGCTCTCATAATCCCTAAATTATTTTGCTTCTTTATAAAGAGCTTTCAATATAATGACTGCTATTATTTTGGATCTGATTACTTAATCCCTATTTCAAATATCTTTCAAAGTTGATGTTGCATTTTATTCATTCAAAATATTTTTATTAGTTCTTATGTCTACCCATATTATTGATTTTCTCATTCTTTTGCTTCTTAGAAAATGTCATTTTCCAACTACTTATATTTTTTCATTAACAGTGATCATGATTAAATTTGTAAATGCACATGAGAACAGAGCTCACACTCATAAGTAATCACACTAATATCTAGAAAGTATAGCTCCTGATGAAAATTGGTAATGCTTTTGAATGCATTCATTTATTCTCTCAGGTAAGCAGGCAAAATATCTCTATTTTGTATTTCTAAATTGTAATATTAAAAAATTTATGCATTCAGAAAGAAAGAAAATTGTAACAAATATTCATGTTTTGCTATCCAGTTCTGACAAACATCAACATTTTGATATGGTTGTTTCAAGTCTTTATTTTAAATAATATAACATTTAGAAAAGGTTAAAACTTTTTATTTCATTCTATTTATTCTATTACTCTTTTCTGCTTTATCTTTAGTCATGTTCATGTTGTCAAACTTTTAGTATTTTGTAATCATAAATAAAAATATTTGTTCTACATTTTAATTACTATAATGGTATTTTTATAACTTGATTTATTATAGATTGTTTTTTTGAGTGTTATTCCAGTTATGCCACTAGATCTAACTTATTTATTTTAATTACTATCTAATAACTTATTTTCCCATTCTTATATTGATAAACATATACATATTTTTTTGGTAATTTTCTCTAATATTGCAAGGAGCATCACATCCAGAGTATGCCCATGTCCATATGGGAATTTCACCAGGGCATACATACTACTGAACAACCTTCTGTGTAATAAGGATTGTAATGCATTCCACTGTTGTCATGTATATAAAAAATAAATAAATAAAAAGAAAAAAATAAAATGTAATTATCATTAATTTTACTTGATATTATCAAATAGAATCTCTCAATAATTATGTAAATATACATGTCTTCAGCCATGTACATATTTTTCCATATCCACAAATGAACGTGTTGAACAATGACATCATTAATTAATTTGGAGAAAGTTAACACATTAATGCATTACTGATTTTGATATATACCAATTGTGAACATGGTATATGTTGGCACATACAGTTCTTCTTAAGCCTCTTGTACTCCTACAAATTTTTTTGGGTGTGACAAGAAGACAAGGCTCTGGTTGCACATTACTGGACCTAAACACACCACCTTTAATTTTTGCACCTGTAGCTGGTAATTTTGAGGTAGGAATACCTATCAATCAGCCAAAACAAAACAAGAAGCTTAATTGCTATTTTCCATGAAAGTAGTGGATTCCCCACATTCAACATTCCTTTCCCATTATCCATTCCACATCATGTACAAGCATCTATCTGTGTATCACTTTGTGTTCTTGCAAAGTGGGAAGGGGAAGAAGGGACAAGGGAATCCTGGGAGATATGCTGATACTCATGCTATTTCCTAGCTGTGAGTAATAAAGTATCATTATCTCTGTCCCCCGATATCATGCATCTTAGGTCAAAATCCATTAAATAGTTAATAGGCAAAAGTGTCAGGGGATCCAACATGGCGGCGGGTGGAGAGGCAGCGCTTTCAATACACCCCCGGTGATGGGATCATAAAGACACATACATAACGTTTGGATTCTACCAACGGAGAATCTCCTTGCAAAATTCCATTGAAGAGAGACTGGCCAGGAGCTACTAAGATTTTTTGAAGCATCAGTGTGACCCAGACAAGCAAAACCCTGCCACGAGATGCACGGAGGTCCAGATCCACCAGCCACACTACGCGTGCTGCGAGCACGGCTGCTGGTCCATCCACCCGCTCACAGCCAAACTGACTGGGTGCCGCTAGCCTCAGAGACACAGCTTGGCAGGAAGAAGTCTTTAGCCAAGCCTTCATGAAGTAGCGAGCCAGGAGCTGAGGCCAACCGGGACGGACCAGTCCCACCCCTCCCTTTGGACACCCCGGCACGGAGCCTGGGGCCCGCCATAGCACAGAGGTGACGTCATTGAAGTTCGGCCAACGGAATTCCTTCCCAGCGGAATCCACTTTAGCAGGTGTGTGTCTCCCTTCCCAGTCTGATACAAGCAGCAAGTAAACTTCATTGACCTCTCAGGGGTCGTGTCTGTAGGGAAGCAGAGGGGATCCCCAACCCCCAGCCCCCCATATCACCAACGGTGACTCCCAAGGTCTTAGCTGCCAGTTTACCACAGCACTGGGGCTTAAAAGGGACACACGGTGGGGCTGAAAGTGTAACTAGATATCTGGGGAATCACTTCTGGGGAACAGGACCTGGCTGGCTGGCTGACAGGAGGAAGGAGGGTAAGGGCTGGAGAAGTGAAATGGCTCTGGACTGACAAGTCTGAGAGACTCCCAGGAGCCGCCTCACAGAAACGGCTATCGGCAGGTAGACAGCAGAAGCTCCGCTTGGAGGGCACAGCTCCGCCTACTGGAAGAGAAGAAAGTGGATCTCTAAGACTTTAATTTGTTGTTGTTGTTGTTGTTGTTGCTGTTGTTGTTATTTTTTTCTTCTTACTCTCTCTCTGTTTCTTTCTCCCCTTTTCCTTCTCTCTTTCTTTCCCATTTCAAGTTTTATTGTTCTTTTCATTCTCCTCTAATCTATCTATCTCTCTATCCTTCTTTCTTTTAAAGAGCACCTTCATTCCCCTATCCCCCAACTTTCATCCCAAGCGTTACATCTTCCATTTCGTATAATTGTCTAAATGCAAATAGGTGAATGTCTCGAGGCTGTCTATAAGACTCCTAAATACCTAGCTACCTCCAACACCCTGATCCAATTGCCGGGTAGTATCCAACTTCAATGGAGCAATCTTCTAGAGTAGCCAAGACATACTAACCATCGTACCACCATAGCACCTAACCTAAACATATAGTCTTTAGAACAAACAAAAAATCACTATATGCATACAGAACCTAGAAGCCTTTTATGAATTGAATGAATCAGCTTTAAAGTACAACAAAGCCCAACATTTCTAGGCATAATCTCCCACCACAAAGGAGAGACAACAGAGATATACAAAGCCAAAACAAATGCATAGGAGAAAGCAGTTACAAAGCAGTCAAACAGAGCTGGAAAGCAACGTGAACAACATGAAAAAACAAGGGAAAAAAGGACTACAAACAATGCAGGACAACTTAAATATACAGGAGGACCTAGAAGAATCAGAAACATGGACAGGGAAATAAATCAAGGCATACCTAACTCAGATGGAACGGAATATTAGAGAAGACATGAGACAGCAAGTCCAAGCATTGAAAGAATATATTGAAAAGGAACTAAACACACAAATTCAATCTGCAAAGAATGAGCTTTACCAGGAGATAGAGATTTAAAAAAAAAAAAAAAACAGTAATCCTAGAAATGCAAAAAACCATAAACCAGATTAAAAGCGCTAACGAGAATATTACAAATAGACTAGATCAAGTAGAAGTCAGAACATCAGATAATGAAGACAAAGTTTATAACTTGAATATAATCAACACAGAAGAGATGCTTAAATCTCATGAGCAATCTATCCAAGAGGTATGGGATCTCATCAAAAAAACAAATTTCAGAGTCATTGAGATAGAAGAAGGCACAGAGATTCAAACCAAAGGAATGGATAACTTATTAAATGAAATAATCCTAGAAAACTTCCCAGAGATGAAAGATGGAATGGATTGCCAAATCCTGGAAGCCTACACGACCCCAAACATCCAAAACCATAACTGACCAATTCCAAGAAACATAATTATGAAGATAGCTAACATACAGGACAAGGAGAGAATATTAAAAGATAAGAGAGAAAGAAGGCAGATTACATTCAGGGATAAACCAATTAGGTTAATGACTGATTTTTCATCACAGACTTTGAAAGCGAGAAGATCCTGGAACAACATATTTCAAACTCTGAAAAATAATGGATTCCAACCAAGAATACTGTATGTATCCAGCAAAACTAAGCTTCAGATTTGACAATGAAATTAAAATATTCCACGATAAACAAAAGCTAAAGAATTCACAGCCAGAAAACCAGCACTGCAAAGCATTTTGAGCAAAATAGTGCAAGAAGAGGAATTGAAAAATAGCGCCCAAAACTAAAAGTGGGAAGTATCTCAGTATAGGTGAAGAAAAATAACCAAAGACGGAAAACTAGCCAAACTAAAATAAGTAAAAAAATAAACATGACTGGAAGTACAAACCCTATTTCAATTGTAACCTTAAATGTTAATAGCTTAAATTCACCAATCAAGAGACATAGGCTAGTAACCTGGATTAAAAAAACAAATCCAACAATATGCTGCCTTCATGAGACTCAAATGATAGGAAAAGACATACACAGACTGAAGGTGAAAGGTTGGGAGAAATCATACCACTCACATGGCCCTCAGAAGCAAGCAGGAGTGGCCATACTCATATCGAATAAAATCAACCTAAGGTAATCAAAAGGGATAAAGAAGGACACTATATACTGTTAAAAGGAACCATCCACCATCAAGACATAACAATTATCAATTTGTATGCACCAAACAATGGTGCTTCAACGTTCATAAAACAAACTCTCCTCAAGTTCAGGAGTCAAATAGACCACAACACAATAATTATGGGGGACTTCAACACACCGCTCTCACCATTGGACAGATCCTCTAGACAAAAGCTGAATAAAGAAACTATAGAACTCAATAGCACAATCAATAACCTAGACTTAACTGACATATATAGAATATATCAACCATCATCAAGTGGATACACATTCTTCTCAGCAGCACATGGATCCTACTCAAAGATAGACCCTATATTATGCCATAGGGCAACTCTCAGTAAATATAAAAGTGTGGAGATAGTACATGAACCATAAATGACTATAATGGAATGAAACTGGAAATCAATGATAAAAGAAGGAAGGAAAAATCCTGCATCACCTGGAAAATGAACAAGATGTTACTGAATGATCAATGGGTTACAGAAAATATAAAGGAGGAAATCAAAAAATTCTTAGAGATAAACAACAATACAGACACAACATACCGGAATCTATGGGACACAATGAAAGCAGTTTTAACAGGGAAATTAATATCCTGGGGTTAATTCCTCAAAAAAAGAAGAAACAAACAAATAAATGAACTCACATTACATCTTAAAACCCTAGAAAAGGAAGAGCAAAACAACAGCAAATGTAGTAGAAGACAACAAATAATTAAAATCAGAGCAGAAATCAATGAAATTGAAACAACAACAACAACAAACAAACATTGAAAAAATTGATAAAACTAAAAGTTGGTACTTTGAAAAAATAAATGAGATCGACAGACCCTTAACCATGCTAACGAACAGGAGAGAGAGCTCAAATTACTAACATACGGGATGAAAAAGGCAATATCACAACAGACACTACAGAAATAGAGAAGATAATTAAAAAATATTTTGAAAACCTATATTCCAATAAAATAGAAGATAGTGAAGATATCGATAAATTTCTTAAGTCATATCATCTGCCCAGATTGAGTCAGGAAGACACACACAATTTAAACAGACCAATAACAAAGGAAGAAATAGAAGAGGCCATCAAAAGACTACCAAGCAATAAAAGCCCTGGACCGGATGGGTATACAGCAGAGTTTTACAAAACCTTCAAAGAAGAATTCATACCAATACTTTTCAAGCTATTTCAAGAAATAGGAAAAGAAGGAGGTCTTCCAAATTCATTCTATGAGGCCAACATCACCCTGATACTGAAACCAGACAAAGACACTTCAAAGAAAGAAAACTACAGACCAATATCTCTAATGAACTTAGATGCAAAAATTCTCAATAAAATCCTGGAGAATCGAATACAAAAGCATATCAAAAAACTTGTGCACCATGATCAAGTAGGATTCATCCCTGGGATGCAAGGCTGATTCAATATATGGAAATCAATAAATGTTATTCACCACATCAATAGACTTAAAGATAATAACCATATGATCATCTTGATAGATGCAGAAAAAGCATTTGAGAAGGTACAGCATCCCTTTATGTTCAAAACACTAAAAAAACTAGGGATTACAGGAACTTACCTCAACATTGTAAAAGCTATATATGCTAAGTCTCAGGCTAGCATCATTCTAAATGGAGAAAAACTGAAGGCATTCCCTCTAAAATCTGGAACTAGACAGGGATGCCCTCTCTTACCACTTCTATTCAATTTAGTTCTTGAAATACTAGCCAGAGCAATTAGACAGACAAAAGAAATTAAAGGCATAAAAATAGGAAAAGAAGAACTTAAATTATCGCTATTTGCGGATGACTTGATAAAATATTTAACAGGCCCAAAAAGGTCTACAAAGAAACTGCTAGAGTTAATAAATGAATTCAGCAAAGTGGCAGGATAATAAAATCAACATGCATTAATCAAAGACATTCCTGAATATCAATAACAAATCTTCTGAAATAGAAATGAGGAAATCCATTCCATTCACAATATCCTCAAAAAAAATAAAATATTTGGGAATCAACCTAACAAAAGAGGTGAAAGATTTATTTAATGAGAACTACAGAACCTTAAGGAGAGAGGTAGAAGATCTTAGAAGATAGAAAAATGTACCCTGTTAATGGATAGGCAGAACTAACATCATCAAAATGGCCATATTACCCAAAGTTCTCTACAGGTTTAATGCAATGCCAATCAAAATCCCAAAGGCATTTCTTGTAGAAATAGATAAAGCAATCATAAAATACATATGGAATAACAAAAGACATAGAATAGCAAAAGCAATTCTAAGCAGGAAGTGTGAATCTGGAGGTATAGCGATACCAGAGTTCAAACTTTACTACAAAGCAATAGTAACAAAAACAGCGTGGTACTGGTACCAAAACAGGCAGGTGGATCAATGGTACAGAATAGAGGACACAGAAACCAATCCACAAAATTACAACTTTCTTATATTTGATAAAGGGGCTAAAAACATGCAATGGAGGAAGGATAGCATCTTCAACAAATGGTGCTGGGAAAATTGGAAATCCATATGCAACAAAATGAAACTGAATCCCTTTCTCTCGCCAAACACAAAAGTTAACTCAAAGTGGATCAAAGAGCTTGATATCAAATCAGAGACCCTGCACCTGATAGAAGAAAATGTTGGCTCCGATCTACATATTGTGGGGCCGGGCTCCAAATTCCTTAATAGGAGGCCCATAGCCCAAGAGTTAATAACAGGAATAAACAAATGGGACTTACTTAAACTAAAAAGTTTTTCCTCAGCAAGAGAAACAATAAGAGAAGTAAATAGGAAGCTTACATCCTGGGAACAAATCTTTACTCCTCACACTTCAGATAGAGCCCTAATTTCCAGAATATACAAAGAACTCAAAAAATTAAACAATAAGATAACAAATAACCCAATCAACAAATGGGCCAAGGACCTGACCAGACATTTCTCAGAGGAGGACATACAGTCAATCAATAAGTACATGAAAAAATGCTCATCATCTCTAGCAGTCAGAGAAATGCAAATCAAAACCACCCTAAGATACCATCTCACTCCAGTAAGATTGGCAGCCATTATGAAGTCAAACAACAGTAAGTGCTGGCGAGGATGTGGGGAAAAGGGTACACTTGTACATTGCTGGTGGGACTGCAAATTGGTGCTGCCAATATGGAAAGCAGTATGGAGATTCCTGGGAAAGCTGGGAATGGAACCACCATTTGACCCAGCTATCGCCCTCCTCGGACTATTCCCTGAGGACCTTAAAAGAGCATACTATACAGATACTGCCACATCAATGATCATAGAAGCACAATTCACAATAGCTAGACTGTGGAACCAACCTAGATGCCCTTCAATAGATGAATGGATAAAAAAAAAATGTGGCATCTATACACAATGGAGTATTATGCAGCACTAAAAATGACAAAATCATGGAATTTGCAGGGAAATGGATGGCATTAGAGCAGATTATGCTAAGTGAAGCTAGCCAATCCTTAAAAAACAAATTCCAAATGTCTTTTTTGATTTAAGGAGAGCAACTAAGAACTGAGCAGTCGGGAAGAGCATGAGGAAAAGATTAACATTAAACTGAGATGAATGGTGGAAGTGAAAGTGAGAGAGAAGGGAAATTGCATGGAAACAGAAGGAGACCCTCATCGTTATATGAAATCACATATAAGAGGTTGTGAGGGGAAAGGGGGGGAAGGGAGAGAACTGAACAACAACAGATGAGGTAGAGAAAGAAAATGGGAGTGGAGGGGGATAGTAGGGGACAGGAAAGGCAGCAGAATACAACAGTCACTAATATGGCATTATGTAAACATTGTGAATGTGTAACTGATGTGATTCTGAAATTTGTATTTGGGATAAAAATGGAAGTTCATAATTCACTTGAATCAAATGTATGAAAGATGAAAAAAAAAAATAAAATAAAATAAATTTTAAAAAAAGAAAAATAACAATAAACTGAAAAAAAAAACAAAAGTATCAACCTTTAATGGGGTGAAATAAAATCAGAGATATAGTATACATTTTATTTATTGAGGATTTATAAGTTTCTTTATTTTTCAAGGACTTTTATATCTTTAGGAGAACTATTGTTGAGTGTATTATGATTATTATTGCAAATTTAAATGGAAAATTTTTAACAAAAATGTTGCATTTCACAGGAATGCTAATGATATATTGCATCATTAGATTATTTTGTCATTTGGAAAATATCATAGATTATAATTTTATAAACTAAAATGGGTGTTATGTCACTAGGGATATAATTTTATGGAATGTCCATCAGATGTGTACTCCATCATTTATCAAAATGTCATTTTACAGTGTATCATTCTGTATATATTTAGGTATGTAGTATGAATAGCTCAATAGTTTTGTGTTATTTATGGATAGGGATACATTCTAGATTAGGTTTCATTTGGTAATTTTTTCATTACAGGAACATCATAATTTACTCAAACTAGGATGACTACAACATCACTAGGCAATATAAGCTGAAGAGGACAGCATTGTGCACATAACCCATTACTGACCAAAATAGCACTGTGCAACACAAGATAGTTTTAAGCATCCCTTTTTTGAAGGTTTTTTTTAATGTGGTGCTGGGGCTTGATTCCAGGGCCTTAGAATGGAGGGCAAGTACTCTACCAACTGAGCTACATGCACAGCCCTAAAGCTTTTATTTAAAAGGCATGTTTCTAATTTATTTCCATGAGATTTGATAATGCTGTTGAATTTTGGTCGAATTTTTTTGTGTGAGTGAGGTTAATACAGTCCTCAAACTAGATTTCTAAACTTTGTATGTGAAATTTACCAAGTATTGATCATGTAAGTTGAAACTATAGTATAATTTCTCTTTTACTAACTGTTAACATAAGAGTTACATGACTAAAATATCTAATAGTAAATTAGAAATGTTTACTCTATCATTCCTAGGATTATAGATTTTTGAAAGTCATATTTTTATATTTCATGAATTACATTTTTGTTATTTTAGTAGAACTTATTTCAATCTATGTTCAATTAGAACCCATTGGTAATTTTGTCCAAGCCTGATCGACCTCTCTTGTAATCCAGTGCTGCCTATGCAGGCATTCATCGGCACATATTTCTTTACTCCTGAATCCAGAAAGATGAAGAAAATGTCTACATTGTTGTGCAAAGATTGATCATTTTTTTTTGTCATCCTGGGAGTCATGTATTCTACTAGCATCCCAAAACAATGACTTAGTAACTTGTAAGTATTCTATACTGGTTAGGTATGGTATATATAAATAAACCGAATTCTTCATAACATTTACAATTTTTAAATTCCTTCTTCACCACCATTTTCTAGATTATTTTAAAACATTTCACTAAAATTACCAAATTGTTTAGTTTTTTGTATGATTAAGCCAGTTTTGCTTCATAAAATTTATATTATTACTTTTATATGCATTTGATATCAGAATTGTTATATCTTCTAGTGATCATTCTTTTTAGCATTAACTAATGATTATTAATATAATTCTTAAATTTGTATTTGTCAGCATTGTTCTTCTAACTCTACTTTTTCTATTTTCTTGAAATATTTGTTTTCAGCCTCTCTATGTCCCTCTAGGTATGTATTTAAAGTAATTGCAAGCTCTTAGTTTTTAATACAGTTAGATAATTTCTGGCATTAAATAACTTAAATAAGTAACAATGTATTTATATTTGTTGGAAAAAATATAACTATTTGAATTTGTTTGCAACATCTTATTTTCTATTCCTTATGTTATATATTTCCTATGTTTTTCAGTGTTCCATTATAATATCCAAATATCTTCTTTACTTCTTCCTACTCTCCCCCAAATGCTTTTGAAATTATACTTTATATTTCTTGTGTTTAATATTTAAAATTTTACTCCTTTAGGACTTTATGGTATGTTTTCTTTTTTTTTTTTAGTTTTTGGTGAATTTTTATTTTATTAATTTATTTATATGATGTACTGAGAATCAAACCCAGTGCTTCACACATGCTAGCCAAATGCTCTACCACTGAGCTACAATGCCAGTCCAGGAATTTATGATGTCTTTAGAAAGTCAGTACCTCGTGTCTCACAATGTAGAGCCCTTGAACTGCTTTAAGCTGGTTGTCATCTTACATGATATCTTTGAGTAGTACTGGTTTCCATTTTATGCTTAATAAACAGTGACTTATTATTTATAGTTTTAGATATTATGTAATGACATTAATTCATGTTTTTAGCTTTCTTTTTCTTCCACTCTGCTTCTTGAACCACATTCCTCCTTTCTTGAATCATTTCCTTTGATAAAAATCACCTTTCAGTAATTCTATCAGAGCTGATTTGTGAACCCTAGATTGTTTTGGTCTTTGTCAGCAATATCTAAATATTGCTCTGACTTTTAAATGGTATTTCAGCTATGTCAGTATAGGTAGCTATCTGTCATTTTCTCTCATTATGTTATTATTATTTCATTGTGTTTTCGCATTTTTTATGGCTGATGAGAATTTTGATGTCATTGCTACTGAATGAAAAAACAGATTTTCGGAGATTAATCTCCCCTGTAATTTTCCTCTGAGTGTATGTTTTTGTATATTTTCACTAGTGTGCTTAGAGAAGAAATTGTTTCTGTTCTCCTGCTGGGGATTCTGTGAGTTTCTTAAATCTTTTCAATTACACTATTATCTCTTTGCATTTTGCCTCTTTTATACTCAGACATTTTCCCTAGAAAAAGAAGATGGAGAAACTAAGAATGAATTATATTAAATTAGCTATAGAACCATCTCGTATATTTCAACATTTCTCTCCACCATTCTTATTTTCTACCACTTTTTTATTCAGTTCCAAATTCTGGAAATTTAAGTTAATCTACTTTTTTTCTTCCTTTTTCAAAAAACAAAGCTTCTTCCTTATTCACAATAATGCAGAACTCTCTGGACAAATTTCATTGAATTTTATTGACTTGAAATACTCTTACTAAGTAAAAGTTTAAATTTCCTTTTATACAGTCCAGGTTGCATTCCTTCTGGAAGCTATAGTGGAGAATATAATTTCCTCCTTTTTTTTGAAGGTTGCATGTACTCTGATTTACAGCTCCTTCAAAGCTGATCACTCCATCCTCTGGTTCTATTATCATATCTGCTTTTGCTGGCATTGATCCAATTGTCTCCTTCTTATAAGAACTCTTGTAAACACATCTAAAACAGATAGAATAACCTTTCTGCACTGGACAGTGTGCCCCCCAAAAAATTATTAAGTCAAAGCCACAATACCCAATGTGATTATACTTTAAAACGGAGTGTTTAGGAGGTAATCAAGGTGAATGATGTCATAGGGTTCTGTTAGTAAATTTTCTGGCACCATAATGATTACTTGAGACAATCAACTTACATAGTGAAGAGGATTCTGGAGGCTTACAGTTTTAGAGGTTGTAGTCCATGATCACTTGGTTCTATTGTTGTGGGCCTATGGTAAAGAAGCTTATTATTGCAGAAGCATGATATGGAAAGAGGAAAAACAAAAAATGAGGAGGCATCAGGGGTTACAAAGCTCCCTTCAAGGACATACCCTGAATGACCTCTAGATGTCCCACCAGGCTACACCTCTTAAACCTTCCATTATTTCTCAATAGTGTCACTCTATTGACCAAACTTTTAACACACGGGTTATTCAGGGACGCTTAAGATCCAAATCATAGCAAGATTTGTGTCCCAATCTGATAGGAATGTCACATTAGAAGAAAAAGAAGATCCTAATTTTCATATGACTCATTTAGGAAAGGCCACAGGAGTACACAAAGAGAAGGTAGCCATCTGCAAGTCAGAAAAAGAAATCTCATCAGAATCCAACCATACTACACCCTGATCTCAGCTTTCCAGTCTCCGGATGGTGAGAAAATAAATTTCTGTGGGTTAAGCCACCTAGGCAATGGTATTTTGCCTGAGTAAACTGAGATACAACTCACTCAGAATCCTTTACCACATCTGCAAAATTAATCTTAGCATTTGAGGTGATGCGCTCATAGGTTCTGGACTTGGACATCTTTGAGAAGCTGTTACTCAGCCTACCACATTATATATGGAAATATACTTAAATTTCAGTGTCATTTTAAACCTACTTCTTCCAAATATGGCAACATTTATGGAAGTTTCACGTGTCTGATTTTTGTTTTTGCATATCTTGTGGTTTGTTTTTTTTTATTTCCTTTTGGTACAAAGTCTTTCCTTTTTCTGTATGAGTTCACACATTACAGCTTATAATTTCCTGGAGATATCGTGAATTCAACTTATGGATATAAACATTTGCCTTCTAGTTATCTAGTAGAATTTGTTTCCATTCTCCTAAACCTACAGGTTTATTATTAGAACATTGTATATTTAAACTAGCATTTCTATGTTCATACTTCAGTCAAAAATCCATGTATTTAACAAAACAAAATTTATTTGATGTTTTCTCTATGCTGGGAATTATCTGTATGTATGTGTGACTCCTGAAATTAAGTTCTATAGTTTTTATCTTCATCTTTTCCCTTTTCTCTCCATTAATATTTTTTGAGAGAAAGAGAGAGAGAATTTTAATATTTATTTTTTAGTTTTTCGGCAGATACAACATTTGTTTGTATGTGGTGCTGAGGATCGAACCCTGGTTGCATGCATGCCAGGTTAACGCGCTACCGCTTGAGCCACACCCCCAGCCCCTCCATTAATATTGTTTAAGTATTGTTATTAGCATTATACAGACCGATCCTAAATAGAAGCATCAGAAATATTCTCAGTTCTTCTTAGTTGTTACTTTTGATCATTAAAACTACTACATATTTGAAACTGAAGTACAGCTTCCTTTTTCCAACTCCTTCCCAAGGTATTAAATGAAGTTCAACCATGTCTTAGTTCACCCTCAATGGACTAACAATCCTTTGTGGGATACAATGATAATTTACTATATGGACACTACTTACTTACCATATTTTTTATTTTTTGATATCACGGATTGAACCCAGGGACATGCAAACACTGAGCCACATCCCCAACACTTTTTTGATTTTTTATATTGGAGACAGGGTCTCTTTAAGTTGCTTAGGGCTCCACTAAGTTGCTTCGGTCCTTGCAAAATTGCTGAGGCTGACTTTGAATTTCAGATCCTCATATATCAGCCTTGGAAGTCACTGGGATTATAGGCATGCACCACTAAAATAAGAACATATCACTGATTAAAATACCACACAACACATCGATAATAATGGTTTAAAAATAATATTTTTAAAAAGTCATAAAAATTATACATTTTGACATTGAGATTTACTTTTTGGGCATTTCAGTTATAAAAAATATTATAAATATAAATAATTGTTGTGGGACAGACCACTCAGAAAACACACCAAGTCCCAGCTTTGTCCAAATTGGAGAGTCTTTAGTAGCCCACTGATAACTGTTCCCTACAAGATCCAAACTGTCTCTAGGAGGAATAGACCACACTCTGAACGTTTTGATGTATTTAAAGGCAAAAAAAAAAAAAAAAAAAACGCATCCAGGTTGACATAGCTCCAAGCAAGAAGGGGTACAGAAGCTGAATTGACCATTTTACAGAGACAATGAAATTCCCGTAATTATATTTTTATTCTGGGTACATTTGGTATTTCCCATGGGACTTTTATTAATTATAAGCAGAAGGGAAGTGGGTCAAAATGACACTGGTTGAGTACAAGTTAAAGAATGGTTACTGATGTCTAGACAATCAATCTCTGGTAGGGTACATTGCCCAAGAAAAATGAGAACCAAAGAGAGAATAATTTTACTTTGAATAAGAATTGCCATTTTGTGTTGGCAATCATGCTATGTTATGCAATTATTGATAGGTGCAGAGGCAGGGTTCCCATGGGAGAAGAATTTCTTATGTGACATGGAGTCTCAGGACAAAATGGAGTCTGTTTGGTCATTGTCCATAAAGCCTGGCCCATAGTATAATCATTTTAGTAATAAAATTACAGAATATTTTAAAATAAAATAAAACATTGACAATACTTATATGAAGGATTTAGAATGTAAACGTATCTTTCTATTTTGGCACTAAATAATGTTGGGTTTATAATTACATAGGGAAAGTATTTTGACAAAATGAAAAGCTGAGAAAACAAAAAAAATACATACACAACATGATCTATAAAACATTAGCATGGCATAAATGTGTCATAATTTGGATGTGAGGTGTCCCCCAAAAGCTCCCATATGAGATAATGCAAAAAGGTTTAGAGGTAAAATGATTGGATTATAGCTTTAACTTAATCAGTGAATTGATCTCTGATGGCATTAACTGAGTGGTAACTAGAGGCAGGAGTGGTGTGGATGGAGGAAGTGGTTCATTGGAGGCGTGCCTATGGGATACATACTTTGTATCCAGAGAATGGAGTCTCTCTGCTTCTGATCATCATGTGAGCATTTCACTCTACCACACTTTTCTGAGGTGATGTTCAGCCTCACCTTGAGCACTAAGGAATGGAGCCTGCTGTCTGTGGATTGAAACCTCTGAAAACATGAGCCCCCAAACACATTTTCCTCCTAAAATTGTCCTGGTCAGATCTTTTAGTCACAGATGTCTAAAACAAAATGATAGAAGAAAAATTATTAGAGTGGTTAGTGAATTCCTTTGTTTTTGTATTTTAGAGTGTTTCTTTAAAAATCTACTTTTATTATAGAAGATGATAACTTAGTTTAATATTTTAAGTCTCTAAAAGCCTGCAGTAACTTCATATATAATTTTTTTACAAAGTTGCTCTGATGTCCCAAGTACTGAAAACCAGTGCTTTGAACAGATGTATGCCCCAGTACATTGGCAGGGATGTTCTGTAGCAAAATTGAAGTTTTTCAGTATAATCTGTGATGAAAACTTAGAGTCATTTTCTTCCATTATTCAATACAAATCTTGTGAAAAGAAACCATATCTTTGAGTATATTTCTGTCTTCTTTATTTAGTATTTTTAATAAACTCCCTCCCCACCCCTGGCACTCCCATCATGGTTTATTACCTATGAGTAACTCATTTAACTATCAAAACAAGTTTAACTTCACCTGGCTGTGAAATTTCTATGACAATCACAAGTAGGGGTTATAAACTCAAATACCAAAAAACATATCAAACAAAAGTTTTGTTTAATGGGTTGGTTTTTTTGCTCTTCTTCCTCACAAACCATATGTGGTAGTGCTTACTAGACACACAGCCTGACAAAACTGCATGTCCCATTAATTCAGAACATAAAGTTATCCTTCAAATTGAAGGCCAAATGAAAGAAGGACAAAAAAATAAAAAAGAGAAAGAGATGGAATGAGGGAATAAAGGAGGGAATAAAAGAAGGGAGATGTGACCCTGTGCTGCTTTATAAAATATTATCCTTTATGCTCTTCCTCCACTATGTTAAGCATATCTGTATTACTCTTATCCCATTTTATTGCATTTGTTTTTCTTACATTTCCTCATAGTAGGTTGTAATTTTGTCATATTTTCTCTGCTTGACAGTTGGCATATAATATGCATACATTGTCTTCTACATGTACATTTAATATTATCATGTCTTCCTTTTAAATTGTGAAGTCTTTCAGAAAACACAGGTTATCTATTCTCCTTTTCTACCTCATTCACAAATTAGCATGATACAGAATTCTACATGTGTATTTATAAAATAAATGCAATTGACTCACAGGCTGACTGATTATTCTCTTTGGAAGTGTATTTTAAGATGTTCACATCAGTTACTCTTACTATTTAAGATGATTACCATCATAATCACTTTCATTGTATAATGCCTTGTATTTTCCAGATCTCTTTTCATATACATTATTTAATCTAATCTCATAACATCCCTGGATCTATAATAATCAGCATAAATAGTATCCATTTAGTCAAATAAACTGAAAAAATAACTTTTACACATAAAATTTAAATAAGCTAACATTATGCAAAATAAAAAGGCAAAGGATGCATTTACTTGTTACTTCACCTATGGTGAGCATTAATTCATATCATTTAAATTGACTTTGATCAATCTATATCTGTTTATAAAAGTGCTTTGATCTGTTTTACAAACCAAATTGCCCCAAGGGTATTAATAGACTTAGCAAAAGAGGATAGAATTATCCTTTCTTTTCGGATTTTGAATTAGATAACTTTGATAACCAAAATGTCTCAGGGCTGGAAATATTTTCATTGTTAATTTAATTTATAGATGTGTTCAAAAGTTGTTTTTTTCCTCTTTTTTTTCAATATTTCCTCTTCCCAGCCCATTTGTGTGATATTGCAATTTTTTGCAAATTTCCATTAAACATTTTAAATGTTTCCATGCTCAATCATATTATAGTATAAAATTGTCTCTCAATTTAAAGATCACTAAGATGGACTGTTTCTCTGAGAATAATTAACATCTGGAGACTCAATTTAGTTCTTTTTGTTCTAATGTTCCACAAAGATCCTCATTTATCAATGTGTGTTTCCCATGTGTCACATTGCTATATGGAAAGTGGGTCACAGGAAAAACAGTGTTGGCGTTTAAGGTCTAGTATTCAAAGATGCTGTTCTAGTGAAATTGCATGTTCCCAAAGCAATCACATCTAAAAGGTCATTGTAAGGACAACCACAATCTCCTAATAATGATGACAGAATTTGTGGACATGTTTCAAACTGGTAGAAAGCTATTTTACCTAAAAAATATACTATGACAAACATGAAATAATATAGGTTTTGTGAGTATATATGTTTCTATATGTATACACACACACACACACACACACACACGCACACACACACTCACAGTAACGTCTCACTTTCTTAAAGATAGTACTGTAATTAATATAAATATGATGCCTGTTGGTCCTCACTAAACTACACAGTGAAATCTATTAAAAGACTTTGCAAAAATGCATAGTAGTTTTTATAACCAGAGATATCCCTGAAATAGCAATTTTAAGTTACAGGTGAAAGAAATATTAAAAGACATCAAGGAACACAGATATGCAAGGGATGAAGGAAGTGAATTAGTTGAAAGACTAATTCATATATGTGTTCTCAAAATGTCAATAAAAGCAATGTATACCATTTAAAATACATTTTGTTTGATATATCCTAAAATTTTGTACATTGTTGATTAGTTTCAACTTTTAAGAAGGTTTTCCACAGGTCTATTTTTGTTCATTTTGAGTATTCCTAACCTTCATTTACTTCAAAAGCCTTTATTGCTGAAGATAAAAAATATGATTATGGACACAAATAATGTTGCATATACTATCACTGTGCAGGCAACAGTCTTGTAGTTTATGTTATGAATGAGGGCAATGTTTTAAACAGACAAACAGAGGCAAGATCTCAAAAAGACTGAGCATAGCCCGGGGTATAAGATGCAGAGCCAATGGGGTCCTTGAGAGATTTGGAATGTATTTGATAAAAATAAAGTTCTGTCTAGTGAGTTCTGGTGACTATAGCTGCCATAATTTCTTATTTTTCAACTACAAGTTAGCAGGATGTCTCCATGGACCCTGTCAGAGAGACATAATACATTTTAAAATTTTTATTGGTTCTTTTTAATTATACATGAAAGTGAAGTTCATTTTGATATAATTATTCAGACATGGAATATATCTTATCCTAATTTGGACCCCGGTCTTGTGGATGTACACAATGGTGAGATTCATTGTGAGGTATTCATACATGTACCTAGGAAAGTTTTGTCAAATTCTTTCCACTGTCTTTCCTATTCCCATCCCCCATCCCTTCCTTTCATTCCCCTTTGTCTAATCCTCTAAATTTCCATTTCCTCTCTTCATTATGTGGAGACATAATATTTAAAGGAGACTTCCTACAAAATAAATATTAAAATATGGTAAATTTAGTGTTATGAATAGTCTCTTGATGAGTTATTTCTTCCCCTCTGAGTTTTAGTTTGTAAGCAATGATCTCTGGCCATATGTAATATGTGGACCAAGATGAAGACAGAGAAAGTTCTCATAGCTTGATCCATCTCAGAGATACTGGGTCTTTTCTGAGGTTTTTATTGAACAGATTAATCAATTTCCTAGTTTATTTGAAGTATTATGTTCTGGGAAAATAATGTTTGCCTAGAACAAAATAAATGGAGGGTCACTTGTATTTGTAAGTAATGGTAGGGATGTATACCATCAATTTTGTGAACTCAATTATAAGAGCTAATACTGTTAAAATGTTTTAAAAATAAAGAATATTCATGATTTAGGTAGAATTGATTCAAAATTTGAAAATATTAAAAAAATCATACCTAGTCTATGTGAAGACAGCACACTGTGGCTGCTGAAAATACCACAAACCTTCTCAGGATAAAAATAGGGAAAAAGTAAGATTCAGCTGAGACAGAGCAAAAAAAATGAACAAGCAATTGGGAAGTTTAATCTAAATTTAAATTTCTCTTAAATCTGTAATTAATTACTTTGGGTTTTATGATGCTTTATGTTCACTTACTATGGAAATATGATTACTTTGGGGTTCTTGGTTTTTTCCTAAGATTTTCTTCCTGTAAACCATGGGCTTCTGTGTGTTGTAGACATCTAGACTGCATAAGCTCTGATGATTTCTATGTGCTAGCTGTCTGGACACAACTGATGATGAGAATTATAATTGAAAATATAATTTTAATCTTGAAGTGAGTTATATGAATATTCTTTTATGATCTATTTTAGATCTTTCTAGAAATAAAAAAGTCAACTGAACACTAGTGTCCCAAAAAAACAAAATAATAAAAAAAAGAACAATGCTAACCATGGTGAGAAGACCTATTAACCTTCTCAATTCTTCCCCTGTTGAGCCAATATCGTGCATGATTAACTACAAAGCTGTTTGTTAGACTTAAAGAGAAAGAGACAGAAAATTACAAAATATTGGGGTAAGGAACAGGAGAAGGATGCTCATTTATTCTTTCTGTACATATAGAGGAGAGGAAACTTTTATTCCATTGCCCAGGTGGAAAAAAATAAAGAAGCATTTCTAGCTGCTATGTGCCTTTTTTCATTTTTTTCCCCAACCCCAGCACACATACCCTACCAGACTATATGATTTTGGCAGAAGAAACTTAGTTTCTTTGTAGCCTGTCTCTTTCTGCACCTGCCTTCCTATGAAAAGGTTGTATATATTTTATCTATTCTTTTGAGGTAGGATGTGGTTGCCCAAGTGAGACGGTAACGAGGTAGATAAATCTATTTCATCTACCTCATGTGTTAGCCAGGTTTCTATCACTGTGACCAAAAATACTTGACAAGAACAACTGAGGGGAGGAAAAGTTTGTTCTGACTTGCAGTTTTAGAATTCAGTCCATGATTTTGGGACTCTATTGTTCTGGACCTAAGGTGAGGAAGAAAGCCTAGCAGAAGGGCAGGGCAGAGGAGGCTGCTTAGTTCATAGTAGCCAGAAAACAGGGAAGGCAGTGGGGCAAAGGGAAGATGAACCCTTTAGGGCAAGACCCTAGTGACCAGTGACCCACATCCTCCAACCACCCCCAACCTGCCTACAGTTACCTCCAAATCAATCCATTTAAACTAGTATAGATCGATTAGCTTATACTTCACATAATTTAATCATCATACTTCTTATTCATACTTCAACACAAGGGTTTGGGGGGGACTACTCATATCGAAACCATAATAGCACCTTTTCCTTTTCCTTACAAAATCAAGCTCTTCAATAAACTTCATTAACAGTAAATATAAATATAATTCTAATCTCCAACTGTACAGTCTATGTCAACATTTCAACCAGTCCAGAACTCAGGTGCAAGAGTGGCGGCATTATTTCTCTTCAGGATGAAATATGGAAGTGTTGTTACCATATTTCAACAAATTGGGCTTACTAGTTTCCCAATATCTTAAAAATATCCCTTTATTTCTATATCAGACACGCTTATTTTGTTTAATTTTGTCAAAATTAATTTTTAATGACAGTAGTCACTGTAAAACATGATGTCTCTTTGCCCAGAAATATTAAAGCTATATATGAATGGTGATGAAGAATAAAAAAAAAATATATGGGTTTGTCATATATGAAAGTCTATGAATAGAAAGAACAAAATATTGGCAGTAGAAATAACTGAATTTTTGTTAAATTATGCAAAATCAATAGTTTCGTTTTCAAAAGGTAACATTTTCCTAAACTTATCTCACCTCAAAATATTTAGCAGTAGGGACATTTTTGGCAAATGAAGGTCTTTAATTTAAATTTAATAACTTCTGTTTTATAAACTCCACCTGATTTCTGTCAAAACAACAAGGATCACATCTGTTAGACACTGTAAGAGATATTTTTAATGCAAAGAAACTAAAATAAATCACACAACATCTGCAATCATTAACTGGGAGGTTTCCCTATTGAATACACGTATAATAATTTTATACTAGTAACAATCTAGTTAATAATTATTTCCTGTTCTCTTTGTTTTTTTTTTTTTTTACTTTTGCCCGTTGATTAAGAAATTCAGTACTTTTTAACTTTTTATGCTATATGGCTTATCGATTATGCAGGATAATTTTGACCTCAGAAAGATGAAAATTCTGTGAAACAAAACTTAAAAAAATATAATACATTATCATCCCTTCTACAAAAACATGGAGACTGAGAGGTCCCTCAAATTGGGAGCTTCTCAAGAGCATCATCAGGGTCAAAGTATTTCCATCTTTCTGCTTAGCCTTTTTCAGGCATTTATTCATCTTCCTAGGCTTACTTCCCCTAATCTGAAGTTAACTATCATCTTTCCAGATGTTATATTAAAATAGAAAAAAAATCCAGATCCTGAAGAAAAACTACCTTTCTTCCCACACATCATTTTTCAAAATTAAGAATATTTTCTGGAGGTCCCCAGTAGACCCCTTCTCATTACTAATTATCCAGAGCTGTATGTCCAGTATTTAAAAAATTAAGGGAAAATGAGTTCTTGGTGACCTTCATTTATTTAACAACCAGTTAGGATAGAACATGGTAAATCATAATAGACAACGGTTATCAATTAGTATGCATGTCCAATGCATGCCTATCTCTGTGGTACAAGAATTACTTTTATTGGCTTAGACTAATGTTATTAAATTATATTCTTAGAACCCGCAGAGTCAGCATCATTTGAGAAGTGGTTCAAACTATAAATTCTCAGGCTATGACTCAGATTAACTAAAAAATATAAAACAAAAACTGAGGAAGGACACCATCTATGTGTATCTTAGTAAGCTCCCTAGGCAATCACAATGTTTATTAAAGTTTGGATATCATCAACTTAGACGAACTTCTTGCCTTTCCTGAAGCATGGATGGATATATATATACACACACAATTATTCTGTTTGCAATATATATATATATATATATATATATATATATATATATATATATATATAGAGAGAGAGAGAGAGAGAGAGAGAGAGAGAGAGACAGAGAGAGAGACAGAGAGAGAGACAGAGAGAGAGAGAGAGAACTTCCTAAAGAAATGAAATGAATAGATATTAGATTAGGCAGGAATATTACAGTACTTCTACCATATTCACCCTCTCATTTTTATTCTTAAAAAATTAAGAAATCTGAAAAAAAAGTTAGTTATCAAATGATACACAAATTAAAATACAAAATGCTTGTTATTTATTTTGATTTAAAAACTTGTAATGAAAATAATTATGAAGAGGCATGGTTCTTTTTCTTATGATGAATATGGTAAACTGAAATATGCTAGAGACATCCCAAACAGAAGTGAGGTATAAATTCTGTAACTCTAGCAATAATTAATGAACACCTACTGTATGGCTGGCCCTTTGTAAATACTGATCATTCTGCATTTCTTCTTAAATAAGCTTCAAATACATTTCCATGTACATGGTGTTGGCAAGGCAGTCTTTTAGGAGGAAGTTTCTTAAGGCTAATATACTTAGATTTGGGAGCTGAGTCTTCCTGTTTGAGAAGATTTTGGGCTCTAATATTGATTCATTATAAGGTAAAATAATGTTAATGCGCCTGTATAAAATGTTTTAATTTTTTGAGCATGTACAAATAACAAGACCCTTCTGTGGTCTCTGTCACCTTATTTGAACTCACAGGAGAGAGTCACATGTGATAATGCTTCTAGGGTAAAAAACATTTTCAGAAGCCCAGATTTGCACTTCATTGACACTTTCCCTACAGAGATAGGAGAATAACAGTTATTTTCTTTAAAAGAGATGTAAGTCAAAGAAAAAAGACAAACTTTAAAGCTTTCAGAACATCAAACAGAATAATCAGATATTTTATAAAATATATATATATATATATATATATATATCTTGATATGTCAGCCAATATGTTTTCAACAGAAGAAAAAAGTTGTAAAAATTTTCAAACAACAATGATTTTCATGCATGCAAACATAAAGGTTGAATTTGGGTTTATGTTAATTCTACTGAAATATTTAAGCAAAGTTTTATCATATTGCTTTTTTCCCCTACCCCTTTGACAAATAGATTTTACACAAAATGTGAGAAATTTGTAAGTCGATGAAACATTATCAGTTCATGAGGTATGAATATGCAGTGAAATTTGCAATGAAAGGATATTAATAACTTGTAATTTTGCAATTATTTATTATGTTTTTTACACCCAGCAGGTAACAGTGCTTTGAACATATTGAGTTTGTCATTTATCATTGAAGTTACAGACTAAAGTAAAAATTTCTGACATTGAATATAAAAGTCATACTTGTTTACACATTTTCCCTTATTAGCCTTATTTGTATGCTCAGTTTGAGAGCCATGTGATTGTGATACAATTAAGTTTTTCTGTTGAATTAATATTTAAGTGTTAAGAGTTCTTCTGAAGAGCTACCAGGCAAGTTTGAATATACAATTATTCTGTTTGCAAAAATATATATAACAGAGTTGTGAACTACACTGGTCTCTACAACCAAACATCAAAATTGTGCTAAGAGGAAACCCTGTTTCTATTTGTAATATCCTCTAAACACATAGAGGACAATTAAGAGATAATTATAACTCCACTTAATCTGAGATGAAGTATTATATTTCATATAATGTTGAATAAGAAACGTATATCTGAGATTAAAGTTGTAAACTGTCATTGATTATCATACATATCTTGATTTTAGAAATGTTAAAAAGTATAAGTGGAATCTAGACTGATAAACTGTGTTTTATGATTTCTTTTCTTGTTGGCATTATTTCCAGAACTGAAAGGTACTTGTATAAATGAAGAGTACCCACCAATTCTAAAAAGTATGCTATGTCTTTGAAAAAATTTTCATCATAACAAATATTAAATTCTAAAATTCAAAATTTTGACGTAGTTTAATATGTTTTTTAGATAATTTTTTAAAAACTAATACTATTAAAATGTTTTGTTAAAAAGTTATAATAAGGTTCAGAGCAGGAAGTACCACAGTAGTTGATCAACAATTGGGAAACTGGGACTATAGCATCGATCTAAATATAAAAGATCTTGATTAATATTTATGTGTGAGTTGCTATCATCCATGGGAAAAATAAACTCCTAAATTACCTATAACAGCTTCAGCTTAGCTTCTATTTCCTCTATAGTGTTTCATCTGCACCTCTCCTACTCACCCTTATGACCACCAGGCTCAGTGCAGAAAAGGCTAATGTCCTCTGGATGACTTACACATATTTCTATGGGTTCACAGATATTCTTTCTATTCCTGCTATGTTCTTCTATGTTTAGTCTGTAACTTCTACATTGCAAACTGTATATAAAATTCCTCCTCCTCCTTTATAGGTTTCAACGGGCTCTTCCCCCATGAAGACCTTCCTAACCTACTGTTTTAATCAATCAAGTTCTCCAGAAAGACAAAACTAATATATATATATATATATATATATATATATATATATACACACACACACACAAACCACACACATATATAAACACGTATGTATGTGTATATACATATACACACACACATATATGTCTGTGTATATATACACACATATATACTTCAAATAAACTGCATTATATAGGTTTGTGTTCTTGTTGGCATTATTTTCAACAAGAACAGTAGTATATATATATATATATATATATATATATATATATATATATACTTCAAAATATATATATACTTCAAAATATATATATACTTCAAAATATATATATACTTCAAAATATATATACTTCAAAACATATATACACACATACATACTTTAAACAAGTATAATATGTTTTATGCAATTCATATATGTATTTAATCTACGTAATATATAGTAATATATATTGTCTCTTGTTATGTAATAAACATATATTCATTGCTTCTATTAAAATTTATTATCCTTCATATAACATAATGCATATATCCACATGTATATAAATAGAGTAAGAGAAAGAGAGAGGAGAAGAGATTTACTAGGGGGGAATTTACTCACTTGATTTGAAAGCTGAAAAGCCCCATGATAGGCTATGTGCAATGTGGAGAACCAAGGAAGCTGATAGAGTAAAAAGGAAAATCCCTTCTTCAATGCAAATCAAAGGCCTCAGATTCAAGGAAGTAGATGCATCTCTCAGTCTGAGATAGAAAAATCAGAGAACCTGGTGAAAGGAGTTTGTCAACATGGGTCCTAGGGTTTAAAATCAAAACAGACTGGAGTTTTGACAGAAGAAAAAAGGCAACCTGTTTCCAAAAGAAAATGAGGAAAAACAAGTATTCGCCCTTCCTCCATTTTTATTTTTTTTGTTTCATTTGGGCCTAAACTGATAGGATCCTGTCCAACCACATTTCTGATGCATCTTCCCCACTCAGCCCAGGGACACATGCCAATGTCCTCTGGAACCCTACTCAGAGATGTACCTGGAGCTGCCCAGTCATTGTAATTGGATGCCAAACCACCTAAATTTTCCTTTCTGTCAATGAGAGATAGGCTCATGCCTAGTGAAGCACTGAGAATAATTATCAAAGTAATCAAGTTTAAAAAATGCTTCACTGAATTTCCTTTACTTCAATCATGTTAATACTCATAAGCAATCATTGTATGTCACTATCAAAAAGCTTTCACTTGTCCGCAACTATTTAAGCACCTGTTTTATTTCTCTCTTTCTCTCCTCCATCCTCTGGGTGTGTGTGTGTGTGTGTGTGTGTGTGTGTGTGTGTCTGTGTGTGTGTGTGAGAGAGAGAGAGAGAGAGAGAGAGAGAGAGAGAGAGAGAGAGAGAGAATATCAGAGGATTCCTTCAGGGACAAGATAATATCATTTATCTCTGTTTCTTCTATAATAATCATTATTCTACCTTCAGAATAAAAGTTTATTGAATTGATGGTTATTATCAAATCAAATGAAATCTGTAGAAACTTTTATATATTTTATTCTTTTAAAAACAAGCCACACTCAAGTTCCTTTATTGAAAACTTCACTTTCCACTGTCATTATTCTGAAATGATAAAAGAAGCTTTTTTTTCTTCTTGTAAACAAACACTTTTGGTCAATTTCATATGAAAAAAAAATGAGAGTTTTGTCAGGTTTCAATTTTTGAAAGAGATATTTTTTGTTCTTAAATTTTCTACCTTTCATTTAGATAGTACATGTGGTATTTTAAGGTAATATTTTCAATACAATTTTTAAAATGTGATAAAAAGCTCTCTGAAATGACCTAACACATATTCTTTCTTTAGGATCTAAATAAGAATAGCTTCCCAAGAGTTCTCTAATTGCACTTGAACCAACTCAGATTTCACTTCTTCCTCCCCTTTTTACTAGCAATACAAAAAAAAAAAAAAAAACACTGGAATCCTGTAGGACCCTCCATCAATGCAAATGCCACCCACTCACACTTGCTGTAGCAACCACATGATTAGCTTGATTTCATTACAGTCACCTCATTTTTTACTTACTTAATTGTTTTCTTCACTATTTTTTCCTCTTGTCCACTTTGTCCTCTGATTCACTTATTTGGAAGTTATGTATTTTTGTCTTCTACTGGTACTAGTATTTCTTTGATAACACTCCTGAAGATATATTTTTGCTAGTATTTAAAAACCAACTACTAACTATTTTTCAACATATACTCTCTTATACTCTTTCTCTTCCATAAAGAATATAAAATGTCGGAAAATACTTTGACTTTCTTGCATCCCTACTAACAAACGAAACTTTGGAAAGAAATTATCTTCTTTCTCTCCCTCAGTGACATTCAGCAAATTTATCTTTGATCATAGCAGTTTCTGTCTTCTGTCTTAGGATTCCCTAAGTAGGACTGATTATGCATTATCAGCCACTTTATCCTCACTCACAACTCACAACTGAATTTTTCCTCCACGTCTTATTGATATCGCCTTTCAGATTCTTTTGTTGATTGCTAAAAGTTCAGGAAGAATATTGAGTTCTTTTATTTTTTTGTTAGTACTAAGAACCATATGTCCTCATGCATGCCAGACAAGTGCTCTACCACTGAGCCAAATCTGCAGTCCTTGGTTTCTTATTAAATGTGAAGACAATATAAGTTGGTTTACATATTCCCCATTATTTCAAGGACAAATGAAAATTATCTTAACTACTTAGAAGATTATTGGGGTAGAATCCAATTCACTTGAATTAGTATTGTAATATTTGGGGTCACCTCTAAAAACATATTCTTTTCCTTTGTAAATAATGCCAGCATTCTTTGTGATAGAATACATGATTTATTTTTTAATCTTAAAATTCATGAATTTGGGCAGAATATGCCTAGGTATGTTTTCCAACAATCCTGTCTGGCATGTAGTGAACAATTTTAATTTACAGACTCAAGTTTTCTTCAAACTAGGGAAATTTTCTTCTCTATTTGTTTAATTACTGTCTCTCCTCCACCTGTTCCTTATTTTTCTTTCTGAAACCTCTATCATTCATATATCATACTTTTATCTGTTCCCCATGTCTCTTTTCTTCCACTTCATAATCTTCATCTCTTAACATTCTGGTTTTGTGATTTGAGATAGTCTTCATTTGATCTCCCAGTCCACTAATTCACATGTCAAATAATAATCTTTCTCTTTTACTTATTCTTAGAATTTTTCTTAAAATGACCATTATTTTACTTTTAGTAACTCATTTTGTTTCTTATGTTGACTTCCTAGTGATTATAAGTTGATAGATAATGCATACACATAAATAAAAGAATGGATATAAATACATTAATTTAAAGATATTATATATGTGCACATTATGTGTATCTCCATAGCATATGTGTATGTGTGTGTGTGTGTGTCTGTGAGTGTGTGTATACTTTAAAATATTTATTTAATGTTTGCTTTGTATTTTATTTTTTGTTTCCATTAAATTTAAGAAAGTATTTAGTAACTGTTACTGAGATTATTGACATATTTTTTTTTGCTACATATTATGCTGTTTTAATTATTACTGTTGTAATCCTACTTATGGATACATATGCATGTTCCAGAAGTCTGTCTGTCTTCATGTATGTGTACACAAATACAATTTATATACATGTGTAAACACATATGTTAATACCTAAGGACTGGGTGAGATTATGGACTATTAATTTTCTTGGTTTTATTGTCTGTGAATAATTTATATAATAAATTCTTATTGCTCTTACATTAGAAAAGTTATATTTAAAAGTTAGTTTAGCTGTGACTCAGGGATAGAGTGTTTCCCTAGCATGAAGAAGGCCCTGAGTTTAATCCTCAACACTGAGAAAAACATAAAATTAAGGTGAAGATGATTAATAAAAGGACTTAATTTAAAAGCTTAAAGAAAACAACTTTGTTGTGCAAATTTATATTATTCTGTTTACTTGTTTCTCATCTCACTTTAACCATCCATTTTTTTCTCTTCTTTTATCATTTCTCTCTACCATTTTATGTATTTCATAGTATCTGTAGAATGGATCTATTTTCCAGGGGAGAAATTGTTTATTCATTTATATAGCTCTCACAAAATTAAAACATTTCTTTAAAAACACATGACCAAATACTGATAAATTAAGAGATAAAAGCAATTCATTTGCATTCTGATGCTAATATTCTGTTCATTTTCAATGAAAAACCTTGACTCTCAACATAGGTGAAATTCAAAGCTTAGACATCTAAAAGAATGGACTAGACAAATGTATATTCATATAGTCATTCATATTTTGCTTTCCTCATTCATGCTTTAATTCGTCTCATATATAAACAAAATAGTTTCCAGATCCTCAGCTTGGAGCCAAACAACCTTTCCTGATGTTTTAAAATCATAAATGCCCCAAACCGTTCTTTTTCTTCTCTATACCTCACTAGTTTTGTCACTAATGATACCTATGTCCATTTCTCTCATTCAGTCCATATTCTAGCAGGTTATCTCCCAAGTCTGTTGACAAAAGGACATTCTCCCATCTATTGCCATGCAAGTATAATGGCCTTGTTACCAAAGAACAAGATGTCTCAACCTGCTCCATACCATGCTCCACATTTATTAGGTTAGAAAAGAAAATCAAACTCACTGTTTATTCATTTTCCCTTTCAAGGATCCTATAAGAAGGCTGATGCTTATAGGTAATATTAACTCTTATGAACTCAGCAGAAAAGTTCTGAAGAAAATCCTTTAGCCTCAGAGTTAGAATTTAATACAGAGTGAAAAGTAGCCTAAATTCTAATGTTAATTTTGAGTAGCAGTTATGTCCCTATGTGCAGACAGACTGAACAAATAACACAAGGACTGTCATGGCTTCAAGCACTCTAACACTGATTGCAACTGATGAGAAGCAAATGCTGCCATCAGATTATGGGTGAGCAAATCATACAGATAACTGTCTCTTAATATTCAAAAATGTTTCACCATTTGCAAAAAATTGCTTTGTATCCCAGTTTATACATTTCCTGATTAGGAAACAATCAATGGACAAAATGTTACCATAAGTCTACTGGAACATCAGTAACCCCATTGCATTAGTACTTTCCCTAATTTCTTAAAACTGAAGACAGGAAAGGTTTTCATGTTACTATGAGGAAACAGATAGAAACAATTTCTAATAAAGCTATTCTCTATGGGTACTCACAGTTGCATTAGCTATTCTAGAATCAATAGTCCAAAGAGAAATTATGTGTCAAATCCCCCAGAGATTTCTAATTTGTACTGGGTGTATTAAAAGATAATGAAATAAAAAAGTCTCATGAACAGAAATACAAAATAATTCTATGAGAAAGACTAATTTTTTTAGAGAGAGAGTGAGAGAGGAGAGAGAGAAACAGAGAGAGAGAGAGAAAGAGAGAGACAGAGAGAGAGAGAGAGAGAGAGAGAGAGAGAGAGAGAGAGAGAGAATTTTTTAATATTTATGTTTTAGTTCTCAGTGGACACAACATCTTTGTTTGTATGTGGTGCTGAGAATCGAACCCGGGCCGCACGCATGCCAGGCGAGCATGCCACCACTTGAGCCACATCGCCAGCCCGAGAAAGACTAAATTTTAATATAAAATAACCACTATGTAGTTAACTTGAGTCAAATTCTTAAAAATCTACTATAATTCTATTCTCTGTGATACTGGCACTGACTTGTAATTATGTCTCACTAAGGAATAAGTGAAATTCTTACCCAGACTAAAGGAATTTTCTATAATGGCTCAGTTTGGATTATTTCTTTGATTAGCTCACTATCCCATATTCCAATAGATGGGTTCTCTGTTGTAATGGGAGGCATATTACACTGGTGAATTACACTGATTAAAAATAATTTCCAGACTCTGGGTGCAACAGTTGCTCAGAATTCAGATTCTAAATTCTGTCATCATTCCAGTTATCATCAAGTTTCTTGCTTCAGGATGGCTCTCTTCATTGTCTCCTGTGTTTCTCAACTGTGTCTCTAAGGGCCAGTACTTAATTACTTTTAGGTTCCTCTTATTCCTACAGAAGAAGGAAAGTGCTACAGCCCCTTGTTTTGTGATTCAGACTGGAAAGTTTTCCAAACTGATGTTTTGAAATTTTTGATATGAATGCAACTCTATGAAGTTATCTCATTTTTTACTTTAAAATTTACTTATTTTGCATTTTATATCTATAACTGCACATCTAGGTTAAAATTCCTTGGTTTGCAACTAGCAGGAACTCACTCAGTTTGGCTTTAATAAAAATAGGAAATGCACAGTAAAACTAAATCTAACTCATGGACCACAGGGGTAAGCAGTGAGGTCTTCCTTCAGTAAGAAAAGAACTATAAAGTCCTTGGGAATTAATGTAGCTCCTCTGTTTTCCCTGCAGGTGTACTCATTTATTTAATTCTCTTCATGTTCTCCCTCCTCCCTCACTCTGTTGGGCCACAGAATCTTTCAAATCTGATACATTTTGAGTATCTTAAAATCCACTCTCTGCCAGAAGCCTTCCCTTGCTTCACTTTTATATGGGAAACATGTATGCCCAACTGCATGGTAGCTTCCAAGTTTCAGTTCAGAAAAGAACCTGAATTAAGTAGTATCTCTGCATCTCAATTCAAAATTCCTGCTCTATCCAGGTGTCCAAAACAATCGTAGATAGCTAAGTCCAGGAAAATGAAATCACCCACAACAATCACAGCTGCTGGGACTCCTACAGGGACCTTGGCAGACAATCTGAAAAGTCCTTATTACACTATCTAAAAACAAACAGAAAAAAAGCATGAACATTTTTGTAATGTATTTGAAATAAATACACTTCTAAAATGTGAAGGAAAGAAAAGGAAATCATTTCTTCTATTGCTGTAGTCAAAGAGTGTATTGATGCAACTCAGTTTGTAGGCATTGAATTTGTACAAGGATAGGTTGATACTCTCTTCAGAAAAAAAAATAAAAGTAAGCAGTCTGTTGAAATACAGGGCAGCTGTGTGAGACTGGGAATCTTGTGCTTCCCATTGAGAAATAAAGTCAGAAGTATCTCAGGGAAGGTGAACAATCATTTTTTCTTTTTAAAGAGACTTGGATTCTAGATAGGATGTGGCAAGACATAAACATTTGATATATCAAGAGAAGCATATTAGTCAGAGTCAACTGTTAGGTATTGTGATAGGAATTATTAGGGCTATACGAAAACAATTATTGATGTAGATTGTAATAGTTGCCATTTTATGTTGTTGAACAGTAGATCTTATCTGAGTATTTAAGTACAGTACTGACAATGTAGGAAAGGAAAATAGAGGAACAAAATAAGAATGGGCATAAGAATTGTTTGGAAAATGATGAAAGACAAATAAATCACTGTAAGAGAAAATGTTGATAGGGCAAGACTTAAGTCAGATATAATATACTGATTGCACAAACAGATGTTTTATTTGATTGCTCAGCAATCAGAAAGAAATCGTTTTTCTTATCAGATTAATGTGACAACTGGTTGTTGACTTTAAAATGTCCCAACCTCATAAATAAAGGATTCCCAGTATTAGTTCAATTACTTACAATATAAGTCTGGGAATAGATAAATGTTTCCATAATTTTCAGAATGGTTAATTGATACATTACAGATACTAGAATAGATTTTTGTTTTTATTATAATCCACAAAAAATTACAGACAATTAATTTTTTAGATAGAGTTGGTAAGCACTTAAAAAATGTGATTTCTACAGAATAAGTCAACTAACTCTCATATGCTAAATGAGAAGATAAGGAAACTAACGTAAGGTAATGCATCCTGATCGCAGCAAAAACTTGATAGTGTCATTATATCATTTAGGTAAGTGTATCAATCTTAGTTATAAACCACAAAGTCTAATTATGGCTGCATATTTACGAAAAGAAAAGGAAATTAAAATCTGCCCTAAAAAAAAAAGAGCTGCAAAGTTGGTCATGCATTTTAATTATTAGGAGAATGGAAAATCAGGCTTGATGTTCAGGTGGCAGTCAACTTTCCTAAAGCCAAAGGGTCATGTCACCAGTGGTTGCAGAACCTGGGGTGCATCACAGAGCTGTCCCAGCATTTTAGTTAGCAAATGCAATATCATCCAATGAGTGAAAATGTGAGCTTTGAAATAAGACAGTCCAAGATTTCAAGAATCCAGCCTCCTTCACAGTTATGTAAACTTGGTCAAAGTTTGCTTCCCTTTTCTGTCTCACATGAATAAAATAAACCAAATAAGAACGTTGTTGTGTAAATGAATCAAATTGCTTAACATAGTACCTATTCACAATACATGGAGTAGTAAAATAGTTGTTGATTACTCAAGTTTGACCAGCAAAATGGTGTGGCAGAGGAACAGTGATCTCAGCACTAGCACATATTTTTGATTCATTGAAAAGGAAGAGTCATTCCATTATTCATTGCACAGTTTAGCAACATATGTAGCACTGTATTCAGTTCTGCTTGTTATGTTTTAGGAAGAATTTTGAAATCAGGCTATTTAATGTTTAATATTTGGGTGTATGACATATACAAATAGACTAAAACTTAATCTATATAGTTCCAAATGTAGACACAGAAGACACTGATTTAGAATTATAGAAATATGATTTTACATTAATATAAGAAACTACTCCCTAATGGTTATGGAAATAGGGTGTCCTTTCATCTCCAGAAAGGAATAAATTATCTTTCTTTGAAGTAATGATAACTACAGACATCTTCAAGGAAACATTAAATGAGTATTTTAGTAATATTAGGAAAGTTCCTATGTTTTTAAGGGATTTTAAAAGCCCTTATAATCCTTTCCCATGATGCATGAGTTGGTGTCAGAATGTTTGCCCTCAGTGAGAAATATATTGTACAAGTCAACTTTGAAAAAATGCTACACATAGCAAATAAAACCAACAGTGAATTTTTCAATTGCCCTATGAAAACAGAAAATAATGTCTGAAATTGAATGAAAATAATTGAGATTTAAGTTAAGAGCAATTTATAAAAGATAATATTCAAACAAAATTTGCTGGTCTCAAATAGTAGTATAATGATAAACATTAGTGAGAAAAAAATGAACTTATAAAAACTATTTTTTTTCTGGCTGTGGTTCAAGTGTCCTTCAAGAGTCCATTGTGATTAGAAACTTGGTCCTCGGGGTAGTGATACCGGGAAGTGTCATTGAAACCTGTAAAGAGCAAAACCAATTGGAAGGTTCTTAAGTCACTGGGAGCTTGAGGTCCTTCTCCTACAACTCACTAGTAGTTCCCTCAGAGGATTATTACAACAGCTGCATTTAACATCAGACAGCTCTTTTGGCTTCCTGGCTTAAGAAACAAAATTGCTCCTGCCCACGTCTCCACCATTGCTAGCCATACCATACATAAGTTGATGTGGCCAAGGGACCCTCCCTAAGTCTTAGCTCTACCACTTGGAGTTTAGACTTTCAAATCTGTGAACTAAATAAACTATTTTCTTCAAAATTAGCTTATGTCAGACATTTTGTTATAGCAAGGAAAAGATGACTAATACAGTGACCTCCTAAAATAAGACAGATTCTCTCAGGTGAAAAATAATTCTAATTCAAATAAGAGCTAAGAAGAGTGTTTCCTAATTACTATATGCATTCTATTCATTTTTAAACAAATTTTTTCATGTGCAGAAATCACACATGAAATTGTTTGATGCATAGACGGAGGCTTGTTTTCTTCTAAATTTCACTTTGAAGGAATGTATTTAAATCTAAGAATATTTGGCTAAAATATAGAAATGAATGCACAAGTTTTATTTACCAATTAATTCACCCAAAGGAATTTATATCTATAAAAACAATACAAAAATTATGAAATCCAATGAACAACAAAATAATGCACTAAAAAAGAAAAAGAAAAATGGAAATTTGGGGTCTCAAATTCTCTACTGAAAAACATTTGACCTGGAAAAATTTACATTTTTCTCCAACATTTTGTCTTTGAAACTAAATAAAATATCTTCTAATCACATTATATTTCTATAATGCTGTTGGAATACTGTGAATCACTATGCAAGAATGAAAGTATTATAATTATGTTATTATAATTGCAGAAACAAAGCCTCGCGGTACATATGGGTTTAGTGGAGGAATATTCATAAACTGTTTCTATTTTAAGAAAGTAAATACTCATAATTTCAGACATACCCAAAAAGTTTACATTAAAAAACATCAGGCTGCTCTCCTCAGAGGGACATCCTTGTTGGTATGCCTCCTGTTACGACAATAAATCTCTTGTGTGGGAGAAAAAAAAATAACAAACTTTACAAAGTTAAATTCATAACCAAGTATGAACTTAATGGATGTTATTTTGTTAAGATTACAAAAAAATATGAAAAAAATTAGTATAATATGGCCTTCAGATGTTGTTACATGACTCTCATTTATTTACCTGTTCTGATCAATACCCATGTATGGAAAAAAATAAATAAAAGAGAAGAATAGTCTCAATCCTATGATGAATTCTTAATACACATTAATTCCAGCTACTGAACAAGCTTAGAGAATAATGTCATTGTTCTCATTGTGGAAAATAGGAAACATTCACAGTAACTGTGACTTGCCAATAACAACACAGTTGGTAAGAAAAGAAAATGAGTTTATTGTTCTCATTGTGGAAAAGAGGAAACATTCACAGTAACTGTGACTTGCCAATAACAACACAGTTGGTAAGAAAAGAAAATGAGTTTATTTCAGGCCTAATCTACTTTGGAATCCAGGATTTTATTCCTTCATTTTTTTCTCCAAAAATACTAAGGTATCTCTACATCAATCAAATGACACCTATTTTCATAACTGCAAAAAACTGATGGGAGCAAGATAATTTGCTTTTCTGCTTTCTTATACTTCTTGTCTTCCTGTTCCTGAAGATATCCTAGAGCATATCTCATTCTGGGAAAAATTTTCTGTTTTCCACTCTTCTTGTAATTGTACATAAGAATTTTTATAATGTAAAACTAATTCTTATTCTAGAATATCTTCAGGACAAAATGTTGAGACACTAAATGTTTTAGGACCAGAAATGAGGCATTAACTACACAACTAAAAATTTTTGTGAGTATATCTTTGATGGTATAGGTAAAATACATTTGAAGAGTAAAAAGAAAAATATCACTACAGTTCACAACCAGGGGAATAAGGACAAACATAAAGAAACTATAGAAACATTGCCTGAGAGAAAGGACAATCTTGGGAGGTAGGTGAATAGAAGTGAAGAAATCAAAATATAGAGAGGCATATGGTGGGTGAGTGCCAATAAAAATTTGTTTTGACACCATCAATGGTACTACTGATTGCCAAATCTCTAAACATAATTGTTTTGATACATATTGTATTATAATCTCCAATCACATATAGAGTTATTTTCTGATCTGAAAATTGGTCATTATTCCTGTCAAATAAAAATTCAAAATTTTTAATTTTTATTTATATTTATTTATTTGTGATGCTGGGGATTAAACTCAAGGCCTTGTGTATGCAAGGTAAGCACTCTATCAACTGAGTTATGTAAGATAGCCTGTACAACCAATGGTGCTGGGAAAACTGGAAATCCATATGCAACAAAATGAAATTAAACCCAATCTCTCACCATGAACAAAACTCAACTCAAAGTGGATTAAGGACGTAGAAATTGAACCAGAAATGCCGCAGTCTGGCTGGGCACAATTCATGAGCCACTTATCAACCAGAAACAAACTTTATTTTATGAACACACACGCCGCACCACACGAGTTCTTCAGGAATTCCCTCAAAGCCCAACTGCCACCACCACCGGCTTCCCACAAGCCTCTCAACCCCCCCACTTCTCTTGCTCTTGAAGCCGATTAGCTGGGTCTCATGGGTGGAGCCAAAGGAGTCCCACAATGAACAGCTCCGTGGTCTGAAAGGGTAGGGAAACAGCCCAATGAGCATCACTGCAGAGGAGTCAATCAGCTGGCAGCTGGAAGTTTGCTGGGGCCATGGTGAGCCAATCAGCTGGAAGTTTGCTGGGGCACCTTTGGCTGTGGCTCTCAACGTCTTCCCCTCTCTGTTTAAACAACAAGCATGTGGCTTAGGGACCGTGACTGCCTTAGGTTGTCCAATACTGCATATGGTTCTTATCCGTCATCGGATGAGCTGACCTCAAGGCGTCAGCCTCCTGTTTTAGGTTAGTACAATTGCAATTGGATCTTACCCATCATTGACTACTGGTCCAGCATACAGCCACACCTGTGGATAGGCCTTTGTACCAGCAGGAGCAGAGACTCTGCATCTAATAGAAGAAAAAGTAGGCTCTAATATTCATCATATTGGATTAGGCCCCAGCTTCCTTAATAGAACTCCTATAACACAAGAATTAGAACTGAGAATCAATAAATGAGATGGATTCAAACTAAAAGGTTTCTTTCAGCAAAAGAAACAATCTATGAGATGAATAGAGAGCCCACATCTTGAAAGAAATTTTTTTTACCTCTCACATATCAGATAAAGCACTAATATCTAGGGTATATAAAGAACTTAAAAATCTAAACACAAAAAAACCAAATAACCCATTCAACAAATGGGCCAAGGACCTGAAGAGATACTTCTCAGAAGAGGACATACAATCAATCAACAAATATATTAAAAAATGTTCATCATCTCTAGCAATTAGAGAAATGCAAATCAAAACTACTCTAAGATATCATCTCACTCCAGTCAGAATGGCAGCTAGGATGTTGGCTAGGATGTTGGGGAATAGGCACACTTATACATTGCTGGTGGAACTGAAAATTGATGCAGCCTATATGGAAAGCAGTATGAAGATTTCTTGGAAAACTTGGAATGGACCTATTTGACCCAGCTACCCCTGTCCTTGGTCTATACCCAAAGGACTTAAAAACAGCATACTACAGGGACACAGCCACATCAATGTTAATAGCAGCACAATTCACAATAGCTAAACTATTGTGGATCCAATCTAGATGCCCTTCAGTAGATGAATGGATAAAAAAAATGTGGCCTATGTACACAATGGAATATTACTTAGCATTAAAAGAGAATAAAATCATGGTATTTGAAGGTAAATAGATTGCATTGAAGAAGATAGTGCTAAGTGAAATTAATCACTCCCCCCAAAATAAATGCCCAATCTTTTATCTGATATAAGGAAGCTGACTTGTAGTGGGGTAGGGAGGGGGAGCATGGGAAGAATAGATGAACTCTAGATAGGGCAGAGGGGTGGGAGGGGAAAGCAGGGAGCAGGGGCTTAGCAAGGATGGTGGAATGTGATGAACATATTATCAAAAGTATATGTATGAAGATATGAACTAGTGTGAACATACTTTATACACAACCAGAGATGTGAAAAAAATTGTACTCCATATATGTAATAAGATTGTAATGTATTCTGCTGTCATTTATTTTAAATAAATGAATAAAAATTTTTAAAAACTCAATTATTTTACACATGAGCTCTCTATCCATACCTAAATTTAATGTCCATAATTTGATTATAGAATCAATATAATTTTTAAATGATTGGTAAGTGCTTCTGTTTTAAAAGTAAAAATAGTTACTTATACGACATTCATAAGTTGGGAAACTTACATTGTTTGAAAATGGAATTCTCTTTTCTATAATAAGCAAATATCGCTCAAACCAAGGTAAGTCAGTTTTCTTTCAGTCATCACATAAATTAGGAAGTCAACAAGACACATCTTTCTTTTCTATATTTGGTGTCATCAAGATGCTCCAATTGACTGAATACATTATGTTAGCACCAAATCTTGTTGGCAAGAACTTTATTTGACAGCCTCCGCATTCCTCACCCTACCATCTGTTTTCCTTGGTCCTTAGTCATGAGAAAAAGAACTGATTTTTTGCAACACCCATATCAAGCTAACCTAATGCCAGATTTCAATTGACTTCAGAGAATACTAAGCCTTTGGATTCCTACCCAGGGTGTGCAAAGAAAGATGTGAAAATTATTCAGAGAGAACTATGTAAATGAAGCAGAGTCACCATTGGGAGCAGATGCAGATGCGCTCCTACACTCCATATATAAGCGAGTAAGATAAGGCCAAAAATTCTCATGATTTGAAAAACATTGCAAAATAAGTTACTTTTAGGAGCAGATTGAAAGTACAAACTGACTCTCAATGGTGTACTCTAGTAGCTATGTTTTCACATATCATCCCCTTCCTTTGACAGCAGATGCAAAATGCAAATCAAATTTGCCCTTGTAAATATATCAATAATTAAATTTGTTACTGGCTTATTTATCCATGACTTAAATACAACCAATGCACTGGCTATCATTTCCACCTAATAGCTAACTCCCTTCTCTTAACTTTTTCCAATATCTTCATTCTCTAAACATGTCATTAATTTGCATATGTTCAACGTTCATTAGCACAGACCATACAACATGAATAATAATTTCTCATATAGGATGTGTAATTAACTCAGGTTCTTTCAGTCACCAGCAAGTTAATTAAGACCTTCTATATCCTCTTGCTGTGCTTTGATTAAGATGTAATTTTGCCTCTTGGGCAGCTTCCACCCCCTTGATTTTGGAATTTATGTTTGGAATATATATATACATACATATAAATATATATCAAATGAAATGAAAACTCTTCAAAGATTGCACTTTCTGTAGATTAAATATGATTTTAATAGTTTGTTTACAAACTAAGACACAATCTCTATGTTACTGCTGATCTCATGTATGTCTATTTCTGAAAATACCTGGTCTCTGAATGTACACATGTATGCACTCTTTCTTACTCGTCATGTTTTTTTGTTCATATAGGGGTACTTTAGGATAGTGAACAATTTTATTATTCTTTATTTCTCTCCTTGAGCTAGTCCAATACTTGGCACATATAAAAAACTCTAGAAGCATATTTTCTTGAATATGAAGGAGAGACATTAACTCATTAAGCATCTAAAAAGCTGTCCTATCACTTGCAGTTTATATTATTAAATTAGTTGTGTGATTCTGTCATATTCTGTGTGCATTACATTATCCTACATGCTAATAGAATTCTCTTTGTTGTTTTTCCTCTTGAGTAGAAGCATTTGATCAAAAGATCTACAATTACACAAAAATATTTATCATCCTGACAAAAGAAAATTACTATTCCATTCAGACAGCAACCTTTGCAGCTGAGAGTTTCAATAGAGTTTTGAAAAAACAGCTCACTTCAGTTCCAGTCAAGGCATCTGTGGATTTATTGGAAATACTTTCAAAATGGCTCCATTCATATATTGGATAGTGATAATTGTTGTACAAAGCATTTATGATTTTCTGCAGTCTCAACTACTTCAGATAACTTAGCAATCATCCAGTGTTACTTCATATGAATGATTGCAGCTTTTTTTCAGGCATTCAAGGCAAGCCTCATTGATTCTCTTCATGATTTATTAAGCTAGAGCTCTTTTGTGGTTAAGTGACAGAATTCAGATATGACTGTAATATCTTTTGTAATGGTTTTTAAAAAGCTTGATGGAAGAATGTGAAGTTTGTATATCACCTAAATGAAGTGTCTACTTAGTCAAACACATGTGACCTGTTTCCGAACAATTTCAGAATGACTCATAGCTGATGCTTGCACCAGAGATAGAATTATTTCACATTAGTATAATGAAAAAAATATGCAAAGAGAGTTTCCATATTTTGTATATTATTTTAACTAGGACTTGGTTGGAAATACAATATCCCAGTCATAATGACCATGACCTGGAAATCAGAAAGGTTAAGACTGTAAAAAAATAACTAAGATAAGCATGTATCCACAGAGGAATAACATTTAGGAATTCACTGGGCGATTGTTTGCAGAGGGGTCTGAAAACCAGTAGTGTTGCTCTTCCATTAAGAACAGTAACAAGAAAAGAACTATGAGGATATATAACAGAAGAATAAAATAATTTTTACAGTAGATCTTAATTAATAGCTTATGCAGTTAATGAATAACCCAACTGTATACTGACACACAAGATCATTAGAAATGTAGTCTAAATCAAGAATGGTCCTCAGTGTAGTCAATGAAAAGCCTTGTTACTGGACCTGCTGTGTAAAAAGTCTCAGAAGCAATGGATGACTTGATGATGAAATAATTAATAGCCCTGAGATTGTTTTAACCTACTCCAAAGTTTCAGATTTTGTGGATATGCTAAATTTACAGGAGGAACTGGCTTTATGAGAGGGGATAGAGGTCCAAAACAAGACCACCTGCTGTATCCTTGCCTCTTTGAATTTACAGACTCTTCTCTCCCTAATCCCAGCAACATTATAAAAGTGCTACGACATTTAAACAGGGGAGATAGTAATGATAAGAATTTCATGGCTATAAGGCATTGTTTTTGTGAATGTATGCAAAAGGAGAACCTGTAGTTTGCTGATATGTTTTGCTTTTTGTTAAAAAAAAGTGCAAAAAAAGGTCATAAATTTTCTATTTTGCCTATCAAAGCAGAAAGTGGAATAGAAAAAAGATTTATCCTGAAGTGAAATAATGATGGAGGAACTGACATCACCACTGTCTTTATCAGGTTATTCAACTTATTGCCTGGAGAAAGAATGAAAAAAAGAGAGGGGTAGGGAGAGGGAGGAAGACAGAGAGAAAGGAGGGGAGGAAATGAAAGAGAAAGGAAGAGGAAGAGGAAGGAAGGAAGGTTTTATTTTACTTGACCACCATGTCATTGTGTATCACACATTTCCTGAGAGATTTTCTTCTAAAATGTTATTTTCTTTGGAATAGAGAAGCAACAAGAAAGAGGAAGCAGAGAACAATTATTTGAAAAGGAAAATTAATAACCATATCAGTGAAATTGTCCCTCTTTTTCTTCTTTGCTTTCCCCTACCCCCCAAAAAAAATCGCACCTAAAAAACAAATCTACAGCTGCACATTGTTTTTTCCTATTGAGGTGGGAAAGAATCAGTGTGTGGCTTATACACATAATTTGGAAATAGAATTTATGAATGAGATCACTGTCTCCATACAAAGTTTAATGAAAGTAAGAGCCTGTTGTGAGGAGCATATTACTTAATGCACAATAGGTATAGGGAAGCTAAATAATATATTAAAACTAGTCATTTCAAAAATACTTTGATTTGGATAATCAGTTTTTATATGTGTGTGGAAACTCTGAATTTTTCACAACTCGAAACATACAACTTACAAATAAAACTGTACTGACCATGCAATTTAGCTTCTATAAGAAAATCCATGTAGAATGAGCAGAAGCAAAACTGAAAATGGGGTACTTCTGAAGTTTCAAGGGAATCCTGACATTTTTGAGTTTATAAACTTTTGATAAGCTGATTAATCTGCTTGCCCTTCTTGCCAGCTGCCATGAATTTTCTCTCCTCTCTGCAATCACAAAAATGCAAATATGGCAGCTTCATTTGGATACAGAAAGATGATTCTAGGTCATTAAATAATTTATGTTGTTTGGGCAGATTCGCACCCTTCTGAACTCTGTGGGAAGGAGTTCAATTCCTTGCTTAGATTTTTGACTTCAGTGCATGACCCTTCAGCCAGAATCTTAAATTGCTTGAACCTATTTCATCATCAGTAAAAGCAGAAGCAACAAAACCTATTTTACTATTCTTCTAGATGTTCCACAAATAACAAAAGAAAACACATTACATAGCTTGGATAGATTAAAATTTCATAAGTGTACAAGTTATTGGGATTTATCATGGCATTTCAAATCACTTATTCTCTAACTCCGAGGTCATTCAAGTCTATTTCTAAGATATCATTATGAGAATATTCTGGGATAAAAATTAGTCACCTAGAAAATGATAGTAATTAGACATTACAAAAGAATTTTACTCATTGAATTAACATTTCTGAGCACCTACTATTAGGTACCCACAACATGTTAATCACTATGTATAATTGTGAATAAAATAAATGCAATTATTACCCTGATGGAAGTTGCATTTAATGGTGAAGATATACATATGTATGATTTTTTTAAAAAATATTCCTTTCCTAGTTAATATTAGGAAGCAAATGCTTTGTAAGATCATCAATGAGAATAACTCAACTCCATTAGGCCAACACCTTTTTCTTCCTTGGATATAAGGGGTTTAGAAACTGAGATTTATGATTCAGCTGTCATCCACCATAAGAGAGACTACATTTTCAATTAGGCCTATGAATGATTCACAATAGATGAGGAAATTTGGAGTCATTCAATTTTTTTTTTTTGCAGGGCAGGGGTAAGATCTTGGACTCTCCATATGTATTGAAGTACAAGAATGGAAGATCAAAATGTGTGTGTGTGTGTGTGTGTGTGCATGTGTGTTTGTGTGTGTGTATGTGTGTTCAATAATTTATTCTTTTTTTCTCAGAATCTAGATACAAATGAACAAAATTTCTCAGCTATTATGCTTTTATAGTCTACCAAAAGATGGATTGAATGAGGAAAAATAAGACATTGAGGCTGATTTACAACTCATCAAAATCAACCCAATAGCAGAGGTTCATCAAAATCAACTGAGTAATGGTCCTGTCCACTTAGTGAAATTCAACATAATGCTGACAGTGTACATTTTGAACTTAATAATTATCACTGAGAATTGGGTGGCTAAGAGAATTGATGCTATATTTGCCTTAATTAAACCTCTATTCAACAGAAGTTAAAAGACAGGATGCTGTATCCATAAGCAGTTCTGAACAACGAAGAGCATGCAGGATAATTGTTTTCTAGCAGTGATTTTCCAATTTTTCTTTCTTGGTAAGTACATAGATGTTTGGAAGGGTCATGATTCCAGTTCATGTTTTGCTTCAATATTCTTAATCTCTCAATGAAGGACATTTGAAGAAGCCCCTTTACATATTAAAAACACAAACAAATTCAGATATATTTTATACTATGTGAAAAATGTGTCGAACAATTTTGAGACAAAAGGTGATGTAAGTGGCAAAATGCACAATTATTAAGCAGGTACCATGAGGCAGACTTTATAAGTATAGTCCAGCTGCATCACTTCATAGGTGATGAATAAACCATGGGCATGCCTTGGTTTCTTGTCAACAGAATTAGGAGAGTCACAGCACCTGCCTCAAAATTTGTTATGAAGATTGACATTTAAAACTTTCTCAGGACAATGCCTGCATCAAATTTAGTGTATATAAATGATTCTAAAATAAGTAATACACTAAGCAAAATAATTCTCTTAGGTGACTCATAATTACATTCTAAAGCCAAATGAAAACAAATCAAAACAAAAAAAAGCTTTAAAAATATTTTTATCAACAATAGTGTCATTAGATAAATAAATGACCTTTCCCAAAGTGACCACTTAGAAGAAAACATTAATTTGAATGTATAAGTAAATAGAGACATGTTTCTTAAAAGCTATTTCATTTCTTTCTAATCCTATCTTATAGGATGGCCTAGATCTGTCTACTAATCATATCAAAGATTTTATTTCCCTTGTTCAAATTCCTCTGGAACAGAAAGGGAGCTTTGAAATTAGAAAAGTGATATCTAGTACAATAGACACAATAAGAAATTCTTTTTCAAACTAATAAAATGTCATTAACTTTATAGCTGACATCCAAAATGAAAATAATAAAGTATAGCTATTAGGAGCAGAGATAGAATTTGTCACAAATAATTATAAATTAGACAGATTCGAATTACTATGTTATCATTTGTGTGGTTAGCATTCTTCATAAAGCTTTCTTTTTAAAACTATGCTGTATATTTCAATTTACATGAACTAAAAATACTAGACTATTGGGTCATTCACAAAGAATCAAAATTTTGGAGACTCATCTCTAAAATTTTATTTATGGGTAAGTAGCTAGTTTAAAAATATTTTGCATTTTAATTTCTTAGAGACTATATCTTCCCAAGGCCAGAGAAGCAACGGAGAAGATGAAAATTTATTAAAATTTTGGGGAGAGGAGCAAATTTTTATTCATCTTGTATATTATATAAGCCTATGTAAGTATTCAATCACCTTTGTTTTCCTTTACTTTTATCACATATTATTTTAAAACAAATTTAATACAATAATTTTTTTTTACATGTTAGCCTGCGGTGTTATCATTTTCAGAGCCATACATAACTGATGAAATTTAAAATGTAGAAGTAACATCTGCACTTTTTCACAAACAATTTCAACACATGAAGACTACACCAAAGGAAGAAATTAGGATGATGGGAACTGTAAGTGGATTTCAGTGATTGTTAACTTGCTAGATGAACCACCCTTACCCTATATATAAAAACTTCCTGATTGTAAGTCACTCTCTCCCCTCACTCACTTTGGTCCAGTGCATTCTGGCTTCATTGCTATTTCTGATTTCAGCAAAACACATACTGTATTAGTTCAAGAGTGTCCACAAGATGTGCACAGAGAGTAAAGGGTTGGGATAGAGAGAAAGAAAAAATATTTGAAGGAATAAGTTTACATGATTGTGAAAATACAAATTTAAAATCTGCAGGCTAGGCCTACAAACTGAAATCCAGGGAAACATTACAATGCTGTGTCAGAAGGAGATGAGACAGCATCATTCTTTCTTGCTTGGTGGAATATCAGCCTTTATACCACTCAGACTCTTTGGATGAAGCCTGCCTGCATTATGTTGTGTAATCTCTTTTATTCAACGTCAACAAACTTGAATGTTATTCTTATCCAGAAAAATACCTTCACAGAAATATCCAGAATAATGTTTGACCAAATTGTCCGAGCATGAGAACCAACTAAATTGACACATAAAACTGTCACATCATCATATCCCACTCAAGGCCTTGCATACTTCCATCTGATGGCAATACTCCTTTTCTAGCTATAGGTGCAACATCTTACCCTGAATCCTTCTCCTTCAGGTCTCTGTCCCCATTGTCTGTGTTCCATAATACTTACTACTCAAAAAATTATAGTCATTGTCCTTGATCCTTGGTGGGTTTATTTTTATTTGATTTTGCTTAGAATGAAACAAGAGACATTCTCTGTTTTGTTTATTACTGCTGACTGCTCACAGCTTGAAAAGTACTGCCGTATTATAGATGCCCCTTAAACATTCCTTGAAAATAATAGTGATGAATTAATACATATATTTTTGCAGTCTATTCATTATCAGAGGACACCTCTCTACAATAAATTAACATCTTTGTTTTATACAAATATTGAGTACATCAGACAAACCCTCATCTGTTTAATACATGAGTAAAGGGTATGCTCCAAATGAAACCCTGTTAGAAGATCTATGGGGCTCTGACAATTTACTGCTTTATTTCAGTTGCATTGCATACATTGCAATCATAGTGATAAGTTGCAAGGGTTGCAACTCCAACTGGCTAAAGCAAAAGGAGGACTTTATTAGCTTAGACAAATGGAAAACAAGACTCAGAGTCAGAACTGCTTTAAAAATTACTTAATACTAGAATGAAAGACCAAAAGTGTTTTATGTTTATTATTTTCCATTGCTTCAAAAATTTTTGGAGTTTCGTTATTCAGAAAGAAGACTTCTTTACACATGGAGAATTTTATTATCTGGACAGTTTTCCATGTTACTTACTAAAGTTCTTAAGGGTTTTTGTTACTAGTCAAAATGTGCATCAAATTTTGCATATTCTTTAATTAATAGTGCTATTTTGGAGTGAATAAAAAAATGACTTAACAATGTACAGATGAATTGGTCTCACAAAGCCAGGTGTTTTGTTACATGCTTGTAGTTCCACCAATTCAGGAAGACAAGGCAAAAGAGTCACAAATTCATAGCTAGCCTGGGCAACATAGAGGCTGTCTCAAAATAGAAAATGAAAAGAAACAGAGATGTATCTCAGCGGTATATTAACCTTGAGTTCAGTTCACAAGAGCTATATGCAAAAAGAGCTCTACACCTATGTGCAAAAAGATCAACATCTGGTAGCAAAGAAAACTAAACACAACAAAGCATACTTAATCCCTCCAGAAACACTTCAGGTTTTACTCTGATTGAAATAATTTGGATGTCTAAGTCTGTAGCCAAACCTTGTGTTTGTGTAAGAGACAAAGCTCAAATAAGCAAGGCCTATATCACATTCTCAGGACTAGAACTATCTATACAATCTGCTCTACCAAAGAATTATTATCTCAGAATAATTATGTTACTTTTTTAAATAAACATTTTATTTTAAATTAATTCTTGTTTTACACAAAAATCATAAATATAGTACAGAGAGTTTCCACTTACCCTCTACCCAGTTTCTATGACTAACATACTAACATTGGTGTGGTTAGCTTATTCTAAATAATGATCTAATATTTATATGTTATTATTAACTGGGGTCCATGCTTTATTTAGATTTCCTAAGATTTCTCTAATTTTCTTTTTCTATTCCAGATCCAAAACACCACAGTACATTTAGTCATTGTGTCTTCTATGATACTCTTGGCTGATACAGTTTCTTAGGGTCTTGTTTTAAAAGACATTAGTGTGTGTTTCTTTCTTTATTTCTTTTCTATTTTTTCTTTCTTTCTTTATTTTTCTTTTTTTTTTCTTTGGTTGTACTGAAGATTACATTCAGGAATGCTCTGCCACTGAGCCACATCCCCAACCCATTTTATTTATTTATTTATTTATTTTTGATTGATTGATTGATTGATTGATTGTTTTGAGATAAGTTCTCACTAAATTGCTGAGGGTCTCACAAATTTCACAAGAATGTTCTCGAACTTGCAATTCTCCTGCCTCATTAGGAGATTATAAGTGTGCTACACCTCCCCCTATCCTGGCAGATTTGAAAAGAAATGGTAAGATATTTTGTAGGCAACCCTCAAGTAAGATTTTTCTGTTGTATTTTATTTCATTATTACATGGCAGTTACGTGTTTTGAGGAGGAACATCAGAGATAAATTGTTATTTCAGAACATTATATCACATAACAACACTGTTGATGTCAATCTTGAGCACCCGACTGAGGTTGAACTTCACTGTAAAACTGTTTTATTTCTGCCGTTATATACCATGATCTTCAGAGGTTACTTTGGAAATCCCATACTTAAGAAGTAGGGAGTTATGTTCCATCTCCTTAAGGGTAGAAGGAGTGTTTATATAAATTATTTTATTTGCTTCCACATGAGATTTTTCCCTACTGTACACAATTTAATTATCCATTCATTTGTTTATATCACTACAGTCTCACATATATTTATTTCATACATTGGTTTATAATCTCATTAATTATTTTGATACTCAAATAAATAATTACATTATTTATTTTGTTTTTGTAAAGACAGAGAGAGAGGAGAGAGAGAGAGAGAATTTTTTAATATTTATTTTTTAGTTATTGGCGGACACAACATCTTTGTTTGTACATGGTACTGAGAATCGAACCCGGGCTGCACGCATGCCAGGCGAGCGCACTACCACTTGAGCCACATCCCCAACCCCACATTATTTATTTTGTTACTCAAATTTTTCCAGCTTTGAGATCTCTGTGTTGGCTCTTGTGTTCTTTTAACATATCCCTGAAGTTGTGGGACCAATTTATTTATTTGTTTGTTTATTTATTTATAGCAAGTTCTGGCACAACACTAGTAGTGGATTTGAAGGACAATTATGAGAAGAATGGTGAATACCTATGTGCAGTAACAAATGAGGCCAGCCACAGGTATTAAATCCTTTTTAAGTAAACCAAGAGAATTTCTGTGAACAGAACTCAGACTTTTTCCTATGATGTACTTTATTTGTTTCATTATTTCTAGCAGAATATGAATTAGATTTTAAGCTTATATATGCCATTGACTGTTACACAAAAAGGTTAATAAATGCCTTTACCAAATGAAAAATTGAGGGTGACCTTTCAGCTCCAATGCTAAAATACATACTGACTGTGTTTCTTTCAGTATTTAACATAGAATGTTAATGAATACTATTTGTCAAATGCCAGTACACAAACCCTTCCTTATTGACATTTCAATTTTCATGTAACTCAAAGCTTTCATATTTTAGAAAACACTGTGTTCTATGTCAGATCCAAAAATCACGGATTATCACAGTTTGATAGTAATCTGCCCATTATATTACATCAATCCTCATAAAATAGTTTCAGTTCTGGATCCTAGTGTATAAATGCGTGTAAATGCTTATTGTATCAGAGGAAAGATAAGGAAGAGAATGAGAAATGTACTGTGCTAAGACTGATTCTGTGAAAACTATGATGAACTTGGTCTTTAACATTCCTCTAAAACCCTGTCTCCTCCTGTGTACCTTCATTCAGTCATGCTCTGAATCCTGCAAATGATTCAGGCTTTAAAAGACTGCTTATCCTACCACCAATCTCTTCAAGATAAAGTCACTTTCTCTCAATATCCTATATTTATAGTCTTTTAGTAGAAAACTATTCTTTCTTAGAAAACATCTACCTTCTAAGACAAAATGTTTTCTACCTTAGTGACATTCAACTGTACTTTTTCTGTGCTGAAAATGTTATTGTTGCTTGTTATGATTTCCTGCTGGTTTCAGAAGGTTCTTAACACTAATAATTACTTTGGAACCAGGAGAGAGGGGAAAATGTACATGTCCAGATTCCTGGCCAGTAGGCTTGTTTTTACAGAAATTTCTATGCTCTTTGAAAGGTTGTTAAGCCCTGTTTATATCATCTCACAATTACTGGCTTTCTGGGGTCATGCTTCTTGGTATCAACCGCCTAGAGGCTGTACCCACTCAGAAGCTCATCACAAAAGGTATGCCCTGTGCTTTCTCCTCTTTTGTGTTTTTCTGTTTGGGAAATCTTTACATAAACCTGGTTGATGGCTCACACCTCTTCAGTCTTTCTGTTTAGTATCTGTTGAAAGCATCCCCTGGGGACTGACCTTAAATGTTCTCTCCATCTAGAGCCATCAGGAAAGATCCTCCTCTTCCTTGTGGCCAGGTCCTTCAAAGAAGTTTGCCAGAGCACGGCAGTTAGAAGACAGCGATCAAAAAATGGTTATTTGTGTATGGTGTATGTAGCTGAGATTTTGAACAACAGAGTATGATACTATGTGATTAGAAAAATAGTATTTCCTCTTCCACCTTCAAATTGATGGTATCACAAATTTGGTAGTGGTTGGTGGAATATGACACTTCTCTTGAATCAAAATCAGAACAATCCAATTATTCCTCTCATCAAAGAGTACACATAAGACACTTAAAACTGCCAATACAATTTCAACTAAGTTTTTCAAATTTCCTAGCTTCACATGACAACCATATCTTCAAGATTTACTCAGGGGCACTGGTACTTAGCAGGGTGAGGTGTATGCTGGACATGATGGTCAAAGTCATTATCCCTTTTAAAAACATTCTTTCAAAATATAGAAGCAACATCAATTATGCATAAGATTAGAAAGTTAGAGAATTTGTAGACAATTGAGTTTGTGTAAGTTTGAAGCAAATGAAGAAATTTAAAACATAAATCAAATAATTTCAACATCTTTTTTCTCACCCAGCTTAAAAGCTTCCAGAGACTCTTTACTGTCAAAAGAATTATGACCAATTTGTCTAAGAGATGAGAATACAAGCATAATGATTGAATTCCTCCCTAGAATCACTTTCACCATGACATTGCTTGTAGCTCTTTCTATATAGAAATGCTTGCAGTTCTCATAACTGACCCCACTATTTCAATGCTGTCATTTTTATACCATGTTATATTCTCTCTTTGGAATTTATTTATATTAATCTAACATAGTAATTAAAATTCTCCATTTATTATTATTGGGTATATAGAGGCTCAACTCTATCATTGCATTTTCTTTCTTCTTTTACATTTTTTTCTTTGCTTTATCCAACAAGTCTAGCAAAATCTATAGCACTTACTAAACACAAAGCAAATACTTTTTGAATGGATGATTTCACATAGACCATAACTGCAAAAACATCAACTAAGCCCAATCTTATGAATACAGGAAAGTATGTCATCATAAAAAAATTATGAAGGCAATGTAACAAAGGTTAATAATATATACATAAATATATGTAATCATGTATCTATATATATTTATATCAATAAGTAGATATAACTAGTGACAATAATACCTGCAGTACATTTAATAATGTCTTCTCAAAATACATACAACTGAAATATTAGAATGTGATATTATTTGGAAATAGAGACTTTGAGGATATAACTAGTTCAGTTACAATGAACTCACAGGATCAGAGTGGATCTTAAATCCAATGCATTGTGTCCTTTGAAGGGAACAGGAGATATGGAGTCATAGAAAAAAGAGGCCAAGTAAATATGGGGCAGAGTCTGGTGTGACAACTCTGTAAACGAAGGAACACTGAGGACTTGATGAGTGCTGCAGTCCAGCTGTGGCAAAATAGCGGGGCGGGGTGGAGTTTGGGGGGGGGGACGAACAACTTGTGTAGATTGATACAGCAGGAGTAGGAGCCGTTTATTGTAATACAACAGAGGTATTTATACATTCCACACAGCTTATCTTAATTAGTATAAACTAGATACAGCAGTCAACCAATAATAAATCTCCACACTTAATGGCTCGCTTGCTCCACCTCACAAACCACTCCCCCTGGCATTTTGCCAGGCGCCATCCAGACTTGTTTACAGACTCTAACATTTCTCTGGCAAAATGCCAGGCACCATCCTTGTTTGCAGACTCCAACAGATGAGAAATGGCAAAAGCTAAGAAAAGAAAAGGATCATTCCTCCAGAGCCTTCAGAGAGTGTGTGGCCATGCTGATGCCTTTATTTTGACCTCTAGACTCCAAAACCATAGAAGAATTTTTCAAGGGCTCTTTTCCACTTGAAGCTCTGAACAAAAATAATAATAAGCCACTCAAGTAAACTAAGTCAATATATCAAAGGAAAAAATGACTTGATGTAGTGCTAGCCCATCCATATCCTTCCTTTTTGATCTCTATTATATTTTTTATTTTTTATGCAAAATTAAGCAAATATCTGCCATGGCTCTTAGCTTTTTCATATGACATGCTAACATTTAGAAGTTATTATTTATTATTTGGTTTTGGAGAATTAAAATAGTCATCAAATATTTACACTTATTTTCACCCCATATTTTAATTCATTCTTCTATTACATGAAATCGTCTAGGATCATATCTATTTGTGTATAATTTTACAGATATTCATGTAACTTTCATATTGAAAAGTTGTTGAAGAATTACACATCAAAATTACAATCAAACTAAAACTCCAGATATATTCATGATTCAGGAAAATCAATTTACTCAAATAAATAATTTGACTTCAGTACATTTTGAAATTAGGTGTAGGTAGAAAAAATTAGATGATTGAACCCACTCTATAGAGTGTTTTTATAGAGGAATCAAAGTACAATAAGCTTAGTCTAAATTTTTAAATAATTAAAAGAGCTAATCTCAATTGAGTTTAGAAGAATAGTATTCAATATCAATTTAAATGACTTGGAAAAAAAATGTCCCTAATCATGTGTGATGAAGATGACTTTTTTTTTTCATTTTTATATTCTATTTTTAAGAAAAATTCAGGGGGTTGTTATTTCTTTTTTTTAAAAAAATATTTATGTATTTATTCTAATTAGATATGACAACAGAATGCATTTTGATTCATTATATACAATTGTAGCATAAATTTTATTTCTCTGGTTATACATGATGTAGTGTCATATCATATGTGCAGTCACACATGTACTAGGGTAATGATGTCCATTTCATTCCACCATCTTTTGTGCCCCCATGACCCTTTTTCCCTCCCCTTTACTTAATCAAATTTCCTCCATTTTTCTCAAACCACCCCCTCCCACCACCACTGATAATGCATCAGCACACACTTATCAGAGAGAACATTAATCTTTGGTTTTCGGGGATTGGCTTCTTTGCTTACCATGATATTCTCCAACTCCATCCATTTCCCTGAAAATGCCATAATTTTATTCACTTTTAATGCTGAGTCATATTCCATTGTGTATATATACCACAGTTCCTTTATCCATACATCTATTGAAAGTCATCTATGTTGATTCCACAGTTTAGTTATTGTGAATCGAGCTGCTATAAACATTGATGTGGCTGCTACTAAAATATGCTGATTTTAGGTCTAGGAGTGGGATAGCTAACTCAAGTAGTGGTTCAATTTGAGGTTTTCTAAGAAATCTCCTACTGCTTTCCAGATGGGCTCCAACAATTTGCAGTACCACCAGCAATGTATGAGTGTGCCTTTTTCACCACATCCTTGCCAATACTGGTTATTTGTATTCTTGAGGACTATCATTCTGATTGGCATGAGATGAAATCTTACAGTAGTTCTGATTTGCATTTCTCTAAGTATTAGAAATGTTGAACATTTTTTTCATGTATTTGTTAATTGATTTTATATATTATTCTGAGAATTGTCTGTTCAGTTCCGTAGCCCATTTTTTGATTGGGTTGTTTGTTTTGTTGGTGTTAAGTTTTTTGAGTTCTTTATATATCCTGGAGATTAGTGCTCTATCTGACGTGCATGTGGCAAAATTTTGCTCCCCAAATGTAGGCTTCTCTTCATCTCATTGGTTGTTTATTTTTTTGACAAGAAGCTTTTTAGTTTGAATCCATCCCATTTATAAATTCTGTTTCTTGCACTTCTTTAGGAGGCTTGTTAAGGAAGTCAGAGCCTCATCCAACATGATGAAGATTGGGGCCTACTTTTTACTCTATTAGGCGCAGGGTCTCTGGTCTAATTCCTAGGTCCTGAATCCACTTTGATTTGAGTTTTGTGATTGGTGAGAGATAGGGGTTTAGTTTCATTTTGCAGCATATAAATTCCCAGTTTTCCCAGCACCATTTGTTGAATAGGCTATCTTTTATCCAATGTATGCTTTGAGTGCTTTTGTGTAGTATGAGATAACTGTATTTTTGTGGGTTTGTCTATGCATCTTTTATTCTGTTCCATTGGTCCACAAGTCTATTTTGGTGCCAATGCCATGCCATTTTTATTACCATAGCTTTGTATAGTTTAAGGTCTACTATTGTGATGACTCCTGATTCACTCTTCTCACTAAGGATTGCTTTGGCTACTCTTTGGTCTCTTTCCAAATGAGTTTCATAATTGCTTTTTCTGTTTCTATAAGGAATGATCTTGGAATTTTAATTGGAATTGTATTGAATCTGTATAGCGCTTTGGATAGTCTGGCCTTTTTGACAATATTAATTTTGCCTATCCAAGAGCATGGGAGATCTTTCCATCTTCTAAGAACATCTTCAATTTCTTTCTTTAGTATTCTGTTGTTTTTATTCTAGAGATTTTTCACCTATTTTGTTAAATTGAGTCCCAATTTTAATTTTATTTATTTTCTTATTTACTTATTTATTTATTTTTGAGGCTAATGTTAAGGGAGTAGTTTTCCTAATTTCTCTTTCAGAGGATTCAAAACTGATGTATAGAAATGGATTTTATTTATGGGTATTGATTTTATACTTTGCTGAATTCTTTTGGATCTTCTAGGTATAGAATCATGTCATCAGCAAATAATGATAATTTAAGTTCTTTTTTTTTCTACTTGTATGTTTTTAATTTCTTTAATCTAATTGCTCTGACTAGAGTTTCAAGGACTATGTTGAATAGAAGTGGTGCAAGAGAGTATCCCTGTCTCATTCCAGTTATTAGAGGAAATGCTTTTAGTTTTTCTCCATTTAGAATGACATTGGCCTTGGGTTTAGCATAGATAATATTTACAATGTTGAGTTATGATCCTATTATCCCCAGTTTTTCTAGTGTTTTGAACATGAAACGGTGCTGTATTTTGGCAAGTGCTTTCTCTGCATTGATTCATATAATCATATGATTCTTATCTTTTAGTCTATAGATGTGTTGAATAAATTTATTGATTTCTGTATATTGAACCAAGCTTGCATCCCTGAAATGAACCCCCACTTGATTATGGTGCACTATTTTTAAAAATATATTTCTGTATGTGATTTGCCAGAATTTTGTTGAGAATTTTTATGTTAATGTTCATCAGGGATATTGGTCTGAAATTTTTTTTCCTTGATGTGTCTCTGACTGGTTTTGGTATCAGGATGATACTAGCTTCATAGAATGAATTTGGAAGCGCTCTCTCTTTTACTATTTCATGGTGTAATTTGAGAAGTATTGGTGTTAATTCTCTCATGAGGGTTGTCAGATCAGTGTGGGCAGTCCTGGGCCTTACCTGGGCGTGGGCTCACATGTGGGTCTGCTGGATGAATTAGTTTCTGTTTTAAGTCATATCACCCAGCTCATGTAATTTCTATGGCTTATCCAGCAAAACAAATATAATTCATAAAATGCATTTTAATTATTATTATACTTAGCATAGCATTTCATGATAAGTCTGACTTTTCTAACAGCTTTTGTTCTTGTTGTGCACACATGGCATTGTTGAATGATTTATTTGGTTGTGCAAACAAATTGAGCCCACAATAATCTTTTGAATTCTGCCATGCAAATTATTTATAAGTCAAACATTCAAGATCTTCTTCAGAGATCCACAGTAACTGAATATACCTAGAGTGGAGGTTACCTATTTTTCTTCCCATATATCCTTAATTCATCACTTCCTGGTGCCTTCATCTTGAAAAAGTTTCCTTTAAAAAGTGTACATTCTCTTATTCATTTCTATAATAACGTAATTTTTACACTCAACTTTCTTCTGAAACCCTATTTTTTCTTTCCTTATGTTTTATGGTTAAAACTAATATATTACCTTCTTACAGTAATACTACACTGTTCCTTACTTGAAAGACAGAATTATCTGCAATGAAAGCAGCAGAGAATCTAGAAAATCTGTTAAGGATTTGCTGAAATTGTAATTTTGAAAAGGACTGCCCTCTTCTCTTTATCATCTGCCATGTTATGTAAATACAAGTTAGGAGACTAGAGTATCAGAAAACTTGTTGCTTTTTTAGCTTAAAGTTATCAAAAATATTGAGTGTATGAGGACACTTTGAAGAAGGCTCACTGATAGCTGGAGCAGTACTCAGTCCTGCTGAGTACTGATGGATAAGGTGTACAGACCAATCCTCCTGCTTAGCAAAATAAAACATAGGACAAAATGTAAACATCATAACAAAAACACATAAGACCCTATGAGATTGTGAGAAACTTGAGGTGTAAAACTTAAGAATGTGATGGGACTCAAAATACGTTACCCCAAAATATGCATCTTGGCATTTGAGAAAACAGCAGAATCAGAAAAGTCTTTCTCAACTTCCCTTCTTCTCTCTCCTCTGAAGCAGGTGACAAATGCTTCATTCTAGGGGTGCCACCCTTAAACCAGGAGGAAAGCAGTATCTTTATGTCTGAAGACAAAGTATACAATAAAGAATCTGAATGATTGGCCTCTAGTTTATTGTCATTAGTTAACACCCACTTGGTTCTCCAATCCCATTTTTCTAAAATGGAAGCATAAAAATAAACCACTTTGCCAGTTTCTTTTGGCTTTCATCTGTTTATCAGGAGTCTCATGTCATATAAAACTTATATTAAATAAATTTGTATGCTTCTCTCTCCTTAATCTATTTTTTGATGAGCAAAGATCACAGAGATAAATCAAACATTTAGGGCTGCTTTGGAAGCATTTGATACATTTTCAGAAATTGCTGAAGTCTTGTCGTTTTTATTGTCTCAAACTTTGGAGATACCTTCTCAACAATCTGCTTGCAACCTTCAGCTAGACCATGGAAAGGAAAATGCTGTTTTGGAAGAGGTCATTTCTATGTGCTTGGAAATCACAAAACTTTCACCTCATGTTACAGAAGTCATGTCTGACCCGATGGAATAAGAATTGATTTTGTTTCTCTGAAAGTAGGAAAAAGGCTTGAAAATAAAATAGAAGTTAATAATTATATTAAAAGTTCTTCTAATTAATTGAAGTTATAAAATTGACTTTAAATTAACTCAATGCCCCGATTTTGAGAAAGGTACAAACTGTAACATTTACTTCTATAAAACCACAAATACCCATATACACTAAATAAATGTAACGCAACTCTAGACACAACTGTTTTGTTATTTAATAATCCATAGATCTAAACATAATACAACCACACAGCGCTTGTACTAAAAAAAAACTTGTTCAGTAAAAATAAAAATTTTTATGTTTATGATTATTTTATAAACCATCAAAAAATGGCATCAGACTCATCAAAAGCAAAGGCCATATAGACAAACTGGCCCATTCAGAGACCCACTAGTGGATCCCCACTGGAGGCTTAAAGATGACTTATTGACACTGTTGCAAAAAAGAACATGCATTCATCAGGAATCTAATTTGTTAGAGGTTAATAACATTTAGCATTTGACTGCAGAGGTCTGTTAGCGTAGAATTTAGAAAATGTATGGAAAATTCAGACACTGATGAAAGGGAAGCTAAAAAATGCCAAATTCAGGTGTTTCTCCTTCAATGAGAAATTTCTGTGAAGAAAAGATAATAACAAGGTTCTGAGTATAGCTATCAGGAAAAGGATGAAACTCTACAACCATCACATTTTCTCAAAATGAGAAACGAGACATGGCATGCCATTAACATTTTCACATTTTGAAATAGAGGTTTTATTTATTTTCTGACATTCTGTTGAGAAAAGGTTTGGTCTCCAATTTCTCCCCCACATTACAAACAAGAAGGTGCTCTTTAAAAAGCAAAATGGGAGTTGAAGCTAATAGGATTCCAGATTTATGCCTTTAACAATTTAACAATTAGCAAGAGACATCAAACATACTGGAGAGATGTGTACAAATAATTTATATCATTTTCAATGACTTCCAAAAAATCAAGAAACATTTTCAAAAATGCAGAATCAATTGATTTCAATATAATACTGAAAGTCCACAGAGGCAGATGATGTATTCAATAACCTCTCAAAACTTTCAAATGTAATTATATACTGATATTGGAAAAACAATACTACTACTGTCCTCTGATATTAAAGCATATTAATAGTTACAAGTTAACACAGAAAGAGAAACAGTCTGCCATAGCAACTGACTGCAATTACTATTCAGCACTGTGACCTGGCATTACTAAAAGTTTGCTAAGATAACTCTATTGAGTATCTGTCTTAAAAATGCTTCAATCAATAATAAAAAAAAGTTTATGTGACTTGTAATCAGATTCTAATTCTACTTTCACTTTTTCTACAGGCCAAATAATTACAAATAACCACTGATTAATGCTGTAGTTAATGAGAAATTAAGGCATTCTTCAATTTTCTCCCCAAACCCAAAGCAACATTTAGTTAAAATATATTTCATTGTTGACAGGAAAAGTAAAATGGTAAGCAAATGTTTTCTAAAAAGTTAAATGATCATTTTAATCTCACTCTCTAGTATAGAGAATTTGAACACAGGGCTTGACACAAATTTTAAATATAGTTCTGAAAAAACTCAGAACTATATTTAAGTTCATTAATAGTTTTTCTCTAATTTATTTCATGCTTTAAGAGTAAATTTCAGAATTATTTTATTCTAACAAGAAAATGAATTTGAATCATTCAAGAGAGTTATATTTTACATAAATAATCTACAATAATCAAGACAAAATATTTATAGAAACTGATGCAATCTTTAAAATAATATATTTAATTTAATTTCCATTACATTTTCTTTCTTCCATAATTTATTTAATTCCATTATTTGCCTTAAGTGTTAAAGTTACTTTGGCTGGGGAAAAGTGAAGGGGAAAAATATGGGGGATTCTGAAACTCAAGTTTACCTTCAGAAATACCAACTTTAATTATCACAAGAAAATGTGTAGAGCTGGCTCAATTAACTAGAGAAAGATCATAATTTTAAGATAGTCTTTTCATTTTAACCTTTGTAAACTTTGGTTGAGTTAACTGCTTCCATGCAGATTCATTATCAAATTTGTGTCACAGGTTGAGACTAATGGTTTATGAACAACATTCTTTAACACCAAATTCTCTTTTCACTATTAATTCCGCATTAATATCTATCTTTATAGAAGTTCAATTCAGGGCACAGTATAAGAACATGGTTAAAAACAACCTTCAGGACTATATTGATAATGTATTATATATAGTGTGTTTATTCTGTTATTTTGTTTTTTTATTACTGGAGATTTGAACCTTGAGCCTGACATAAGCTGGGCAAGTACTCTCTACCACTGAGCTGCTTGCCCAGTCTAACATTTAAATTTGCCCTGTAAAGGACAAGAAAGGACAAAGATAGTCTTATACAGTTAATCTTACACATTTATATTTATTTAGCAATTTCAATGGATTATCCTGTCCACTTCTCTCTGATGCTAAGCACATTTTGACTCAGGAAAGATTCACACTTGGCATCCACTCATATTCTTATGTCACCTTCATTCTTGGAGGCTTCATTCTATGAAACACCTATGGCCTTCATTCTGCTTCCTGGTACTCAGAATTCTGAGTAACAACCACCGAGCAGTAATTTTTTCTAGTAAGTGTTGTTTTTTCTGACTGCTGTAAAAATTCCTTACCTTGCTATAATTCTTATGGAAGACAAAAATTATTTCTCAGAGATGTTAAATATCTTGTTCAGAGGTCACAGGTCTTGTGAAATAAGGATCAATACTTTTCAAAGATCATCATACGTCATATTCTGAAAACATTTTGCTTTCACACAATCTTTGGTTTTGATTAGAGGGAAGAAATGGGTTAAACACATGCTTTATAAATATTAGTATGCATATTCTTAATGGGTACCATATCTATGGTAGAATATATATAAGTAGAAACTCTGGAATTTTGCAGTGTTCAATCTGGGATACAACTTATGGTGGCCCTCATGTTGATGAAAGTAAGGGAACATATTGTCTAGATTTCACGTTTGACAGTAATTAATTTTTGAAGTTGATAAAATATGGAGAAGGAGACATCAAGGATGATTCCAAAACTAATTCTAGAAGGTGGTTTTAGTCTTAACCATCTTTAGAATAGGGATACGACACGTCTGCAGTGGTAACTGCAGAAGGGCAAGTGATAAGTTCATTTTCAGATGCATTGGATTTGAGGTACTCAGAGATATCCAGAGAGTAAAATGGATATCAAGTAGTTCAAAATACGGTGCTGGGACATAAGATATATATCTCTCTATATCTCTCTCCAACTCTCTCTCTCTCTTTCTCTTTCTCTTTCTCTCTCTCTGCCTCTCTCTCTCTCTATATATATATATATATACAATCTTTAAAAATAATATATTTACTTTCCACTACATTTTCTTTTTTTTCATAATTTATGTATGTGTGTGTGTGTGTGTGTCTCTGTGTGTGTGTGTGTGTGTGTGTAGAGGGAGAGAAAGAGAGAGAGAGAGATGGAGAAGGAGAGAAAAAGGAGAGACAGTGAGGGAAGAAGAAAGACACTTATCACTGAAGTTTGTTAATATATATTACTAGTCAATGTTAGAGAAGTAAGAATTGAAATTGTGCCTGAAAACAAATTATGGTGGAAAAAGGAAACAAAAAACAGAATAGCGAAAGGTGAGTATTGAGGAAAACATAATTTCATGCTGTGAAAAGTGAAAGGAGTCCCTAGAAAAATACTAATCAACAACAAACTTAAACCCATTACAATTATGCAGACATCAGTGAATGGAAGTCTTTAAAGCAGAAGATGCCAACACTTCTACAGAATTATACTGAGGAAATAGAGGATAAGTTCTGACAAACAGTTGTTGACTTTCATGAAAAGGAGCTCACTGATGTAAATGAAAGGAAATAGACACCTACTCAAGGAAATCTATACTATCAGCTTGGCTTTCTCATTCAGCTAAGGGACTTTTCCCTCACACTAGACTCAGTATAGTCACCCATTTTAGTCAGTGCCTCAAATATTTGCAAGCTGGTTATGTCACCATTTTCTGTGCTTTTTTTTGTAATCTAGAATTCACTGAGTTACATTCCCAGCCTATTTTCATTTTCATTTTATTATATTTTGAGACAGGGTCTCTCTAAGTTTAGCTAAGTTGCTGATGTCAGCCTCAAACTCATGATCCTCCTGCCTCAACTTTCCAAGTCACTACAATTCAATCTCCAGGACTAAAACAAATGAATAAACAACAACAACAGCAACAAAATAGAACTCACCACACCTACCATATCTATGCACAAATAATTCCAACATTGAAGGGGACTGGGTTTAAAAAATAGCAATTAAACGGAAGGAAGGGAAGAAAGAAAACAGAGAGAAAAAGACTGGAAGAGAGGAGAAAGAAGGGAGGATTTATTTTATTCTGTTTCTCTTTTCCATGCTCAAAGGGAAGGTGAAAAACAAGAATCAAAATTACCTTGGGCTGGGATTGTGGCTCAGCGGAAGCACTCACCTAGCACGGGCAGGACCCGGGTTCTATTCTCAGCACCACATAAAAATAAAAAAGGCATTATGTTGTGTTCATCAACAAAAAAGATTCTCTCTCTCTCTCTCTCTCTCTCTCTCTCTCTCTCTCTCTCTTTTAAAAAAATAAAAGAACTTTTATTGATGCATCGCTCTATAAAATAAATTTATTGATCATTTTACTGTATACTTACCACATGAAAATGTAAGCTTCAAGATAGTAGAGATTTTTGCCATTTTGTGTGTTTTGTATTTCCAGTACCCTAGATTGTACCAAGTCAGGGTGGTACAAACTTCTGGTGACTTTAAACTTCCAAGGGCCAAACACCTAGATTATTTGAAGGATTTTTAATGTTTATTTCACCATATGCGATTATATTAACTCACTCTGTTTAGAGTCAAAATTCCTGCATAAGCAGGTTCACCATCATATTTGATGTATTTTTATGTACAGAATTTGTGCATGTGCTTACAAATATGTCTATCACATAGTATATAATAGGATTCCACATGAATACACTCCTCTGCAAGCATATGTGTCGAGTATAAAGAAAAAACTACCCACAAACGAAAGGCTAATAAGTTAGAACATCAGAAAAGAATAGAATTAGGTGTGAATTTAAAACATATTTTAAAGTGTAGCCACAAAGCCTTTGACTGTTAAGTATTTTTATGGTATTGCTAAGATTTGGGGCCTTAGATGGATTCTAAGCCTAAAGGTACCTGTTCTAAAATTGTCTTCAAAATTAGCAGATATTCAGATACAGATTGCATATTTATCTTTTATCAGGAACCAAATCTGGAGATTTTACTTATTTCAAAGAAGTAAAATTAAGAACCACTGATGAATGCCCTTATACAAGTAAGAATGCCCTTATTTTTCATTCCCAGTCTTTTTCATCTACTTAAAAAGCACAGAGAGGCTACGTACATGCTTCATACTCTAGTAAGACTTTTACAATATAATAACAAAAAGATACAAACCACTCATGTCCCATAGGTTATAGTTTTCAAACATCTAACTGTTCTAAAATATCTAGTTTGGACCAGACTTATACATATCATTATCACCTCTGATTTAATTTCACTGATATTCAACTCAAATAATATCCCAATGAATTCAAATTTATTAACAGAAAGATAAAAGCAATTCTATTTCATGTTTATGAAAATGTACTTAAAGAAAATTGAATCATACATTTTTATTATGTGGTGTAATATCATACATTATTGATTGTCAGCTTTCCTTTTACTTGTTAAAATATGCAGCATTTGGTTCTGATATTTTAAGTGTTTTGCACATTTACAAAAATAAAATAGTCATCACTTTGTAGTTGTTGTGCTACACAACCTCATCCTAATGCAAAAGTATAGTAAGTTTCTTCTTGCAAATTAATAAAAAAATATATTAAAATGCCAAAATCATTTGAAACTTCTCTTATTCCCTTCTAGGATTCACAGTGCTTCTTTACATTTTCATGAGTTTTATTTTTATTAAATATTTAAAAATATTCAAATCAAATCATTTGATGCTGAAATAATTTGTTCCCTTCATGTACTTACTTTGTTAAACTTCTTGTTTCTTCATTTATAGAATATTAGTCTTTTGACACAGGACAATATGACTCTTGTGAATGGTTTTCAAATTTCGTCATTGTTTTCCTGATATATGAACAGTCAGATCAAAGATCTGTCTACAGTCCTTATAAGATAATGGCTATTTTGTTTTAGACTCATTTTTTCTTCTTTATCCCATGGTGTGATGGAGAAATGAGTAAGTCATGTTTTCATCAGTATTGCTTATAATCTCTCTACCAGGTATGCATCACAGTACCTGAGGTGATAGTAAAAATTAAGGCTTTCTTACATTGGGAAAAAAAAAACCTTTTACAATAGGCTCATATAACCCTATTTTTAAATATGATAAACTAATTTACAAGGTAATTAATAACTTAAGGCCAGTCTTATGTAGTGAAAACAAACATTATGTAAAGAACTTTACATTGTGATTATTATCAAATTTGTATTGTTTTTCTCATACTTAACGATTTAATCAGAACTTCAACTAAATTATTTTATCAAATATCTACACCTTATTTCACATACTGATAGTAAATCTGCCTTTTAAACTTGAAGTTTGTGATTTTCTGCTCATATTTCCCTCACTCTTGAACAAAACATGCACTTAGCACATTTTAACACCATTTATTAGCTTCCTAAATAATATTTATTTATATTAATGTTAGAAACTTTAAATCCCACTATACTTTTATATTTGCTTTTTATCACCAGAACACATTTAGGTTAATTCCCAGATTTATATTCTGCCTTTTTTCTTGTTTCACGTCTGGGATTCCATTTGGGACCTATTATTTTTTTTCTTCCTAAAGAAGAGTTTTTATTATTTTCTTACAGGTTCTTTTGCTGGCAGTGAATCTTTAATTCCTCATATGCAAATGCTTTGATGTTACCTTTGTTATTAAAATATACTTATTTAAAATGGAGTAATTCAACTTGAAAATTGTACCCTTTAGCATCTTGAAGATGCTCCACTGTCCTCTGGCCCTTAATGCTCAGAAGCCACTCAATCAGTTATGTGAGATTAATCTCTGGCTATTTTTTAAAATTTTTATGCTTTGTTTACTTCATTACTTCTGGAAAATTCTCATCCATTATCTCATACAAATATCTCCTGTGCTCCATTTTAGCTATACTCTTTTATTATTTTGGTTTAGAGGATATTACATCTTCTCATTGTCTTCTCTCCTACCTATTCTTTATGTCTATATTTTATTTGTCCCTGTTTCTCTCTAACTCAGCTGTGTCAAACTTGTTCTTAGTTCATATATGTAGTATCATTTTTTTTTATGCTTTCTAATTCTTTGCTCTAAGTTCTTAGGTTACTTTTTTCTTTCCCTTAACCTTGCATACTGTATCACAATGTGTATCTATAACTCCCACAGCCATTAGCCCTCTGGAACAACTTCTACAGAATGTTTTTTGACTGATTCTAGCTCATGCATTTTCATTCTGGCATCTACTTCCTATCTTTGTGTATTTAAATAAACGTTTTCAAAAATATTTGAGTCCTAAGAAGATATTATATTCTTTCAGAGATTAACTTTTCTTTCTTCTGCTGAGAAGAAATGTGCTAGGAGGTCCACACTAAAACTTGAGAATTGTGAGAGCTAATTACCTAGATGGCCAGGTTCTCCAGCCTCCTGCCCAGAGCAAGGGATGTTATACTAGGGCTTCCAACTTTGTAATCGCTGAATAGTAACTCTCATCTTTCCATCTTAGAGAAACTGTTGAATGGAACTTTCACCACAGATGCACATGGAGGATTGGCAGAAGTTTCCAGAACACAGAGGAAAAAAAGGGGCTATCTCTCAGGAACGTCCATTTTCCTAGTGGCCTACATCTCTGACTACTGCTGTCTGCTGCCTGTTGTAGTTGTGGTTCAAAAGTACCCTAAGAAACTTTCATTCCCTCCCTCATTTTTATATGAGGCTCTCATTGATTTATTAAGTTGTTTTTCAATCCAATTTCTTAGATGCCTTTGTGAAGAGATGATATGAATTACTTGTTCACCATTTACTGGAAATGTATGATACATAAAGGTTAGCTTTTCACAGAAATTTTTCTGTAAACATATTATGTTTTGATTATTTTAATGTTACTAATTCTTGATGTAAAACTTCCCAAAGGATATTTATTTTAAGGAAAGAGACAAAAGAGGGAAATAGTTTTTACATGAAGATATTAAATATAATATTTTTAAATCCTTAGAAAATGAAATGTATCAAGTGTAAACTGTGGAGAAATAGGTGTGATAGCAATGGTAGTATATGATTAAACTAAAGATTAATGAATAAAGGAAACAGGATACATAACCCACAATTATTGCCAAAAATTGTGTTGGGATTTTAGAAGGCCAGGCATTAGAGGAGCTTTTGGAAAATAAGATCTAGGCCGAGGATGGCTTTCTCCACAGCACTGGGAATGTCAGCCAGGATTTCACATTATTTTGCTTTTAAAGCCTTCTCTGATATAGTTTATATAAGTTTGTGAGCTCCTCAGAATTTTCAATTCCATATATGTATTCACAGATTTTTTTCCTTTTCTCCTCTCATTGTGTCTTCTTTGGGGTGATAGTAATGTCCAGGCATTGTGGTGGATGACAGTGGAAGATTTTTATGTGCCACGTGTTCCCATATGTATTAGACTCATTTTCCGTTTTGCCATTTGAAATATTGAATCTCGGACACTAACCCATAACCTTCTAGGCTCTGACTACCTATCCTAACTTTGATATAAATAATCCTAAAAAATAGAAGTAGAGGCATTTGATAGGAGGCATGGTGTATACTTGGGCTTGCCTTTTGCTTCATCAGAGATACATATGATAAAACGTGTAACACATTTTTTCTCATTTTTCTTCTTCAAAAATTTTCAAAATCAACAAATATGTAACTTCCTGACTCCCTGTCTCTATCGCCTTGGTCACAATGTATATTTTTATATACATATATATAATCCTACTGCCATCACAGGTATATTTTTGAGAGTACTCTCACTTTGGTAAATACGAATTTCATGAAGAGATCACTGCCCCCCAATACACTGAGGTAACTGAAAATTCAAGCTGTGGTGAGCTTTCTACTTCAACAAGTTTAGACTTGAAACAATGTAGAGAAAATGAATATTTCGGGTACAAATGTGAAGGATATATATCCCCTTATGAATTTCGATTGCCAAACATACTATTACATTTTAATGTATTAAATATGTATATATATATATATATATATATATATATATATATATATATATATATATATATTATGAATTTGCAAACATGAACTATATGTGTCATATACTTATACTACCTTGATTCTTTTATGTCCATCTGTGTGGATTTATAATCAACTTTTTAGGAGATATTTTTCAGAAATATTCATTGTCTTACATACATATTCATTTCAGAATACTCAAAATGAACTTCAGTGAATATTGAGTACTAACCCTAATATTTCTACAGTAAGTGACCCAGTTTAACATCAATGAAAGTATATTCGTATGGGACATGATGTGTATTTTGAGTTAAATTTTTATTCAAAATTGTTATATTCCAATTTCTTCAGTATATATACATCATAGGATATATCATTTCATACACAATTCACAAACTGATATGCATATGTTTCACTTTTATTCAATCCCTGTGTCAGATACCATGTATTTCTCCATGTTTCTTTACTTGCTTTTTCATGAGATTTCTTTTATATCACATAACTTTTGAATTCCATCATCATTTTCGAAGCAAAACTCAAACACAGTTGGTTATAAATAGTAACCCTAATATTACCACTACATGTATAACTACTTGGATTGAATGTTTGTATGTGAATACCAGATTTTGTGTATTTTTTAAAATATCAATTCAATACATAATTTAATATAATAACCTGTTACATTTTTTATTCTCCAAATGGTCTATTCATGCATCATCTCTATACACATAAACCCAGGATACACCTATTTTTATCCCCAAACTCTAAATGATAAGGTTTCAAAACATGCTCCCAGAAATGGTGGAAGAAATACGCATGTCACCTGCTCCATATATTCCTTTCATCACATCATGTTCTGGACACAAAATGCAAAACTCACACTTATCTAATTCTTCTCCCAAAGCCTCATTTTAAAGAGAGCATGAATTACGAAAATCATCTATGTCTGCATTGCCTAGTTTTTTCAAATTTCACTACTATGGTGAGTATACTCTTGATTCTTTCAAGGATAGTGTGTTCAACTACCCCCTGTTGAAATTATCCCTGATCTTATCACTCATTTTGTACTTTGCCTGATCTCCTAACATCCTTATTGATATCTATTTCCCCAAGTGGCTTGTTGTGACTGACATTTCATGTGTGCTGACATTCCCATTTACACTTTAATAGAAATTCATTGGATTGCAAAAAGGGCCTTTTGTCCAAATCCTAAACACACTTTTCTGCCTTACCCTACACTGGAATCCTGCCTACTCTCTCTATTTCAGTTCAAGTTCTCTTTTACATTCAGTAGTCCCAGGTACAAGATCTTAGGCCATAGTCTATGGATTTAGAGAATTTAACTCTGCAGAACATAATTCAAAACTATGTATCCAAATCAAGGGCCCAACAAACTTGAGTGCTTCAGATCTTACCTAGTTTTCTATTTTCATACTTACATTTCACCTTACATTTCTATAAATATCCCAGTTGCCCAATACACATATTAATCAAGCAGAATGAATTTTAAACCCAATCGAACATGATATGACCCTTAACCATAATCTGTTCCCTCAATCTATTTTCACATAACAGCAGATCCTGAGTTGATCTTAACATACAGGTATGTAGGGAATCCTACAGCTGCTGAGAAGCTCAAAGGTAGATGCAGAAATAATCCCTGTAGCAAATGTAGGCAGCTAAGTAGGACCTGTGAGGTCTAAGGTAATCTTCCATGGCCAAGAACTCAGTCAGGATGAAGGGATGAGGCTGAATCAGCCTCTTTCTTCTCAATGCAAGGAAGATGGACACAATCAGGTCTGTGAGATTGCTGATCCCGGGCTCCTAGGGTATAATGACCTTTATGTCTTGTGAAAATGTCACATTAAGGTGGGGCAGCCTCGATCTCATGGGACCCTTGGAAACAACTGTTAGGACAAAGTGGTGCCAAGGCAGTGACCTCATTCACTTCCCTGAAGGAAGTGACCTCACCTCACTTCCTTGGTGATGGAACACTCTGAACTTGGGTTCCAGGAGGCAAGGCATCCAGAGGCAGTTCCACTCCCAGTGGGCTCACTTGATTGTCTGTACCAAGGCCAGAGTCATTCTTTGTTGGTACCTAGTGATGTGTGGATAGCCAATTGCCTTGAATGGTCTCAAGAGTGGCCTTTTCTGAGAAAGAAGTGTTGGCTCATTGATGGCTCCTCACAACTACACAGAGATGGCCAAGGAGACCAGAGCTGAGACAGGACAGGCCACTGCTGCGGAACATGTTTTCACCCACCAGTCAGAGGACAGAGTGGATAGATGCAGACCAAATACAGGGGTGGTTTGTGTGTCTCGGTGGGTGTGTGTTTCAATTTGTCGTTTTGTCTCATGTTCTGAGAACATGAAAGAAAAACGTTTTTTTGTTGTTGTTGTTTTGTTGTTGTTGGTGGTGGTGGTGGTGGTTTGAAATGGACTGTTAACTAGTGAGCCTTTTTATGTCAATGGATCCCACTGGGTTTGTGGTTAAAGAGAGTAGAGAGAAGAATGCAGCAGTGAATGTGTCCTATCTAGTGGAAATCTTTGCAGGACTCCTCATGGCCAATTTATGAATGGACTGCTGCTTGCCTTGCAGATAGGCAACACCTACCAAGATCCTAAGTTCCTGTATTCTTCCTGAATTTGGCCACTCTCTGAAGGGGTTTGTGGTTTTGTGTCCAAGCTGTGTACCGCATTCAAGCTCTGTGACATGGCCATGGACTGGATTGCTGAAGAACATGCCAAGCATCTCAGAAAACTCAAAAATTAGCATGACTGGTAAGGATCTCTCTGAAGAATCCCTGCTTGGGTAGATAGTAACGCAAGTTGCATGATTATGAACTGTCAGTGCCACAGTATTCAATTAAAGAAAAGTTTTTCTCCAGGCTTCTTTCTTCCCTATTGTTCTGTTACCCTGAGTGTCAGGGAGGTGTTTGCCTTAGGGCACTCCTTTGGGACTCCTCAAGAAAATAGTTTCAAATGGAAATGAAGAGGCCTAATCTGTGCCTTTTAATAAAGTGCTTTGTAAAAGCTGTGTCTGAATCAGACTCTTGGCCCTGTGTGTGGCTGTGAATTACATTCTCAGCACCCCAGGAAACACAAGAAAAATCTCATGTGTCCATCCCAATCTAAAAGGATGAAAAAGAAGTGTACTATTGGTTGAAGAATCTTGCCTCCTCTGGTCAGGCTCCTGACCCCTATGAAGTCAGAACAGGGATCCTCTGGGTTAAATGAGTTGTTGCAAGTCCTCCAGTAACTAGCACAGAGGGGTTTGGGTTTTTTCATCATTCCAGTACACATAAAGAATCAACCCCTGGCAGGCAGGAGGCCTCTAATTTGACAAGCAGAGCAGTATTAACCACAGGCCCATTTTATCTATCCTGTTTCTCAGGAAGGGTGTCCAGGCCACCATGACATTTGGCATATGATGGGCATGAGGGCTTACTTTGCACACCATCTAAGACTGCTCACTCTATAGAAACCCCCAGCCAGAATGTTATGATGAGTGTCTGCAAGGAAGATGATGAGGGCCATGTGGAAGTGTTTTTGTTAGAATAGTGGTCTTTTGTGTGGTGGTTGGAAAAGTTGATTGGGTCCACCTCAGCTTGAACTCTGGTGTGATGCCATTGGAGACTGAGTTCTGGAACTGATCTCAGAGAACTATTGCCATGAATTATGTTGGGATTTTAGAAGGCCAGGAATTAGAGGAGCCTTTGGAAATGGAGATCTAGGCCAAGGGTGGCTTTCTCCACAGCACTGGGAATCTCAGGCAGGATTTCTCATGATTTTGCTGTGAAAGCCTTTTAGGGTATAGTTGAGAGCCAAAACTCACAGGAACATCATATTTTAGACACCAATGGGCCTGGATTCCTGTGACCTTTCGCTCCTCTTTGGGAACCTTGCCTGCATGCGATCTCCAGAGCTTTTACTGAAAGGAGATTGATCAACACTTAATGGCTCCTGAATGAATCAAAACACACAGTGTCAACTTCTTTATTCCTGAAATATGGCTAGGCCAATACCATGAAGTTTTTGAGATTCCCATGACCAGAAATCCCTCGAGAACCTTTAGATCTCCTGTTGCTCATCATGACTGAACCTGTGAGTGCCATTTTTGAATGAGTGGAATTCATGACCATGGTGAAGAACAGAGATTCCTGTGAGTAGGAGCCAACAGGGAACTGGGCCTGGAGCAATGGAGTGCAGCTGTGTGATCCAACATCTGTGGTTGCCCCCTGTGGTTCTGTCATTGGCTTTCAAATGACATGTGACTGACAAGGTGCAGCCAGGAGACCTGAAAATATAAAGGCATGTTGTTGTGGGGAGAGGATTTGGTGTGATGCTCAGAAAAAAAGTTGCTACACTCCAGTGAAAAAGATATAAGTGGTAGCAGCCCAGTTTGTGTTTTTGCCTTCAGACCCTGACTCACCCCACGTGCCAGAGCTCCCTCCAGCACTGTGTCTTGGTTGACCTTTTTGTAATTCAAAAACAAACAACAATATTCCAGGGAAGCTGTATGAAATGCCATTAAAACTAGGCGGTGAGCCAAAGGCTTCACAATCCACCCAGGAAGAAATTCATTCACCAATGGCCAGATTTACCGGCATAGAGAGGATTCAGCTCTGCTGCCTCCTTTTCCTATTGAAAATATGAACCCATGTCCTCCTGTTTAAATAGAGTAAGACCAAGCTTTCATGATCTCACTACAAAGGAAGCTAAAACACAAAGCTATATTTCTAGTGGATGAATGACAGAGGCAGATAGTCAAAAAGTCATTAGGCCAGCAAAGTTCCATGTTTTTGGAATGTTTACCCTGTCCTCTACTTTTGGGATCTCTTCTGCCACACCCAAGTTTGTGGGCTCCTCAGAATTTCCAATTCCAGATATGTATTCAAAGATTTTTTTCCTCTTCTCCTCTCATTGTGTCTTCTTTGGGGTGATAGTAATGTCCAGGCATTGTGGTGGATGACAGTGGAAGATTTTTATGTGCCACGTGATCCCATATGTATTAGACTCATTTTCCGTTTTGCCATTTGAAATATTGAATCTCGGACACTAACCCATAACCTTCTAGACTCTGACTACTTATCCTAACTTTGATAAAAACAATCCTAAAAGAATAGAAGTAGAGGCATTTGATAGGAGGCATGGTGTATACTTGGGCTTGCCTTTTGCTTCATTTGAGATACATATTATAAAACCTGTGACACATTTTTTCTCATTTTTTCTCCAAGAATTTACAAAATCAACAAATATGTAACTTCCTGACTTATTGTCTCTGTCGCCTGCGTCACAATGTATATTTTTATATACATATATATAATCCTGCTGCCATCGCATGTATATTTTTGAGACTACTCTCACTTTGGTAAATACGAATTTCATGAAGAGATCACTGCCCCCCAATACACTGAGGTAAGTGAAAATTCAAGCTGTGGTGAGCTTTCTACTTCAAGAAGTTTAGACATGAAACAATGTAGAGGAAAATGAATATTTGGGTACATATGTGAAGGATATATATCCCCTTATGAATTTTGATTGGCATACATACTATTACATTTTAATGAATTAAATATATATATATATATATATATATATATATATATATATATATATATATTTATATATAGTATAAATTTGCAAACATGAACTATATGTGTCATATACTTATACTACCTTGATTCTTTTATGTCCATATGTGTGGATTTATAATCAACTTTTTAGGAGATATTTTTCAAAAATATTCGTTGTCTTGACATACATATTCATTTCAGAATACTCAAAATGAACTTCAGTGAATATTGAGTACTAACCCTAATATTCTATAGTAAGTTACCCAGTTTAACATCAATGAAAGTATATTCATATGGGACATGATGTGTATTTTGAGTTAAATTTTTATTCAAAATTGTTATATTCCTATTTCTTCAGTATATATACATCATAGGATGTATCATTTCATGCACAATTCACAAATTGATATGCATATAATTCACTTTCATTCTCTCCCTGTATCAGATTTCATGTAATTCTCCATGTTGCTTTAATTGCTTTTTCATGAGATTTCTTTTATATCACATAACTTTTGAATTTCATCATTATTTTTGAAGCAAAACTCAAACACAGTTAGTTATAATTATTAACCATAATATCACCACAACATGTATAACTACTTGGATTGAATGTTTGTATGTGAATACCAGAATTTGTGTATTTTTTAAAATATCAATTCAATACATAATTTAATATAATAACCTGTTATATTTTTTATTGTCCATATGGTCTATTCATGCATCATCTCTATATACATAAACCCAGGATACACCTATTTTTATCCCCAAACTCTGAATGATAGGGTTTCAAAACATGCTCCCAGAAATGGTGGAAGAAATACGCATGTCACCTGCTCCATATATTCCTTTCATCACATCATATTCTGGACACAAAATGAAAAACTCACACTTATCTTATTCTTCTCCAAAAGACTCATTTTAAAGAGAGCATGGATTACGAAAATCATCTACGTCTGCATTGCCTAGTTTTTTCAAATTTCACTACTATGGTGAGTATACACTTGATTCTTCCAAGGATAGTGTGTTCAACTACCCCCCTTTTGAAATTATCCCTGATCTTATCACTCATTTTGTACTTTGCCTGATCTCCTAACATCCTTATTGATATCTGTTTCCCCAAGTGGCTTGTTGTGACTGACACTTCATGTGTGCTGACATTCCCATTTACACTTTAATAGAAATTCATTGGATTGCAAAAAGGGCCTTTGGTCCAAATCCTATACTCACTCTTTTTCCTTAACCTACACTGGAAACCTGCTACTCTCTCTATTTCACTGCAAGGTCTCTTTTACATTCAGTAGTCCCAGGTACAAGATCTTAGGCCATAGTCTATGGATTTAGAGAATTTATCTCTGCAAAACATAATTCAAAACTATGTATCCAAATCAAGGGCCCAACAAACTGTGTGCTTCAGATATTACCTAGTTTTCTATTTTCATACTTATATTTCACCTTACATTTGTATAAATATCCCAGTTGCCCAATACCCATATTCATCCAGCAGAATGTCTCCTAACCCAATTGGAACATGATATTACCCTTAACCATACTCTGTTCCCTCAATCTATTTTCACATAACAGCAGGTCCTGAGTTGATCTTGCCATACAGGTATGTAGGGAATCCTACAGCTGCTGAGAAGCTCAAAGGTAGATGCAGAAATGATCGGTGAAGCAAATGTAGGCAGCTAGGTAGGACCTGTGAGGTCTAAAGTCATCTTCCATGGCCACAACCCAGTCAGGATGAAGGGATGAGGCTGAATCAGCCTCTCTCTTCTCAATGCAGGGAAGATGGACACAATCAGGTCTGTGGGATTGTTGATCCCGGGCTCCTAGGGTATATAGACCTTTATATATTATGAAAATGTCACATTAAGGTGGGGCAGCCTCGATCTCATGGGACCCTTGGAAACAACTGTTAGGACAAAGTGGTTGCCAAGGCAGTGACCTCATTCACTTTTCTGAAGGAAGTGACCTCACCTCACTTCCTTGGTGATGGAACTCTTTGAACTTGGGATCCAGGAGGCAAGGCATCCAGAGGCAGTTCCACTCCCAGTGGGCTCACTTGATTGTCTGTACCAAGGCCAGAGTCATTCTTTGTTGGTTTCTAGTGATTTGTGGATAGCCAAATGCCTTGAATGGTCTCAACAGATGCCTTTCCTGAGAAAGAAGTGTTGGCTCATTGCTGGCTCCTGACTACTACACAGAGATGGCCAAGGAGACCAGAGCTGAGACAGAACAGGCAACTGCTGAGGAACATATTTTCACCGAACAGTCGAAGCACAGAGTGGATCGATGCAGACCAAATACAGGGGTGGTTTGTGTGTCTCGGTGGGTGTGTGTTTCAATTTGTCAATTTGTCTCATGTTCTGAGAACATGAAGAAAAAACGTTTTTTTTTTTTTTTTGTTGTTGTTGTTGGTTTGAAATGGACTGTTAACTAGTGACCCTCTTTATGTCAGTGGATCCCACTGGGTTTGTCGTTAAAGAGAGTAGAGAGAAGAATGCAGCCTTGAATGTGTCCTGTCTAGTGGAAATCTTTGCAGGACTCCTCATGGCCAATTTATGAATGGACTGCTGCTTGCCTTGCAGATGGGCAACTCCTACCAAGATCCTAAGTTCCTGTATTCTTCCTGAATTTTGGCCACTCTCTGAAGGGGTTTGTGGTTTTGTGTCCAAGATGTGTACCACATTCAAGCTCTGTGACATGGCCATGGACTGGATTGCTGAAGGGCATGCCAAGCATCTCAGAAAACTCAAAAATTAGCATGACTGGTAAGGATCTCTCTGAGGAATCCCTGCTTGGATAGATAGTAACCCAAGTGGCATGATTAGGAGCTGTGAGTGCCACAGTGTTCAATTAAAGAAAAGTTTTTTCTCCAGGCTTCTTTCTTCCCTATTGTTCTGTTCCCCTGAATGTCAGGGAGGTGTTTGCCTTTGGGCACTCCTTTGGGACTCCTCAAGAGAAGAGTTTCAAATGGAAATGAAGAGGCCTAATCTGTGCCTTTTAAGTAAAGTGCTTTGTAAAAGCTGTGTCTGAATCAGAATCTTGGCCCTGTGTGTGGCTGTGAATTACATTCTCAGCACTTCAGGAAACTCAAGAAAAATCTCATGTGTCCATCCCAATCTAAAAGGATGAAAAAGAAGTGTACTATTGGGTGAATTCTCTGGCCTTCCTCTGGTCAGGCTCCTGACCCCTATGAAGTCAGAACAGGGATCCTCTGGATCAAATGAGTTGTTGCAAGTCCTCCAGTAACTAGCACACAGGTATTTCAGTTATTTCATTAGTCCAGTACAAATAAAAAATCTACCCCTGGCAGGCAGGAGGCCTCTAATTTGACAAGCAGAGCAGTATTAACTACAGGCCCATTTTATCTATCCTGTTTCTCAGGAAGGGTGTCCAGGCCACCATGACATTTGGCATATGATGGGCATGAGTGCTTTCTTTGCACACCTTCTAAGACTGCTCACCCTATAGAAACCCCCAGCCAGAATGTTATGATGAGTGTCTGTATGGAAGAAGATGAGTGCCATGTGTGAGTGTTTTTGTTAGAATAGTGGTCTTTTGTGTGGTGGTTGGAAAAGATGACTGGGTCCACCTCAGCTTGAACTCTGGTGTGATGCCATTAGAGACTGAGTACTGGAACTGATCTCAGAGAACTATTGCCATGAATTGTGTTGGGATTTTAGAAGGCCAAGCATTAGAGGAGCCTTTGGAAATGAAGATCTATGCTGAGGCTGGCTTTCTCCACAGCACTGGGAATCTCAGCCAGGATTTCACATGATTTTGCCGTTAAAGCCTTTTCAGCTATAGGTGGGAGCCCAAACTCACAGGAACCTCATATTTTAGACCCCAATGGGCCTGGATTACTGTGACCTTTCACCACTCCTTGGGAACCTTGCCTGCATGGGATCGCCAGAGCTTTTACTGAATGGAGATTCCTCAACACTCAACTGCTCCTGAATGAATTAAACCCCACAGTGTCAACTTCTTCATTCTTGAAATATGGCTAGGCCAATACCATGAAGTTATTGAGAATCCCATGACCAGAAATTCCTGGAGAACCTTTAGATCTCCTGATGCTCATCATGACTGAACGAGCGAGTGCCATTTTTGACTGAGTGGAATTCATGACCATGGTGAAGAACAGAGAGGCCAGTTAGTAGGAGCCAGCAGGGAACTGGGCCTGGAGCAATGGAGTGCAGGTGTGTGATCCAACATCTGTGGTGGGCTCCTGTGGTTCTGTCATTGACTTCCAAATGGCGTGTGACTGACAAAGTGCAGCCAGGAGATCCGAAAATATAAAGGCATGTTGTTGTGTGGAGAGAATTTGGTGCGATGCTCAGAAACAAGTTGCTAGGCTCAAGTGGGAAAGATATATGGGGTAGCAGCCCAGTTTGTGTTTTTGCCTTCAGACCCTGACTCACCCACGTGGCAGAGCTCCCTCCAGCACTGTGTCCTGGTTGACTTTTTGTATTTCAAAACCAACACCAATTCTCCAGGGAAGCTGTAAGAAATGCCATTAAAACTGGGCGGTGAGCCAAAGGCTTCAGAATGCACCCAGGGAGACATTCATACCCCAATGGCCACAGTAGAGAGGATTAGAGAGGATTCAGCAAAGAGAGGATTCAGCTCTGCTGCCTCCTGTTCCTTTTGAAAAATATGAACCCATGTCCTCCTGTTCACATAGACTCAGACCAAGCTTTCATGATCTCACTACAAAGGAAGCTAAAAAACAAAGCTTTATTTCTAGTGCACAAATGACAGAGGCAGATAGTCAAGAAGTCATTAGGTCAGCAAAGTTCCATGTTTGTGGAATTTTTACCCTGTCCTCTACTTTTGGGATCTCTTCTGCCACACCCAAGTTTGTGGGCTCCTCAGAATTTCCAATTCCAGATATGTATTCACAGATTTTTTTCCTCTTCTCCTCTCATTGTGTCTTCTTTGGGGTGATAGTAATGTCCAGGCATTGTGGTGGATGACAGTGGAAGATTTTTATGTGCCACGTGTTCCCATATGTATTAGACTCATTTTCCGTTTTGCCTTTTGAAATATTGAATCTCTGACACTAACCCATAACCTTCTAGGCATCACAGACCCTATTGGTACGTGGTCAATATAGATTAATCACCTGTTTTTATTTGGCACATATTAGACTTTCTTGCCTTAGGTCTCTGATCTCTGCCAGAGGTCATCCAGAGTCAAAAAAGTCTTCATCCCCCTTCTTTTTTTTGGTAAGTATTTATTTTTTAGTTGTAGTTGGACACAGTACCTTTGTTTGATTGTATGTGGTGCTGAGGATCAAACCCATGGCCCTGAATTTGGCAGGTGAGCGTGCTATCACTGAGCCACAACGCCAGCCCTTCATTTCCATTCTTTTGTAAGTTAAAGAAAAACTAAAGCCTCTAACATCCTCCATGCAGTGCTCTTTCTTGTTTCATTGGGCATTTCCCAATAGATGAGGCTACTTTTTAGCTCGGTTTTCTGTCTCATGAACAGCCATTAATATTGGGCAACCAAATTTCTGTTTCAAAACATATAAATCACTATTAGACTTTTAAAACCATTGATAAGAGATGAAAGTTCCAATGCAATCTCTGAAAATCACATGTATCTATCATTAAAAGGAAAATTATTCAAGACTGTTTCCTGATCTTCTTCTACATTGCTACTCTCACAAAGGACCTAGATTTTTTAATTCAGATTTTGTTTATCTTTAATACCTGGAAAATTTTCTCCAACTTATTATCAAGAGTCTAGTGTAAATTAGACTAAATTAGACCCCCTGAGATGCTAAAACATGCCTTTATTTCTTTATTTTAAATTTTTTTTCACTAGGGTATTATAGTTACATATAATAATGGTGTTTGTTTTGACATAATCATACATGCATGAAATAAATTTGCCCCATTTCATTCTTGACTCCATTATTTTCTGATTTAATCCCTAAAACTCCAAAGTAGTATCCTATAAGTCAAGGCTGCAAAACTTGTTTCTAGAATTAATAATGAGGAAACTATGACAATTATGAAAGTGCCAATACTATTTTCTTTCAAATGTAATGTGAAAGTAAGGTATGTCTCTAGCTGATCTCTGTTGAATTACTTCAACATCAATGCACAGAAAACATTCATTGTGAATAACTTTTGAACAAAATATTTTGGTAAATGAACACTGGTTAGAGAAAAAGCCAATAGTTATAAAGGAGTGGATTTTCTAAGAAAAATAAAAACAAAAAATTCAGGCTGCAGTCAAGAGAGTGATTCTTGATCTCAAACCATGCAGGCATTTGTGAACTTCTCGAGGAGGCACTGAGGATTTTATTCATGAAGAACCTCAAGGGAAAGGCTTCTATCCCAGTACTTTACACAGAATGGAGATATGCTCCATGGGATATCGCTTTTACTCCAATTCACCACTTATTAGGTGCTTTTATATTCTAGGCATTGCTCCTGTTACCAATGCATCAAGGTCTGAGTTGACAACACCATCTTTGAGGTTTCTGTCTCCAAACTGTTTTGCTGCCTCTCAATTGGATACCTATAGACACACACTCAACCAGTTGATGCATGCCATATTCATTTCTTCCAACTTGTTTGGAAGGGATTTAACACTCCAATGAGAAACTGCAATTGGTGGGAAGGAGAAGCGATGGATAACAGTCCCTCTGTGCACCCTGGTTCAAGAATTCTCACTTTTGTTTTACATGACACTGCAAAGAATCTATAGAGGAATTAATCCACAGTTTAGATAAACTTAGTAATTTATCCTTCAATTAGCTTTCTTTCCATTTTTTCACTCTTAGAAATTCCTATCTCGAATTTGTTGGGGCCACTCATTCCTGTTTCCTCCTGGAAAAACACACACACACACACACACACAAACACACACACACACACACTTCATTTTAGCTCTAGTTTTAATGGGGACCAAACTTTGAATTTTGAATGGTAAGTGCTCTAGAAAGCAGTGCTTTCGTAATATTGAACCACTATAAATCTCGTAACACTGGTGGTAAATGGAGTGATGGTAGACAGTGCTTGGCTTAAAAAAGCATCATGGAATTGTCACATAGTAGAATGGAATAAGATAAATTAAGAAGATGAATCATTAGCTTATACAGGATAGCTATATTTAAACCATATCTGGGCAATTAATTTATAAATGATATGAAGTTGACTGGTAGCTTTAGAGGCCTTGAGAAATGAATATGGCATGTTCAGAGTTAGACAACTGTCAACTCAAGGCATAACACAAGAGTTAGAATGACTCTCTGCACATATTTAAATAGACACCTAATGCCAATATCCACAGGGTGTTTGTGCTGAATATCAAACTCAGGGCTGAGCCCAAACTACTTAAGCTACAATGTTGAGTAAATGCAAAACCTCAAAAAAATCTGTGATAATAGCTTTAGTATTATGGGAGGAACCAAGTGATATCCTCAGACTCGAGAAGGGGAACTTTGAATTTATCAGCATAAGTAAATTGAATACTCTAATCTTCTCCTAAACCCCTCAGCCAGAAGAAGTGACAGCCTTCTTGTAAGTAGTGGCCTTGAGATATGGTCAATATTTCCCAATTAATATATCTCAATTGGGATATCTCATCTAAATATTGGCCAAAGCCTCCCTCACTGCATCCATGATGATAACTATGGTCAACACAATCCAAGAAAAGAAACACAATGCACATTGTAGGAGAAAATAGTGTATACATTCCTCCCCCATATTTTGAGCTATTTGATTATTTACTGGAAGAAAGCAGAGTATACTATGTTAGAATGAGTCCGAGGGTATTTGATAGTGAGGCTGAATGTAAGGCTCCGTAGGAAATGGACAAAAGTGAACAGAAGGTTGATAGCAGGTGCCACAGTGAAAAACCATGCTTTCTCACTGAGTTTTCTAATTTAGTTGTGGTCTCATTTATTGAAAGCAAGGTGGGTCCCCTTTAGGAAGTACTCCACAGTACCACTGCTTATACACTTAATATATAATTTCCCATCACTTTGCCATAGGTGCCTTAACCAGAAAGGTTTTTATCAGACCTTTGGGTGCTTACCAAAAAAATTGTACTCTAGAGAGAGATATATATCCACCATTAGCAATTGTTGTTGGTAAGGCCTCTGAATCAATATTGATACCAGTGCTCTAGTAGAGGTATCGTGGAACCTAGAATGTGGGTTTATGATCAATCCTAAATGGAGTACTGGCATAAATTAATCTTGCAAAAGGATCAGTGGTTTAATGACACATCTCAGATCTGAGTACATAATTGTGATATAGCACCTGGCAGAGACCTACTATTTGTGTCTCAGCCTATAGAGACAGAGCCAGTCCTCATTCCTGTTCTATGGGATTACTTTCCAAAGAACCATCTATATGCATACCCTCATTTCAGATTATGCTTTCAGAGAGGAATCAATCTTAAACAATGCCTCAATGAACTATATAAACCAAGAGTCATTTCTAAATTTTCTAATAAATTCATGGGGAGAAAAGTTGTATTGCTTGCTTCTGAGCTTGACCTACCTGCTGGACACCTATAATAGGAAACAGTCATCATACAAGTGAACCCGCTTCTAAAGGAAGCCATCACAGAAAAAAGAAAATATGGAAACAAGCCAATTACTCATAAAGCCATTAGAGTCACACATACACGTTTCCTTAATTCATCAGTTAATTAGGTCAGTTTGTTACATTGTACACATAAGCAATTTTGATTTGTGTTTCTGCAGAAAATGTACACCTATGAGAAACCCAGCCACTTATTCCTGAGTGGTCTGGGTCCCTGGTTACATGCACTCATTAGGATATGGTAATGTACTGTTAAAATTGGACATGAAAGTGCCAGTAGACATCCCAGTGTATCAAGTGTCAAAGAGTCTTCCATGTCCTGACAAGGAAGCACACTGTACTTTTTGGGGATCAGTGTCAATTACAATTGCTTATATGACAATTTATTTTTAATTTTCCTGCTGATCTGCTGCCATTAGAAGACAAAAGTGACCAAGTGCAGCTTCAATTTTTAAGGTGAGTGAAATTCGTGTTATATCTCCTGGTTAAGAGGAACACTTACCCAAGCTTGACCAGAAATGAAGGGGATTCTGAGAGACTGGATTCTTGATTCTAGACAGTCCTAGGACAAATTTATCACATTATTCTTTATAAAGGTATTTCCTCCTTAGGAAGAAGGTGTTTGCTAGGTATGTTGGGAATCACCTGTCTTCATCCTGTAGATCCTAAACTCATATATTGGGATCTAGCTCTTGGCTTCACAATGCTATATAATGAATGTTGGTTTAAAAATATTGCCCTATGCTGAGAGAATGTCAACTCTAGCTGGTTCCTCAGTGGTGACTTTCAGAGAAATAGGTACTGTGTAGCTTGTTCTCTAACCCTGGTGTGTTAGATCTTTTGAAGAGATTGGGGGTAAAGATTATTTTTATGAATTAAGCATGATGGGTGCACAAATGAACCTAAGCAGCCCAAGCAAAAAGACTATCCAGGTATTTCCTATTCCCTGCTTAGTAGAACCCATGCAGGGATACACTCAGCCATTTCTGGTGTCTGCACATGTCTGAATGTGGACAAATGCATGAGTCATCAGAGCAGGAGCCAGTGGGTAAATATCCTCCTTTTCTATTCCTTGTAATATAATATAAAGCTCATTCTATGTGACTTCTCATAAAATTCCTCATGGGATCCAGCCCCCTTTGACAGCAGTGATAAACTCGATGACCCACTGTTAGATTTGTCTGCCCTTCTTCTCTCTTTCACTTTTCACTGATTTTCTGAATAAATTTCCAGTGCATCATCCTTGTTTTGGGCATGTAGGTGTGACGTTTGGGAGCTGGTTAGCCTAAAACCAACATCCTGATGCTTTGTGAAAGTCACAGTGATTGCTGCAAGCTATAGAAATCTAACCCAAACTGGTTTATACACACAAAGTGACTCATTAGCCAAATTCGCTGATAAATCCTGGCAAGTGTGGATCCAGGGGCTTAGATCATTGTAATAGTCATATGCTATGTCTCCTCTTCCTGCTCTGCTTCTTTTCCTTGGTGGCTTAACCATGAAGATTATTCCTGTGCATGATGGCCTACTTTTAGCAAAACAGTCTCAAGTTCAGCAGAAAAAAGATACTCTTTCTCAGCAATTCAAACAAAAGATGTGGACTTAGATTTCTTTGTCTCCTTGTCTTAGATAAGTTGTGTTGCATTCTCCACCAAATAAAAATCCACACCTTGTTATGATCAATCTCAGTTACATTTCTAACCATGCAGCTGAGTGGGAGACACCAGATCCTCATCTCAGCAATGTGGATTGAGTGGTACGGGTGGTTCATTGAAAAATAAATAAATAAATAAAAAGCAATTGCCATTAACAGGAACAGATGTTTGGCAGACAGAAACAAAGCTCTACTCCATGATTCAGGCCTCTCAGCTTTATGCACCAGTCCATTTTCATAAGTAAAACTTGTGTGCTTGTGTGCTCCCTGCCCCCAGTTGCCACCTGAAACAGGGCACACCGCCCTTCTGCCAGGAACCCCTAGTTCTCCTACCCCTTTACAAACCCACCATTAGCCCCTACATCTACCTCTGTTCACCAAGTGCTGAGATCTTCCCTGAGTGCTGCAACAGTCTCCAGTGCTCTCTGTGAGGTGCTCTATTTCTTCACAGGACCCTCACAAAGGAAAAATCACTCATTCATCAATGTCCCTTAACGCTGCTTTTTTTTCACGTGTGGGCATTCAAGCAGCAAGGGAGGCCTCCTGAGGTCATCGGAACCTCATGGATGCCTCTTGTCAACTACCAGGGAGGCGCCATAATAAACAGAGAGGTAGGCTGAGGCAAGGTGGCGGCTCAATTCATCATGGAACTAATAGAACATATCCATGGAGTGATCAAAGAAAGACTCAGGGAAGAGAAAAAGGATGCATTGCTAAAAATGTGTAGCAGAACTTTTTGTTTTTTATATTTAGGGCACTAGGCTGAGACTTGAAAATGGATTAGTTTTTCAGGATCTCGTGAAATATTTCTATCTTAAATCTCAAGGAGAGGAGCAGTCTCTGTCCACTCTGCTGCTTACAACCTATGCAATAGGGAAAATTTAGACGTTTCTGCCTGATCGGGTACTTTTCTACCTATTTACAGCCAAAGGAACGGAAGAACACTGCTTCAGAAACACTATTGAGTGGCTTTTGGTTGAGGTCCGAGGCAGTGTGGAGCAAAGGGTTCCATGCCCAGGTGGCCTAATTAATTTCCTCCAAGGTCTTGAACTGCAACTTAAATTTTTTCCCATCACTTCATAAAGTGTCATCACTTTGTCACTCTGTGAATAAATGGAGAAAGCATATTTAGGTAAATGCTAAGGACTTATCCTACTGGAAAGGGGACTTAAGCTTTCTGATTTATTTATGGTGAGTTCAGGAATGTCATTTCTAAAGTAAAAACAACTAGAAATTAGAGCATGATTCATGCATGGTCAGACAGACAAGGAGCTTTGGAGGCTTGACCAGAACCCCCAGCCCTCTTTTAGCTACAGTAAGAACCTGGATTCCCAAAACAACTGAAAGAGTACATTCTGATTGCTTCTCTTGCTCTATGTAGGACTTAATTAGATGGCTTTATCAGAAGAATTACACCCCCTTTATATCAAATTCCAAATAATCTGTTTTTTTGGAAACACTTATTCACCCCAAACTGGATTACATTGCAAATTGACATTAGATTTAAATAGGATCAAAAATATTCCCCCATGATTAAATAAATGTTGGCTAAATATTGCCTGCAGCTTACTTTCCAAATTCTGCAACCTATATGAAAACTTTAATGATTTTGTTTTGACCTGACATAACCACCAAGAGTTACAATTATATTCTATTTCCCAAATATAACCTGTTTGTTGATACATTCTGATTTTGTAAGTGTTTTAAGTTCTGTCTGAAATGACCTTTCCTGGCTGGTGTACTATAATCAAGTTGTTACCTTTCTGGGAAGCCTTTCTAAATCTCAGCCCCTCCCTCCTCTGTGCCTCTCAAGAAAAGTACCCTTTTTAAGATTATTATTATTATTATTATTATTATTATTATTATTATTATTATCACTATCAAACCTCAATTTTACCACCACAACTCATAGAAATGAATTGCAGAAATGGATACTTACAATGCATGAATAAATAAGTTATATCTTAGAGTTACATGTTGATAGTTTATGATGACTTGTTTGTCTTTTCTCTTTTCTCCTTCTTTTCATTTTTTTTGTTCTTCATTTTCTCAAGTTTTTTTCCACCTAATTTAACAAAGTTTACTTATTATGTGTGTGTTATATTTTGTGTATATCCCTGTAAACAGGACACAAACTCTGGCTTCATGATACAGCCATTTTAGCATCATGTGACTCTGTGTCTCATGGTGTATGTTCAACAATGATTAGAATCATGCAGGAAAGTAAAACAGAGAAAACAGAGAGAGAAAGATTTTGAATAATGTGGTCAAGAATGTTTTCACTTGGACATATTTGAGCAAATTGCTAAAAAAAAAAAAGTAAAGGAGAAACCAATCTGGGAGATAGTAAAGTCCAGGAGCAAGAACATGCCCAATGTGCTGTAGAAAAGCCAGTCAGCCAGTAGGGCTGGAGGAGGTGGTGAGCATAGTCCCTGACATGACAGTGAGTTAGAGATGGCCTTATATTCTCATGGTAGAAATATGATACATAATTAAATCAGTTAGCCACTACTATATGAGAGGCCTTCTGAGAACTGGCAGCTGAACACAGCAGCAATTTATTACTTCTCACGAATCTCCTAAGCTGAGCAGCTATGGCAGTCTAAACTAGGGTTGGCACATATCAACTGGGATTACTCATGAGTCTCAGTCAGCTGGCAAGATGGTTAATGCCTGGGATATCTTGGATGGCACCTGCTAAGATAACTTGGCTGTGATCTGAGTCATCTTTCATCCTCCAGCAGTCTAGTTAGCTCACCTTTCTCCTCTTGGCTAACCAAGGAAAAAGGCAGAAGCATGCACAGCCTCCAGAAGGTGCACATTGTCATGTCTGTCATATTCTAGAGGCCAGCAAAATTCACAACACCAGCATAGACTTAGGGTGGGGAAATTGAACTCACTGCTTAATGGGACCTCTGCAAAATCATACTCCAAAGGACATGGATATACAGAGATGAGTGGAGACCTTGCACTATTTTGGCAATAAATCAACTTATCAATCATAGTTATTCACATTCTCTCACATAAATATATCCTTACCCACTCTCAAAGAACCCTAAAGACTAATACAGTCATGGATCAGACTCAAAATCCAGCACTTTTTGATCAAATTCACATCTGAATATGGTGTCTCTTAATGAAGAGCTATGAGTCCAAAACACAGGTTCCTCTACTCCATGTCCAATATAAACTCAGGGGGGAGCTGGGGTAACAGGACTAGGATGATTTTGGCTGACATAACTTTGTTCTGCTCCAAGTCCCTCACTATCCAATAGACCAACTCAGATGTGCCAAATTCAAGGGTCAGAGAGTTAAAGTGAGAACAGGAAAGGCCTCCTGAGAACAAGGCTTGGAACTGGCATGCTGTTACTTCTGCTGCATTCTATTAACCAATTAGAGATAGAAGCATAATAAGGACAAAAGGTTAGCAATAAATTCCACCAGTCATAGTAGAGACAGGCAAGTTGCAAATCACTTTGCAAACATCATGATTGCATGGTGAGTCAGGAAATTGGGGTATTTTGGCACTAAATTTATCACAGTGATTCTCCTTGCACAACTATAACTTAAAATTACTTTAAAAACTTCCCTGATCCATAGCAAACCAGGACTTCTCTATAACCTGAAAAGATGGATTTTATAAAAGAAATATTCTGAAGCTTTCTTCTAACTGATGGTTAGAAAACAGTACTCCATGAAATATATATCATCAGTCACATATTAACTGAGCATGAACTTCTAAAACCTGGGGTGTTTCCTATGCTCATAGCCAGCCTGTGTCACTCAGTGTTCATCACTCTGCTCAGAGTGCAGAGCATGCTGACTTGGCCACTTTTTCTAAGAGTGTCCACCTTTTCCCTTCGGTTTCTGTCTGTACTGTCTCCTTCTGTATCAACCTTGTTAAATAGACTTCTTACACGTTTGGGGACAAAGATGGACACCAGTGGAGATTTTTCAATGGGAGGTAATTCATGAGACTGATAGTCTAGAGTCATGCATGCATATTGGTGACTGAGTCCTTAGTAGTCATTTGCAACTCCCATAAATAAAGATGTTGGGATTTCGGTTTTCCATGTTTAATTCTGGCTGTCTCTGGAATTTAGAACCTGTGTGCAATTTGCTACGGATCTTTTTTGATGTATTTCAGAAAATGTAGAATGATCTTAAACATATTTTTGTAGCAGGTCATATTGTAGGTGTTGATGAATATGGAAGACCACTTAGGACTGCAGCTGTAGAAATCAGGGTGCTACCACCAGGGGACAGAATCAGGCTGAGGAAAAATCCAGGCACCAATAATCAGAAGTAGACATGAGTCTGATGAATTCATGGAAGCAGTGGATATGGCACTTTCCAGATGAATAATTTTAACTTCTTTTTTTTCCTCAGAAAGAGGAATTTTGTAGTTTTGATTACACTGAGCAAAAGACTTAGGGAGTTCTAAATAAAAGGTAAATCAAAAGAACACCAATATTTATTACAAAACATCCAAAATCAGTGTTCTTCTACTTTGTCTTGTTTAGAAACATTAAAGTGCCTTAGAAACTAGCAAGATATTCATTTTTCAATAGCAAAACATCATTTATTTAACATGCACTACTGGTTTATTGTTTCTTTTATGAGGGTAATTTCACATACTGCTGCTTTCAAGAGAGCAGCTACCTCTGCTTTCTTTCTTCCTCTCATCCCTTCCATACATACCTTCACCAATCAATCATTCACATTGCCTGATTATTGCCCACCCCCTTCACTTCCTCATTATTTTCCATCTCACAAAGAGAATCTTCTAACGCTGAACTGGGTAAATGATAGGTGATCTAGAAAATTATCTTCTTAGAGGGTTTGAATTATTTTTTATGACTGCTGGGTGACAATTTCTATTACTCATCCCACACCAAAACAAAAGGCAGTGATTTTCCTGCTTTCACATCTTAAATGAAAGTAACTTTCATTCATCAATTCTTTTTTTTCCCCCCCATGGTCATAACTTAGACAAATAAAAGTTGATGTCATGGGTGGAAGAGAGGTAATCTGAATTTATAATGAGAATGATACTTTATCATTCCCAATAGATCTTGGGTTTTGTGTACGCAGTAATTAAAGGAGGGTCTCAGGACTTGTGAGGACATAAATAAGCTTCTTTGGAAGAGATATTTATTGAAGCTCAGTGGGGACAGAACTCAGAATGATGACAAGAAAATGTTTCAGAGATTGTGCGAGTGGGAAACTGGAGGTCTCTGCTGAGGGCCAACTGTTCTCAAGTGTCCTCAGAGCACAGTGAATCCTGGAGATGCTCTCATGACTATTACAGAGGGGCAGAGAGACTGAGAAAACCTTCCAATTAAATGTGAACAGCTCTTATGTGGAAGAAAGGGTTCTGCCACTATCCTGGATATAAGGGCTGCCACTGAAGCACAGGGAATGAGCAAGCCAGGTACCTGGAAGAAAGTGATTTACAGAATAGAAGGAGATTCTGACCAGGTAGATGTGTGTGTGTGTGGGGGGGGGTTTAGAATGGAGACCAAAAAACAAAACAAAACAAAACAATAGCATCTGAAACTGCATCTCTTTGATCTCTTTGGGTCTAAACAAAGATTCTCCCTTGCAGTTAGAAGTTTCACAGTGTCCTTCAATATCCAGGTAAGGTCACTTCTTATTACAGAAATAGGATGTTAAGGAATGCATGAGAAGGCTTAAGAAGGAATGGGTTATTACCCCCTCTTTCTGTCTCTCATTTAAGACATTTAGGGAAAAAGGAGAATAGGGAGGAGCGAATGAGATTGGTGGTGGAGAGAATGAATAAATGGAAGGAAGGAAGGAAGGAAGGAAGGGAGGGAGAAAGGGTAGGAGGGAGGGAAGGGCGAGCTTGTCAAGAAGGGAGGAGTAGGGAGGACAGGAAGAAATCTTGGGACCTATGAATCAGTCCTGCAGCGATCTGACTTGCAGTCAGGTGTAATCAGGTTGAAATGAACATCATCTGTGTTGAGGGAGTAAGAGCAGAAGCCATGCTCTTATTTCAGTAATTTCAGTCTGAGAGGTGGAGTTTAGCATGATCAGGAGAGAAAGGGAACTGCCAAGCTGGCCATCTTATATAGTTTTTCTTAGGACTGGGAGATGATTTTGATCTGAAGTTTTCTTGTTTATCACAAGAATTGTGAGGTCCTTTTGTAATCTGTTAGTAGTGGTACCTTTTTCTTTCTCTCTCACCCTTCATTCTCCATTCTGTTTTTCTAAATTAGTGCATCAAATCATGTGGCCTCGAGAGTATCATAAAGTTAGGCCACATGTCCCAGTTTAACACATGCTGATTTGGGCTAAGAAATAAAAAAGTTCTGGAGCAACTTCTGTGGATTGGGAGGACACCCTGACAGATCCAGGTTGTGCCACCCTACCTTGCATGTATAAATTCTATGACTCTGACAAGGTCCAGGATTTGTGCTATGGTTTGGATGTGGTTTGAGTGTCTTCCCCAAATATCATGAGTCAGATGCTTGATCCCATGTGGCTATGTGGAAGGTGACAGAACCTTTAAGAAGTATGGCCTAGTGGGAAGTAACTAAGTCACTGGGGGCATTTGATGTAGTTCTAATGGACCCCGGTTAGCTGTCATGAAAAGGTTGTTACCAAAAAGCAAGACTGGCTCCTGCCCACTCTTTCTTCCTGTCTTGCCCTGCAAACTCTCCTTCTCCCATGTGCTCACAACGTTGTGATGCCACCTGCTAGGAGGCCTTAACTGGAGCTGAGCAGAGACCAGGAAAATTTCTTGAGCCTCCAAAACTGTGAGTTAAATAATCTGTTTTCTTTATAAAGTTCTCATCCTCAGTTATTTTGTTAGAGGAATGGAAATGACTAATATAGTGAAGTTTCCTCATCTTTAAAATGTGAATAAATGTATTCCATCTAGAATCATAAAAGAGAGTGAAACACAAAAGTGCTTAACATGATTCTTGGCAATGTTTATAAAAAATCCTAAAGGAATAATGAATCCAAGTTTTAATACCTTACACTAAGGGAGAGCAAGATGCAGGATAGGGTCCTAAAGAGAGCTTTGGTTTGGGTGACAGGAAGTCTTCCACTAAAATCCAAGCCTTCAATGTGCCAGCTCTTTGCATTAGATTTCCTGAACCTCTGTGTGTTCATTTGAAAATGGAATTAATAAAATCCACCCTGGGGCACCCATGAGAATTATTCCTGATGCTCAGAATGAGCAGCTTAATCATGAAAAGGATTATAGAAGGAAAGTATGGAGAGATAATGAGTCCATCTTGTGTCTCATCTTGACTTTGGTTAGAAAGATTGGAGTCAAAATGTGTGGTGCTCATAAAGATCCCTGATCAGGAGCTGCAGAAATTGCTGTCAATTGTTAATTGAAGTTTAGAAAAACTCTTTAAAAGTGAGATTAATGTCTAAAGGGTGAAGATGGTGAAAAACAGCATCAACTGGTCAGTGTTGAGAGCCAACACCCATTAATGTGATAATTTTTTTATAAAAGGAAAAGCAGGCTTAAAAAAAGAAATAACTAAATAATTGCTTTCATCAGTAGTGTTTGCCTCTGTCAGAATCAATCTGACTTATCCTGACTAAACATGCAGCCAGACTCCAGAACTTTCTAGATCTTGAAAAATGAAAAATTTCAAGAAACCAGGACATTTTCATTTTCTCTCCCTCCCTCCTTCCCTCCCTCCCCCCACCCCCCTCCCCTCTTTCTCTCTCTCTCTCTCTCTCCCTTTTCTCTGTTACAGAATCTTTATCTCTGCAGAAGATGGGTCCCTGCAATTCTTAAATGCATATATTACAGTTCTTCCCATGAGCACATACTGTGCCCATCTTCTAAGTCTTCATTCAAAACACCAAGCAGATAAAAGTCAGCAATGACTCATCTACAACAGGTGCAAAGGATGTTTTGTCAGACAAAGCCAGAGGGTAAGTTTCATCTTATGGTTACAGAGACTGTTGGGAACAAGCACATACTACAAAATGGCAATAAGAAAGATTTGCTTAAAGGGGCAAAAGCTAAACGTGGCCCTTGGCTTTCCACTTTACAGAGCAAACTTAGCATCTGGCAGTTTTTTTTCACTTGTTGACTCTGTTGCAATCAGTTAGACGGGGGTGGATTTAATGAAGACAAGAAATGCTCCAAGTCAGAAAGAAAATAACATATAGTCATATTCACTACCTTTCTGAAAGAGAGGGTGACAGACTTTTCTATCATTCTTCCCAAATTTCAACTCCAATCAGAAAACATTTTATTTTTACTTTGGGTTAAGAATGTTCTTGGAGAACCAGAAAAGAGTTTTCCCACCACGTCCTGTTCAGATCAAGGTGTGTAGCTGGAGGCTGTGCACCAAATCCCATTCTTTGAATGTGAAGCCAGAATTAATCCAGTAATTATCTTCATTGAGAGTTAATCAATCACCTCCTAAGTAAAGAATAAATTTCATGGTATTTCCCACCTCATTATGGAAAATTGCCAGCTGACATTCTCTGCCTATTCCCTCCCCAACTTGCACAGATAAACTCTTTTTTCATTTTAAAGAACCAACCTGTATGAATCTGAGACATATTCTTTTAGATTTTTGCATTGACAAATTTACAAAATGAGCTAGTTTAAGGTCCTGTAAAGCAGCATTCTGGGTAAATGAAAAATAAATGTTCCCCACAGGGGATAAACTTACTTGGAATCATAGCAGTCAATTGTCCTCTTTAGCCACCTTAGCCAACCTCTCCATCTTTCCTCCACTTTAACACCCCAGATGAGCTGCAATTAAGAATTATGTTAGTATGCAAATTGGTCTCTTGGGCACTGGATTGGATTAATAGTAACTGTCCATCATGTGTTGAGAAGGAATCTGAGATTTTGTACTGAATAAATTTAGAAAGAATGCAGAGCTTAATATTATTGAATATTAACAAATAATATTAATATTATTGTTCTCGTAAAGTAGAAAAGAATAATACCAACATGTATGCCATTAGGTACCTCTGGCTGTATTGAAGGAAGCCTGAAGGAGATGTTCTGTTCTCCTTATTACCATAAAATCATATGGAATATGGTTACACTAAACATGTGAACCCATGTTCAACATTTATTAAACACCTTTCATATGCCAGACACAATCTCTCTCTCTCTCTCTCTCTCTCTCTCTCTCTCTCTCTCTCTCTCTCTCTAGTAATTACCCTATGAATAGAGTCTATTATCCACCCTTATAGATCAGAATCTAAGAAGTAATATGCCCAGCCACATGGCTAGGGTATGGTGGAACACGGAATCTAGGCCTGCTAAGTCCAGTGGCCTTAACCCTTGAGTTGTGGTGTACCATATGAGGGTTCAGGGTGCAGGGTGTCAAGTAGGGACCCCATGTTGGTGCCATAATAAACTCCTTCAATCTGTCTCACAGCCAGCTTCATTCACATCCTTCACTGTATTTTACTTACACAGAAACCATATAGATAGATAGCTATAATTATTCTTAAATTTGTACCTTTAGAATTGCTTGAAAGTAGTCCAAATCATAATGATTATAACCATAAATATCAGCAGCGATCTCAGTATCTCACTCCATAGTTAAAATATTGGCATTTGGAGATGAAAGCAATAGAATCTTGAAGAAAGGAAACTTGCAAGTCCCTATTAAATCCCAACAATGGCATATTACAATAAAAATATTAAAAAGGACAAATTAAAAATAATTTTTTTTTGCAGTAGAGATTTATGTTTGTGTATATCTGTCATCAAATCGTTTCAAATGCACTTCACTACAGGTAAACATCGTATTATGAACTCATTTGTGTTTATGATTCATTGTGAATCTCATTTCCCTTCTGTGAGTTATTTTTGCTTTATTTTAAAGTACAAAAAATACATAAAAATTACAGGATTAGCAAAACCTTCCATTGGCCACACACATCCCCAAACAATTTGTACCTAGAGACTCTATTTCAGGTTTGTTTTCATCAAATTTCCATTTGGAAACATAAATTTTCTTCTTATGATCAATACAGATGTCACTCTGTTCATTCTCAATTCATCACCTTGGTGATTCATACATGGAAAGCCAATACTTTACACAAGGAGGCAAACAGCAATGTAAAGAAGCCATCCCAGTGTCACCAACATATCTAGTGATAAAGCCAAAGCTGTGTAAGAGCAGGCCATCTGTGGGCCCCTCCACCTCAGTCCTGTTGGGAAAAGCCACAGCCAGGCTTTCTGATGCTGTGTGTGTGAGTTCAACCTATGATTGCCATGGGTGCTTCACCAGGTACTCAGAAAACACCTGGGGAGGAAGCTTCTGTTGGTAGAAAAGGTGCTCATTTTCTGTACCAGTTTTCTAGAGTCAGAGAGGCTTATGCATAAACAATGAGAGAAAAAGGGATGGGTCATTTTGCCAAATGAAAAGCTGCAGGTGTCCCTGCAAAACAAGCGGAAACAAGAAAAACAGCCAGGCGGTGCTGTGGAGGAGGTGAGGGCTCCTAGGAGCAGACCTAGGATCAAGTCTACTTCCCACCATTTGCTCAGGGTGAGGCTTTAGGCAGGTCGTTCAACATTGCAAAACTATGTCTTCATCTGTAAAACAGAGACAATGATCCAGATTGCTGTGCTGATGAAATGAGATGATGTTCTTAGCATTTTGGTCAAACATCTTTATCAAAGTAAACATTAGCAAAAGTCAGGCACATGACTGCTTCTTTCCAGCACCTCCCAACAGAAACTAAGACTTTATTTGGGTCTCTAGGACATCATTTCAGCAAAGATTTTGTGAACAGCTACGTGAGGGAAAGATGTCCTCCTTTTTATTGATTACTAATGTGTGAGGACTAATAATTCCCCACTGTGTGCATGTTAAATAGAGTTGTCTAACTATTTCAGAGTCACCCTGCCTTCTAGTCATCTAGATCCCTCTAATTATTTCATTTATCCTTTCCTCTGGGATATTATACTCTGCGTCCCTCCCACAATTAAATTTGAGAAATTATCCCTCTTCTATTCTCTGGCAATGTAATTTAATTGGGTAAATTTCTAAATCATGGTTCTAAAGGTAAGAACATGACTCCAGCCACTGCCAAGGAAAGTGTTAACTGTTGTTTCTTTGTTAAATAGAGTTTAAGACGAATCTTTTTTTTCCCCCTTTAGAGATGGTGGGTCAGGGCCCTACTTTGAAAAATATTTGTCCAAAATGAGTCTAACACAAGACACAGAGAGGAAAAATACAAATCTTGGTGGCATGATTTGAGATTCCCTCCAGCTGTGACTGAAATCTGCAGCTTTTGTTTACATTGGCGCAGGTTGCTAAGGGCTAAGGGACACCTACTTAAATTGGGTTTGGAGAATATAGCTGGTCAGGGTTAGCCAGGAATGCAGGTGATGGGTACCCTGGAAAAGAAGTATTATTGTGACTCTCTAGTAGGATAAGAGGATCCGGGTTTCAGCAGTGGAAGAAATTAAAGCCTGGAGCTGCAATTGGTAATGGGGCAAGTTTTCTTTGTTTGTATATTTTTTTTCTTCTTAACTTACCATCTGTAAACGAGAGAAGTAAATGGTGGAAAAGCTCCAAATGATGAGTACAGGTAATAAGAGCTATTTCGGAGGAAGGAACAATGAGTTATCTAGATAATAAAGCTGTTTACAGAAATAAAGTGGAACAAACTCTTAGTGGAGAAACAAATGAGAACAGTGTTCACTACCAGCAGGAGGGCTCAAAATTCTTACCAGGTGCCAAAAGGCATATATCGCTTCATATGATGCTGCTTATACTGGCTTCTCATGAACTAAAGAATTTTTTTTCCCTGAAAGCATCTCCTTCTGCCTTTCCCCTCATGTAGTCTGTTTTTTTTATTTCTACCTTTTCCAAAATATTCTCATAAATTTTTCTGATGTAAGCCCAGTCCATAACATATACCTGTCGTCTGCCTTCATGATTTTGCTGTTACTATTACCAAATAATATTCAGTAAATATTTATTGGATGATAAATGAATATTAAATGTGCATTAATTTCTTGCTTATTTATTCAATATGCAATTACTGAGCACAGGATCGTAGAAAGAAAAGATGTTGGTCTTTGTCTTCTAGGAGCTCACACATGATTCTTTACCCATGTAGTATTTCCAGAGAGCAGGACTTATTTATTGTTTCCCCTATTGTCTGTATGTGTGTGCATGCATGCATGTGCCTCTAGAGCCATGAGATGAAATACAGAGAACATTAATACAGAATAGTAACTTAGGTCCATTTGATGCCTTGTAAAACAGTAAAGGGATGATTTCCACTTGCAGTAGAGGCCTTGGAAAGGTAGACTATGCAGTTACATGATTCCTCATGGTGTCTGCTATAATAATAATAATAATTTAGGGTCTTAAATAACAACAACAATAACAGGGTCCTAAATAATAATAATTTAGGATCCTAAATGTTATGATTTGCTGAACGTGCAGTGTCCCTTGTGTGGAGCTCAGGAATCTCACTAAGGTGGAGGATATTGCCAATGTGCAAGGCGGGAGGCACATATTCCTATATCCCCATGATGTGAGAAAATTGAATTATTATCACAGGATGGTTAACTGTGCAGAATAATATTAAGACTTGAAAGAGGGAATGAGTTTTGCTTTCATTGAAATGAATCTTTAATGCTAAAGTTTTAAATTTTTGTAGTATTAATAGATTTATCTGAATTGAAATTCATAAATCAAACTTGATCACTGCAGAATATTTTAACCATATGTGAGGTGGCATTATGTGCTTATGCTATTTGAACACTAGAATTTCTCTGTTTCTGGTGAGTTTTTTTTTTTTGTTTTTGTATTTTTTGTATTTTAGGGAAAGTATGTAGCAATGAAATAGAAGGCATCTTATGGGTTTTTAGTTCTACTTTTTCAGCTACTAGGATTGGGTATTATGAAGAAAAGATATTTAATTTCTCTGTGCCTTTCTCATTGCATCTATTAAATGGGAATAAAACACCAGGATTATTGAGCTGAGAGCTTTTTTAGGACCCTGTGGGCACACTGTGATCATTCCTTCTGTCAAACATCCCTCCAAGTTGTTTTCCTTATGTGCTGGGCCCCAAGTCACAGTCCTGTGTATCACCTTTTCTTATTGTACAATTGTTTGGGAAAGGAGAGGGCCTTATTCTCTATAATCACAGCACAAAGCAGGTGGTTAACTAATGTGCTTTGGAGGGGATGCAAAAATACTACACTTATTTAGTTTCTCCTTCAGTTAACACATGACATATAAGAAAGCACATTTAAGTATATAGATATCAGATATACTAATCACAGGCAGTAGGTGTGGGCTGAAACATGACTTCAGCTTTATCAGTCCTTATTCTTTTTCTTCAACTAACTTTCTCTGTCCTTCACTGTGAGAGCAGCCTGACCCCTTGGGCATTCTACAAAGTCGTCAGGAACCTAAAAAAGGGAGTACATTGAAAAAAACAAGGAAAGAGGAAATAGAACCAAAAGAAATGACTGTCTTGAAGGTGATGTGAACGTCCCCAGCTCATTTCTCTGATTAGCTTCCTCTAGCAAACACGGACAGGGTCCTCTCTGTCTGGGAGAAAATTCTCTCCAATTCCAGTCTTCCCTCTACTCTGAAGAACAAGTGTTTCTTTTGCATGATGGATTCAACTCCACTGAACTTGTTTCAACCAAAGAAAAGGAGAGAAAGATTTTCTAATTTTGTTATTTTCATCATACAATTTGCTTTCTGTTACTTTCTTATTTTCTAAACTGCATTTACATTCTTGTGAAGTTGAAAATACAAACATTATGCAATTCCCCAGGTAGTCTGTTGGATGGTAAACCCCTGTGACATCACCCTTGAGGGTGATCACAGCCCATCTTCCTAGGAACAAACATTTTAAATTAAACATGAACTCAGGTTGGAACAGATGAAAAATCCACTTGCATTGTTAAAAAAGATTTTCAAGCAAAGCCTTACACCAAGCCATTTTAGATGGCATGATCCTATTCTTCAGTAAATCCCAAGTTGAGTCTTATCTACAGTCCCATGTTTTGGAGTTATTTTAGTTGGAATACATTTTTACTTAAATAAAAAATAAAAACATTTCTCTACCTTTTAAGAAGTAGATTAATGTCTGATGTTCTACTTTCAATGGCTTCGTTTTCTCACTGAAACTTTTGTTTACTCTTTGATTTCCCAGAATTAATTCTTCACTATTCAGAAAAACTCAGATTTCCCATCTTAATGCCTTTGTTCATGGTGGCCCATCTGTAAAACAATCCTTTCTCTGAGACTCAATTCCTCTTAGAAATGTGTTCAGACTTTTCCCATTTTTTCAGAAGTGGCTAACTTTCTTTTATTTCTTTCTGAAAAACTTCTGTAGCACATCTCACAGGAATATTCATCATTCAACAAATAACTATAAAGTTCTCCCTTTTGGCCAGCTACCATATTGGCCACCAGAAATACAAGTCTAAATAAGAATACAACTAGTCTGAATAAGTTCTCCCATGCACTTTTTCTAACTGCATTATACTTTTGAATAACGTGTATCTGCATAATGTATATTAATGTGGCTAGCAATACATAGTTGAATGAATACATATACATATCTATTTGTAAACACAGGATGCAGCAGAAAAATAAATATTTTAGAAACAGAAGAACCTAGGTTCTTCTTAGACCATTATTCCTGTTAATCTGTGATCTTCATAAACTTCTTAACTTCCTTGAATTTCAATTTTCCCCTCTTAAATGGGGATTAGTGATATTTGGGTCATGGTGGGCATTAAATGAAAAAGTTCACGCCAGCAGTTGGCCTACGTGTAAAATAGAGGAGAAGTAGCAAAGATTCTGAAATCTTTAAGGTTCTAAGATGCTAAGATTTCTAAAATCACTGAATAAAATTCACTGTTTTGCCAAGACTGTTGTGATCTGACATAAAGCCAGGTGTGACAGAACCCCATCTTTTTGCTTTGGTTCCCTGTAGATCTGAGGATTGTTCTCCTTTCAGAATCAAGGTAAAGAACACTCATCCTCTCTGCTCCCCAGAATGTAGGCTTGGCAGTGACACTTATTTCAGGAGCACCTTCCTTTCTGTGCTGTGTCACACAGACATGCCTGGAGGGATGACAGCACATCTTGGGGTATTCCCCAAATTGGGGAGCTGCCTCTGGAGTTGGTATGTTCTGTATCCTCTTGTCACAGCTTTAATCTATCCTTCAAGTGGCCTAATTTTGAAGATAAATATTTCCTGAGGCCTGGGAATTCATAATGGGCTGTAATTAATTATAGGTTAAAAAAATAAAGCAAGAAATAAGGTGATCATTTTAAAGTTCTGAACAGAAAGAGTCAAGGGTTGGACCTTAACTAATTGGTTTCCTGATAAAGGTTTCCTCCAGGGCCTTGGAGAGACCTTTTATTTTAATGAGTATTTGCCAAGATTAGAGGTTTCTCTAAGCTACTGCCTCCTGGTTATCACTATCTCTCACATGCGTGCTTACGCGCACACACACACACACGCACACACACACACACACTCAAAGGGTGAGAAATCTAAACTTTGTAACAGCCTCCAAGATTTGCTGCATTCAAAAAGAACATTATATAAAGTTACCCTGCAGTGTGTGGGGTGATGATTAATCGGCCCTTCTCTACTTCTGTGCCCTTGGGGGCCCTCATTTGCATTTTAAGGCTAAAGCTGAGGCTCAGAATGGGTCAGTTTAGGAGTTTCTAAATTAGAGTTGAAACTTCCATTCCCCAAACTTGAATCTACATATAACTCTACTCAGCCTGGCAACTGAGAAATTTTTATGATTTTCTTCAGTTATGGAGTAATTTATGTTTCTAATAGTGATAAAATAAATAACCCTTTAATATCCTGAATTAGTAAATTCACCATTAAAGGTATTCTCATCTTTTAGAACCTCTCTGTATTTTCTAGCTGGGAGGCATGCAAAGTGATACCCAGTATTTCAGGCAGTGTATGTGCTAAGGAATACACTTCCAGCTTTATCAGTGGCTTCCTAGAGTAGTTAACTGTGAAGCTGAAATAAATAGGACTCAGTGGAGAAATGAGGTAGTCCTAGGAAACCAAGTCTCCCTTTATGCAGAATTCTGAAAGCACAGATTTGTTAAGTGGTTTTAACACATGTCCACAAAGTGACTCTATGTTTCTCCAATTAAGAGTCGAATTCCACACTCTCTGACCATGGTCTGGCCTTAGTGACTAGATGAAAACACAGAATGTGGCATTCTGCATTACTTCTAAGTTTAACTCATACAGATGTTAGAGCTTTTGCCTAGCTCTCTTATGGGGCATGTGTTCTCAGAACCCTGATCCACTAGGTAAGAGGTCTGGCTATGCTGAATCTGTCATGTATGGGAGACCACCTGGAGAGACCCTATGAGGATAGAGATGACTGAGAATCCCAAAGGACTCATATCCCAGATCTTTGAATTTTCTCAGCTCATATGAATAAAGAAGCTTTCAAGATGGCTTCAGTTGTCACCTGTCCTCAAGTACATGAGAAACTCAAGCAAGGAACGCGTAGCTTAGTTCAGATATCCACAACAGCCATGAGCAATAATAAGAAACTATTATTGTTACTTATGCCCCTAGATTTGGGGTATATTATTACATGGAAATAGATAATTAAAACAAGGGAAAAGCAATAGGTTGGTCTGACTGGAGAAAAGATTTTATCATGACCACATAAGGACCTGAGTGAAGTCAAATTAGAGAGTAGGATAAGTTGGGTCTCAGGGGACCTAGAATTTTTGGTGAAAAAATTCAGATTTTTTCTTTTTGACAGAAGTAAACTATTGGCATCTTAAAAGATGATTCTGGTAGAGTCACATAGATCACAACTTGGAAACAGGAGATCCATGGCCCAACAAAAATTCTAAAAGAGGGAAAGGGTAGAAATGAAGATAAAGAGACTGATTTTGAATTCAGACAGTTCCAGTTTGACTTCTGGCAGATTACATGCTCCTGCCTAGTCTTATTTTCTTTCCCTACCACTTCCATCTCCACGTGATGGGGACAGAGAGATGCAAGTGATGGATACATGAAGTTAAAGGAATTATTTACAAAATGGGCTTATTGAGCTGACCCCCCACACTTTCTTTTCCAGAAAACAATTTACTTGCAGACCTTCCTGACTTAAGTGAACAGGATATGTCACATTCTTCAACAAACTACCTATTATCTACAGAAGAAATGAAGGCCTGAAATAATATCAGTAAGAGAAACGCCAGTTACCCTGAAGGGTGACCCTTTTGTGACCCTGGTCATAGATCAGATCCCAAAACTCGGGGAGATAAAGACCATTCCTCTTAATCATAAAATCTGTAAGAATGTGTGGTTAAGAATCCAAATAGAACCCATCAGCATGAACCAGGTGACTAGAGTTGTCATGGCAGTAAAGACCTGAAAGTCTGATATCATCCAGCTGTCAGTCAAGCCTGAAAAGGTAGACCTGGACAGGACTCTCTAGAAACTTCTCTTGGATACCCAATAAAACCGAAGTTCAGGACAGGCACACTATCCTTCTCCTCTCTGAAAGGAACTACTCTCCCTAGAGAGTATCCCCTCCCACCTTCCCTATCCCTTCAACAAAAGAATGACTGTTTCTCTGAGGGACATATATGAAATCTTTCTGACTTGTTCACAAGAATTGGGGTTTGAAAGGCAGGTCTTTGTGCTGCCTCAGTTTGCCAGGAGGCTTCGGCTCTGTAACATACAGTATCTTACACTTCCCGGGCACATGTTAGGCCTTGGCAGATATTTGTTGGCAAGAGAGAAACTGTAGTTTAATAAAAATACTTTTGATTAAAGGAGGAAGAATTTGGTTCTATTTCTGGCTTCAGAAGTTACTGATCATATAAAAATTAAGTACACTCCTTGGGACCAATTTTCTTCTATTGAAATTACAATAATATTATTAGGTTCCTGAGCTTATTGCAAGCCTCTCATTTCATGTTTAAACCACTCCCTAGACAATTTTATCAATACTCATGGCTTCTGTTATCTCATAGACACAGAAACTTCTAAACATAACCCCGATCTGTCCCCAAAATACTGACCAACAGATCATCTAATATCATCTCCATATGATATCTATGGATAACTCAGAATCAGCATGTGATAAAATGAAATTGGCTCTTCCTTGTTCCAGTCTTCCTCTGGCCTCCTACTCTCCATAAATAGTTTCTAAAATGTTCTTTCTAAGGAGTCATGACCTAATCAAAAGATATAAACTTTAATGACGAAACTGGCCAAAGTAAGAGACTAACAGGAATAAAATGTTTGATTTGAGAGACTGTCTGGTAGCATGGACATTTTCTACAATCACAACCAACTCTCTCTTCCAAAAAGAATTTGGCTTGCCCACTTTACCTCATGTGCCCTTCATTTCTCATTTATTAAATATGATTGAATTAATAAGCAGAAATTCCACTGCAAATTGCTGTACCTGAATCAGCTGCATCCCCAAATTAAAAATGTCAAAAACATTAATATTTCATCAGGATGCCCCAAAATACTGTAGATAGTATACGTCAGTGTTTGTGATCAAAAATTTATTTCTATTATCTCCAGAACATCGCTTAATTTCTTTTATTTAGAAAACACAGAATATCTCTGGTGGCATCTGATTATGGGTTTTCTGGGCTCACAGCATGAGAATTCAAATCATATATACCGGATAGGATTTAGAAGAATAAAAATTTGGACTTCTGTCTAAAAATAACTGGATGACAAAAAAATTGTTAGTCCATCTTTTGGCACCACAGCATATGTAGACCCTCAACAAAACATAAAAAGGTAAAGCTAGTGTCGTTTTCCCTTGTTAAAGATGACCTAATGATGTGAAAAAGGACACTGGGTCTTGCCACCGTCCTTTGGACCTGCCTCACACAGTGGTATCTCTTATCAGATATAACACTTAGCTACATTTCAAATCAATCTCCATTAAGATTACAGCTGAGATTAGAAGTTCCCTATGAGTTAGAATAATTAACCTTTAGTTAGTGTTGATTTGATGCATTTTTTTTTAAGTAACAAGGAAGGAGAGGAAGACTGTAATTTCTTATTTTAGAAGCTGTCTTGAAGTCAGTGGGGTGGAGAGTATTGAAGAGCTTCTTAGCTCTTTTCCTTAGTGGCTTTGATTTTTCCTAAGAAGCCTGAGCTGATTCACATTTGGCAAGTGGGGCATTGATGGGGACAGCCCAGGTTTGTGGATGGTAATGAGAAAGTTTAGAACACAAACCAAGCTCTATTCTGCACTATAGGAGCAGGCTTAGAGCTACCAAAGACGTGACTGTTTTCTGTGAGCTCAAACCTGCTTCTTTCTTTTTTTTTTTTTTTTAGTTGTCAATGTGCAGGTTTGATTGACATTGCATCTGGAGGAATAAGTCATTGATGCATGATCATGCCAGTCACTGATACACCCTACACTTGCTATAAGTGAAACTAGTGTTCACTCAAAACTCTTAAGAAACCCATCCTGTAGAAACTGGTTATAAGAAGTCCCAGATCATAACAAAAATATGGCAAAATTTCTTCTAGAGGTAGGGAAAACTGATGCATATGCACTACAAGAATGTACTTAAATATAATGAGGGTAAAATGCTTAGCAAAAAAAATGCCATTTAATAACTACCTGTAGAAAGTTTTATTTAATCTATAGAACTAAGCATAAGCCACAGTTCACCCCATTATAAGTAGTCAGAATGCTAAGATGTTATTTTAGCTTTCTAAAAGCATAGAATTTCTTGACTTACAGAAAGAGAAACTTGAGGAAGTAAACATAGGGCATCTTTAAATGGTAGAAATTGGAAGAGAAACAATGGATTACAGATCCGGCTATGCCAGAATCCTTTTTTTATATTAGCTCCCCTTCAACAAAAATTTGAAACTTGAAAAAATATTCTTTGCAGGCACTAATGAAGAACAAAATTTAGCAAATCTGTAGACTCTTTGACCTTTGTAGAAAGAAAATGGCATTGTGTGTTTTATAGGTTTTATCCTTGGGTTCCTTTCCATACTACAATGTACAGTGGCTAAAACCCATATAGAAAATTGGATGCTTGTTGGTTTTATGCATTTGGAGGGACAGTGAATGAAGCTTACAAAGTAGCCAGAAATGAGAAAATGATCATGAAAAGTGGAAAGGCACAATGGGGTGTCCCCAAGCTTTGCCTCTGAAATCCCCTCACACTCGTTGCAGATACTTGAATTTCACATGCCTCCAAAGAACCCAAAAGAGAGCAACAAATGCATAACTGAAAATCTAAGTCAAAATTTCTTCTATTCTCCATCACAGTGGGAAATAAAGAGAGTTTGGAGTTTGAATCCTACCAGGCTAAACAAGTATGGTAGTCACCTTGGGCTTCCCATGAAACCCCAGAAGAGCTAACCCATCAAAGAGAAGGTGAGGAGCAGTGGTTAAGGATCTTCATGAAATAAATGGCAAATCTAAAGGATACAAAATCTAACAAAGTATACCCCAAACAAGGAACAATTTCTATGTGATTAGCCAATAATTTAATTACTTATTAGAATAAATGTTATTTGGAGAAAGGCACCTGAAACCAGTCTTCAATGTAGTATATTTAAAATGCTTAGCATATAATCAAAATTTATCAAGTACATAAAGAAATAAGACAGATTAAGCTAATATTAAGGGATAAAAACACACAACAGAAAAAGTGTTAGTGTTTCATAGGTGTTAAATTGATAAAAAAGGAGTGATTTCAAGGAGACACACCATAGATTAATAATTAATAATGAAAATGAAATATAAGATTTCAAATAAAAGATATGAATTGTAAAATATACAGATGGTCTTAATAGCCAGCTAAAGAAGGCAAAGATAATGGAGTCAAGAATAATGGAAAATAGAGTAATGGAAATTATCCAAATTGAAAAAAAGGGGATAAAAAGGATGAATGAGACCTTAGAAACCTGAGACACAATAGCCAATGTTTAGGCAGGTGGATAACAGCATTTCTAATAAGGGAGTTAATAAAAGAAGTGGATTATTTTTTTGTAGCTCTGATGATTGTTGCTAATATTGACAGTACACTCCCCATGTTCTAAGCATTATGAGCTCTTACACAGTTTGTCATATTTTCTCAACTTCATGATGTAGGCATTGGTGAACACAACTTTATAGATACATAAAAAGTGACTCACAGAATTGACTTTCCTAAGTAACCACAGTAAGAGAAACCTAAGAATATGGCTTTCCTAAATAACCACAGTGACACATACCCTCAGTCTTCCTGATGCCTGCGCAAAATCTCCAAACCCACTTTACCTTTCATTGTTAAGTGAGAGCTTTATGACCTTTTCCAGGCATTCTGAATCTACTACAACTCTTTTTCCACAGGGATGCTAATCCTCATGCTTTATTTACAAAGGAGAAAGTGTTCCAGGAGCTATCATGACATAGCAACATTTTGCAGACTGAAAAAAAACAAACAGTCATGTAATATTTTTCAAGTGGTTAATAAATGCTGATGGGAACACCTTTTACTGACTTATTGGAAATTAGCATGCAACTTGACCAGTGACATCTGGAGTCAACTCTTTCCTTCTTGAAAGATCAATTACACACATCTCCATCCAGGTTCAATTTCAGTGTAGTTTGAAGTTTACATGGGAGGGTATTTAAACTATAGTTTGGCCAACATGTTAAATCAGAGTTTTACCATCCCAACTCCCCACACACATACCAGAGAGCCAATTAGTAAACATTTGCCAGCATTCCATTGATATATATCAAGCTACCACTGAACCCTAATTTGATGAATTAACATAAGATTTTATTTCTTAATGAAATCACATGATTAAAAAAATGAATCAAGAGAAAATTTTATATTTATATGCATCATGAACCTAGAGCATGTGATAGCATCAATTCATTTTCTCTCTGTATCTGGGCTCCAATTAATTTTCTCTGAATTAGCCCAATTCTCAGACAGGTTTTCCCCTTGAGATGAAAGAATTTGCAGGATGAAAGGCATGCCCACTCTTGATCTTCCCAATCACATTCTAAAAATTAGTTTATTTCCTATGCATCTGATTCTGTGGCCAAGTCACAACATTTCCTCTGGAGTTTGGAGGTAGTATCAGCTCCATCCAAAACACAACCTGATAGTAGAGAGCTCTATGACCTTTCCTCAGAGGGAAACAGGGTTAATTTTAGTAATGGAGGGATTCTCAGCTGCATGGCTACCATAATACCAGATGCTCATCAATTCAGCATGCCCATGAATATTCAGGCCAAACTATAGCATGAAATACTGTTTATCCACCAACATATGGACTTGTGCTGATAATGGTTTTCCAAGATTCTGGGGACTTTTGACCTTGCTACTACATGCAGTTCTTCTAGACTCACAGATTGCCTCTTTCACAAAATGAACATATTTTTTGCCAGTAAATTATTTGGCTAGGTTCTCAACCAAATTCTTTAGTGTCAAATTTTGTCCACCTGGCATCTTAGACACTCTCTGTGCCACCTAACACACAGTTCTAGAGTAGCATGATCAAATGACAATGACATGGTTAAAAGAAAAATAAAGGAAAGGGTAAAACATTATTATTTTTTAATGTTACAAAGAGCATAAAAAGAAAAAAAACGGAACAGGAGTTTAATCTTCTGTGGGTTTTCAAGTGATCTGGGGTTTAGCATGAGAAATATTAAATGCAAACTGAAACTTTGAGAAAGAATGTGATTTTATGTTTTTGTCTTATTTAAAATGAACGAGGCTGCCAGTTCTCATTTCAGCAACTATATTTTATAAAGCCATGCTTTGTTGGTTGATCCTGTAGCACACATGAATTACTGGAGAGGTACAGCTCAGCTTTCCAGAGCGGGGGAGCATCCCCTTGAGATGCAGCTAAAGAGACAAGCTGAGACAGGTAAATCTCTGGCTTTCAACTTATTTTCCTCATCTTCACTTTTCCCTGATCTTTGAACAGGGTTACATTGCCATCACACATGCCTGATTCTGTCTTGGATGTGGTTTTCATCTTCTTTTGCCCAAGACACAGCTGGTTCACATATTTCCAGATCAAGAAGAGACTCCTTTGGTCCTATGCCTGGAGAAATTTCACTGTTACACAAAGACTGGTTAGTTCTGTATGTCAGATTAAGAGATCATCTTTCCAGTGAGCGTACCAATGCAGTTTGAAATATTCTATCTCAGAACTTGTTATTAAGACTTTTGGAAGCCCACATATGAATTTGTAGAGTCTTTTTACTTATTTACTTACTTATTTACTTATTTCTGTGTTGGGGATTGAACCCAGTGTCTGCTAGGCAGCCATGCTACTACTGAGCTACATCCCCAGCCCTGAATTTGTATGGTCTTTATCTTCAATCTACCCTTTTGACTCATTACCCTAAACCCTGCATTTATTACCATCCCATGTTTATTTGTAATTTTCCCATTTACCACCAAAATATCTCTTTTCTTTTTTTAATCTACCCATCTAAATGGGACCCACATTTTAAAAGCTTCTTGATATCATATAATATACCAAATTTGTCCCATCTCTGCTTACTTGATCCACAACTGTGACACTATAAGCCATTTTATTTATTTATTTATTTTTATCAGCATAAGCCATTTTAATAATATTCATGGAAGTTTTTGTTTTCTTATCTATTTCCAATTATTATTACATACCAATATAGTATCCAAAGCAATCTACATACTCCTTACATCTGGGCCCACTACTGTGCATTCCTTGTATACTTAAGGTTACAGTGCTATTTGTTGCTATAATGAACTTAATTCTCTCCTCGACTTTACAACACCTCCATAGACTGTCACATTTTTCCAGACACTGATTTCTTAATTCTTAATTCTCCAACTTCAGTGTATTTCAATGTTGTCTAGATTGTTGGGGGTGGGCAGGAGATAAATGAATGTGTGTGTGTGTGTGTATATATATATCTATATCTATATCTATATCTATATCTATATCTATCTATATCTATCTATCTATATATATATATATATATATATATATATATATATATATATATATATATATTCCTCCCCCCCGATCCATTCATAAGGAATCAATTTATATAGGTATACACACACACACACACACACACAAATGCTTGGTGGCCTGAGAAAAATCAAAATTAAAAATTTGAACTATAGTTTCTACTAAATGCATACTGCTTTTGTAACCATCATAAAGGTGAAATTAAGTCAAATTATTGGTTATCAGCAATTATTTATTTGTAAGTACATGCCAATACTGAGTATTGCATAGGACTAATCTACATTCCAACTTTTAAAAAATGCATGCCAGATGGGCTGGGGTTGTAGCACAGTGCTAGAGCACTTACCAGCATTCGTGAGGCACTGGGTTTGATCTTTAGAACCATATAAAAAATAAATAAAGGTATTGTGTTCATCTACAACTAAATAAAAAATTTAAAAAATGCACGCAAGGGAGGCAAGGTAAAATTAAATGCATTCAATATCTAGACAGGTAATTTGGAACATAATTTGGTGTCTGTGTGGGTAGGCAACATGTAGCTCCAGTCTTGTTATTCTTTGGGAATGAAGATATAAAATTGTAAGATCCTTCAATGTTTCCCCTCCCCAGAGAAGTATGTGAAATCTTTCACTCCTAAATATTAGTGCAAAAAATGTATATAATAAATAGAAAAACAGGTTTGCTTGCTGCTAGCCTGAGTTCTATGCTTTATATAATGTAGTTCTATTTAAATAGGTAGCCTTTGTATTAATAGATAAGATGAGACCACTTAGTCCTCCAGGGTCTCTGATATCTTACCCCTAAAATGGATCTAAGATTATACCATATGATTTTTTAATTCATTCAATCTTACCAAGTTCTAAATCTCTGGATTCTCATATGAAATATCATAGTATTTTTATTTGTTGTTTTTTTAAAAAATTCAGAAACTACTTATTGAGCTATTCTTGAGCTAGATATTAAGGATAAAAAGAAAATGAAATAGATGACTCTTATGAGTCTTTCATCTAGTGAAAAAAATGATAATACATCTCAACTAAAATGAAAAATCAAAGTCTTGATGTTGAGAAATTTATAGTATGATTAAGGACATGAAAAACACATAGATAGGAAAAAGACCTGAGATTCCTTTTCAAAAGTTCACAGACATGAACATATTGCCCATTAGAGGAAGGAGTAATTGGAATAAGACATTATTATTTTTTTTAATGAAAGAAAAGCCTTTAAACCGTTAAAATGGGGCCATTGTCAGAGAACTATGAGGATCAGGCAGCCTGAACTCCAGCAGTGGGAAAGCATTTGGCTAAATTTAGTAAACACAAAGCTGGGACATTGGGACCAAGGCTTTGTCAGAATGCATCAGTCATCTGAGAGAAAAGATGTAAGACGATAAGTCTTTTCATATACTGTAGGTTTTTTAAATGGGAAAATGGGTTACATTTGTTCCTTTTGCCCCAAGGGGTAGAATTAACTTTAATAAATAGAAGATTCTGAGGATAGCTTTCGGGTGTGTAGAAGCAAGTGAGTCTCCCATCTATTGCACGTGGACAGGTCAGTTCCAAGAGACAGTTTCTCTCACAGAAGATACTAGAGGAGAAGACAGAGAAAGAATAGTGGGGTTGTGAAGAGAGGATCTGAGCATTAAAAGGTGAGGTGGATGGTGTGCTGGTCCACAAGTCTTACTGCTCATCAGAACCACCTGGGAGGATTTTTAAACATGAAAACATGAAAAGAGTCTGATTCACTTGATCTAGGGGAAGCCAGAGAACTTCTGTTTGGGCAAGTAATTCCCAGTTATTCTGTTGAAGCCATCTGCCAGTGAAACCACTGGACTTAGTTCTGCAGAGTGCCCCTTTCACGTTTAGGATTCTCTAAAATGGCTTTTAAAGCAGTAACCTGGTTTTGACCATGCATATTGTGTGATCAGCTGTGCTGTTTGCATTTTGTTCTTTACCTTTTTTAATGCTTCTCTCTTCCACAGGGCTGGTTCTCATATAGATGAGTAAAATGATGCTTTGTGAGGTTCTATAACAATGGAGTCAAAACACCACTATCCATAGTGCTCAGTCTGTGTTTCTTTGTGCTTACGGACAGTTGTTCCTGGAATCAGGAGGTATAGGAAAGCATAAAGAAGGTGTCCCCAGGAATGTGGCAATAACTGAGCTAGTCTTGTGATCCTTCGATCAAGTAAAGTCTTCTACTACAAATAGCAATTAATTACATTTCCCAACAAACCACTGGATACAAATGTGCCTTTTATTATATATGGATAAAAATAATTCAAGAGATGGAGATAACGGGGAAGATAAAGTAAAAGGGAAAAGCTTGAGGGGAAAACACTTTTCAGATGGAATGATATTTATCTGAATGATGTATTGACTTCCTCCTAATATTTAATGAATAACTGCATTTAGAGCCACACAGAACTTTCTCAAAAGAAATTGTTGAAGCAAGAGAATGTAGCAACTATGTAAAGCAAACCCAAAAATGCAAACATACAATCAGTGTAACTGGTTCCAGAGAAAAGGCAAAGCCTGTGGTGTTGAAAAATCCAATTCCTGATTCCCCCTCAGCCATTGAAAGGCAGTGTGGGCACTCTGTAATGATCTTGCAACTCTATTCAACTTTTTTGTTTATTTTCCCCTCCAGGATAGGACAATAGACATAACAAAGTCAATGTTTTCCCATGCAAAGAAGACCACATTTTTCTAAATTAAAATGATCTCTGTGTAAGCAAAGGTCAGTGGAGTCTGGAGTTTTCTTTCTTAAATAACAAATCATGGGCCTCTGTTACTTCCAGTTTTATTTTAATCAAAGAGAGGCCTGCAGATGCTATCAGCAAGGCCAGTGAAGCATGCATTACATTACCAGAATCAGAAACAGCTAGGAGGAGAGCCAGTTATTACCATATGTTTGTACGTGAGCTCACATAGAGATATTGATAAAGATCTAGATACTCAGAGCATATGAAATAGCACTGTCAGTGTATTTCTTGATTTTAAAATAATACTATTCATCCTAGTGGTAAAGAACTTTCCAAAATAATAATGGGGCCCTTATATCGTATAATATTTTCTGCCCACTCAGGTGTTTTATGTTCTTCTGCAAAAACACTAAGGTCAGTCAGATGGCCTCTGAGATACATACAGTAGAGTCATTATCTCTCTACCTATAAAAAGGTATCTGCAAGCTATCAGAAGAGAATAACTGAAAATATTGTCAGTAAAAATAATCTGAATGTGTAGAAATTAGTTAGATGGAAGAACTAGAAAAATCTCTTTATAATGGGACAGTAGGAGTAGATATCTTTGAAACTTGCTTCAGAGACAAGGTTTACACTTTTAACCACACCAACAACAGCACATACTCAGTAAATGTCTGCTGAACACATGGATTTGGCATTTAATTGGTCACAGAAGTTAAAATGATTACTGGATATAGAATCTTCATCAGGGGTGCGCTACCTGCTTTTGTAAATAAAGTTTTGTTGAAATACAGCTTTTCCTCTTGGTTTGCATTTGGCCAATGGCTGCTTTCCTGCTAAGATGGTAAGGACTGAGACCAGATGACCTTCAAGCTCATAACCTGGAATACTTTCTCATTGAACCCTTATAAAATGCTCACCGGTTGGACATGCTACATGATTGGAATGGTATTGGTAAAAACAAAAGAGAAGGTATAGTTTAGGACATAGGTAGAAGGCAGTAGTTTGATTTGACAACTTGGTTTGTAAATGGCTATTATTGCTATAAGAAAAAAAAATAAAAGAAATAAGAAAATTATAAATTGTATGCTATTAGTATTACATTAAAAACAAATTTCCAGGGAGCTGGAGTCATGGCTCAGTGGTGGAAAACTTGCATGGCATGTGTGAGGCCCTGGGCTTGATCCTCAGCACTGCATATAAATAAAGAAAAGATCCGTTGAAAACTTAAAAATTTAAAATTACATTTTTAGGCAGTATGGATTGCTAAGGTCTGTAAACAAGTCAGGATGGCACCTGGTATATTGACAGAGAATTGTTAAAGTCTGTAAACAAGTCTGGATGGCGCCTGGCCAAATGCCAGAGGGAGTGGTTTGTGACGTAACAAAAGCGAGCCATTAAGTGTGGAGATTCCTTATTGGTTGACTGCTGTATCTATTTTATGCTAATTAGATAAGCTGTGTAAAATGTATAAATACCGCTCTTATTCTACAATAAAGGGCTCCTATTCCTGCTGTATCAATGTACACAAGTTATTCGTCACCCCCCGGTTATTTTGCCCAGGCAGCCGGGCTGCGGCAGATGGTGGCCCGTTACGGGGAGCCCCGGGACACTCGGGGATAAGGGACGAAAAAAGCTGCCCGTCCATAGATAGGACGGGAGCAATCTGCTCGTCCCTAGGCAGATAGGGCGAGAGAAAAAATGGCCATTTCGAGAAAATGGAGAAGATTGATGCAGTATGTTTGTGTCTTGTTTGGTCTTGAAATGTTGTATTGTCTTTGTGATGAAAATATGGAAGGGGTGAGAAGTAAATTGATAAGAGAAAAAGGCACCCCAGTGGAACCAAGAATAGTTAGGGCATGTGTTGATAAAAGCCCAGAAACTCTAGTCAGAAAGAAAAAGAAAGTTCAGAAGGAAAAGGATTATCAGGAAAAAAGTTGCAGCAAAAGGCTATTACTGAATACTTTTCGAGACCGGAGGGTGCATGAATCCACAAGGCGGCCGCCACCTGCCCAAGCTGATCATGGCGCAACAAGAATTTTCCAAGCGGCAGTTGCAGGCTCTTCCCCGCCCCCCTGCCCAGGGGAGCGGAACGCCACTGCGAGCCCAAATCTAAACCTGACCTGGAGGCACAGTCTCACAGGCTTTTGCTCCCTGTGCCTGTAAGCAGTTTGAGTCTGGGACTCTCCCCAGGGGCATCTGTGGCTGCCCGGGATGCTACAGCTGGCAGAAGATGCTACTGGCGTCCCTGAAGTTTGATAATTTCCAATGTCAGTAACTACAATGGTTCTCCCACACCTGGAGGCTGATGAGTAATGAGTACTATTAAGGCTTATTTCAAATGTAAAAAAACCTTGAAATAATGTACTAAATTGTTCAGAAGGTTGTTTTCTTAGTGAAATGCTACAGGATTTTCTTTAGCCATCTGGAGTTCCTGCCTTCGTCCCAGTGCCAGTGAAAACCAAGGTGAAAGAATTTACAGTGTTGCTGAGAACCAGAGGAAACTTCAGCTGAGAAACCGATGAGACTTCGGAGCTGTTGCTGTTTCTGCTTATACAACTTAAGCTAGCTGCCTGCAGAACTTACCTGGACTGTGATTTACCTGGACTGTGAGTTAATCTATTGAGACACTGCTTTACCTGGACTGAGATAACAAACTGTAATCTACAACAAATTGTAACTCAATATCTTTGCTAATGGTGTCATTGCTGGTATAATTTTTCCAAGGGCTTCTTGCATGGAGCCATCAATTAGCTTGGAATTGTAACATTTTGTATCCTCCCTTTCTGTTTCTAGCAGGTTATTTATGGTGTTTCTGTAAAAACACTATGGTCGTTATTTAAATTATACAAAAGGGGGAAATGCTAAGGTCTGTAAACAAGTCAGGATGGCACCTGGTATATTGACAGAGAATTGTTAAAGTCTGTAAACAAGTCTGGATGGCGCCTGGCCAAATGCCAGAGGGAGTGGTTTGTGAAATAACAAAAGCGAGCCATTAAGTGTGGAGATTCCTTATTGGTTGACTGCTGTATCTATTTTATGCTAATTAGATAAGCTGTGTAAAATGTATAAATACCGCTCTTATTCTACAATAAAGGGCTTCTATTCCTGCTGTATCAATGTACACAAGTTATTCGTCACCCCCCGGTTATTTTGCCCAGCCAGCCGGGCTGCGGCAATGGATTTGGTTTTTATACTAGACTTATTTTGGAAGGGATTACTGGGGGTTGAATTCAGGGACACTCAACCATTGAGCTACATTCTCCATTCCATTTTGTATTTCATTAAGAGACAGGGTCTCACTGAGTTGCTTAGCACTTTGCTGTTGCTGAGGCTAGATTTTAACTTGTGATCCTCCTGTTTTAGTCTCCTGAGCAGCTGGGAGTTCAGGCATGTGTCACAGTGCCTAGCTATACTATTCTGGTCTTTTTAGTAGATTTTAATGTCAAAATCCTAACATCAGATCTCTGATGAACTAAAGAAAGCTGATAAAATTTCATTGTCTGGGTTTTGTTTATTTGTTTGTTTTCCCTACGAATAAACATGGTGATCCAGGCCTGGTGGTATACTCCTATAATTCCAACAATTTAGGAGGCTGAGACAGGAGGATCTCAATTTTGAGGTCAGCATGGGCAACTTAGTGAGACCCTACCTAAAAATAAAAAATCAAAAAGGATTGGGTATGTAGCTTGGTGGTAGAGTGTCCCTGGCTTCAATCCCTAGTACTGAGAAAAGAAAGAAAGAAAGAAAAAAAGAAAGAAAGAAAGAAAGAAAGAAAGAAAAAAAGAAAGAAAGAAAGAAAGAAAGAAAGAAAGGAAGAAGGAGGGAGGGAGGGAGGGAGGGAGGGAAAGAAGGAAGGAAGGAAGGAAAGAGAAAAAAGAAATATAGTATTCTATCACTAACCATGTCATTTTTTTTTTTTTGGTACCTGGTATTAAATCCAGAGGTGCTTAATTTCTAAGCCACATCCCTAGTCCTTTTTAATATTTTCTTTAGAGACAGGGTCTCACTCAGTTGCTTAGGGCCTCACTATGTTGCTGAGACTGGCTTTGAACTCATGATCCTTCTGCCTCAGCCTCCTGAGCTGTTGTGATTAGAGGCATGTGCCACTGTGCCCAGTTGTCAAATAATTTTTAAGTATGAAAGCTATTTTGAACTTGATATTTGATAATTCAATTTATTGTTCAAAACTGAATGCTATGAATCACTAGTATTCACTCTCACATTAGTAAAGAACAAAATTTCTGTGTTCAAAGACAAGGTTATAATCATACCAATTCCAAAATCCTTCAATCTAAATATTTGTTCTCTAGAGCCAAGTCTGGAATCAGTACAGTATACATAAGGTTTCAACATGATATAGGGAAATCAGATTAGGCAATTCATGGGTGAACGCTTCATGCATAGTATTGTTAAGCAAGGTACAAAATGATGAAAGGGAAGAAACAGAATATTAAGTAATGGCAACGTAAGAGTAATAACTACAGAAAGCAACTATCAAAATAAATCTGGTGGAACAAAAAGATGAGGATAGAATTAATTAATCACAATCTTCACTTTTTTAGGAGTCTTCCTGTAGAGATGGAACTGAGACCAATGAGGTAGCATCACCCTCTTGTTGCAGCTGTTATGAAAAGAGCTTGGCCAGGTGTGGTGGCACATGCCTACAATCCCAGCAGCTCAGGAGGCTGAGACAGGAGGACAGTGAGTTCCATGCCAGTCTCAGAAACAGCGAGGCACTTATCAACTCAGTGAGACTCTGTGTCTAAATAAATACAAAATAAGGCTGTGGATATGACTGAGTGGTTGTGTGCCCCTGAGTTCAATCCCTGGTAGTCCCCCAAAACCACGCCCCCAAAAAAAGAAAGAAATTGGAGAGTTAGGGTTATAGCTCGGTGGCAATGTGTTTGCCTAGCATACCTGAAGCCCTGGATGTGATCTCCAGCATCACACACATGCACACGCTTGTGTGCATGCTTGCATGCACACACACACACATACACACACACACACACACACACACACACACACACACAAATACCAGAGCTTGGAGAAAGGACAGCTCAGAACCAGGTTCAAGATCTCTCTGAATTAAGAATTGCTCAACTAGTCATCCTCAGGGGCTCAAAAGAAGGGTCCCTTCCTATGAATCTGGTGCAGATTTCCCTTTGGAGGGTGAGGCTGAAAAAGGTAGCAGATACCAAAAGCGTCCCCTGGTGCCTCTAGAGCCTGCCTTCTATTGGTGGAATGTGAAAGGAAACTACCTGACAGAAAAGAAAAATATTTTCCTATTCAGCCCCAACAACATAACAGAGTAAATAAAGGTAGATGATTAACAGATAGCAAAGCATACCAATTCCCAGTATGCATGGACTTGAAAGTAGGCTTACTGTCACATTTGGCCATATTTTATATACAATCTAGGAAGAATATATAAATTCAAGCTCAAGGAACAGAAGGAAGGAATCAATGGGGTATAGTTGTTTGTAGAAGAGGTGTGAAAATAACAATAGAGTGTGTATTTATATTTAGTATAAATGGACATAATATACGTGTCACTAATGATCTGAGTCCTCTCTGATCCCAGTTACGGGAAACCAGGTGTGTATGGGTGTGTGGAGGAGGCCAGGTGTTCTGTATATGTGCTTCCTCATTTGCACCACTCTCACAGTATTTGTGCTTAAACCAGGAGTGAAACGTGGGCACACATGTGCCCCAAATTAACTCCTACCAGTTGTTTTGTAATTAAATCACCTTATTAAGTATAAGCCAAAGCAATGCGACAAATCATCACATAGAAAGAAATCAAAAACCCAGTACATTAAATATGAGCTAGTGAGAGCTTATTGAAATTAATTTGTAAGAGGTCTTCCTTTTCTAAATGGTTTATCTTTCATAATAAAATAGTTTATGGGCACCAAGGTGCAGGAATCCATTTGCCTGTGCAGTAATAAAAGGGTAGGGCAATTTGTAAAGTTCATGTTATACCTCACTGTTCTCTCTGGATAGTACACAAAAATATGCCAGAGATGGGAAAATAGTATGCCCTTCAAAGGAAATGAAATGAATCAAAAGTGTATTGTGAAATCATTAAATCTTATATATAAACCATGTTCTCTGGAATAAAGGCAAATAGGGAAATGGATTTAACTGAAAAAGGTTTTAAGAGAGAGACATAGGAAGGCAATCAAAGGGCTAGATTTTGAGAGACAATCTGGAAATTGGCAGGCAGGAATTGTGGACTTCTCTCAAGCCTCTGTGTCTACAAATAATTGCATCACTAATTGTCAGATAACCCAGAGCAATCAGGGGGAAGAGCCACAGAAATAATTTGGAATCAAAAGCAAAGATTTACGAAAATGAGACATGTGCTGAAAAATCCTGCTTGTCAGGTTGGAACATGGCTGTCTTGTTAAAATTCAGGTCTTTATTGCATTCCTCAACTGATGAACAAGATCAGAGGATTCAAATAAGAAATAAAAGACAGGGAGGAACAATCTTCTCTACAAATTGCAGGTCCTATATTGAGGTTGAAGAGCTTATTCTTAATGCTTAGAATGGTGATCTGTCCAGAAGGAGCAAAGTGATCAAGTTAATGAAGGACTGATTTGAAATCCCCCATGGTTATGGTGGACAAGGGTCTCACTCCCATGTTTGTTGCCCTTGGAAATTTGGAAATTAAATGGGACCATCCCCTTTCCATCTGCTGTTGGTGATGGTAACTTCCCAAAATGTAGCCCTCTCCATGTTGCTGATGGTTTTCATGACAAATAAACCTATACAGGATTCCTTGACAGAGACTGGGTTTGAAATACATTTATAATCAAAAGCAGTTGATCTTTTCTTGAGCCAATGCTTGGCTTGTTTTAATCCAAAAGTTTTTAATCCAAAATGTGAAGGATGCCTGAGTTACCAGCTCCTATGTTGGTAGCTTCCTAGCTGTCGGGATATAATGTGAATGCTGATTGAGTAAATAATATCCACTGGGCCAAGAAATTTAAATTCCCTTGTAACCTCCCCATCTAAGGCTACACATATGAATTTTTGCAAACTCTGGGTCCTGGTATTCTGTAAATTCATAATGAAATCTCACATTCACAGTCGTCCAGAGAGAGATAAAGGAACTCAATGCTGAATTGAGTTCCCTTCCTTAGGATACTTAGAGTCTCATGAGTGCAAAGAGACTTATATAATGGGGGGAGGGGGTTAAAGTTCCATATTATGTAATAGATGCTGTAACAAAAGCACATCCAGGGTTTAATGGGAACCCACTGGAGGAGTGAGACTAAGATAGCAGAATTCCCTTTCAAAATGGGTCCTCAAAGACGCATAAGTCTTGAAATATGGACTAGGCCTTAGAAGTAGGAAAATGAAGTGATGCCAATATTAATATCAATACTTCATCTTCTAGAGTGCTTATTTGTGTGAGTAACTATGCCCGGATTCTTGCATGCATTACATTCAACCCTATGAGGTTGTCATTGTTATTTTCAGTTTACCGATAAGAAAAGAGCAGGTCAGCATGATCAAGTGGGAACTCAATATTCAGGAACATTTATTGAATTCTAACATTCATGCACTTGAGTGCAAGGCCCCTGCTTCCCCCCCTGCCAAGGGAGGGAAGAGCACTAGAGGCAAATGGAAGCACCTGTGGACAAATCGAGAGCTAAGAATTCTTAGCTGAGTAGGAAAATGAGAATACACTGGTGAGGCAGGAAGGGGTCATATTAGAAGACAATTCAAATGCCACAGTAAAGCGTCTGGGTTCTCAAGTGGAAAGCAAATGAAGATCACTGAGTGACAGTGAACTAGAAGTACGCCATAGTCAGGTTTGCATTTTAGTGAACTTACTCCAGTGGAATTGTGAATAAGTGTATGAGAGACAGATGAGACCAGGGATGGAGTTCAAAGTCTAAAGGAGCCTTGAGTAAGGAAATGGCAGTAGAATGCAGAGGTGAATCAAGAGTTCAAAGCCATTCAACCATAGACTTGTAGGACTTGTTGAAGAATTGTGCAATGAAAGTATGAAATAGGAGTTTCAAATGCTTCCTCAGTATCGCCATTAGATGACAGTATATATAATGCATGTATCTTTGTATGGAATATAAAGAATCAGGACAGTTTGTGGAGGAAATACCAAGTTAAATTATTTGTTAATGTGAAATTAGAGGGGTTTTTAGGTCATCTATGTGATTATATGCACAGGAATATGTGAGTCTAGGATACAGCTGAGAGGTGACCCAGAATACGCTAAGACACACCTATTTTACAAACAACAACCACAAAAGCCTTTAAATGTTTCATTTATCTTTGAAATTTGCTTTAGAATTTCAGAGGAAAAAATAAGAATAAACTATCTAAAATTATTTCAGGAACGTTAAATAGATGTTCAATTATATGAGAGTTTGTTATTTATGTTTCATCATCCATATAGATGTTTATGTATAATATAGTCTTATATTTTTGTAGTTATATTCAGATAGAACAAAAATACCACTGTTCAAAAGGGAGCTTTCCTCTGGAATATGTATCTCACATCACTTAACAAGGGTGATAACCATGCAGACCCTTGGAAGAGGCAGGTGCCAGGCTTAGCCCCATTCCACACACGCCAATCATCAGAGTTCACAAAAAGAGACCCTTTTGTTCTCTATTTTTTCACCATGATTTTTTAGTCTGCTTTACTTTTTTTGAAAGCTCAGGCTGTTTTTCTTTATTCTAATGAGTATCATCTTACTTTTTAAAGAACAATTATGCTAAATAAACTCTCATCACAATAGCCATAAAGATTCTATTCTCAAGCTCATTCTACAGCCCCTTCAACATCCTTATTTTTTAAGGGATCATCATAAAAGATGTTAGGTTCACCACACTGGGATTTCCTGTCCAGGAGCCCACGGAAGCAAGGCGATGGCTGTAGCCCCTGAAGAGCTCTCATGTACTTTGTTTTATATCCATTTGGACACATCTGGCTCATTGCATAGAAGAAATGCTTCAGTAAAAGATTTTCAGACTTAAGTCTTTCTACCAGCAATCTATTATATATTTGAACTGAACTGGACTTTAAGTATCACTGACGTTCTGTAGGACCTGTGCTATTCTCAGGCACTAGGCAGCCCAGGATTCACAGCTTTCTACCTCCACAGCAGGGGTTCCCATCTGAGGCAAGCTCTTATGGACCCTCCCCTCCCCCGTAAGTCTGGTCAGCCATCTTGAGTAAGGACATGGAGCGGACACTCTGCTCTCATGTCACCATCTCTCTGTTGGGCTCCCAAATGCTACTGCTCAATCCCCACATCCTCTTTCACAGTCCTAATGTCTGACTGACAGAATTCACAAAGATAAACAAAATATACCTGGTCTCTGCACCCAGGCCACTTCTTCTTCTTGGGTTCTGCTTATTCCCAAAAGGGAATCCACTTTCCCCTTTGGGTCCAAAAAGGAATGGAAACATCCCAGACACCAATCTTAAAGGAGTGCCTTTTAATAAACATGTGACCATGAATCAGAACACTTCCCTTTTACTCCACCCTTATCAGTGGGCACACTTATTTGACGAACAATCCTCACTCTGCTATAGAAATCTAAACTTGAACAACCAGATCTAAATGTTTTTAAAGCCATTGCTCTTCAGTGGACAAAATGATTAAAAACACAGAAAATAAACAAGTATTGATGAGTGAATGGAGAAATTAGTAAAATTGTATGCTATTGTGAAAATGTAAAATAGTGAGTCCCCTACGAGAAATAATTTAGATGTTCCTCAATAGTAAAATACAGAGTACTATATGATCTAGCATTTCTTCCCCCAAGTATATATACTCAAGATAAAGGAAATCTAATATCCACACAAAAACCTGTATATGAATGTTTACAATAGCATTATTCATCTGTATGAGTGGATAAAGAAAATGTAGCATATCCATACAATAGAATATTATTTGGCAAATAAATAAATAAACCCTTATGACATGCTGATACATGCTACAATTTGGACAGACCTGGAAAACATTATGCTAAGTCAAAAAGGATTGTCATAAATGGCCACATATTCTATCATTGCATTTATATGAAATGTCTAGAAGAGATAAATCTATAGACACAGAAATATATTACTGGGAAGTCCTGGGGGAAATGGAGAGATTTGGTCAATGGCCACAGAATGCAGCATTTTCTGCATTTAACTTCACAATTAAAATCTAATTGTGATGGATGCTCCATTGTGTGAATATACTAAAAGCTGTTGAGTTATTCACTTTAAAAGAGTGAATTGTACTATGTGTGAATTATGCCTTAATAAAGCTGTTCAAAAAATAAAGAAAACAAAAGGGAGTCTTTAAATTTTCAGAATATTCACTGCAGGTTTCCCTTGAATATTGCATTGCCCTAGTGAATTACACTGATAGATATAATGAAATTAAGTTTATAAAACCTATTACTCTATGGTAAGGCAAGGACCTGCAGTGTGAGAATTGAGTGGATTATATTGCCACCTGTGGTCCAGTGGGTCTCTCTCCTAAGAGAAATTCCATAAACCTGTCAGCCTTATTTTTCCCCACAGGACTTTGATGTGAGGCTAATGCGTAGCTCCAAAAAGTTTTCTTACAATTACCTCCCTGGAACTCAGCCTTCAATGTCTGCTGATCTTCCCTTAATGGCTTTTGACACAGGTGAAATTAGAGAACACAGAAAAATCAATCAAGGATGGCCCTGAGACCCAGTGGCCCCACCACCAACAGGGCTTTGTTGTCTGAGTGCCTTGTGTGTGGCTATGCTGGGGAGCCAAAGTGAGGAGACAGTTGGGAGATAAGGGGGAATCTCTTACAAGTTAAGTGTCACACTTAAATTACAGAGTGTTAAGCCTATGCAACTGAAAGTCCATCATTTTTTATACCTATAAGAATGAACAGATCTTTGTGTGTGTGTTCACAAGGGAAGTTTGGCTTCAGTTAATACTGGGTTTTTAAATAGCAAATCTTGGCTATAATGTCTTATTGGCAATGCCTCCACTTACTTCCATACCGTGTTTATTTTGGGCTGCCAAGTGCCAATACAGAACATAAGGACCCTTGGTGTTCCAGGAAACTCTGTCTTTATCACAGTTAAAGATCAATCTGTGGACCCAGATCCACACTACCAACTGTAAGTAGACCATCCCTGCCCTAGAATCAAAGTTAATTTAACTCTGATTAAGGTTTGATCAGAGCCCACTGTGGCATCCACTTGCCTGTAATCTGAGCTATTGGGAAGGTTGAGGCAGAATCACATCAGCCTCAGCAACTTAGAGAGGCCCCGTCTCAAAATGAAATAAAAAGGGCTTAGGATGTAGCTCAGTGGTAAAGTACCCCTGCTTTCAACCCACAGTACCCCCCCCCACACACACACAAAGTTTGTATTAGAAAAGACAATATGTGCTTATGTCTATTTTCTATCAGATATTTATCCCCAGGTTTGCATTCATTGTCCTTACTCTCTAGTGCAAGACCACCAGTGCACACTGCAGTCAGATCTCTGTGTGCAGGGAGAGGGAGGGTGTGTGTATGTGTATGTGCATGTGAAAAGGCCGGCAGAGGGCAGTTTGCCTCCTCCTGCATTTAGGAAAAATAAAATTATTGGAAGAATAATAATATAATTCATTGATTTTAGATTCAAAAAATCTGAAATTCAAACTTAGTAAAGGGATGATATAGAAAAAGCACCTTATTCCTCTAATTCTGACTTTCCAAAGCTGAAAATGGCCACAAAGACTGAACCAATTGTAGCCTCATGGTAAAGATGAAGAAATGGAATAAGGCATAGGAAATTATTGTATATATAGGGCAGCCTTTGCTAATAATAATTCATGTGTTCTCTGGGTCCGACCTAGAGGGTTACTCTCTTCCCTGTAGGTGTGGTCTCCTACCTTTGGACTTATTTTGTATCTCTTTCCAGCTGTCTCAAGCCATAGAGTAATTATGGAAAGCTCTGAGTATCCCAAAGTGTGAATTGGGCTTTCACTTTCTGTTCTCTCTGAATTTTCAATGAGATTCAAGCAGCTGACCATCTCAGCTTCAATTCAAAAGCTCAATTACCTGAAATATGCACCTTTGAGCATTTGCAGCTGCCAATGGAGGGAATTTGGGAAATTAGACTGGGAAATTACATTGAAGTAGCTAAATTCTGCCAATTCTTATATTCCAAGCTTCTAGAGACTAAGACCACCATTTAAAGGATTAATATGTAAATGATAAGCATATTGATTCTTCTGAAAGGCTTGTGCAATTATAAATAAATTTAAAGACCAGACTTTTCCATGTAAATAGCATTTGGTAGGCCTGGCTTCATGAAAACAAATCATAGTCTTGTCCCATCAAGACAGACAAAAGATGGCACTTGGTAAAGCACAGAAACCTATCTCACTCTCTAAAGTTTAGCTACTTTAATATATCTGTCCCTGTCCATTGCCCAAGGTAGAATGTGCTGCAAAGGTGCACCCTAATCCAGGATGGCTATTTCTGAACCCAACCTTAAGATGCAAATGCTGCTTCCTACTACAGATAGCATGGCATATCATAAAATCAGCTGGTGCTGTCTTTGTGACTCAGAGGCACATCTCCCAGATTTGTTCTCCTTCTTTACCAGTAATGTTTCTTCCATAGATTATACAACTATTTCCATCAGCTATTTCCTCTTCCCACTATAACACTTTCCTATCACTGACCCCACTCCCACCACTAATCAAAATAATATCCTAGGAAAGATTTTTGGCATAATCCATTTATCTTTTACAGTAACCTTCAGTGACCTAGGTGAAATCATTGTGAAAACATAAAATTTTTATTATGGTGTCAAGTCAGGTAGCATGGGTCTGAGGCAACTCATTAAGAGAGATTCAGATACAGCATCTAGGCTTAAGGTGGGGTTGTGATGGAGAGGAAAGGCTAGTGAGGATGATGCAATCACCAGTTGCTAATGTATAGAATTTAGGTCACATTTGAAGCAGACTTCTAGATGTTCCTGTCTCTACTTGGGGAGAGTTAGGGCATAAGTCAGCATGCCTGCCTCAAATGGGACAAGATAAGGAGTTCTTTGCATGTAGCAAGACAAAAGAATGCTACTTGTAAAAAAGAGACCAGTGCTTAGTTTTGAAGTAAATTCAGAGTGCAAATTTTTCTCTCAAGTAGAAAATTTTATTTTGAACTTCTTTTCTATCATCTCATATACAGTTAACATCTATACAGATTGTAGTATAAGGAATCTCCATATCATTGTGAATTAGAGAGGGCAATGTATGATATTTAGAGTAGGAAATAGCATTCAGTGTGAGTCAACGCTTCTTAGGGCAATGTAAGCAGGTGGGTCTGAGACTCTCCTGCCTCAGTTGATTGATCACAAACATCTGCTTTGGGCATAAGAGTACAGGAGTAGAAAAGTTTACATCATGCATTGGGGATTACTGCTTAGTAAGAAGAGTACCATAGAGTTCTACATCCAGTTCTGACAGATTGTCTGATCTTAGTCAAATCATGTTACCATTTGGACTTTGACTGATTATAAAAGACTAGAAATACAAATGGATAGAAACATGAAATCTCTTCACTTTTTTCAGACTTTAGTCTAAAAAAATTTGGTCATAATTTCAGACGTTAAAAAGGTGTATGGTTTGTACAGATAATTTTTCCAAGCGCTCACCCAGATTCCCTAAATGTTAACAAGTTTCTCTGTTCTATGAACATGCCTAATGGGTTCTCTCACTCCCACTTTCTGTTTCTCTCCTCCCAACCTTCTTTCTGTATCCTATGTGTCTATCTATACATCTCTGTACACACACACACACACACACACACACACACACACACACACACACACATATTTTTAAACACTTAGGAATAAGTTGCAGGGCTGGGGTTGTGGCTCAGAGGTACAGCACTTGCTTGGCGTGTGTGAGGCACTGGGTTCCAATTTCAGCACCACATAAAAATAAAAATATTGTGTCCACCTATAACTAAAAAATATATATTAAAAAAATAAGTTGCAGATGTCATACTCCAGTCATGTCAAAGGAAAGGATTTGTTGCACTCAACTGTCATTTATCTTTTATTGCCTGTAATTTATAAGACTTTTTATTTTTTTTGCTTCCTGACTTTGTCATTTTTGAAGAGCAAAAGTTAGGTATTTTGCAGGCTCTGTCCATCTAAGTTGGGGATGTCTTATATTTTTTAAAATTTTTTTGTCCTTGTAGATGGACTTCATTCCTTTATTTTATTTGTTTTTTCTATGTGGTGCAGGGCCTCACTTGTGCTAGGCAAGGTCTCTACCACTGAGCCACAGAAAAGCTCTGTCTTATATTTTTAATGTCTAGATTGACATCATTGTTGACTGGAATCCTACATAAGGTCTATTAAGTTCTATTCTGCTCTAGATTGTGTGCATGACAATCGTAGGCACATGATGTAGATTTGTTGCATTTCTGATGTTAACCACGATTACTTGGTTTTAATAATTTGTTCCTTCTTAATTAGTAACTTGCAAATAGATGTTTTGAAACTAGGCAATTATCCTCCTCCTACATGCTAATATTTCACCCATGAATCGCAGCACCTATTGACAATTCTTTCCTGTAACAATGATTATGGCAACTGCCAGTTGGTAATTTTCTAATTCCATTAGTCTTCTACATTTATGACTTTGATTTGAACTGTAAGAAGGAGTTCTCTTCTTATTTAAGGATTTATATCCATGTGGTCTCATGAATTATTATTTTATTAAGTGGATTAAAATCCTTTACTATCATTATTTATTTAGATGTGCTCAAATGATTCCAGATTTAGTAAGTGGTTCCTTGCAGACTTGGCATTCTGTAAGTACTTCTTTGCTTTATGGCACAGAATAATATTTGGGGCATATATTGATTCTGTTCTATCTGTCTCCAAATTCTGCCACTTCTCCAAAATATTTTCATTCCTTTTAAATGAAAAGTATGGTTAGAAGCCAAAATCTAATTACTAGATGTGTTAATTGATAGGTTCTCTCAGTGGCCAGAGTTAGAAACCCTGGTTATGGTTTATACACTCATACTTCTACATTTATATTTATATGCATTTATCAATAGATCTATATTCATAGATGCACCTATACACATATATCTGTATACATACAATAAATGTAACTATGTACAAACATACATATGAACATACATGAGAACCAGAAATATCCATCATAGCTATTGATCTACCTGACAATCTTAAGTTTTACTCCAAATTCCAGTCAAATACTAGAGGCATAGAGTCCTTTCACCTCTCCATATTTTAGCTTCCTTCTCTGACAATGGAAAACATAGCTCTTAATATCCACACTATATTTGCTTATTTGCCTAGACCTAGAATGCACAGAAAATGTTTTCTTTCTTTTGAAAATAATATTTATCATATATTTTCTTCATTTCTGTTAATATGTAATTGGGGTTTGTCTTTTTTCTTTTTTAATTCATTTTTTACATACATGACATGGAATGTAATACATTCATTAGTACCCATTTACAGCATAAATTTTCGTAACTCTGTATATAAAGTTTGTTCACACCAAATTATGCCAATATACATGTACTTTTCATCATTATACAAAATATATGTAAGAAGATTTGGAGTTAGTGTCAGCATACCTTATATACAAATAGAGATATAAAAAATTTTGGTATATATGTGTATTAAGAATTGTAATGCAAAAAGTACAGAAAATGGTTTTAAGTTGTCAACCATCATGCTAGTTTTATGTCAAACTTCTTAATATTTTATCCCATTACATCTAGACATAGAAAAAGAACTTAGCTATTATAATTTGCTGATATCAAATAGATGAGAAAATTGAGCAGCTGAGTCTCAACTGTCCATGTCAAGATATATATATATAAAAGACATATATATGTACACATAAAGAGTCACATAGATGTTACAAATTATACTAAGTGATATCTACTTATTATGTATATTATATGTGTGTCATTCCTGGGTATGCAATTGTGACAATAATAAGACTTTCCTACCCTAATGAAATTATGATTTGGAAAATGTATTTTAAACTGTATATATTAATAAAAATGTTAATTAGCTATAATTTAACTTTTTGCACTTTTAGAGTTTACTTGAGGTGATTAGCCTTGTCAGAGAGGTTATTATAAGTATATGTAAGGAAAGGAGCTGAAATGATCTGGAATTAAAGGCCAAGTTGGCACAACTTAGGAGCCATTTGAGGTGGAGGCAAAGAGTGATCCAGAAATAAGATACTGTTTCTGGAATGAAATGGTGAGCATGAGGGGCCTGAGGAGATGTGCAGGTGGTCACACTGAGTGAAAGACAGAGTGGGAGGAGTGGTGTCCCTTAGAGGAACAACTTGGCTAATGGAGGTGGCACTCCCAGTTCAAAAATTTAAATTATCAATCTAGGAAAAAGTGAAAGACAACCATACTTAGTTTTTTAAAGCATACAGTTTAGCAGGAAATTGGAGAATCTTCAAAGCAGGACAAATGTGCATTGAGTAGGCCAATTCAGATGCTCTTGCAGTAGGCTGATCTTTTACTATAAAAGTGTAGATGATTGAGAATCTTTAAATATTGAGAATTTAATTATTGAGTTCCCTGCATTAGGGAATGGAGATGAAAAGAGTTGGATAGACATGAGCAATATTCAAGAGGAAAATATCTGATACGTGTAGATCTTTGGGGCATGAGGTGTAAAGGGTCTGTTTTAAGGATAGCACTCAAGTTTGTGGCTTGCAGAGAAAACAATGTATGGTGATTTTGGAGGGAGCCCATGTTTGGGGTAGACATTCAGGTATTTGGACTTAACATTTCAAGAACTTGTGAGACTTTTGGGCTGTCTTCTGGGAGAAAAAGAAAGTGTGACTTATCAAGTGAGACCAGGAGTTATAGGAGAGGTCTGAGTCAGAAAGACAGGCCTGAGTGCGAGTCACCTGCAAAGGGGTGGCATTCAGAGATGTAGGTGGAAGTGAGATGAAAAAGAATAGAGAGTAGGAAGAAAGAGCAGCTCATCCTGAGGCATGAGGGATACCAGAGTTTAATAACTAGGTCGAGAGAAGTGAACTTGGCAAGTGAGAGAAGGAGAAAACAGAATAGTGTGAGTCATGGAAATTGGCTACATATTTTTAAAAAATGCTGCCAAGTAGTTATAATGGATGAGAGGAGAAAACTAAAACTGTTAGTTCGATTTAGTGACATGGATCCCTTTCTTAACTTTAGTGAAATCTCTGGGAAAAGGTGGCCAGCATTGGAGTCAAAGGGGAGTGGGCCAGGCAGTAAGGAAGGGGTGAGGCGGTGAGGAGGCCTTCTGAGCAGGGTTGGCTAAAAGGAAGAAAGAGGGATACTACAAGTTGAAAAATTTTTCAAAGAAAACATGGAAGTTTGTTCTGGGTTTGAGTTTCTAAATCTTCTTCTTCTCCTTCTTCTCTTCCTTTAGATTCTGTGCTTCAGCAAACCAGACAGTTGCAAATATCAAGCTGTCACAGAACTAAGTTAAGAGAACTTAGTTCTGTCACAGAACTAAGTTAAGAGACCCCATCTAGGTTCTCTAAACCCATCATCTCAGGGAGGAAGTGCCTAGGTTGCTGCTGAAAAGGTTCCCAAGCTGTAAAGGTGACATTTAATGATCACTAAATGATCAATGTAACTGCACTATTGACCAAAGTGCAGTGCTGGAGAACATCTCAATATTAATAAATAATGTTCTTGCGAATACAGTCAGCATTCAAAAGTAACAAACCCACTTCTTTATGTTGCCAGTGACTGTGACATTTCTGTTTCCCTAAGTAATCTGTCTCATTAACTGAAGCTGTCTACTTACTTGTCCTTAACTCACTTAATGCTACCACTTGGATAGACACAGACTGCCTGTAACATCTATATTTTTTATGATCTCCCAAGCCCTGCTTCTCTCTGGCTCCTTTTGTTTTTATTGAGTGAGTTTTATGGTGGTAAAAAGGTTGCAAACTGAAATTTGTCACTTTCTGGTTAGCAATAATTTAGCATCTAATGAGAAAAACTGCTAGGTCATGGATAAGTACAGTAGCTCAGGAGCTGATGTTCGAGGCACAAATGGGTTGACTTAAAAGGGACTGAGTGTGACTCAGACGTGGAAATTGGGCTGAGAAAGCACTCTGCACTGTGAATGTGAGAAGGAACAAAAAGGAAATGTTGACATCAGGCTGCTGAAAAATGTTAGAGCAGAGAGAAAGGAGCACACCCTGCTACTACTGTGAACAAAACACTTATCCAGTGTTATCAGCCTTCCTGCTAAACACTGCTCAGAGGGCTTTGGAAGTGAAACTCATTTCACAATACCTTATAATTTGTGCAAACATTTTAATTTTTACAAACTTCAGTTTATGAATCTAAAGTCTAAATGAAAATAATTTAAAAAGCCAACTTCACACTGTGGAGATAGATTTTTTTAAACTTGGGTCCATGGATCAACCTCTTAAACATGGCATCCATCATTCACCTAGTAACCAGGGTACTTCCACATTTAGTACCACCTCAAGAGAGAAGTCAGATCATTTCCTCAGAGTTCCTTGTATCTAAAATAAGGAGATTGAACGAGAGAAATGATCCGATTCTATTCAGGGTTAACAGTTTATTCTCTTCTTGTTAGAAACTTCTTCAGAGAGGCTGCTTCTTAAGTCCCTACTGGGGAAAACCAAACCGAAATAGCCTTTCAGAACTTAAAGCCAGGATACAAGGAAGACCAAAAAGATGAATGAAGGAATGGTCAAGGCCTGTGCATACAGTACTCTTTTGCATGTTGTGGAATGTTGTGATATGTGAAGCTCACAGTAAGCAGTCTCTCTGACATCCCTGGATTGAGAACCCCCAAGGAAAGTATAATGCTCAGCTGTCATCAAAAGAATCTTTCCTTAATATTTTCATTAGCATTTTTAATGCTGTGGCTAAAGGACCCAACCAGCACAATTGCAGAGGAGGAACACTTTATTTAAGGGCTCATTCACAGTTTCAGAAGTCTTAGTCCATAGGCAGCCAGCTCCACCTCAGGGCTTGAGGTGAGGCTGAACATCATGGAGGAAAAGTGAGGCAGAGGGAAGCAGCTCACCTGGTGATCAGGAAGCAGAGAAAGATTCCACTCACCAGATCCAAATATATAACCCAAAGCCACACCTCCAATGCCCCACCTCCTCCACCCACACCCTACCTGCCTTTATCAGCACTTAGTTAATCCCATCAGGTGATTAATTAACTAATAAGTTAAGCTTCTCTTAGCCTAATCATTTCTTCTTTGAACCTTCTTGCATTGTCTCACATGTGAGCTTTGGGGGGACACCTCACATCCAAGCCATAGCACTTAACATATTTGATGCAACTAATGTCTTGATTTTTATCTTTTGGTTTGATTTCCCAATAAATAGGCTCCCTATTTACTTTCCCATGAGAGAATAAACTTGTGTTTTATCAGTAAAATGCTGTTATGAGAGTATTCAAATGTACACATATGTCCATACATTTAGTCTTATTTTACTATAAGGATTCTGTGACTAAAAAAGTATTTGAGCACAAAAACGCAAGTTAATAATGCAACACATATCTTAGATATTTAAATAGAATTTTTATGATATTCATGTTTATATATTGAATTG